>NC_090377.1:135625500-136290310 GCF_036365525.1 Heterodontus francisci | reverse complement strand
TTTTATTCCCCTTTCATTAACACTTGCTCCAGCCCCGCTTTATTTGCTTAAAACATTCCTAACCTTTGCCAGTTCTGATGAAAGGTCACAGACCTGAAACGTTACCTCTGCTTCTCTCTCCAAAGATGCTGCCAGACCTGCTGAGGAGTTCCAGCATTTCTTGTTTTAATTTCAGACTCCCAGCATCTGCATTATTTTGCTTTTATTTTACTGGCAATTGGGAGCGGGGAAGGTTGTCCGTCAGGTGGGGGTGGTGGGAGGCTGGATTTCAGGGTTAGGGGTAGGGGAGGCTGGCAATTAGGGCTGTCAGAAGCTGAAAGCATCCTTGTTCCTCCTGGCCCACCATGAGTGCTGAAGCAGCCTTTGGGAGCTGGCAGCTCCCAGCTCTCTTTCATTGCCGCGTTTGCTGACACTGGGGTGAACGAGCAGTTAACTTTAAATCAGGCTCCCAATTGCAATCTCTGATTTAAATATGTTAATAAGAGTCCTATTTCTCCATGACGGGTCAGTCAGATAACCTGAAACAAGTGTACTCGGGTGGGGCGTGTTCCACACATTTCTCCTCTTCGCCTCGCCCCCACCACCAATCCCCTCTCACCTGTCTGTTGGGGTTGGGGTGGGTGTTGAATAACGAGGCCTATTTATCAGTAGCAACACTAACTGATGCAGACTTAATTCAACCCATCTATGTAGAGAAACTGAAGTGCGATGGAAGAGAGAGACATTGACATTGGTAGGGGGGGATGGTTCTTCAGATTTAATATTTAATGTTGATGTCCTTGAAAATTTCTTACATACCTACACAATTTTAAAAAGATGAACAATACATTTTAATTTAGGATCCTTGCAGTAGCCGAGGAAAGAATAGGGGCAGAAAAGGAAGAGGATACAACAGGAATGGCAGAAGGCCCAACTGCACAAAAGGAAAGAACAGATTCTGTGAGTATTAATTGGGGTACTTTGCCATTTTGTGATGCATTCTCCTTTGTTTTCTCACAATTCTATGGTTTTCCCAGGTAAACCATAGATATTGTAAAAGTAAAATACTGAAATAGAGTGCTGAAAATCCTCAGCAGGTCTGGCCGCATCTATGGAGAGAGAAACAGAATTACTGTTTCGAGTCAAATACGACTCCTCTTTTGAACTCATCAGATCCGACTCCAAACGTTTCTTTCCACTGATGCTGCCAGACCTGCTGAGTATTTCCAGCACTTTCTGTTTTAAACCATAGATAACAGTTGTGTGAGTAGCCTGGCACATGAATCCAAAACCTCTACTGTATCCACCTTAACCAGCTACTCAGTCCGGTGACCTGGGACCTGACCGCATGGCAGATTGGTTAAGAAGGTAAAAGCCCATGGGATCCAGGGCAATTTGGTAAATTGGATCCAAAATTGGCTTAGTGGCAGGAAACAGAGGGCATTGGTCGAGGGTTGTTTTTGCGAGTGGAAGCCTGTGACCAGTGGTGTACCACAGGGATCGGTGCTGGGACCCTTGCTGTTTGTAGTGTACATTAATGATTTAGACGTGAATATAGGAGGTATGCTCAGTAAGTTCGCAGATGACATGAAAATAGTGAGGAGGAAAGCCTTAGATTACAGGACGATATAGATGGGCTGGTAAGATGGGCGGAGCAGTGGCAAATGGAATTTAATCCTGAGAAGTGTGAGGTGATGCATTTTGGGAGGACCAACAAGGCAAGGGAATATACAATGGATGGTAGGACCCTAGGAAGCGCAGAGTGTCAGAGGGGTACTTGTCCATAGATCACTGAAGGCAGCAGCACAGGTAGATAAGGTGGTTAGGAAGGCATATGGGATACTTGCCTTTATCAGCCGAGGCATAGAATATAAGAGCAGGGAGGTTATGATGGAGCTTTTTAAAATGCTAGTTAGATCACAGTTGGAATACTGTGTACAGTTCTGGGCACTACACTATTGGAAGGATGTGATTGTACTGGAGAGGGTGCAGAGAAGATTCACCAGGATGTTGCCTGGGCTGGAGCATTTCAGCTATGAAGAGGGACTGAAAAGGCAGGGGTTGTTTTCCTTAGAGCAGAGAAGGCTATGGGGGGACATGATTGAGGTATACAAAATTATGATAGGATAGATGGGAAGAAACTGTTTCCCTTAGCGGAGGTGTCAATAACCAGGGGGCATAAATTTAAGGTAAGGGACAGGAGGTTTAGAGGGGATTTGAGGAAAAATTTTTCTTCACCCAGAGGGTGATTGGAATCTGGAACACACTGCCTGAAGAGATGGTAGAGGCAGGAACCCTCACAACATTTAAGAAGTATTTAGATGAGCACTTGAAACGTCATACGGGCCAAGTGCTGGAAAATTGGATTAGAATAGTTAGGTGCTTGATGGCCTGCACAGACACGATGGGCTGAAGGGCCTGTTTCTGTGTTGTATGACTCTGACTGTATGACTGGGATAAATCTCACACTGACGTTCTGATCCAGTTCTCCAAGAATTGAGGTTCACTGTGAAAAGTACTGTAAGTGACTGCAGGGAGACAAAGTCAAAATAGAGACTGAGCATATAGATGGTAGATGAAACTTAATGCTGGAAAAGGGAAGGTGATGTATTTTGGGAGGAAGAATAAGGAGAGAGCATGTGCACTAAAATGTGAACCTTTAAAAGTAGTAGAGACAGACTGGGGGTAGAGGCTGGGGGTGTCAGATACAGAAATCTGTAAAACTGTGGGACAGGTTAAGATTAGGTTAAAAGAAGAGACTTCTAATATTGCCAAGAAGAATAGTGAGCATGAAAATTGGGAGAGTTTTAGATACCAGGAAAGGATGGCAAAAAAAAATTGATTCAAAAGGGAGAAAATAGAATGAGAGTAAATTAGCAGGA
This sequence comes from Heterodontus francisci, assembly GCF_036365525.1. NCBI lineage: Eukaryota > Metazoa > Chordata > Chondrichthyes > Heterodontiformes > Heterodontidae > Heterodontus > Heterodontus francisci. Next base: position 136,287,449 of record NC_090377.1, on the reverse strand, counting down.
AGTATAAAAACAAATTGTTGGAGTTTCACAAGTATGTAAAAAGGAAGAGACGAACAAAAGTAGATCGAGAGAGGAGAAATTATATTGGGGCATAAGGAAATGGCAGAGACTTTAAACAAATAATTGGACAGAATTGAAATGGAGCCAACCCACTGACAACAGGAGCCCAACAATGGGTCGGGAACCCCTTTCTCAGTGAAGCGGGCTTTGCTGTAGCTGTTTAACTCAGCCATGGTATTAGCATCCTGCTTCCTGATTGACCAATCACAGAGTGCGGGCGTGACGTCGCCAAGGGGCCACCACTGACTGAGCTTGGAGGTTTGAAGATGTGTAGGAGATGTGACGATTGCAGGATGAAGATATCATGGCAGCTTCCAGGATATCTTGCATAGACAGGCATGAAACCATTCCTGTGGTCACAGAGTACTTAAGGAAGTGGCCCTAGAAATAGTGGATGCATTGGTGGTCATCTTCCAAGATTCTCGAGTCTGGAACAGTTCCTACAGATTGGAGGGTAGCTAATGTAACCCCACTATTTAAAAAGGGAGGTAGAGAGAAAGCAGGAAATTATAGGCCAGTCAGCCTGATGTCAGTAGTGGGGAAAATTCTAGAGTCCATTATCAAAGATTTTATAGCAGAGCACTTGGAGAACAGTGGTAGAATCGGACAGAGTCAGCATGGATTTATGAAAGGGAAATCATGCTTGACAAATCTACTAGAATTCTTCAAGGATGTAACTAGTAGGGTTGATGAGGGGGAGCCAGTGAATGTGGTTTATTTGGACTTTCAGAAGGCTTTCGACAAAGTCCCACATAAGAGATTAGCATGTAAAATTAAAGCGCATGGGATTCTGGGTGGTGTATTGCGATGGATAAAAAATTGGTCAGTGGACAGGAAACAAAGAGTAGGGATAAATGGGTCTTTTTCCAAATGGCAGGCAGTGACTAGTGGGGTACAGCAGGGATCGGTGCGAAGACCCCAACTATTCACAATATACATTAATGTTTTAGATGAGGGAACTGAAGGTAAAATCTCCAAATTTGCAGATGACACAAAACTGGGTGGGAGGGTGAGTTGTGAGGAAGATGCAGAGAGGCTTCAGGGTGATTTGTACAAGTTGAGTGAGTGGGCTAATGCATGGCAGATGCAGGATAATGTGGATAAATGTGAGGTTATCCACTTTGGTAGCAAAAACAGGAAGGCAGATTATTATCTGAACGGCTATAAACTGAGAGGGGAATATGCAGCAAGACCTAGGTTTTCTCGTACACCAGTCGCAAAAGGTAAGCATGCAGGCGCAACAGGCGGTAAAAAAGGCAAATGGTATGTTGGCCTTCATAGTGAGAGGATTCGAGTACAGGAGCAGGGATGTCTTGCTGCAATTATACAGGGCCTTGGTGAGGCCACACCTGGAATGTTGTGTGCAATTTTGGTCTCCTTATCTGAGGAAGGATGCTCTTGGTATAGAGGGAGGGCAGCGAAGGTTTACCAGACTGATTCCTGGGATGGTGGGACTGATGTATGAGGAGAGATTGAGTCGGTTAGGATTATATTTGCTAGAGTTCAGAAGAGTGAGGGGGGATCTCATAGAAACCTATAAAATTCAAACAGGAGTTGACAGGGTAGATGCAGGAAGGATGTTCCTGATGGTGGGGGAGTCCAGAACCAGGGGTCATAGTCTAAGGATACGGGGCAAACCTTTCAGGACTGAGATGAGGAGAAATTTCTTCACCCCGTGAGTGGTGAACCTGTGGAATTCGCTACCACAGAAAGCAGTTGAGGCCAAAACATTGTATGTTTTCAAGAAGGAGTTAGATATAGCTCTTGGGTCTAAAGGGATCAAAGGGTATGGGGCGAAAGCGGGAACAGGTTACTGAGTTGGATGATCAGCCATGATCATAATGAATGGCGGAGACAGGCTCGAAGGGCCAAATGGCCTACTCCTGCTCCTATTTTCTATGTTTTTATACCAGTGGAACATTGATGAAGTGGAATTCCCACCAATTGATAAATACACCTGGGTGATCTGAGGGTGCCTTGGTTGCCACACATGTGCAGTCAATGACTCACTGTGCTTGTAGGAATCCTTATTGAATTCTTTGAAGATGTGATAAAACACGTTGATGAAGGAAGAGCAGTGGATGTGGTGTCTATGGATTTTAGCAAGGCGTTTGATAAGGTTCCCCATGGTAGGTTCATTCAGAAAGTAAGGAGGCATGGGAAACAGGGAAAGTTGGCTGTCTGGATACAGAATTGGCTGGCCCATAGAAGACAGAGGGTGGTAGTAGATGGAAAGTATTCAGCCTGGAGCTCGGTGACCAGTGGTGTTCCGCAGGGATCTGTTCTGGGACCTCTGCTCTTTGTGATTTTTATAAATGACTTGGATGAGGAAGTGGAAGGCTGGGTTAGCAAGTTTGCCGATGACACGAAGGTTGCTGGAGTTGTGGATAGTGTGGAAGGCTGTTGTAGGTTGCAACGGGACATTGATAGGATGCAGAGCTGGGCTGAGAAGTAGCAGATGGAGTTCAACCTGGAAAAGTGTGAAGTGATTCATTTTGGAAGGTCGAATTTGAATGCAGAAGACAGGCTTAAAGACAGGATTCTTGGTAGTGTGAAGGAACAGAGGGATCTTGGGGTCCATGTCCATAGATTGCTCAAAGTTGCCACCCAAGTTGATAGGGTTGTTAAGAAAGCGTATGGTGTGTTGGCTTTCATTAACAGGGGGATTGAGTTTAGTTTTAGTTTTAGTTTTAGAGATACAGCACTGAAACAGGCCCTTCGGCCCACCGAGTCTGTGCCGACCATCAACCATCCATTTATACTAATCCTACACTAATTCCATATTCCTACCACATCCCCACCTGTCCCTATATTTTCCCTACCACCTACCTATACTAGGGGCAATTTCTAATGGCCAATTTATCTATCACCCTGCAAGTCTTTGGCATGTGGGAGGAAACCGGAGCACCCGGAGGAAACCCACGCAGACACAGGGAGAACTTGCAAACTCCACACAGGCAGTACCAGGGTCGCTGGAGCTGTGAGGCTGCGGTGCTAACCACTGTGTCACTGTGTTTAAGAGCCGCGAGGTTATGCTGCAGCTCTATAAAGCCCTGGTTAGACCACACTTGGAATATTGTGTTCAGTTCTGGTCGCCTCATTATAGGAAGGATGTGGAAGCTTTAGAGAGGGTGCAGAGGAGATTTACCAGGATGCTGCCTGGACTGGAGGGCGTTTCTTACGAAGAAAGGTTGAGGGAGCTAGGGCTTTTCTCATTGGAGTGAAGAAAGATGAGAGGTGACTTGATAGAGAGGTACAAGATGATGAGAGGCATAGATAGAGTGGATAGCCAGAGACTTTTTCCCAGGGTGTAAAGGGCTATCACCAGGGGGCATAATTTTAAGGTGATTGGAGGAAGGTTTCGGGGAGATGTCAGAGGTAGGTTCTTTACACAGAGAGTGGTGGGTGCGTGGAATGCACTGCCAGCGGTGGTAGTAGAAGCAGATACATTCGGGACATTTAAGCGACTCTTGGATAGGTACATGGATGATAGTAGAATGATGGGTATGTAGGTAGTTTGATCCTAGAGTAGGTTAAAGGTTCGGCACAACATCATGGGCCGAAGGGCCTGTACTGTTCTATGTTCTATGAATCCAGCCACTGTGGCATAATGGACAACTCGCTATGGCCTCGGTAGTGTCAAAGTGGACATAATTGGCAGCCTCGGCAAACATGGCATCAGTGACCAGGGAGATACACTTGTGGGCATGAGATTATGAATTCTAACAGATATCACCAGTGGATCCCTCGAAGGAACTGAAGGTGAAGAAATTCAGGGCTGTGGTCTGACCATCATTTTCCAGTCCTCGCAGGATACAAGTGTGGTGCCGGAGGATTGGAGAACTGCTAACATTTTACCTCTGTTAAAAAAGGGAGCGAAGGATAGACAAAATACTTACAGGCCAGTCAGTATAACCTCAGCAGTGGGCAAATTATTGGAATGTATTCTGCAAGACCTGATGAACTGTCACTTAGAAAGGCACAGGTTAATCAAGGATAGTCGGTATGGATTTGTTAAGGGAAGATCTTGTTTGATAAACTTGATTGAATTTTTTGAAGAAGTCACGAGGAAGATAGCTGAGGGTCGAGTTAATGTGGTCTACATAGATTTTAGCAAGACTTTTGACAAGGTCCCACATGGCAGACTGGTTAGGAAATTAAAATCCATGGGATCCGGGGAAATGCAGCAAGGTGGTTACAAAATTGATTCAGTGGCAGGAAACAAAGGGTAATTGTTGATGGGTGTTTTAGCGACTGGAGGGCTGTTTCCAGTGGAGTTTTGCAGGGCTCAGTACTGAGTCCCCTGCTTTTTGTGGTACTTTTTAACTATTTGGATGTAAATGTAGGGGGCACGATCAAGAAGTTTGCAGACAACACAAAGATTGGCCTTGTGGTGGATAGTGAGAAGGATAGCTGTAGGCTGCAGGAAGATATTGATGGTCTGGTCAGATGGGCAGAAAAGTGGCAAATGGAATTCAACCTGGAGAGGTGTGAGGTGATGCATTTGGTGTAGTCAACCAAGGCAAAGGAATGCATGATTAATTGGAAAATACTGAGAAGTTTAGAGGAAGTGAGGGACCTTGGAGTGAATGTCCACGGATCCCTGAAGGTAGCAGGACAGGTTAATAAGGAGGTTAAGAAGGCATATGGAATCCTTTCCTTTATTAACTGAGGTGTAGAATATAAGAGCAGGGAGGTTATGCTGGAACTGTATAACTCATTGGTTAGGCCACAACTTGAGTACTGTGCGCAGTTCTGGTCACCTCATTACAGAAAGGATGTAATTGCACTAGACAGGGTACAGAGGAGATTTACGAGGATATTGCCAGGACTGGAAAAATGCAGCTATGAGGAAAGATTGGGAAGGCTGAGGGGAGATCTGATTGCAATGTACAAAATATGAAGGGCCTGGATAGATCTGAGATTGATGGATCTTTGTTAGCCAAAGGTATTAAGGATTATGGGACAAAAGCAAGTTACAGGTCAGCCAGGATCTCACTGAATTGAGGGATAGGCTCGAAGAGCTAAATTACCTACTCCTGTTTCTATGTTCCAAAATTCAATGAGGTTCAATGCTGGGGCCTTAGCTTTTTGTAATCTATTTTGATGACTTATTTGAAGGGACCAAGTGTAATGTATCCAAGTTTGTTGATGATACAAAGCTGAGGTCATAGAGTCATACAGCATAGAAACAGGCCTTTCGGCCCACCACGTCCATGCCGACCGTAATGCCTATCTATACTAATCCCACCTGCCAACATTAATTCCATATCCCTCTATGCCTTGCTCATTCAAGTACCTGTCCAGATGCCTCTTAAATGTTGCTACTGTTCCTGCCTCTGGCAGTTCATTCCAGATACCCACTATTCTTTGTGTGAAAAATTTACCCCTTTGATCCCCTTTAAACCTCCTCCCTCTCACCTTAAATCTATGCCCTCTAGTTTTAGTCACCCCTACCATGGGAAACAGACTCTGGCTATCTATCCTAACTATGCCTCTCATAATTTTATATACCTCTATCATGTCCCCTCTCAGCCTCCTTCGCTCCAGGAAAAACAGACCCAGCCGATCCAATCTCCCTTTATAACTCAAGCCCTCCAAACTAGGCAACATCCTTGTGAATTTTTTCTGCACCCTCTCTAGCTTAATCACATCTTCCCTGTCGTGCGGCGACCAGTACTGCACACAGTACTCCAAATGCGGCCTAACCAACGTTATGTACAACTGTAACATGACATCCCAACTCTTGTACTCAATGCCTTGGCCAATGAAGGCAAGCATGCCATATGCCTTCTTCACCACCCTGTCTACCTGTGTTGCCGCTTTCAGGGAACTATGTACTTGCACCCCAAGGTCTCTCTGCTCAACAACACTCCCCAGGGTCCTGCAGGACACTATATACGTCCTGTCCTGGTTTAACTTCCCAAAATGCATCACTTCGCACTTGCCTGCATTAAATTCTGCGTTAAATTGTCTGCGTTAAAGTGGTGACCGCAAAGAGTATGCAAAGTGAATTCGATAGGAAGTGAGTGGTCAAGAAGTGACAAATTGTGTATAATGTGAGGAAATGTGAAGTTTGTCACTTTGGTAGGATGAATAGAAATAAAGAATATTTTTTAAATGGTGAACAACTATTAAATGTTGGTTTTCGGAGGGTTTGGGTGCCCTTGTACATGAAACACAGAAAGTTAACATACAGGAACAGCAAGCAATTAGAAAGGCAAAAGGTGTGCTGGCTTTTATTGCAGTGGGATTGGAGTACAAGAGTAAGGAAATCTTGCTGCAATTGTTGGACAGGGTTTTGGTCAGACCACACCTGGAGTACCCGTTAGAGAGGATGAAACAAAGGTTCACTCGATCGATTCCTGCAATAAGCTGCACCCTCAGCTGTCTAGGTACTAAGCTCTGGAATTCCCTCCCTGTGCCTCGTGGTCTGTGTCTCTTTCCTCCTTTAAGACACTCCTTTAAAACCTATCTCCTTGACCAAGTTTTTGGCCATCTGACCTGATACGATTATGCTTTCAGATGGCAGTTGTTCATCCTTCTGCCATTCACACCTCCTCCAGACATATCTTTTGTTTCTTTACTTGTTCCATTACCAACTTTTTTGTCATTTAATCTCTCCTATCTTCCACCCTACCGCAGACTTTTCCTTTTGTTCTTTTTCCACCCTCCCCCCTTTCACTTGCTTAAAAACTATTACATTTCTAACTTTTCCCAGTTCTGACAAAGTGTTATCGGCCTGAAACATTAACTTTCTCTTTCCACAGATGTTACCTGACCTTTGAGTATTTGCAGCATTTTCTGTTTTTAATTTAGTCAAAAGCACCTCAGTTGCAACTTTAGATAGCCCCAGAACAAAGTCCATCTTGTATCCTGGTGCATGTTTCAGGAATGAAGAAGCAAGGCATTCCCAGCAAATGCATTGGCAAATGTTAGTGTTTGTGTGTTGCGTGGGCCTGTTGGTGTCAGTGACTTCATGATCGTGCTCTTTGAACATCTTTAGGTGCACTCTCCGGTTGCACCTGTATCCACTCAAATTGCATCATGCTGGGGGGGGCGGGGTGGTGTGGAGATGGGGGGGGGGGTGCTGCGTTGACCACACAGGAAGCAGCCAGCGGCACCTCCTGTGCTTCAACTCTGCGGGTAGGGTTGTACAACACTGCCAGAAGTGGTGTGACGCAAATGAATTTTGCACCAAACGTACCTGCAATATTCCTTACTAGACGCTGGTCATCTCCTTATGGTTGTTAAGAAGAAATACTCAGCAAATCTGGTATCATCTATGGAGATCGAGAAACCGAATTAACATTTCAGGTTGATGACCTTTCGTTAGAAATCCTGCTGAAAATTTCCAGAATATTCTGTTTTTATTTCAGATTTCCAACATCCACTGTTTTTTTTTGTCCTTATGGCTATTGTCTGAACCATCTGTAGTTCACGTAAGTCTCGCCTTGGAGACTAAAACTGGCCATGTTTCAACTGAGCATAGCTTCTTCCAATTTATACTCTATTGTTTTAGCTATATATTTGTTTCCATTTTATTTAGAAGAGACTTTCTAGCTCCTTCACTTGAGCTGTTCACTAAATGTGCAATGTTTATCAAAAACCTTAGTAGAATGTTTAACGAATATTCAGTTGAAATTGAGGGAATGCCTATTAAATTATTTCTGTTGATTGAATTACAGATTTTATTAAAAAAAAATCAGAGTGGATGAAGATATGAAAGAAAAGTCAGATGGTAAACATGAAGAAAATTTCATACAACTTGCACCATTTTCAGTTTTTAAAGCATCCAATAATGTCCTGGTCAATATTTATCCATCAACCAACATCACAAAAAACAGATTATCCAGTCATTGGCACATTTTTGTTTGTGGGATCTTGCTGTATGCAAATTGGCTGCCTCGTTTGCTATGCTTACGACACTTTGAAATTACTTCATTGGAGGTAAAGCGCTTTGAGATGTTCACTGGTAACCAAAGGCAATACATATATGCAAGTCTTTCTTTCTATTACGTTTAACATTAAAATACAAGATCGTAGTTTACTATTTAATTGTTAGTAACTCATATTCATGATGTTGTCACTGCTCAGTAATATGCCAACAAACTAAATCATGTGATACATTTCATACCAGACGTCAATGTGAACCTAGATAATAAACAGAACATTGTTGTCTAATTACTGTATAATTGGTGTTCTTTCAGTTCTGATAAACAATATGAGAAGTAAGTCACATCTGGGGTGTTCACCATCCACCACTGCCATATCCCACACAGGGTCAGTGAGTTTAATTTGATTGGTGTATTTCAGATTAATAAAATGAATTAAATGTAATGGTTACCATTCTGTATCGTCCTCATTTAAATCATGAATGAATTAAATCATGGGGCAGTAGCATAGTGGTAATGTTACTGGACGAGTAATCCAGAGGCCTGGACTAATGCTCCAGAGACATAAATTCAAATCGCACCATGGCAGCTGGGGGAATTTAAACTCAATTAATTAATAAATCTGGAATACAATGCTAATTTCATTAATAATAGTCACAAAACTATCATTGTTGTAAAAACCCATCTGGTTCACTAATGTCTGTTAGGGAAGGAAATCTGCTGTCCTTTCCTGGTCTGGTGACTCCAGACCCCACAACAATGTGGTTGACTCTTAACTGCCCTCTGAAATGGCCTAGCAAGTCATTCAGTTCAAGGGCAAGAAGGGATGGGCAACAAATGTTGGTCTTGCCAGTGACGCTCACATCCCAAGAATGAATAAAAAAATAAATCAGCAGTGAGATGTCACCAAGTCCAGCTCTCAGTCTGCTCTATGTTTATGATTTGACCTATTGGTTTAAGAAAAGCCAGGAATGAGGATAATTTCTGCAGTGTGAAATGGATTAGAACCTTTCTTACCAATGCCCACAGACATCATACCTCCAACTGAGAACGTACACAGCAGCAAAGGCTTGATAGGTTGTCCTATCGAGCCTTTGCTGCCATTCAATTAGATTATGGCTGACCTGTATCTCAAATCAATTTACCAACCTTAGCTTCAAATATCTTGATACCCTTAACTAACTAAAATCAATTAATCTCAGTCTGGAAAGCTCCAATTGACCCAGCATTCACAGCCTTTTGGGACAGCCAGTTCTAGATTTCCTCTACCCTTTGTGTGAAAAAGTGCTTCCTGTTTTCACTCCTATGTGGTCAGCATTCCATTTGCTGGTTTGATAGCATTTTGAACCTATACACTAGTCTTTAGTGATTTATGTGAAGGAACACTAAAATCACTTTGCTCCTCCACTGCTCCGAGTCTCTCACCATTAAGAGAATGTTCGGATTTGGCTTACTCAAATCCAAAGCGGCTGAGCTCACATTCAGACACATTGAACTCCATTTGCCAATCATCTAATCTGTTCCTTTGTAACTTCCTGCTCCCAGTGCACTAGTGATGAAAGAGGCGATGTCTATTTCAATGGCGGTGGTACCAATTAAGCAATATCTCTGTATTCAATGGCGCTGAATTCTTTGAGCGTTGTTGTGGGTTTTCCATACAGGAACAGATTTCATCTTTGTAAATAATGGAGAGGTATTGAGGGTCAGAAAGTAAGCTATTCATCACAAAGTAGCAGTTTCTGTCCTGCTCTTGTTGCCATGGTATTGATATAACTAGTCGAGTTAAGATTCTGGTCCATGATAATGCCCAACATGCTTAAGTGTCAGCTTGTAGCTCAGCTGATTAGTAATAAAAACAGAAAGTGTTGGAAATACACAGCAGGTCAGGCAGCATCTGTGGAGAGAGTAGCAGAGTTAATGTTTCAGGTCAGTGACCCTTCATCAGAACTGACAAAGGTTAGAAAAGTAATAGGTTTTAAGCAAATGAAGGGGGAGGGTGGTGGGGAAGAGAACCCTGTTGCGGTTCTGGGAGGGAGGGGAAGGGGTGAGGGCAGAAATGTGGGAAATGGGTCAGACACGGTTGGAGGACCTGTCAACCACAATGGCGGGGGGGGGGGGGGGGGGGGTGGGGTGGGAGGGGAGGTGGGGATCCTTGGTTGAGGAAAAAGGAAAACATGTCAGAAGAACCCTCATGGAAGGTAGCATCATCAGAACAGATGCGTCGGAGACGGGGAAACTGGGAGAATGGGATGATGGGATGGAGACCTTACAGGAAACAGGGTGTAGGGAAGTATAGTCAACACAGCTGAGGGAGTCGGTGGGCTTATAATATCAGTGGACAGCCTATCCCCAGAGATGGAGACAGAGAAGTCAAGGAAGGGAAGTGTCGGAGATGGACCATGTAAAGGTGAGAGAAGGGTGGAAATTGGAAACAAAGTTGATGAAGTTTTCCAAATAGGGCGAGAGCAGGAAACGGCACTAATACAGTCATCAATGTACCGGAAAAAGAATTGGGGGAAGGGGGCCTGAGTAGAACTGGAACAAGGAATGTCCGACATATCCCACAAAAAGACAGGCATAACTAGGACCCATGCAGGTACCCATAGCAACATCTTCTATTAAGGTGCTTTACGAAGGAAGTGAGTGGAGTTCAAGGAGAAGTTGTTCAACGTGAGAACAAGTTCAGCCAGGTGGAGGAGGAGTGTGGTGGTGGATGGGGACTGGTTGGACCTCTGTTCAAGGAAGAAGCAAACATCCAAACATACCAATTAGGAGCAGGAGTAGGCCACTTGGCCCTTCAAGCCTTCTCCGCCATTCAATGAGTTCATGGCTGAACTGATTACTCCACATTCCCGCTTATCCTCGATAACCTTCCATCTCCTTGCTTATCAAGAATCTATCTACCTCTGTTTTAAAAATATTTAAAGACTCTGCTTCCACCGCCTTTTGAGGAAGAGAATTCCAAAGACTCACGACCCTCTGAGAGAAAAACTTTCTCCTCATCTCTGTCTTAAATGGGCGACCCCTTATTTTTAAATAGTGACCCCTAGTTCTAGATTCTCCTACAAGGGGAAACATCCTTTCCACATCCACCCTGTCATGACCCCTCAGAATCTTATATGTTTCAATTAAGTTGCCTCTTACTCTTCTAAATTCTAGTGGATACGACCCTAGCCTGAACTTCTCCATACTGCCTCCAACGCATTTACATCCTTCCTTAAATAAGGAGACCAGTACTGAACACAGTACTCACCAATGCCCTGTATAGCTGAAGCATAACCGCCCTACTTTTGTATTCAATTCCCCTCGCGATAAACAATAACATTCTATTAGCTTTCCTAATTACGTGTTGTACCTGCATACTAACCTTTTGCGATTCATCCACGAGGACACCCAGATCCCTTTGCATCTCAGAGCTCTGCAATCTCTCACCATTTTTTTAAAAACATTTTTTATTTAGAGATACAGCACTGAAACAGACCCTTCGGCCCACCGAGTCTGTGCCGACCAACAACCACCCATTTATACTAACCCTACAGTAATCCCATATTCCCTATCACCTCCCTACACTAGGGGCAATTTACAACGGCCAATTTACCTATCACCTGCAAGTCTTTTGGATGTGGGAGGAAACCGGAGCACCCGGCGAAAACCCATGCAGACACAGGGAAAACTTATTCTTCCTGCCACACTTTACCATTTGCCAGATCTTTGCCCACTCACTTAACCTATCTATATCCCTTTGTAGCCCCTTATGTACTCTTCACAAGTTACTTTCCTCCCTATCTTTGTGTCGTCAGCAAACTTAGCAACCATACCTTTGGTCCCTTCATCTAAATCATTTATATAAATTGTAAAAAGTTGAGACCCCAGCACAGATCCTTGTGGCACACCCCTTGTTACATTTTTCCAACCAGAAAATGACCCATTTATGCCTACTCTCTGTTTCCTGTTAGCGAGCCAATCTTCTATCCATGCCAATATGTTACGCCCTACACCGTGAGCTTTTATTTTCTGCAATACCCTTTGATGTGGCACCTTATCAAATGCCTTCTGGAAATCTAAGTACAGTACATCCACCGGTTCCCCTTTATCCACAGCACATGTAACTCCCTAAAAGAACTCCAATAAATTAGTTAAATATGATTTCCCTTTCACAAAACCATGTTGACTCTGCCTGATTACCTTGAATTTTTCTAAGTGCCCTGCTATAACGTCTTTAAGAATAGCTTCTAACATTTTCCCTAAGACAGATGTTAAGCTAACTGGCCTGGAGTTTCCTGCTTTCTGTCTCCCTCCCTTTTTGAATAAAGGAGTTACATTCGCTATTTTCCAATCTAATGGAACCTTCCCTGAATCTAGGGAATTTTTGAAAATTAAAATTAATGCATCAACGATCTCACTAGCCATTTCTTTTAACACCCTAGGATGAAGTCCATCAGGACCCGGGGACTTGTCAACCCGCAGCTCCAACAATTTGTTCAGTACCACTTCCCTACTGATTGTAATTTTCTTGAGTTCCTCCCTCTCTTAGTTTAGTTTAGAGATACAACACTGAAACAGGCCCTTCGGCCCACCGAGTCTGTGCCGACCATCAACCACCCATTTATACTAATCCTACACTAATCCCATATTCCTACCACATCCCCACCTGTCCCTATATTTCCCTACCACCTACCTATCTTAGGGGAAATTTATAATGGCCAATTAACCTATCAACCTGCAAGTCCTTGGCATGTGGGAGGAAACCGGAGCACCCGGAGGAAACCCACGCAGACACAGGGAGAACTTGCAAACTCCACACAGGCAGTGCCCAGAATTGAACCCAGGTCGCTGGAGCTGTGAGGCTGCGGTGCTAACCGCTGCGCCACTGTGCCGCCCCTTCTATTTCCTAACTTACAGCTAATACTGGGATGTTACTTGTATCCTCAATAGCAGAGAACCCTCAGACTGCCCTGGTGGGGGATGGAGGTGTAGAGAGATTGAACGTCCATAGAGGCAGTTGGGGCCAGGAATCTGGAACTTGTCGAAATAAGGTAGGACGTCGGAAGAGTCACGGATGTAGGTGGGAAGAGACTGGCCCAGGGGAGAAAAGATAGAGTCAAGATAGGAAGAAATAAGTTCAGTGTGGCAGGAACAGGCTGAAATGATGGCTTTACCAGGACAGTCCTGTTTATGCATTTTGGGAAGGAGGTGGAAGCGGGCTATCTGGGGTTGTGAGACTGAGGTTGGAAGCTGCAGAGATAAGATCTCCAGAGGAGATGAGGTCAGGGACAGTCTTGGTGACAGTAGCTTGATTTTCGGTGGTGGGGTAATGGTCCAGAGGGAGATAGGAAGAAGTTTCTGAGTCGGCGCTCAGCCTCTGCAAGGTAAAGGTCGGTACACCAGACAACAACCACCCTTGTCAGCAGGTTTGATCACAATGTTACGGTTAGATCTGTGAGAATGGCGTGCAGCAAGTTCAGAGGAAGACAGGTTGAAGTGTGTGAGGGGAGCAGAGAAATTGAGACGGCCGATGTCTCACTAACAGTTCTCAATGAAAAGATCAACAGTGGGTTACAGGCCAGAGGGAGGTAGGTGAAAGGGTCCATTGGTCGGGGGGAGGACTTCTGGACAAAGAAGTGAGCCCGGAGGCGAAGACGACAAGGGGGGTGCTGTTGCGTCTGGCATACTGACCTCTACCTTGCAGAAGCTGAGCGCCAACTCTTACATTGAACAACTTTTCCTTCAACTGAGGAGTTCCCCCACTGTGGCTGACAGGGCCCTTGAACCGTGTCCGGCCCATTTCCCGCACTTCTACCCTCACCCCTTCCCTTCCCTTCCAGAACACACACCAGCCTCCACATCCAAAGATGCCATTTCCGCCACCTCCAGCATGATGCCACCACCAAACAGATCTTCCCTTCCCTCCCCTGTCAGCATTCCGAAGGGATCATTCCCTCCACGACACCCTGGTCCACTCCTCCACCACCCCTGACACCTCATCCCCTTCCCACAGCACCTTCCCATGCAATTGTACAAGGTGTAATACCTGCCCTTTTACCTCCTTTCTCCTCACCATCCAAGGCTCCAAACATTCCTTCCAGGTGCAGCAGCGATTTACTTGTATTTCCTTCAATTTAGTATACTGCATTCGCTGCTCACAATGAGGTTGCTTGCCATTTCAACACACTGCTCTGCTCTCATGCCAACATTTCTGTCCTTGGCCTGTTGCAGTGTTCCAGTGAATATCAGCGCAAGCTCGAGGAGCAGGACCTCATCCTCCAGTTAGACATTTGTTTTTTTTATTTAAAAAAAAAATTATTTTATATCTTTTAACCATTTGCCTGTTTTTCATGTTGTGCTTTTGGACAGAGCTATTAATTATTCTGGCATTAACACTCTCTCTGTACTAACGCTTTACCTTTCACCACAACCATTAACACACTCCTTGCCTTTATCTCATGCCATCTCTATATTGTAATCTCTCCTGCCCTCTGCCCTATCACACAGCCTTCCTATGTTCTCTTCCCCCACCACCCTCCCCCTTCACTTGCTTAAAACCTATTGCATTTCTCATCTTTGTCAGTTCTGATGAAAGGTCACAGACCTGAAACGTTAACTCTGCTTCTCTCTCCACAGATGCTGCCTAACCTGCTGAGTATTTCCAGCACTTCCTGTTTTTATTTCAGATTTCCAGAATCTGCAGTACTTTGCTTTTATCTCATCTGATTAATCTCTGGCTCAGAATATTTTGAAATTTAGTAATTACTCAATTTCATTAAAATAGCAGTACATAATAGAAAATACCTTAAACTCATTGAGATAAGTATTTTGATGCAAAAAATTCAAACTTCTCAAGAAATACTACAATGTTCTTGGACTTTCATAAAAATAGAAGCGCATGACAGAAAAAGCATTATCGCGGTGAGATAGGCAATTCATGCAAAAAAATCAAAACTTCTCAAGAAAGACTCCAATCTTTTGGGACTTCCATAACAATCGTAGTACATGACAAAAAGATTTTGCTTAGTGAAATAAGCACTTTACTGCAAAAAATTCAAACTTCTCAAGAAGGGCTAATAGTCACTAAAAGCTAGCATGCAGGTGCAACAATCAATAAGGAAGGCAAATGGTATGTTGGCCTTCGTTGCAAGGGGATTTGAGTACAGATGTAAAGATGTCTTGCTCCAGTTGTATAGCACCTTGGTGAGACCGCGCCTGGAGTATTGTGTGCAGTTTTGGTCTCCTTATCTAAGGAGAGATATACTTGCCATAGAGGGAGTGCAGCGGAGGTTCACCAGACTAATCCCTGGAATGGCCGATTGTCTTATGAGGAGAGATTGAGGAAACTGGGCCTGTATTCTCTGAAGTTTTGAAGATTGAGAGGTGATCTCGTTGAAACTTGAAAAATTCTTACAGGGTGTGACAGGGTGGATGTAGATAGGATGTTTCCCCTGGCTGGTGAATCTAGAACCAGGGGCCATAGTCTCAGAATAAAGGGTAGGCCATTTAAGACTGAGATGAGGAGGAATTTTTTCATTCACGTTGGCGAATCTGTGGAATTCTCTACTCCAGAGGGCTGTGGAAGCTCAATCATTGAGCATGTTCAAGACAGAAATTGATGGATATCTGGATACTAATGACATCAATGGATTTGGGGATAGTGTGGGAAAGTGGCATTGAGGTAGATGATTCCATGATCTAATTGGCTGAGAAGGCTGGATGGGCTGAATGGCCTACTCCTGCTCCTATGTTCCTATAATCTTATATTCCTAAGGGCAGGTTTTTTCAACTTTCATAAAAATAGCAGAACTTGACTGAAAAGATTTTAAGTTGATGAGATAAACACTTTGATATAAATAATCTAAACTTCTCAAGAAGGAGGACAACATTTCTGAACAGTCATAAAAATAGTAGTACATGACAGAAAACATTTATAACGCGGTTAGCCAAGCACTTTGATGCAAAAAAAAACTTCTCGAGAAGGATTCCAACTTCTAAGCTAAGAAGAGCAAGGAGAGGACACGAGAAGTCATTGGCGGATAGGATCAGGGAAAACCCTAAGGCTTTCTATAGGTATATCAGGAATAAAAGAATGACTAGAGTTAGATTAGGGCCAATCAAGGATAGTAGTGGGAAGTTGTGTGTGGAATCAGAGGAGATAGGGGAAGCGTTAAATGAATATTTTTCGTCAGTATTTACAGTAGAGAAAGAAAATGTTGTCGAGGAGAATACTGAGATTCAGGCTACTAGGCTAGATGGGATTGAGGTTCACAAGGAGGAGGTGTTATCAATTTTGGAAAGTGTGAAAATAGATAAGTCCCCTGGGCCAGATAGGATTTATCCTAGGATTCTCTGGGAAGCTAGGGAGGAGATTGCAGAGCCTTTGTCCTTGATCTTTATGTCGTCATTGTCGACAGGAATAGTGCCGGAGGACTGGAGGAGAGCAAATGTTGTCCCCTTGTTCAAGAAGGGGAGTAGAGACAGCCCTGGTAATTATAGACCTGTGAGCCTTACTTCGGTTGTGGGTAAAATGTTGGAAAAGGTTATAAGAGACAGGATTTATAATCATCTTGAAAAGAATAAGTTCATTAGCGATAGTCAGCACGGTTTTGTGAAGGGTAGGTCGTGCCTCACAAACCTTATTGAGTTTTTCGAGAAGGTGACCAAACAGGTGGATGAGGGTAAAGCAGTGGATGTGGTGTATATGGATTTCAGTAAGGCGTTTGATAAGGTTCCCCATGGTAGGCTATTGCAGAAAATACGGAAGTATGGGGTTGAAGGTGATTTAGAGCTTTGGATCAGAAATTGGCTAGCTGAAAGAAGACAGAGGGTGGTGGTTGATGGTAAATGTTCATCCTGGAGTTTAGTTACTAGTGGTGTACCGCAAGGATCTGTTTTGGGGCCACTGCTGTTTGTCATTTTTATAAATGACCTGGAAGAGGGTGTAGAAGGGTGGGTTAGTAAATTTGCGGATGACACTAAGGTAGGTGGAGTTGTGGATAGTGCCGAAGGATGTTGTCGGGTACAGAGGGACATAGATAGGCTGCAGAGCTGGGCTGAGAGATGGCAAATGGAGTTTAATGCGGAAAAGTGCGAGGTGATTCACTTTGGAAGGAGTAACAGGAATGCAGAGTACTGGGCTAATGGGAAGATTCTTGGTAGTGTAGATGAACAGAGAGATCTTGGTGTCCAGGTGCATAAATCCCTGAAGGTTGCTACCCAGGTTAATAGGGCTGTTAAGAAGGCATATGGTGTGTTAGCTTTTATTAGTAGGGGGATCGAGTTTCGGAGCCACGAGGTCATGCTGCAGCTGTATAAAACTCTGGTGAGACCGCACCTGGAGTATTGCGTGCAGTTCTGGTCACCGCATTATAGGAAGGATGTGGAAGCTATGGAAAGGGTGCAGAGGAGATTTACGAGGATGTTGCCTGGTATGGAGGGAAGGTCTTACGAGGAAAGGCTGAGGGACTTGAGGTTGTCTTCGTTAGAGAGAAGGAGGAGGAGAGGTGACTTAATAGAGACATATAAGATAATCAGAGGGTTGGATAGGGTGGATAGTAGAGTCTTTTTCCTCGGATGGTGATGGCAAACACGAGGGGACATAGTTTTAAGTTGAGGGGTGATAGATATAGGACAGATGTGAGAGGTAGTTTCTTTACTCAGAGAGTAGTAGGGGCGTGGAACGCCCTGCCTGCAGCAGTAGTAGACTCGCCAACTTTAAGGGCATTTAAGTGGACATTGGATAGACATATGGATGAAAATGGAATAGTGTAGGTCAGATGGTTTCACAGGTCGGCGCAACATCGAGTGCCGAAGGGCCTGTACTGCGCTGTAATGTTCTAATTCTAATTCTAATTCTAATTCTCAGGCCTTTCATAAAAATACATCTTTAAAGAGGAAATATTACAGGTACAGGCTAGGTACATTCCAACAAGGGCGGAAGGTAGGGAAAACAAAAAACAGGGTGCCTTGCATGACGTGAGAGATAGAGATTATAATGAAACAAAAAAGAGGGTGTTTGGTGCATGCCCGGTGAATTCTTCAAGTGAGAGCCAGGCCAAATACAACAAGGTGTGAGGGGAGGTGAAGAAGAAAATAAGCCTGGCAACGAGAGAATATGAGAATAGAATGGTGGTCGACATAAAAGGGAATGCAAAAATCCTCTGTAATAAAAGCAAAATATTGCAGATGCTGGAAATCTGAAATAAAAACAGAGAGTGCTGGAAATACTCAGCAGGTCTGACAGGGTCTGTCGAGAGAAACACAGGCCGGAATTTTACAGTCTCCCAATGAGCGGGCTGGTGGCAGCAGTGCGGGCGTAAAATTGATGGGGTGGGGGGAACTGTGCCTGATCCCTCCCACCCCCGCTGCAATTTTACGCAGGCAGCGGCGGCGAGAAACACCCCGCCAGCCTCGGCCAATCAAAACCCTTAAGTGGCCAATTAATCACCGCTTCAGGGCCTCCTCCCACCGCTGTGGGTATTTTACCCTCGGCAGCTGAATGGTAAAGGCCCCAAGAACCCCATCTGGTTTTCCTTATTGCGGGCTTGGGGGAGGGGGGCTCTCCTGATCAGGCACCCTGTACCCCACGGAGAGCCTCCCTCAAAGCTCCAACTGCCCCTCATGGATAACACTCTTTTCCACCCCCCTATCCCCCCTACCTATCCCCCTTGCTTCGCCAGGGCCAAGCTGATTGTCCCCGGCGAGGACCTAAAAATTTACCTGAGTTCTGGGGCTGTCCGTCCTGTTGCCTCTGATGGCTGGGTGTAGTTCCAGCAGTGACCACTGCTCCCGGTCTGC
Organism: Heterodontus francisci; assembly: GCF_036365525.1. Lineage (NCBI taxonomy): Eukaryota > Metazoa > Chordata > Chondrichthyes > Heterodontiformes > Heterodontidae > Heterodontus > Heterodontus francisci. The sequence continues at coordinate 136,268,709 of NC_090377.1, read as the reverse complement.
TGATTGGCTGGCAGCTCCATTAGGTGGGACTTCCTGCCTCAAGGAGGTGGAAATCCCACCCAAGACCAATTAAGTCCTAGGGAGTGAAAAATCCCGGCCTGGCTCCCCAAACCCAGTAGAGGAGAGCTCGTCACCAACTTTTCAGATGGTGGGCGGGACCTTCCAGTAAAATTCCAGCCACAGTTGATGTTTCAGGTCTGTGACCTTTCATGTGATCTGTACCAGACATTCGTCTCACTTATACTGCTCACCTGGTAACATGCTCCATGTGTAATAATCCATCATGGCAGCATACTTGCCTCACTTATACTGTGCACCTGGTAATATGTCCCATGTGCATTAAACCACAAGGGTGCACATTGGTCTTAATTATATTACTCACCTGCAAACATGTCCCATGTTTATTAAACCAACACTACTCTGTATTAAATTACATCTGCCACATATCTGCCATTTTGCTTATCTATCTATGTCCTGTTACTGTTGATTTAGACATGAATATAGGAGGTATGATCAGTAAGTTCGCAGATGACAGGAAAATTGGTGGTGTCATAAATAGTAAGGAGGAAAGCCTTAGATTACAGCACGATATAGATGGGCTGGTAAGATGGGCGGAGCTGTGGCAAATGGAATTTAATCCTGAGAAGTGTGAGGTGATGCATTTTGGGAGAACTAACAGGGCAAGGGAACAAACAATGGATGGTAGGACCCTAGAAAGTACAGAAGGTCAGAGGGACCTTGGTGTACTTGTCCATAGATCAGTGAAGGCACAGGTAGATAAGGTGGTTAGGAAGGCATATGGGATACTTGCCTTTATTAGCCGAGGCATAGAAAATAAGAGCAGGGCAGTTATGATGGAGCTGTATAAGACTCTAGTTAGGCCACAGCTGGAGTACTGTGTACAGTTCTGGTCACCACACTATAGGAAGGATGTGATTGCACTGGAGAGGGTACAGAGGAGATTCACCAGGATGTTACCTTGGCTGGAGCATTTCAGCTATGAAGAGAGACTGAAAAGGCTAGGGTTGTTTTCCTTAGAACAGAGAAGGATGAGGGCGGACATGATTGAGGTATGCAAGACTATGAGGGCCATTGATAGGTTAGATAGGAAGAAACTTTTTCCCTTAGTGGAGGGTTCAATAACCAGGGACATAGATTAAAGGTAAGGGACAGGAGGTTTAGAGGGGATTTGAGGGAAATATTTTTCACCCAGAGGGTGGTTGGAATCTGGAACGTACTGCCTGAAGTGGTGGCAGAGGCAGGAACCCTCACAACATTTAAAAAATATTTAGATGAGCACTTGAAACACCATAGTATACAAGGCTACGGGCCAAGTGCTGGAAAATGGGACTAAAATAGTTAGGTGCTTGATGGGCGGCACAGACACGATCGGCCGAAGAGTCTGTTTCTGTACTGTATAACTCTATGACTCTATGAATGGCATCCTCCCCACTTTCTGCCACATCTCCAAGTTTGGTATTATTGGTAAATTTTGAAATTTTACTCTGTATTCCAATATCCAAGCCATATATATATATACATATATATGTATATATTAAGTATGTCAAAAAAGCAGTGGTCACAGCACTGACCCTTGGGGAACGCCACTGCGCCACTGTCTACCGTCCTAAAGTCTTCGAAACAACTATTACCATGACGCGCTGTTTTCTGTCGTTAAACAAATTGTTTATCCGAGTTGATGTCGACCCTCCTAATCCATGAGACTCAAGTTTGTGAACCAGCCTTTTCAGTAGTACTTTGTCAAACACTTTCTTCAAGTCCATATAAACAACATTGACTGCATTCCGTTCATCAACCTTAGAGTCATAGCGTCAAGACATTCTGAGGGGGGAAGCTGAACAGCCAGAGGTCATGGTTCATATCGGGATCAGGCAGAAAGAGGGATGAGGTCCTGAAGACAGAGTTGAGGGAGCTAGTAGAGAGATTGAAAAGTAGGACCTCTCCGGATTACTCCTGGTGCCACATGCTAGCGAGTACAGAAATAGGGAGATAGAACTGATGAATACATGGCTGGAGAGTTGGTGCAGGAGGGAGGGCTTTAGATTCCTGAGGCATTGGGACAGCTTGATGACAGTATGATATCATAGCTATTACAAAAACATGGCTTAGGGAGGGACAGGAATGGCAGCTCAACGTTCCTGGTTATAGGGTTTTCAGATGCGATAGGGAGGGGGATAAGAAAGGAGGGGGAGTGACAATTTTGGTCAAGGAAACTATTATAGCTGTGAGGAGGGATGATATGTTGGAAGGTTCATCAAATGAGGCCATATGGATTGAGCGAAGGAACAAAAAAAAGGGGCAATCACACTGCTGGGTGTGTACTGTGGACCCCGAAACAGTCAGAGGGACATAGAAGAGCAGATATGTTGGCAAATCTCTGAGAAGTGCAAGAACGATAGTGCTGTAATAGTTGGGGGATATTAACTACCCCAATATTAACTGGGATAGTTTTAATGTGAAAGGAATTGAGGGAGTAGAATTCTTGAGGTGCATTCAGGAGAACTTTTTGGCCCAGTATGTAACAAGTCCAACAAGGGAGGACGCAGTTTTAGACTTAGTTTTAGGAAATGAAGATGGGCAGGTGGAAGGAGTGGCAGTGGGAGAGTATTTTGGAGGTAGTGATCATAATACAGTCAGTTTTAACATAATTATGGAAAAGGACAGAGACAGGACAGGAGTTAGAGTTCTCAATTGGGGCTGGGCCAGTTTTACTGAATTGAGGTGTGATTTAGCGAAAGTGGACTGGAAACAGCTACTTGAAGGTAAATCAGAACAGTGGGAGGCATTCAAAGGGGAGATTCAATGGGTTCAGGGTAAACATGTTCCCACAAAGAAAAAAGGTGAAGCGGCCAAATCTAGAGCCCCATGGATGTCAAGGAGCCTACAGGGTAAGGTAAGGCAGAAAGGGAAAGCTTACGTCCCACACCGACTACTCAATACTCCAGAAAGCTGAGAGGAGTATAGAAAGTGGAGGGGTGAAATCAAAAAGGAAATTAGGAAAGCAAAGATAGGGCATGAAAGAATATTGACAAGCAAAATCAAGGTGAACCCAAAGATGGTTTATCAATACATTAAGAGTAAGAGGATAACTAAGGAGAGAGTAGGGCCCATAAAAGACCAAAAATCTAACCTATGTGTAGGAGCGGAAGATATTGATATAGTTCGAAATGAATACTCTGTGTCTGTCTTCACAAAAGGGGTGGGGGGTTGCGATGCAGATATTGTAGTTATGGAGGGAGAGTGTGAAGTATTGGATGTGATAAACATAGGGAGAGATGAACTACTCATGGGATTAGCATCCTTGAATGTTGATAAATCACCAGGGCCAGATAAAATGTATCCTAGGCTGTTAAAAGAAGCAAGAGAGGAAATAGCAGAGGGTCTGACCATCATTTTCCAGTCCTCACTGGATACAGGTGTGATGCCGAAGGATTGGAGAACTGTTAATGTTGTACCTCTGTTTAAAAAGGGAGCGGAGGAGAGACCGAATAATTACAGGCCAGACAGTCCAACCTCAGCAGTGGGCAAATCAATGGAATCTATTCTGAGAGACAGGATAAACTGTCACTTAGAAAGGCACAGGTTAATCAAGGATAGTCAGCATGGTTTTGTGACGGTAAGATCTTGTTTGACCAACTTGATTGAATGTTTTGAAGAAGTAGCGGCACAGTGGCGCAGTGGTTAGCACCGCAGCCTCACAGCTCCAGTGACCCGGGTTCAATTCTGGGTACTGCCTGTGTGGAGTTTGCAAGTTCTCCCTGTGTCTGCGTGGGTTTTCTCCGGGTGCTCCGGTTTCCTCCCACAAGCTAAAAGACTTGCAGGTTGGTAGGTAAATTGGCCATTATAAATTGCCCCTAGTATAGGTAGGTGGTAGGGAAATATAGGGACAGGTGGGGATGTGGTAGGAATGTGGGATTAGTGTAGGATTAGTATAAATCTGCAGGGCTACGGACTAAATGCTGGAAGGTGGGATTAGAGTTTCCCAGTGCTATTGGGGAGGGTTTAAACTAATTTGCCAGGGATTTGGAACCTGAGAGTAGATTCAAAATGGAGAAAATAAAAGTTGGAAATGGAAGGCTGAAAATTACTAAGTGTGTTTGGCAGGCTGAGGAAACAAAGGCTAGAAAATAGACAACAAGGGAGTTTGGTAGTGCTAAATGGTAGATATTTCAATGCAAGAAGTCTAGGGAATAAGGCAGATGAGCTGAGAGTACAGATTGACAGAGGGGAGAATGGTATTATAACTATTACAGGGTTTTCAGACAACATAGAGAGGGGTATATAAAAGGAGGGGAGGGGTCACAATATTGTTTAATGAAAAATGATAGCTGTGAGGAAGGATGATATGGTAGAAAGCCCATCAAATGAGGCCATTTGTGTTGGACTGAAGAAAGGGGCAATCACACAACTGGGACTGTACTACAGACCCCTAAATTGTGAGATGGAGAGAGAAGAGCAAATATGTAGCCAAACGTCTGAGAAGTACAAAAACAATAGGGCAGTAATGGTCGGGAATTTCAACCTAATATTTACTGGGCTACAATTATTATGAATTGCAAGAGGCATCAGAATTCTTAAAATGTATTCAGGCAAACTTTTTTCAGCCAGTACAAAGCAAGCACAACAGGAAAGTGGGTGTTTCTGGACTCAGTTTTAGGTAAAGAAGTTAGTCGGGCAGAATGTGTATCAGTTGGGGAGCACTTTGGTGGAAGTGATTATAATTTAGATTGAGGGTAGTTTTGGAAAAGGGCAAAGATAGACCAGTAATAAAAGTTCTCAATCGGGGAAGAGCTAATTTTACTAAGCGGAGATGTGATTTAGCTAACTTTCTCTAGAAAGAGCCCACTTGAATGTAAATCAGTGTTGGATCAGTGGGAAGCATTCAAGGAAGAGATAGTGAGGGTGCAGAGCAAGTATGGTCCCTTAAAGAAAAAGGGTCAGACTAACAAATCCAGAGTCCCCTGGATGCCAATGGACTTAAAGGGCAGGATAAAGAAAAAGAGGGACCCTGACGACAGATACCGAGTGCTCAACACTGCAGAAATTCTAGAGGAGTGTAAAACGTATGGGGGTGAAATTCAGAAGGAAATTAGGAAAGCAAAGAGAGGGCATGAAAAATATTGGCAAGTGAAATAAAGGAAAACCTAAAGATTTTTTATAAATACATAAACAGCAAGACGATAAGTTAAAAAAAGTGTAGGGCCTACTGGGGACCATAGCCTGCATGTGGAGGCTGAGGACGTTGGTATGTTTAGTTTAGTTTAGAGATACAGCACTGAAACAGGCCCTTCGGCCCACCGAGTCTGTGCCGACCATCAATCACCCATTTATACTAATCCTACACTAATCCCATATTCCTACCACATCTCTACCTGTCCCTATATTTCCCTACCGCCTACCTACACTAGGGGCAATTTATAATGGCCAATTTACCTATCAACCTTTCTTAATGAATACTTCGAATGCATTTTTTGCAATAAGGGAGGAGGTATGTGAAATATTAGATGAAATTAGCTCAATGAGAGAGGACTACCGGAATTATATGTTGTGGTGGTGGTTCCGCCCACTGGCTAAAAAGGCAGGGGAGAGCCTCCCTCTGCCGGGCCTGGAAGCCATTCAGCAATTTTGAGTGGCTCAAGCCTTTACTGGGCCTCGATCAGAATGTCCACCCTTCTGAGGCAGGAATTCCCGCCTTCAGTAGCTTCTGGTCAATCAGAGGGCCAGCAGCTGTTCAGTCCTAGCATTACCTCTAGGGCGATGGCCACTGCTGGGATTGCACCTAGCCCTGAGCAGCGTGACGTAGAAGGGCCTGGATTGGAGGTAAGTATGTGGGCCCTCACCAGGGACAATTGTCTGGGCCTCGGTGAGGCATGGGGATTCGATTGTGAGGGTAGGAGCAGGTGTTCCAGTGGCTTCTGCCCCGGGGGCTGACTTCCATGGGGCACAGGGTGCCCAATCAGTAGGGGCCCCCCACCCAGTTATTCCTGGGTGGCCTCCTCAGTTGAGGAGGTGTCCAACTGCCACTGGTAATAAACCAATGGTGGTGGGAGGAGGCCCTTTAGTGACAATTAATTAGCCACTTAAGGGCCTCAATTGGCCTGGGGTAGGGGCAGGTGAGCCGTTTGCCACTTGCCCCGCCACAGATAAAATAGCAGCAGGGGCAGGTGGGCGACGGGAACGCCACCCTCTTCTTCATACTCGATTTTATGCCCTCTCTCTCCACCTCCCCCACCTCCAGCCCACTCCTGGGGTTGGAGTGTGTAAAATTCTGATTGAAGTATTAAGGGGATTAACATCTTTGAAAGTGGATAAACCCCCACGCCCAGACAAAATGTACCCGAGGCCTTAAGGAATCAAGAGAAAAAATAGCGAAGGCTCTGACCATCATTTTCCAATCCTCGCTGGCTGCAGGTGTGTTGCCAGAGGACTGGAGAACAGCTAACGTTGTACTATTGTTTAAAAGGGGAGTAAGCGATAGACTGAGTAATTACAGGCCAGTCAGCTTAATTATTGGGAAACATTTTGAGGGATAGAATAAATATTCATTTAGAGAAAGATGGAAGAGTGTGGAAGGCCTGTGGAAGAGTCTGTCACTCATGAATTGGCCTTTATAGCCACTCCAGGTGCTGCTCCACAAACCTCGAGGCACTTACTCATTGTCTTTCGAGACAAGAAGGCCAAAAAGGAAGAGAAACCTGGATTAATCCAAAATAGTCTGCACAGATTTGTGAAGGGAAGATCATGTCTGATTAACATGATTGAATTTTTTGAGGAAGTAACAGGGAGGGTTGATAAATGAAGTGAAATTGATGTTGTCTGTATGGATTTTAGTGAGGCTGTTGATAAGGTCCCACATGGCAGACTGCTCACAAAAGTAAAAGCTCATGGCATTGATGGTAAAATGACAAGTTGGATCTAAAATTGGCTCAGAGGCAGAGAGCAAAGGGTAATGGCCAATGGGTGTTTTTGTGACTGGACGGCTGTTTCCAGTGGGGTTCTGCAGGGCTCAGTACTAGATCCCTTGCTTTTTGTGGTATTTATCAATGATTTGCACTTGAATGTAGGGGTATGATTAAGAAGTTAGGAAGTCTCTGGGGGCTTAAATTTAGAAGAAGAAGTAGGAGGTTTAGAAGAGATTTGAGGAGAAATGTTTTCACCCAGAGGGTAGTGGGGATCTGGAACTCACTGCCTGAAAGGGTGGTGGAGGCAGAAACCTTCATAACATTTAAAAAGTAGTTGGATATGCACTTGAAGTGCAGCATCTAACAGGATATGGACCAAGAGCTGAAAAGTGCGATTAGGCTGGACGGCAACTTGTCAGCCGTGCTATAAATGTCTGTGATTCAGAAGAGAAGTTCGGAAGCACTTCTTCACACAAAGGGTTTAGAAGTTTAGAACTCGCTCCTGCAAGAAAAAAACAAATGCTAGCTCAATTAATAAGTTGAAATCTCAGACTGATTGTGATCTGCTAGAGCAGGGAATTAAGGGATGTAGAGCCAAGGTGGGTAAATGGAGTTACGATACAGATCTGCCATGATCTCATTGAATGGTGGAGCAGGCTTGAGGAACTGAATGGCCTACTCATGTTGCTATGTTTCTATGTTTTTCTTGTTGCTAATGACATTTAACATTTAGAAACAATGGGCTGTTATGATGTCATACAGTTCTAGTGCCTTGATATCATGAAGACTATTATTCTGGAAGCCAGAATAATACTAGACTACAGAGCCAAATCATCAGAAATGGATCTGAAGGGGTCACAATAATACTGGACCCGAGTCTTGGTCGCTGAGACACAAGGGAACAATGTAGGTGTTGGAGACAGCAGCAAAGAAAATGTAGCAGTTAGAAGATCTGAGGAACTTGGGCCAGATGCCATTGCTGATGCTGACAAACAGACCCAGCTGGAAGTCACCAGGAAGAAGGTGAGAGAGAGGTGCATGGTGCTGTGAGGAGGCAATGATCGCAGTGTCGGGAGAAGGTGGTCGGTTGGTGGTGTTTGAGACTGAGACCCATTGATAGACAGTCAGGCCGCTTTCTCTCTCCATCCCACCACCATCCTCTCCAATCCCCAGCCGTCTGCTCACTATATCCTTCTCCTCCATTCTCCCTATTGTGCATATCTAGCTTCCCCTCAAATGTATCTGTGCTTTTTACCTCCGCTGCTCTTCGTGGCCGGCATTCTCCCCACTCTCCGGGTAAAGAAGTGTCTCCTGAACTCACTATTGGATTTAGCGGTGACTCTCTTTTATATTTATGGCCCTTAATTTCATCGTTTGTTTGTTTGTTACTTGTTGCCATGGTGTTTTAGGAAGGTGCGATGACATCACAAACATATCCCCTATCCTTGCGCCACTATGTTATGCAGGGCACCTGATGTCACGGAGCTTGGTAAATGACTGGGCGCAGTGCAGGCTGGGATACAGGAGGAGTGACCATCTGGCTGACTGGTGAGGTGTGCGGGCTGGACACCATGGGTGACGACCCAAGTTGGTGACTACCAAAACAGGGTGAAAGAATGGTGCTAGCATGAACTGAGGAGGCAAGGCTCTGAAAAATCATGAGTGAAACATTAGTGAGGAAAAATAAAGACTAGAAGGGTTTAGAAAATCAAAGCATTAAAAATATATAAATAATCGTACAGTAGAAAGAAAGCAATCACTGACTATAGGACACAAAGCACACAATCAGATATAATAGGATATTAAGGAGGGTCAGAGAAACAGGGAATGCAATAAAGTCTAAATTAGGTTTGCAATGCATGTATGTGAATGCATGGAGTATGGTACATAAGGTTCCAATGTTTCTTGTGTTGCTGTTCCTATGTTTTTCGTCTTGCTGTTCCAATGTTTTTCTTGTTTCTGTAGCTATGTTCATCGTCTTTCCCTTCCTATAGTTTTCCTGTTACAGTTTCTCCGATTTTGGTGTTGCTGTGTTCCTGTGTTATTCTTGTTGCTGTTCCTATGTTTTTCTTGTTGCTGTTCCTTCGTCTTTTTTGTTGCTGTTCCTTTGTTTTTCTTGATGATGTTCCCGTGTTTTTCTTGTTGCAGTTCGATGTTTTTCTCTTTTCAGTTCCTATGTATTTCTTATTGCTGTTCCAGTGTATTTCCTGTTGATGTGTTCCTGTGCTTTTCTTGTTACTGTTCCTATGTATTTCTTGTTACTGTTCCTGTGCTTTTCTTGTTGCTGTTCCTGTGTTTTTATTCTTACTGCTCCTGTGTTTTTCTTGTTTCTGTTCTTGTGTTTCTCTTTTTTTTGTTCCTGTGTTTTACTTCTTTATGTTTCGATGATTTTATTGTTTCTGCTCCTGTGTCTTTCCTGTTGCTATGTTCCAGTGTTTTCTTTGTTGTTGTTCCTGTGTCTTTCTCTTTGCTGTTCGTCTGTTTTTCTTGTTGCTATGTTCCTCTGTTTTTCTTGTTGCTGTATTTCTCTGTTTATCTTGTTGCTGTGTTCCTGTGTTTTTCTTGTTGCTGTTGCTGTGTTCGGGGGTTTTTCTTGTTGTTCCTGTGTTTTTCTTGCTGCTGTTTCTGTGTTTTTCCTGTTACTGTTCCTGTATTTTTCTTGTTACTGTTCCTGTGTTTTTCCTGTTGCTGTTCCTGTGTCTTTCTTGCTGCTGTTCCTGTGTCTTTCTTGTTGCTGTTCCTGTGTTTTTCTTGTTACTGATCCTGTGTTTTTCTAGTTGCTATGTTCCTGTATTTTGCTTGTTGCTGTTCCTGTGTTTTCCTTGTTGCTGTTCTTGTGTATTTATTGTTGCTGTGTTCCAATATTTTTCTTCTTGCTGTCCCTGTGTGTTTCTTGTCGCTGTGTTCCTTTGTTTTCCTTGTTGCTGTGTTCCTGTGTATTTCTTGTTGTTGTTCTTGTGTATTTCTTGTTGCTATATTCCTGTGTGTTTCTTGTTGTTGTTCCTGTGTTCCTCTTGTACCTATTCCTGTGTATTTCATGTTGCTGTGTTCCTGTGTTTACCTTGTTGCTGTTCCTGTCTATTTCATGTAGCTGTGTTCCTGTGTGTTTCTTGTTGTTGTTCCTGTGTACTTCTTCTTGCTGTATTCTTGTGTTTTTCTTGTTGCTGTTCCTGTGCATTTCTTGTTGCTGTGTTCCTGTGTTTATCTTGTTGTTGTTTCTGTCTATTTCATGTAGCTGTGTTCCTGTGTGTTTCTTGTTGTTGTTCCAAAGAACAAAGAACAGTACAGCACAGGAACAGGCCATTCGGCCCTCCAAGCCTGCGCCGATCTTGATGCCTGCCTAAACTAAAACCTTCTGCACTTCCGGGGACCGTATCCCCTTATTCCCATCCTATTCATGAATTTGTCAAGGTGCCTCTTAAACGTCACTATCGTACCTGCTTCCACCACCTCCCCTGGCAGCAAGTTCCAGGCACTCACCACCCTCTGTGCAAAGAACTTGCCTCGCACATCCCCTCTAAACTTTGCCCCTCTCACCATAAACCTATGTCTCCCAGTAACTGACTCTTCCACCCTGGGAAAAAGCTTCTGACTATCCACTCTGTCCATGCTGCTCATAACTTTGTCAACCTCTATCATGTCACCCCTCCACCTCCGTCGATTCAGTGAAAACAATCCGAGTTTATCCAACCTCTTCTCATAGCTAATGTCCTCTAGACCAGGCAACATCCTGGTAAACCTCTTCTGTACCCTCTCCAAAGCCTCCATGTCCTTCTGGTAGTGTGGCGACCAGAATTGCAGGCAATATTCTAAGTGTGGCCTAACTAAAGTTCTGTACAGCTGCAGCATGACTTGCCAATTTTTATACTCTATGCCCCGACCGATGAAAGCAAGCATGCCGTATGCCTTCTTGACTACCTTATCCACCTGCATTGCCACTTTTAGTGACCTGTGGACCTGTACGCCCAGATCTCTGTGCCTGCCAATGCTCCTAAGGGTTCTGCCATTTACTGTATACTTCTCACCTGCATTAGATCTTCCAAAATGCATTACCTCACATTTGTCCAGATTAAACTCCATCTGCCATTTCTCTGCCCAAGTCTCCAACCGATCTATACCCTGCTGGTATCGTCTGACAATCCTCATCACTATCCGCAACTCCACCAACCTTTGTGTCGTCCGCAAGCTTACTAATCAGACCAGCTACATTTTCCTCTAAATCATTTATATATACTACAAACAGCAAAGGTCCCAGCACTGATCCCTGCGGAACACCACTAGTCACATCCCTCCATTCAGAAAAGCACCCTTCCACTGCGACCCTCTGTCTTCTATGACAGAGCCAGTTCTGTATCCATCTTGCCAGCTCACCTCTGATCCCGTGTGACTTCACCTTTTGTACCAGTCTGCCATGAGGGACCTTGTCAAAGGCTTTACTGAGGTCCATATAGATTACATCCACTGCCCTTCCTTCATCAATCATCTTTGTCACTTCCTCAAAAAACACAACCAAATTAGTGAGACGCGATCTCCCCTTCACAAAACCATGCTGACTCTCGCTAATACGTTTGTTTGTTTCCAAATGGAAGTAAATCCTGTCCCGAAGAAGCCTCTCTAATAATTTCCCTCCCACTGACGTAAGGCTCACCGGCCTATAATTTCCTGGATTATCCTTGCCACCCTTCTTAAACAAAGGAACAACATTGGCTATTCTCCAGTCCTCTGGGACCTCACCTGTAACCAATGAGGATGCAAAGATTTCTGTCAAGGCCCCAGCAATTTCTTCCCTTGCCTCCCTTAGTATTCTGGGGTAGATCCCATCAGGCCCTGGGGACTTATCTACCTTAATGCTTTCCTGTGTTCCTCTTGTTCCTGTTCCTGTGTATTTCTTGTTGCTGTGTTCCTGTGTTTACCTTGTTGCTGTTCCTGTCTATTTCATGTAGCTGTGTTCCTCCGTGTTTCTTGTTGTTGTTCCTGTGTACTTCTTCTTGCTGTATTCCTGTGTTTTTCTTGTTGCTGTCCCTGTGTATTTCTTATTGCTGTGTTCCTATATTTATCTTTTTGCTGTTCCTGTGCATTTCTTGTTGCTGTGTTACTGTGTTTCCCTTGTTGCTGTGTTCCTGTGTTTTTCTTGTTGTTCCTGTGTTTTCCTTCTTGCTGTTCCTGTGTTTTTCATGTTGCTGTATTCCCGTTTTTTTCTTGTTGCTGTGTTCTTGTGTTTTTCTGGTTGCTGTATTCCCGTTTTTTTCTGGTTGCTGTGTTCTTGTGTTTTTCTGGTTGCTGTTCCTGTGCTTTTCTTGTTGCTGTATTCCTGTGTATTTCTTGTTGCCGTTTTCCTGTGTTTATCTTGTTGCTGTGTTCCTTTGTTTTCCTTGTTGCTGTGTTCCTGTGTTTTCCTTGTTGTTCTTGTGTATTTCCTGTTGCTGTTCCTGTGTATTTCTTGTTGCTGTGTTCTTGTTTTTTTCTTATTGCTGTGTTCCTATGTTTTCCTTGTTGCTCTGTTCCTGTGACCTTGCTGTTGCTGTCCCTGTGTTTTTTTTACTGTTTCTGTTCCTGTGTTTATCTTCTTGCTGTTCCTGTGTTTTTCATGTTGCTGTATTCCCGTTTATTTCTTGTTGCTGTGTTCTTGTGTTTTTCTGGTTGCTGTTCCCGTGCTTTTCTTGTTGCTGTTCCTGTGTATTTCTTGTTGCTGTTTTCCTGTGTTTATCTTGTTTCTGTGTTCCTTTGTTTTTTTTCTTGTTCCCGTGTATTTCATGTTGCTCTGTTCCTGTGTTTTTCTTATTGTTGTGCTCCTGTGTTTTCCTTGCTGCTCTGTTCCTGTGATCTTGTTGTTGCTGTCCCTGTGTTTTTCTTGTTGGTGTTCCTGTGTTTCCCCTGTTGCTGTTCCTGTGTTTTTCTTGTTGTTGTTCTTGTGTATTTCATGTTGCTCTGTTCCTGTGTTTTTCTTATTGCTGTGTTCCTGTATTTTCCTTGTTGGTCTGTTCCTGTGATCTTTTTGTCGCTGTCCCTGTGTTTGTATTGTTGCTGTTCCTGTGTTTTTCTTGTTGTTGTTCCTGTGTTTCCCTTGTATGTTCCTGTGTATTTCTTGTTGCTGTGTTCCGCTGTTTTTCTTGTTGCTGTTCTTGTGTATTTCTTGTTGATGTGTTCCTCTTTTTTTTCTTGTTGCTCTTCCTATATTTTTCTTGTTGCTGTTGCTGTGCATTTCTTGTTGCTGTGTTCCAGTGTTTTTCCTGTTGTTTTTCCTTGTTGCTGTTCCTGTGTTTTCCTTTCTTTTTCTTTTTGTTGTTCCTGTGTTTTCTTGTTGCTGTTCCTGTTGATTTCTTGTTCCCGTGTTCCCCTTTTCATCCTGTTGCTGTTCCTGTGTTTATCTTGTTGCTGTTCCTGTGCATTTCATGTTGCTCCATTCTCGTGTTTTTCTTGTTGCTGTGTTCCTGTGTTTTTCTTGTTGCTGTGTTCCTGTGTTTTCCTTGTTGCTGTATTCCTGTGTTCTTCTTGTTGCTGTTCCTTTGTTTTTCTTGTTGCTGTTCTTGTGTATTTTTTGTTACTGTTCCTGTGTATTTCATGTTGCTGTGTTCCTTTCTTTTTCTTGTTGTTGTTCCTGTGATTTTCTTGTTGCTTTTCCTGTGTACTTCTTGTTGCTGTGTTCCTATGTTTTTCGTGTTCTGTTTTCCTGTGTTTATCTTGTTGCTTTTCTTGCGTATTTCTTGTTCCCGTGCTCCTGAGTTTTTCTTGTTGCTGTTCCTGAGTTTTCCTTGTTGGTTTGTTCCTGTGTTCTTGTTGTTACTGTTCCTCTGCTTTTCCTGTTGCTGTTCCTGTACCTTTCTGGTTGCTGTTCCTGTGTATTCCTTGTTGCTGTTCCTGTGTATTCCTTGTTGCTGTTCCTGTGTATTCCTTGTTGCTGTTCCTGTGTATTTCTTGTTGCTGTTCCTGTGTATTTCTTGTTGCTGTGTTCTTGTTTTTTTCCTTGTTACTGTTCCTGTGTATTTCATGTTACCGGTTACCTGTGTTTTTCTTGTTGCTGTGTTCCTGTGTTTTCCTTGTTGCTGTGTCCCTGTGTTTTCCTTGTTGCTCTGTTCCTGTGATCTTCTTGTTGCTGTTCCTGTGTTTTCCTTGTTGGTTTGTTCCTGTGTTCTTGTTGTTACTGTTCCTCTGCTTTTCCTGTTACTGTTCCTGTACCTTTCTGGTTGCTGTTCCTGTGTATTCCTTGTTGCTGTTTCTGTGTATTTCTTGTTGCTGTTCCTGTGTATTTCTTGTTGCTGTGTCCTTGCTTTTTTCCTTGTTACTGTTCCTGTGTATTTCATGTTGCCGTTTTCCTGTGTTTTTCTTGTTGCTGTGTTTCTGTGTTTTCCTTGTTGCTCTGTTACTGTGATCTTCTTGTTGCTGTTCCTGTGTTTTCCTTGTTGGTTTGTTCCTGTGTTCTTGTTGTTACTGTTCCTCTGCTTTTCCTGTTACTGTTCCTGTACCTTTCTGGTTGCTGTTCCTGTGTATTCCTTGTTGCTGTTCCTGTGTATTTCTTGTTGCTGTTCCTGTGTATTTCTTGTTGCTGTGTTCTTGTTTTTTTCCTTGTTACTCTTCCTGTGTATTTCATGTTGCCGTTTTCCTGTGTTTTTCTTGTTGCTGTGTTCCTGTGTTTTCCTTGTTGCTGTGTCCCTGTGTTTTCCTTGTTGCTCTGTTCCTGTGATCTTCTTGTTGCTGTTCCTGTGTTTTTATTTTTGCTGTTCCTGTGTATTTCTTGTTGCTGTATTCCTATTTTTTCCTTGTTGCTGTGTTCCTGTGTTTATCTTGTTGCTGTTCCTGTCTATTTCTTGTTGCTGTGTTACTGTGTGTTTCTTGCTGTTGTTCCTGTGTACGTATTCTTGCTGTATTCCTGTGTTTTTCTTGTTGCTGTTCCGGTGTATTTCATAGTGCTGTGTTCCTATATTTTTCTTTTTGCTGTTCCTGTGCATTTCTTGTTGCTGTGTTACTGTGTTTTCCTTATTGCTGTGTTCCTGTGTTTTTCTTGTTGTTCCTGTGTTTTCCTTCTTGCTGTTCCTGTGTTTTTCTTGTTGCTGTGTTCCTGTGTTTTCCTTGTTGTTGTGTTCCTTTCATTCTCTTGTTGTTGTTCCTGTGATTTTCTTGTTGCTTTTCCTGTGTATTTCTTGTTGTTGTGTTCCTATGTTTTTCTTGTTGCTGTGTTCCTGTGTTTTTCTTGTTGCTGTGTTCCTGTCTTTATCTTGTTACTGTTTGTGTGTATTTCTTGTTGCCGTGTTACTGTTTTATTCTTGTGACTGTTTCTGTGTATTTCATGTTGCTCTGTGCCCATGTTTTTCTTGTTGCTGTGTTCCTGGAGTGGAGAGGACCTCAGGGAGAACACCGAGAGCGGAGCTTATAAGTCCATCCTGAGGATCGAGGTCTTGTCTCTTCCCTTCCAGGAGAGGTGCAGAGCAGACCTGTAGGGAGAATGCCAAGAGCAGTCAAACCTCTTCCCGAATCCACGAGTTTTCAAAAAAAGTCAACAGTGACGTCAAAGCTCCAACGTGATTGGTTGGTGAGTCGCAGCTGTTAGTGCATTTAAATATCTTTAAAAAAATATAAGGGGAAAGTTTTTTTTGTCGAAAAATATCCTCTGGTGATAAAGTGAGTACTACTAATTTTTTTTAAGGGCTTTAGATTAGACTGGGTAGAACAAGGCCCCTAGCCTAGTGATGTGGTCACACCAGAGGTAATGGCTGCACAGGCAGAAAAGTGATGATTGACCACCAGACGGAGTAGTAGGTGCAGGCATGTAGTGCAGGGGTCCGCTGTGGCCATCCCCCTCTCAAACTTTAGATACTGTTGGGGGGGATGACCTCCCAGGGTAAAGCAGCAACAGCCAGGTTCGTGGCACCAAGGAGGGCTCTGCTGCACAGCAGGGGAGGAAAAGGTGTGGAAGAGCTTTAGTGATAGGGCATTCTATCGTAAGGGGTGCAGATAGGCGTTGCTATGGCTGCAAATGAGACTCCAGGATGGTATGTGTTGCCTCCCTGGTGCTAGGGTCAAGGGTGTCTCAGAGCGGCTGCAGGACAATCTGAAAGGGAGGGTGAGCATCCAGAGGTCGTGGTCCATATTGAATTCTTTGAAGATGTGACAAAACACATTGATGAAGGAAGAGCAGTGGATGTGGTGTATATGGATTTTAGCAAGGCGTTTGATAAGGTTCCCCATGGTAGGCTCATTCAGAAAGTGAGGAGGCATGGGATACAGGGAAAGTTGGCTGTCTGGATACAAAATTGGCCGGCCCATAGAAGACAGAAGGTGGTAGTCGATGGAAAGTATTCAGCATGGAGCTCGGTGACCAGTGGTGTTCCGCAGGGATCTGTTCTGGGACCTCTGCTCTTTGTGATTTTTATAAAAGACTTGGATGAGGAAGTGGAAGGCTGGGTTAGCAAGTTTGCCGATGACACGAAGGTTGCTGGAGTTTTGGATAGTGTGGAAGGCTGTTGTAGGTTGCAACGGGACATTGACAGGATGCAGAGCTGGATTGAGAAGTGGCAGATGGAGTTCAACCTGGAAAAGTGTGAAGTGATTCATTTTGGAAGGTCGAATTTGAATGCAGAATACAGGCTTAAAGACAGGATTCTTGGTAGTGTGGAGGAACAGAGGGATCTTGGGGTCCATGTCCATAGATCGCTCAAGTTGCCAGCCAAGTTGATAGAGTTGTTAAGAAGGCGTATGGTGTGTTGGCTTTCATTAACAGGGGGATTGCGTTTAAGAGCCGCGAGGTTATGCTGCAGCTCTATAAGGCCCTGGTTCGACCACACTTGGAATATTGTGTTCAGTTCTGCTCGCCTCATTATAGGAAGGATGTGGAAGCTTTAGAGAGGGTGCAGAGGAGATTTACCAGGATGCTGCCTGGACTGGAGGGCATGTCTTACGAAGAAAGATTGAGGGAGCTAGGGCTTTTCACATTGGAGCGAAGAAGGATGAGAGGTGACTTGATAGAGTGGTACAAGATGATGAGAGGCATAGAGTGGATAGCCAGTGACTTTTTCCCAGGGTGGAAAGGGCTATCACCAGGGGGCATAATTTTAAGGTGATTGGAGGAAGGTTTCGGGGAGATGTCAGAGGTAGGTTCTTTACACAGAGAGTGGTGGGTGCGTGGAATGCGCTGCCAGCGGTGGTAGTAGAAGCAGATACATTAGGGACATTTAAGCGACTCTTGGATAGGTACATGGACGATAGTAGAATGAAGGGTAGGTAGTTAGTTTGATCTTAGAGTAGGTTAAAGGGTCGGCACAACATTGTGGGCCGAAGGGCCTGTACTGTGCTGTACTGTTCTATGTTCTATGTTCTATATCGGTACTAACGACATAGGCAGGAAGAGAGATGAGGTCCTGCAAAGTAAATATAGGGAGTTCGGCAGAAGGTTAAAAAGCAGGACCTCTAGGGTTGTAATCTCAGGATTACTCCCTGTGCCACGTGCTAGTGAGGGTAGGAATAGGAGGATTAGGCAAATGAATGCGTGGCTGAAGAGCTGGTGTAGGCGGGAGGGCTTCAGCTACTTGGATCATTGGGATCTCTTCCGGTGCAGAGGTGACCTGTACAAGAAGGATGGGTTGCATCTGGAAGGGGACCATTATCCTTGCGGGGAGGTTTGCTAGTACTACTCGGGAGGGTTCAAACATGTCTTGCAGTGGGGTGGGACCCAAAGTAGAAGTCTCTCCGATGAGATAGTTGAGGCAAATGTTGAGGTTAAAACAAGTAGGTCCAGTAGGCAGGCTGGGCAGGGACAGGACAGGGAACGTGCTTTGTTCCTGTGTTGTTCTTGTTGCTGTTCCGCTGTTTTTCTTGTTACTGTACATGTGTTCTTCTTGTTACTGTTTCTGTGTTTTTCTTCCTGCTGTTCCTGTGTTTTTCTTCTTGTTCCTGCGTTTTTCTTCTTGTTCCTGTGTTTTTCTTGTCGCTGCGTGCCTGTGTTTTCCATGTTTCTGTTCCTATATTTTTCTTGTTGCTGTTCCTGTGTTTTTCTTATGTCAGTTCCTATATTTGTCTTTTGTCGCTATTCCTATGTTTTTCTTGTTGCTGTTTCTGTTTTATTCTTGTTGCTGTTCCTGTGTTTTCTTGTTGCTGTTCCTGTGTTTTCCTTGTTGCTGTTCCTGTGTTTTCCTTGTTGCTGTTCCTGTGTTTTCCTTGTTGCTGTTCCTGTGTTTTTCTCGTTGCTGTTCCTGTGTTTTTCTTGTTCATGTTCCTTTTTTTTTGTTGCTGTTCACGTGCTATTGAAGGTCGGAATAGGAGGATCAGGCAAATGAATGCGTGGCTAAAGAGCTGGTATAGGCGGGAGGGCTTCAGGTACTTGGATCATTGGGATCTCTTCCGGTGCAGAGGTGACCTGTACAAGAAGGACGGGTTGCATCTAACCTGGAGGGGGACCAATATCCTTGCGGGGAGGTTTGCTGGCACGACTCGGGAGGGTTTAAACTAGTCTTGCAGGGGGGTGGGACCCAATGCAGTAGTATCTCAGATGAGATAGTTTAGTCAAATGTAGAAGTTAAAGCAAGCAAGTCCAGTAGGCAAGCCGGGCAGGGGCAGGACAGGGAGTGTGGAAGGTCTGATAGGCTAAACTGCATTTACTTTAATGCAAGAAGCCTTACAGGTAAGGAAGATGAACTCAGAGCATGGATCGGTACGTGGGATTGTGATATTATAGCTATTACGGAAATGTGGTTGAGGGATGATCCTTCCGGCGTGACAGAGGTGGAGGTAAGAGAGATGGGGGAGTTGCACTATTGATTAGAGAGGACATCACAGCAGTACTTAGAGAGGATATCCCGGGGGAATGTCCAGCGAGGCCATATGGGTAGAACTTAGAAATAAGAAAGGGGTGATCACTTTGATGGGATTATACTATAGGCCCCCCAATAGTCAGAGGGAAGTAGAGGAGCATATATGTAGGGAAATCACAGATAGGTGTAGCAATTATAGGGTTGTACTAGTAGGTGATTTTAACTTCCCTAATATTGACTGGGACTCCCTTACTGCTATGGGATCAGATGGAGAAGAATTTGTTAAGTGTGTCCAGGATAGTTTTCTGAAGCAGTATGTGGATGGCCCTTCGAGAAATGGGGCTACACTCGACCTCCTCTTAGGAAATGAGGATGTGCAGGCGGTTGATGTGTCAGTGGGGGAGCACATTGGGACCAGTGACCATAACTCTATTAGCTTCAAGATAGTTATGGAAAAGGATAGGACTGGTCCTCAAGTTGAAGTCCTAAATTGGGGGAAGGCTAATTTCGATGGCATTAGACAGGAACTCTTAAAAGTTGAATGGGAGAGGCTGTTTACAGGTAAAGGGAAGTCTGGCAAGTGGGAGGCTTTTAAAAGTGAGATAGGAAGAGTTCAGGGCCGGCATGTTCCTGTTAGATTGAAGGGCAAGGCTGGCAAGTTTAGGGAACCTTGGTTGAGGAGGGATATTGAGGGTCTGGTTAGGACAAAGAAGGAGGCATATGTCAGGTATAGGCAGCTGGGATCGAGCGAGTCCCTCGAGGACTATAGGGGATGTAGGACTACACTTAAGAAGGAAATTAGGAGGGCGAAAAGGGGGCATGAGATTTCCCTGGCAGATAAGATGAAGGAGAATCCTAAAAGATTCTATAAGTATATTAAGAGTAAAAGGGTAGCTCGGGAGAGAGTAGGTCCCCTTAAGGATCAGTGTGGCAACTATGTGTGTAGCCATGGGAAATGGGCGAGGTCTTAAATGAATATTTACTGTCCATATTTACCGTGGAGAAGTTCATGGAAGCTAATGAGTTCAAGGGAGGGAACACCAGTATCCTGGAGTATATCAACATTACAAAGGAGGTGGTGTTGGAGGTTTTGAAGTGCATTAAGTTGGATAAATCCCCAGGGCCTGACCAGGTGTATCCTAAGATGCTATGGGAGGCAAGGGAGGAGATTGCTGGGGCCCTGGCAGAGATTTTTGTATCATTGTTAGCCATGAGTGAGATACCGGAAGACTGGAGGATAGTTAATGTTGTGCCTTTATTTAAGAAGGGCAGCAGGGATAAGCCAGGGATCTACAGGCCGGTGAGCCTTACATCAGTGGTGGGAAAGTTATTGGAAGGGATTCTGAGAGACAGGATTTATACATCTGGAAAAGCCTGGTCTGATTAGGGATAGTCAGCATGGCTTTGTGCGTGGGAAATCATGTCTCACGAATTTGATTGAGTTTTTCTAGGAGGTGACCAGGAGGATTGATGAGGGAAGGGCGATGGTCGTTGTCTACATGGACTTTAGCAAGGCTTTTGACAAGGTCCCGCATGGTAGGCTGGTTCAGAAGGTTCGAATGGGATCCAGGGTGAGCTAGCAAATTGGATACAAAATTGGCTTGGTGATAGGAGGCAGAGGGTGGTAGTGGAGGGTTGTTTTTCAGATTGGAGGCCGGTGACCAGTGGTGTGCCACAGGGATCTCCGATGCTGGGCCCTCTGTTGTTTGTCATATATATTAATGACTTGGATGTGAATGTAAGGGGCATGATTAGTATGTTTTCAGATGACACCAAAATTGGTGGTATAGTGGACAGTGAAGAAGGTTGTCTAAGGTTACAACAGGATATAGATCAACTGGGAAATTGGGCAAGGGAGTGGCAAATGGAATTTAACGCAGACAAGTGTGAAGTGATGCATTTTTGGAAGTTAAACCAGGGCAGGACATATACAGTCAATGGCAGGGTGCAAGTACATAGTTCCCTGAAAGTGGCAACACAGGTAGACAGGGTGGTGAAGAAGGCGTATGGCATGCTTGCCTTCATCAGTCGAGGCATTGAGTACAAGAGTTGGGACATCATGTTACAGTTGTACACAACGTTGGTTAGGCCACATTTGGAATACAGTGTGCAGTTCTGGTCGCCGCACGACAGGAAAGATGTGATTAAGCTTGACAGGGTGCAGAAAAGATTCACAAGGATGTTGCCTGGTTTGGACAGCTTGAGTTATAAAGAGAGATTGGATAGGCTGGGTCTGTTTTCCCTGGAGCGAAGGAGACTGAGAGGGGACATGATAGAGGTATATACAATTATCAGAGGCAGATAGGGTAGATAGCTAGAGTCTGTTTCTCATGGTAGGGGTGACTAAAACTGGAGGACATAGATTTAAGGTGAGAGAGAGGAGGTTTAAAGGGGATCAAAGGGGTAAATGTTTCACACAAAGAATAGTGGGTATCTGGAATGAGCTGCCTGAGGAGGTGGTGTAGACAGAAACAGTAGCGACATTATAGAGGCATCTGGACAGGTACTTGAATGAGCAAGGCATAGAGGGATATGAAATTAATGCAGGCAGGTGGG
This sequence comes from Heterodontus francisci, assembly GCF_036365525.1. Taxonomy (NCBI): domain Eukaryota; kingdom Metazoa; phylum Chordata; class Chondrichthyes; order Heterodontiformes; family Heterodontidae; genus Heterodontus; species Heterodontus francisci. The sequence continues at coordinate 136,247,489 of NC_090377.1, read as the reverse complement.
ATTAGTATAAATAGGCATTATGGTCGGCATTGACGTGGTGGGCCGAAGGGCCTGTTTCTATGCTGTACGACGCAATGACTCTATGTTCCTTTGTTTTTCTTGTTACTGTTCCTGTGTATTTTTTGTTGCTGTTCCTGTTTTATTCTTGCTGCTGTTCCTGTGTTATTCATATTGCCTTGGACCTGTGTTGGTCTTGTTGCTGTTCTGCTGTTTTTCATGTTACTGTTCCTATATTTTTCTTGTTGCTGTTCTGTGTTTTTCTTGTTGCTGTTTCTGTGTATTTTTTGTTGCTGTTTCTGTGTTTTTCATGTTACTGTTCCTATATTTTTCTTGTTGCTGTTCCAGTGTTTTTCTTGTTGCTGTTTCTGTGTATTTTTTGTTGCTGTTTCTGTGTTTTTCATGTTACTGTTCCTATATTTTTCTTGTTGCTGTTCCAGTGTTTTTCTTGTTGCTGTTTCTGTGTATTTTCTGTTGCTGTTTCTGTGTTTTTCTTGTTGCTGTTGCTGTGTTTTTCATGTTACTGTTCCTATATTTTTCTTGTTGCTGTTCCTGTGTTTTTCTTGTTGCTGTTTCTGTGTATTTTTTGTTGCTGTTTCTGTGTTTTTCTTGTTGCTGTTTCTGTGTTTTTCTTGTTGCTGTTGCTGTGTTTTTCTTGTTGCTGTTGCTGTGTTTTTTGTGTTACTGTTGCTGTGTTTTTCGTGTTACTGTTTCTGTGTTTTTCTTGTTGCTGTTTCTGTGTTTTTCTTGTTGCTGTTCCTGTGTTTTTCTTGTTGCTATTCCTATGTTTTTCTGGTTGCTGTTTCTGCTTTTTTCTTGTTGCTGTTTCTGTGTTTTTCTTGTTGCTGTTTCTGTGTTTTTTTTGTTGCTGTTCCTGTGTTTTTCCTGTTGCTGTTTCTGTGTTTTTCTTGTTGCTGTTTCTGTGTTTTTCTTGTTGCTATTCCTATGTTTTTCTGGTTGCTCTTCCTGTGTTTTTCTTGTTGCTGTTCCTGTGTTTTTCTTGCTGCTGTTCCTGTGTTTTTCCTGTTGCTGTTTCTGTGTTTTTCTTGTTGCTGTTTCTGTGTTTTTCTTGTTGCTGTTTCTGTGTTTTTCTTGTTGCTGTTTCTGTGTTTTTCTTGTTGCTATTCCTATGTTTTTCTGGTTGCTCTTCCTGTGTTTTTGTTGTTGCTGTTCCTGTGTTTTTCTTGCTGCTGTTCCTGTGTTTTTCCTGTTGCTGTTTCTGTGTTTTTCTTGTTGCTGTTCCTGTGTTTTTGTTGTTGCTGTTTCTGTTTTATTCTTTTTGCTGTTTCTGTGTTTTTCTTGTTGCTGTTCCTGTGTTTTTCTTGTTGCTGTTCCTGTGTTTTTCCTGTTGCTGTTTCTGTGTTTTTCTTGTTGCTGTTTCTGCTTTTTTCTTGTTGCTGTTCCTGTGTTTTTCTTGCTGCTGTTCCTGTGTTTTTCCTGTTGCTGTTTCTGCTTTTTTCTTGTTGCTGTTTCTGTGTTTTTCTTGTTGCTGTTTCTGTGTTTTTCTTGTTGCTGTTCCTGTGTTTTTCCTGTTGCTGTTTCTGTGTTTTTCTTGTTGCTGTTTCTGTGTTTTTCTTGTTGCTGTTTCTGTGTTTTTCTTGTTGCTATTCCTATGTTTTTCTGGTTGCTGTTTCAGCTTTTTTCTTGTTGCTGCTCCTGTGTTTTTCTTGCTGCTGTTCCTGTGTTTTTCCTGTTACTGTTTCTGTGTTTTTCTTATTGCTGTTTCTGTGTTTTTCTTGTTGCTATTCCTATGTTTTTCTGGTTGCTGTTTCTGCTTTTTTCTTGTTGCTCTTCCTGTGTTTTTCTTGTTGCTCTTACTGTGTTTTTCTTGTTGCTCTTCCTGTGTTTTTCTTGTTGCTCTTCCTGTGTTTTTCTTGTTGCTGTTTCTGTGTATTTTGTGTTGTTGTTCCTGTGTTTTTCTTGTTGCTGTTCCTATGTTTTTTTGGTTGCTGTTTCTGCTTTTTTCTTGTTGCTGTTTCTGTGTTTTTCTTGTTGCTGTTTTCTGTGTTTTGCTTCTTGCTGTTCCTGTGTTTTGCTTCTTGCTGTTTCTGTGTTTTTCTTGTTGCTGTTTCTGTGTTTTGCTTCTTGCTGTTCCTGTGTTTTTCTTGTTGCTGTTTCTGTGTTTTTCTTGTTGCTGTTTCTTTGTTTTTTTCTTGTTGCTGTTGCTGTGTTTTTCTTGTTGCTGTTTCTTTGTTTTTTTCTTGTTGCTGTTCCTGTGTTTTTCTTGTTGCTGTTTCTGTGTTTTGCTTCTTGCTGTTCCAGTGTTTTTGTTGTTGCTGTTTCTGTTTTATTCTTGTTGCTGTTCCTGTGTTTTTCTTGTTGCTGTTTCTGTGTTTTGCTTCTTGCTGTTCCTGTGTTTTGCTTCTTGCTGTTTCTGTGTTTTTCTTGTTGCTGTTTCTGTGTTTTGCTTCTTGCTGTTCCTGTGTTTTTCTTGTTGCTGTTCCTGTGTTTTTGTTGTTGCTGTTTCTGTTTTATTCTTTTTGCTGTTTCTGTTTTTTTCTTGTTGCTCTTCCTGTGTTTTTCTTGTTGCTATTCCTGTGTTTTTCTTGTTGCTCTTCCTGTGTTTTTCTTGTTGCTATTCCTATGTTTTTTTGGTTGCTGTTTCTGTTTTCTTCTTGTTGCTGTTCCTGTGTTTTTGTTGTTGCTGTTTCTGTTTTATTCTTTTTGCTGTTTCTGTGTTTTTCTTGTTGCTGTTTCTGTGTTTTTCTTGTTGCTGTTTCTGTGTTTTTCTTGTTGCTATTCCTATGTTTTTCTGGTTGCTGTTTCAGCTTTTTTCTTGTTGCTGCTCCTGTGTTTTTCTTGCTGCTGTTCCTGTGTTTTTCTTGTTGCTGTTTTCTGTGTTTTGCTTCTTGCTGTTCCTGTGTTTTGCTTCTTGCTGTTTCTGTGTTTTTCTTGTTGCTGTTTCTGTGTTTTGCTTCTTGCTGTTCCTGTGTTTTTCCTGTTGCTGTTTCTGTGTTTTTCTTGTTGCTGTTGCTGTGTTTTTCTTGTTGCTGTTTCTTTGTTTTTTTCTTGTTGCTGTTCCTGTGTTTTTCTTGTTGCTGTTTCTGTGTTTTGCTTCTTGCTGTTCCAGTGTTTTTGTTGTTGCTGTTTCTGTTTTATTCTTGTTGCTGTTCCTGTGTTTTTCTTGTTGCTGTTTCTGTGTTTTGCTTCTTGCTGTTCCTGTGTTTTGCTTCTTGCTGTTTCTGTGTTTTTCTTGTTGCTGTTTCTGTGTTTTGCTTCTTGCTGTTCCTGTGTTTTTCTTGTTGCTGTTCCTGTGTTTTTGTTGTTGCTGTTTCTGTTTTATTCTTTTTGCTGTTTCTGTTTTTTTCTTGTTGCTCTTCCTGTGTTTTTCTTGTTGCTATTCCTGTGTTTTTCTTGTTGCTCTTCCTGTGTTTTTCTTGTTGCTATTCCTATGTTTTTTTGGTTGCTGTTTCTGTTTTCTTCTTGTTGCTGTTCCTGTGTTTTTGTTGTTGCTGTTTCTGTTTTATTCTTTTTGCTGTTTCTGTGTTTTTCTTGTTGCTGTTTCTGTGTTTTTCTTGTTGCTGTTTCTGTGTTTTTCTTGTTGCTATTCCTATGTTTTTCTGGTTGCTGTTTCAGCTTTTTTCTTGTTGCTGCTCCTGTGTTTTTCTTGCTGCTGTTCCTGTGTTTTTCTTGTTGCTGTTTTCTGTGTTTTGCTTCTTGCTGTTCCTGTGTTTTGCTTCTTGCTGTTTCTGTGTTTTTCTTGTTGCTGTTTCTGTGTTTTGCTTCTTGCTGTTCCTGTGTTTTTCCTGTTGCTGTTTCTGTGTTTTTCTTGTTGCTGTTGCTGTGTTTTTCTTGTTGCTGTTTCTTTGTTTTTTTCTTGTTGCTGTTCCTGTGTTTTTCTTGTTGCTGTTTCTGTGTTTTGCTTCTTGCTGTTCCAGTGTTTTTGTTGTTGCTGTTTCTGTTTTATTCTTGTTGCTGTTCCTGTGTTTTTCTTGTTGCTGTTTCTGTGTTTTGCTTCTTGCTGTTCCTGTGTTTTGCTTCTTGCTGTTTCTGTGTTTTTCTTGTTGCTGTTTCTGTGTTTTGCTTCTTGCTGTTCCTGTGTTTTTCTTGTTGCTGTTCCTGTGTTTTTGTTGTTGCTGTTTCTGTTTTATTCTTTTTGCTGTTTCTGTTTTTTTCTTGTTGCTCTTCCTGTGTTTTTCTTGTTGCTATTCCTGTGTTTTTCTTGTTGCTCTTCCTGTGTTTTTCTTGTTGCTATTCCTATGTTTTTTTGGTTGCTGTTTCTGTTTTCTTCTTGTTGCTGTTCCTGTGTTTTTGTTGTTGCTGTTTCTGTGTTTTTCTTGTTGCTGTTCCTGTGTTTTTCTTGTTGCTATTCCTATGTTTTTCAGGTTGCTGTTTCAGCTTTTTTCTTGTTGCTGCTCCTGTGTTTTTCTTGCTGCTGTTCCTGTGTTTTTCCTGTTACTGTTTCTGTGTTTTTCTTGTTGCTGTTTCTGTGTTTTTCTTGTTGCTATTCCGATGTTTTTCTGGTTGCTGTTTCTGCTTTTTTCTTGTTGCTCTTCCTGTGTTTTTCTTGTTGCTCTTACTGTGCTTTTCTTGTTGCTCTTCCTGTGTTTTTCTTGTTGCTCTTCCTGTGTTTTTCTTGTTGCTGTTTCTGTGTATTTTGTGTTGTTGTTCCTGTGTTTTTCTTGTTGCTGTTCCTATGTTTTTTTGGTTGCTGTTTCTGCTTTTTTCTTGTTGCTGTTTCTGTTTTCTTCTTGTTGCTGTTCCTGTGTTTTTGTTGTTGCTGTTTCTGTTTTATTCTTTTTGCTGTTTGTGTTTTTCTTGTTGCTCTCCCTGTGTTTTTCTTGTTGCTCTTCCTGTGTTTTTATTGTTGCTGTTTCTGTGTATTTTGTGTTGTTGTTCCTGTGTTTTTCTTGTTGCTGTTGCTGTGTTTTTCTTGTTGCTGTTTCTTTGTTTTTTTCTTGTTGCTGTTCCTGTGTTTTTCTTGTTGCTGTTTCTGTGTTTTGCTTCTTGCTGTTCCAGTGTTTTTGTTGTTGCTGTTTCTGTTTTATTCTTGTTGCTGTTCCTGTGTTTTTCTTGTTGCTGTTTTCTGTGTTTTGCTTCTTGCTGTTCCTGTGTTTTGCTTCTTGCTGTTTCTGTGTTTTTCTTGTTGCTGTTTCTGTGTTTTGCTTCTTGCTGTTCCTGTGTTTTTCCTGTTGCTGTTTCTGTGTTTTTCTTGTTGCTGTTTCTGTGTTTTTCTTGTTGCTATTCCTATGTTTTTCTGGTTGCTCTTCCTGTGTTTTTCTTGTTGCTGTTCCTGTGTTTTTCTTGTTGCTGTTCCTGTGTTTTATCTGTTGCTGTTTCTGTGTTTTTCTTGTTGCTGTTTCTGCTTTTTTCTTGTTGCTGTTCCTGTGTTTTTCTTGCTGCTGTTCCTGTGTTTTTCCTGTTGCTGTTTCTGCTTTTTTCTTGTTGCTGTTTCTGTGTTTTTCCTGTTGCTGTTTCTGTGTTTTTCTTGTTGCTGTTCCTGTGTTTTTCCTGTTGCTGTTTCTGTGTTTTTCTTGTTGCTGTTTCTGTGTTTTTCTTGTTGCTGTTTCTGTGTTTTTCTTGTTGCTATTCCTATGTTTTTCTGGTTGCTGTTTCAGCTTTTTTCTTGTTGCTGTTCCTGTGTTTTTCTTGCTGCTGTTCCTGTGTTTTTCCTGTTACTGTTTCTGTGTTTTTCTTGTTGCTGTTTCTGTGTTTTTCTTGTTGCTATTCCGATGTTTTTCTGGTTGCTGTTTCTGCTTTTTTCTTGTTGCTCTTCCTGTGTTTTTCTTGTTGCTCTTACTGTGTTTTTCTTGTTGCTCTTCCTGTGTTTTTCTTGTTGCTCTTCCTGTGTTTTTCTTGTTGCTGTTTCTGTGTATTTTGTGTTGTTGTTCCTGTGTTTTTCTTGTTGCTGTTCCTATGTTTTTTTGGTTGCTGTTTCTGCTTTTTTCTTGTTGCTGTTTCTGTTTTCTTCTTCTTGCTGTTCCTGTGTTTTTGTTGTTGCTGTTTCTGTTTTATTCTTTTTGCTGTTTGTGTTTTTCTTGTTGCTCTCCCTGTGTTTTTCTTGTTGCTCTTCCTGTGTTTTTATTGTTGCTGTTTCTGTGTATTTTGTGTTGTTGTTCCTGTGTTTTTCTTGTTGCTGTTGCTGTGTTTTTCTTGTTGCTGTTTCTTTGTTTTTTTCTTGTTGCTGTTCCTGTGTTTTTCTTGTTGCTGTTTCTGTGTTTTGCTTCTTGCTGTTCCTGTGTTTTGCTTCTTGCTGTTTCTGTGTTTTTCTTCTTGCTGTTTCTGTGTTTTGCTTCTTGCTGTTCCTGTGTTTTTCTTGTTGCTGTTCCTGTGTTTTTCTTGTTGCTGTTCCTGTGTTTTTGTTGTTGCTGTTTCTGTTTTATTCTTTTTGCTGTTTCTGTTTTTTTCTTGTTGCTCTTCCTGTGTTTTTCTTGTTGCTATTCCTGTGTTTTTCTTGTTGCTCTTCCTGTGTTTTTCTTGTTGCTGTTTCTGTGTTTTGCTTCTTGCTGTTCCTGTGTTTTTCTTGTTGCTGTTCCTGTGTTTTTCTTGTTGCTCTTCCTGTGTTTTTCTTGTTGCTATTCCTATGTTTTTTTGGTTGCTGTTTCTGTTTTCTTCTTGTTGCTGTTCCTGTGTTTTTGTTGTTGCTGTTTCTGTTTTATTCTTTTTGCTGTTTCTGTGTTTTTCTTGTTGCTGTTCCTGTGTTTTTCCTGTTGCTGTTTCTGTGTTTTTCTTGTTGCTGTTTCTGCGTTTTTCTTGTGGCTGTTCCTGTGTTTTTCTTGCTGCTGTTCCTGTGTTTTTCCTGTTGCTGTTTCTGCTTTTTTCTTGTTGCTGTTTCTGTGTTTTTCTTGTTGCTGTTTCTGTGTTTTTCTTGTTGCTGTTCCTGTGTTTTTCCTGTTGCTGTTTCTGTGTTTTTCTTGTTGCTGTTTCTGTGTTTTTCTTGTTGCTGTTTCTGTGTTTTTCTTGTTGCTATTCCTATGTTTTTCTGGTTGCTGTTTCAGCTTTTTTCTTGTTGCTGTTCCTGTGTTTTTCTTGCTGCTGTTCCTGTGTTTTTCCTGTTACTGTTTCTGTGTTTTTCTTGTTGCTGTTTCTGTGTTTTTCTTGTTGCTATTCCTATGTTTTTCTGGTTGCTGTTTCTGCTTTGTTCTTGTTGCTCTTCCTGTGTTTTTCGTGTTGCTCTTACTGTGTTTTTCTTGTTGCTCTTCCTGTGTTTTTCTTGTTGCTCTTCCTGTGTTTTTCTTGTTGCTGTTTCTGTGTATTTTGTGTTGTTGTTCCTGTGTTTTTCTTCTTGCTGTTCCTATGTTTTTTTGGTTGCTGTTTCTGCTTTTTTCTTGTTGCTGTTTCTGTTTTCTTCTTGTTGCTGTTCCTGTGTTTTTGTTGTTGCTGTTTCTGTTTTATTCTCTTTGCTGTTTGTGTTTTTCTTGTTGCTCTCCCTGTGTTTTTCTTGTTGCTCTCCCTGTGTTTTTCTTGTTGCTCTCCCTGTGTTTTTCTTGTTGCTCTTCCTGTGTTTTTATTGTTGCTGTTTCTGTGTATTTTGTGTTGTTGTTCCTGTGTTTTTCTTGTTGCTGTTGCTGTGTTTTTCTTGTTGCTGTTTCTTTGTTTTTTTCTTGTTGCTGTTCCTGTGTTTTTCTTGTTGCTGTTTCTGTGTTTTGCTTCTTGCTGTTCCAGTGTTTTTGTTGTTGCTGTTTCTGTTTTATTCTTGTTGCTGTTCCTGTGTTTTTCTTGTTGCTGTTTCTGTGTTTTGCTTCTTGCTGTTCCTGTGTTTTGCTTCTTGCTGTTTCTGTGTTTTTCTTGTTGCTGTTTCTGTGTTTTGCTTCTTGCTGTTCCTGTGTTTTTCTTGTTGCTGTTTCTGCTTTTTTCTTGTTGCTGTTCCTGTGTTTTTGTTGTTGCTGTTTCTGTTTTATTCTTTTTGCTGTTTCTGTTTTTTTCTTGTTGCTCTTCCTGTGTTTTTCTTGTTGCTATTCCTGTGTTTTTCTTGTTGCTCTTCCTGTGTTTTTCTTGTTGCTATTCCTATGTTTTTTTGGTTGCTGTTTCTGTTTTCTTCTTGTTGCTGTTCCTGTGTTTTTGTTGTTGCTGTTTCTGTTTTATTCTTTTTGCTGTTTCTGTGTTTTTCTTGTTGCTGTTTCTGTTTTTTTCTTGTTGCTCTTCCTGTGTTTTTCTTGTTGCTATTCCTGTGTTTTTCTTGTTGCTCTTCCTGTGTTTTTCTTGTTGCTCTTCCTGTGTTTTTCTTGTTGCTGTTTCTGTGTATTTTGTGTTGTTGTTCCTGTGTTTTTCTTGTTGCTGTTGCTGTGTTTTTCTTGTTGCTATTCCTGTGTTTTTCTTGCTGCTGTTCCTGTGTTTTTCCTGTTACTGTTTCTGTGTTTTTCTTGTTGCTGTTTCTGTGTTTTTCTTGTTGCTATTCCGATGTTTTTCTGGTTGCTGTTTCTGCTTTTTTCTTGTTGCTCTTCCTGTGTTTTTCTTGTTGCTCTTACTGTGTTTTTCTTGTTGCTCTTCCTGTGTTTTTCTTGTTGCTCTTCCTGTGTTTTTCTTGTTGCTGTTTCTGTGTATTTTGTGTTGTTGTTCCTGTGTTTTTCTTGTTGCTGTTCCTATGTTTTTTTGGTTGCTGTTTCTGCTTTTTTCTTGTTGCTGTTTCTGTTTTCTTCTTGTTGCTGTTCCTGTGTTTTTGTTGTTGCTGTTTCTGTTTTATTCTTTTTGCTGTTTGTGTTTTTCTTGTTGCTCTCCCTGTGTTTTTCTTGTTGCTCTTCCTGTGTTTTTATTGTTGCTGTTTCTGTGTATTTTGTGTTGTTGTTCCTGTGTTTTTCTTGTTGCTGTTGCTGTGTTTTTCTTGTTGCTGTTTCTTTGTTTTTTTCTTGTTGCTGTTCCTGTGTTTTTCTTGTTGCTGTTTCTGTGTTTTGCTTCTTGCTGTTCCAGTGTTTTTGTTGTTGCTGTTTCTGTTTTATTCTTGTTGCTGTTCCTGTGTTTTTCTTGTTGCTGTTTTCTGTGTTTTGCTTCTTGCTGTTCCTGTGTTTTGCTTCTTGCTGTTTCTGTGTTTTTCTTGTTGCTGTTTCTGTGTTTTGCTTCTTGCTGTTCCTGTGTTTTTCCTGTTGCTGTTTCTGTGTTTTTCTTGTTGCTGTTTCTGTGTTTTTCTTGTTGCTATTCCTATGTTTTTCTGGTTGCTCTTCCTGTGTTTTTCTTGTTGCTGTTCCTGTGTTTTTCTTGCTGCTGTTCCTGTGTTTTTCCTGTTGCTGTTTCTGTGTTTTGCTTCTTGCTGTTCCAGTGTTTTTGTTGTTGCTGTTTCTGTTTTATTCTTGTTGCTGTTCCTGTGTTTTTCTTGTTGCTGTTTTCTGTGTTTTGCTTCTTGCTGTTCCTGTGTTTTGCTTCTTGCTGTTTCTGTGTTTTTCTTGTTGCTGTTTCTGTGTTTTGCTTCTTGCTGTTCCTGTGTTTTTCCTGTTGCTGTTTCTGTGTTTTTCTTGTTGCTGTTTCTGTGTTTTTCTTGTTGCTATTCCTATGTTTTTCTGGTTGCTCTTCCTGTGTTTTTCTTGTTGCTGTTCCTGTGTTTTTCCTGCTGCTGTTCCTGTGTTTTTCCTGTTGCTGTTTCTGTGTTTTTCTTGTTGCTGTTCCTGTGTTTTTGTTGTTGCTATTTCTGTTTTATTCTTTTTGCTGTTTCTGTGTTTTTCTTGTTGCTGTTCCTGTGTTTTTGTTGTTGCTGTTTCTGTTTTATTCTTTTTGCTGTTTCTGTGTTTTTCTTGTTGCTCTTCCTGTGTTTTTCTTGTTGCTGTTCCTGTGTTTTTCCTGTTGCTGTTTCTGTGTTTTTCTTGTTGCTGTTTCTGCTTTTTTCTTGTTGCTGTTCCTGTGTTTTTCTTGCTGCTGTTCCTGTGTTTTTCCTGTTGCTGTTTCTGCTTTTTTCTTGTTGCTGTTTCTGTGTTTTTCCTGTTGCTGTTTCTGTGTTTTTCTTGTTGCTGTTCCTGTGTTTTTCCTGTTGCTGTTTCTGTGTTTTTCTTGTTGCTGTTTCTGTGTTTTTCTTGTTGCTGTTTCTGTGTTTTTCTTGTTGCTATTCCTATGTTTTTCTGGTTGCTGTTTCAGCTTTTTTCTTGTTGCTGTTCCTGTGTTTTTCTTGCTGCTGTTCCTGTGTTTTTCCTGTTACTGTTTCTGTGTTTTTCTTGTTGCTGTTTCTGTGTTTTTCTTGTTGCTATTCCGATGTTTTTCTGGTTGCTGTTTCTGCTTTTTTCTTGTTGCTCTTCCTGTGTTTTTCTTGTTGCTCTTACTGTGTTTTTCTTGTTGCTCTTCCTGTGTTTTTCTTGTTGCTCTTCCTGTGTTTTTCTTGTTGCTGTTTCTGTGTATTTTGTGTTGTTGTTCCTGTGTTTTTCTTGTTGCTGTTCCTATGTTTTTTTGGTTGCTGTTTCTGCTTTTTTCTTGTTGCTGTTTCTGTTTTCTTCTTCTTGCTGTTCCTGTGTTTTTGTTGTTGCTGTTTCTGTTTTATTCTTTTTGCTGTTTGTGTTTTTCTTGTTGCTCTCCCTGTGTTTTTCTTGTTGCTCTCCCTGTGTTTTTCTTGTTGCTCTTCCTGTGTTTTTATTGTTGCTGTTTCTGTGTATTTTGTGTTGTTGTTCCTGTGTTTTTCTTGTTGCTGTTGCTGTGTTTTTCTTGTTGCTGTTTCTTTGTTTTTTTCTTGTTGCTGTTCCTGTGTTTTTCTTGTTGCTGTTTCTGTGTTTTGCTTCTTGCTGTTCCTGTGTTTTGCTTCTTGCTGTTTCTGTGTTTTTCTTCTTGCTGTTTCTGTGTTTTGCTTCTTGCTGTTCCTGTGTTTTTCTTGTTGCTGTTCCTGTGTTTTTGTTGTTGCTGTTTCTGTTTTATTCTTTTTGCTGTTTCTGTTTTTTTCTTGTTGCTCTTCCTGTGTTTTTCTTGTGGCTGTTCCTGTGTTTTTCTTGCTGCTGTTCCTGTGTTTTTCCTGTTGCTGTTTCTGCTTTTTTCTTGTTGCTGTTTCTGTGTTTTTCTTGTTGCTGTTTCTGTGTTTTTCTTGTTGCTGTTCCTGTGTTTTTCCTGTTGCTGTTTCTGTGTTTTTCTTGTTGCTGTTTCTGTGTTTTTCTTGTTGCTGTTTCTGTGTTTTTCTTGTTGCTATTCCTATGTTTTTCTGGTTGCTGTTTCAGCTTTTTTCTTGTTGCTGTTCCTGTGTTTTTCTTGCTGCTGTTCCTGTGTTTTTCCTGTTACTGTTTCTGTGTTTTTCTTGTTGCTGTTTCTGTGTTTTTCTTGTTGCTATTCCTATGTTTTTCTGGTTGCTGTTTCTGCTTTGTTCTTGTTGCTCTTCCTGTGTTTTTCGTGTTGCTCTTACTGTGTTTTTCTTGTTGCTCTTCCTGTGTTTTTCTTGTTGCTCTTCCTGTGTTTTTCTTGTTGCTGTTTCTGTGTATTTTGTGTTGTTGTTCCTGTGTTTTTCTTCTTGCTGTTCCTATGTTTTTTTGGTTGCTGTTTCTGCTTTTTTCTTGTTGCTGTTTCTGTTTTCTTCTTGTTGCTGTTCCTGTGTTTTTGTTGTTGCTGTTTCTGTTTTATTCTCTTTGCTGTTTGTGTTTTTCTTGTTGCTCTCCCTGTGTTTTTCTTGTTGCTCTCCCTGTGTTTTTCTTGTTGCTCTCCCTGTGTTTTTCTTGTTGCTCTTCCTGTGTTTTTATTGTTGCTGTTTCTGTGTATTTTGTGTTGTTGTTCCTGTGTTTTTCTTGTTGCTGTTGCTGTGTTTTTCTTGTTGCTGTTTCTTTGTTTTTTTCTTGTTGCTGTTCCTGTGTTTTTCTTGTTGCTGTTTCTGTGTTTTGCTTCTTGCTGTTCCAGTGTTTTTGTTGTTGCTGTTTCTGTTTTATTCTTGTTGCTGTTCCTGTGTTTTTCTTGTTGCTGTTTCTGTGTTTTGCTTCTTGCTGTTCCTGTGTTTTGCTTCTTGCTGTTTCTGTGTTTTTCTTGTTGCTGTTTCTGTGTTTTGCTTCTTGCTGTTCCTGTGTTTTTCTTGTTGCTGTTTCTGCTTTTTTCTTGTTGCTGTTCCTGTGTTTTTGTTGTTGCTGTTTCTGTTTTATTCTTTTTGCTGTTTCTGTTTTTTTCTTGTTGCTCTTCCTGTGTTTTTCTTGTTGCTATTCCTGTGTTTTTCTTGTTGCTCTTCCTGTGTTTTTCTTGTTGCTATTCCTATGTTTTTTTGGTTGCTGTTTCTGTTTTCTTCTTGTTGCTGTTCCTGTGTTTTTGTTGTTGCTGTTTCTGTTTTATTCTTTTTGCTGTTTCTGTGTTTTTCTTGTTGCTGTTTCTGTTTTTTTCTTGTTGCTCTTCCTGTGTTTTTCTTGTTGCTATTCCTGTGTTTTTCTTGTTGCTCTTCCTGTGTTTTTCTTGTTGCTCTTCCTGTGTTTTTCTTGTTGCTGTTTCTGTGTATTTTGTGTTGTTGTTCCTGTGTTTTTCTTGTTGCTGTTGCTGTGTTTTTCTTGTTGCTATTCCTGTGTTTTTCTTGCTGCTGTTCCTGTGTTTTTCCTGTTACTGTTTCTGTGTTTTTCTTGTTGCTGTTTCTGTGTTTTTCTTGTTGCTATTCCGATGTTTTTCTGGTTGCTGTTTCTGCTTTTTTCTTGTTGCTCTTCCTGTGTTTTTCTTGTTGCTCTTACTGTGTTTTTCTTGTTGCTCTTCCTGTGTTTTTCTTGTTGCTCTTCCTGTGTTTTTCTTGTTGCTGTTTCTGTGTATTTTGTGTTGTTGTTCCTGTGTTTTTCTTGTTGCTGTTCCTATGTTTTTTTGGTTGCTGTTTCTGCTTTTTTCTTGTTGCTGTTTCTGTTTTCTTCTTGTTGCTGTTCCTGTGTTTTTGTTGTTGCTGTTTCTGTTTTATTCTTTTTGCTGTTTGTGTTTTTCTTGTTGCTCTCCCTGTGTTTTTCTTGTTGCTCTTCCTGTGTTTTTATTGTTGCTGTTTCTGTGTATTTTGTGTTGTTTTTCCTGTGTTTTTCTTGTTGCTGTTGCTGTGTTTTTCTTGTTGCTGTTTCTTTGTTTTTTTCTTGTTGCTGTTCCTGTGTTTTTCTTGTTGCTGTTTCTGTGTTTTGCTTCTTGCTGTTCCAGTGTTTTTGTTGTTGCTGTTTCTGTTTTATTCTTGTTGCTGTTCCTGTGTTTTTCTTGTTGCTGTTTCTGTGTTTTGCTTCTTGCTGTTCCTGTGTTTTGCTTCTTGCTGTTTCTGTGTTTTTCTTCTTGCTGTTTCTGTGTTTTGCTTCTTGCTGTTCCTGTGTTTTTCTTGTTGCTGTTCCTGTGTTTTTCTTGTTGCTGTTCCTGTGTTTTTGTTGTTGCTGTTTCTGTTTTATTCTTTTTGCTGTTTCTGTTTTTTTCTTGTTGCTCTTCCTGTGTTTTTCTTGTTGCTATTCCTGTGTTTTTCTTGTTGCTCTTCCTGTGTTTTTCTTGTTGCTATTCCTATGTTTTTTTGGTTGCTGTTTCTGTTTTCTTCTTGTTGCTGTTCCTGTGTTTTTCTTGTTGCTGTTTCTGTGTTTTGCTTCTTGCTGTTCCTGTGTTTTGCTTCTTGCTGTTTCTGTGTTTTTCTTCTTGCTGTTTCTGTGTTTTGCTTCTTGCTGTTCCTGTGTTTTTCTTGTTGCTGTTCCTGTGTTTTTCTTGTTGCTGTTCCTGTGTTTTTGTTGTTGCTGTTTCTGTTTTATTCTTTTTGCTGTTTCTGTTTTTTTCTTGTTGCTCTTCCTGTGTTTTTCTTGTTGCTATTCCTGTGTTTTTCTTGTTGCTCTTCCTGTGTTTTTCTTGTTGCTATTCCTGTGTTTTTCTTGCTGCTGTTCCTGTGTTTTTCCTGTTACTGTTTCTGTGTTTTTCTTGTTGCTGTTTCTGTGTTTTTCTTGTTGCTATTCCGATGTTTTTCTGGTTGCTGTTTCTGCTTTTTTCTTGTTGCTCTTCCTGTGTTTTTCTTGTTGCTCTTACTGTGTTTTTCTTGTTGCTCTTCCTGTGTTTTTCTTGTTGCTCTTCCTGTGTTTTTCTTGTTGCTGTTTCTGTGTATTTTGTGTTGTTGTTCCTGTGTTTTTCTTGTTGCTGTTCCTATGTTTTTTTGGTTGCTGTTTCTGCTTTTTTCTTGTTGCTGTTTCTGTTTTCTTCTTGTTGCTGTTCCTGTGTTTTTGTTGTTGCTGTTTCTGTTTTATTCTTTTTGCTGTTTGTGTTTTTCTTGTTGCTCTCCCTGTGTTTTTCTTGTTGCTCTTCCTGTGTTTTTATTGTTGCTGTTTCTGTGTATTTTGTGTTGTTGTTCCTGTGTTTTTCTTGTTGCTGTTGCTGTGTTTTTCTTGTTGCTGTTTCTTTGTTTTTTTCTTGTTGCTGTTCCTGTGTTTTTCTTGTTGCTGTTTCTGTGTTTTGCTTCTTGCTGTTCCAGTGTTTTTGTTGTTGCTGTTTCTGTTTTATTCTTGTTGCTGTTCCTGTGTTTTTCTTGTTGCTGTTTTCTGTGTTTTGCTTCTTGCTGTTCCTGTGTTTTGCTTCTTGCTGTTTCTGTGTTTTTCTTGTTGCTGTTTCTGTGTTTTGCTTCTTGCTGTTCCTGTGTTTTTCCTGTTGCTGTTTCTGTGTTTTTCTTGTTGCTGTTTCTGTGTTTTTCTTGTTGCTATTCCTATGTTTTTCTGGTTGCTCTTCCTGTGTTTTTCTTGTTGCTGTTCCTGTGTTTTTCTTGCTGCTGTTCCTGTGTTTTTCCTGTTGCTGTTTCTGTGTTTTGCTTCTTGCTGTTCCAGTGTTTTTGTTGTTGCTGTTTCTGTTTTATTCTTGTTGCTGTTCCTGTGTTTTTCTTGTTGCTGTTTTCTGTGTTTTGCTTCTTGCTGTTCCTATGTTTTGCTTCTTGCTGTTTCTGTGTTTTTCTTGTTGCTGTTTCTGTGTTTTGCTTCTTGCTGTTCCTGTGTTTTTCCTGTTGCTGTTTCTGTGTTTTTCTTGTTGCTGTTTCTGTGTTTTTCTTGTTGCTATTCCTATGTTTTTCTGGTTGCTCTTCCTGTGTTTTTCTTGTTGCTGTTCCTGTGTTTTTCTTGCTGCTGTTCCTGTGTTTTTCCTGTTGCTGTTTCTGTGTTTTTCTTGTTGCTGTTCCTGTGTTTTTGTTGTTGCTATTTCTGTTTTATTCTTTTTGCTGTTTCTGTGTTTTTCTTGTTGCTGTTCCTGTGTTTTTGTTGTTGCTGTTTCTGTTTTATTCTTTTTGCTGTTTCTGTGTTTTTCTTGTTGCTCTTCCTGTGTTTTTCTTGTTGCTGTTCCTGTGTTTTTCCTGTTGCTGTTTCTGTGTTTTTCTTGTTGCTGTTTCTGCTTTTTTCTTGTTGCTGTTCCTGTGTTTTTCTTGCTGCTGTTCCTGTGTTTTTCCTGTTGCTGTTTCTGCTTTTTTCTTGTTGCTGTTTCTGTGTTTTTCCTGTTGCTGTTTCTGTGTTTTTCTTGTTGCTGTTCCTGTGTTTTTCCTGTTGCTGTTTCTGTGTTTTTCTTGTTGCTGTTTCTGTGTTTTTCTTGTTGCTGTTTCTGTGTTTTTCTTGTTGCTATTCCTATGTTTTTCTGGTTGCTGTTTCAGCTTTTTTCTTGTTGCTGTTCCTGTGTTTTTCTTGCTGCTGTTCCTGTGTTTTTCCTGTTACTGTTTCTGTGTTTTTCTTGTTGCTGTTTCTGTGTTTTTCTTGTTGCTATTCCGATGTTTTTCTGGTTGCTGTTTCTGCTTTTTTCTTGTTGCTCTTCCTGTGTTTTTCTTGTTGCTCTTACTGTGTTTTTCTTGTTGCTCTTCCTGTGTTTTTCTTGTTGCTCTTCCTGTGTTTTTCTTGTTGCTGTTTCTGTGTATTTTGTGTTGTTGTTCCTGTGTTTTTCTTGTTGCTGTTCCTATGTTTTTTTGGTTGCTGTTTCTGCTTTTTTCTTGTTGCTGTTTCTGTTTTCTTCTTCTTGCTGTTCCTGTGTTTTTGTTGTTGCTGTTTCTGTTTTATTCTTTTTGCTGTTTGTGTTTTTCTTGTTGCTCTCCCTGTGTTTTTCTTGTTGCTCTCCCTGTGTTTTTCTTGTTGCTCTTCCTGTGTTTTTATTGTTGCTGTTTCTGTGTATTTTGTGTTGTTGTTCCTGTGTTTTTCTTGTTGCTGTTGCTGTGTTTTTCTTGTTGCTGTTTCTTTGTTTTTTTCTTGTTGCTGTTCCTGTGTTTTTCTTGTTGCTGTTTCTGTGTTTTGCTTCTTGCTGTTCCTGTGTTTTGCTTCTTGCTGTTTCTGTGTTTTTCTTCTTGCTGTTTCTGTGTTTTGCTTCTTGCTGTTCCTGTGTTTTTCTTGTTGC
Organism: Heterodontus francisci; assembly: GCF_036365525.1. Classification (NCBI taxonomy): domain Eukaryota; kingdom Metazoa; phylum Chordata; class Chondrichthyes; order Heterodontiformes; family Heterodontidae; genus Heterodontus; species Heterodontus francisci. The sequence continues at coordinate 136,231,358 of NC_090377.1, read as the reverse complement.
TGTTCCTGTGTTTTTCTTGTTGCTGTTCCTGTGTTTTTGTTGTTGCTGTTTCTGTTTTATTCTTTTTGCTGTTTCTGTTTTTTTCTTGTTGCTCTTCCTGTGTTTTTCTTGTTGCTATTCCTGTGTTTTTCTTGTTGCTCTTCCTGTGTTTTTCTTGTTGCTGTTTCTGTGTTTTGCTTCTTGCTGTTCCTATGTTTTTCTTGTTGCTGTTCCTGTGTTTTTCTTGTTGCTCTTCCTGTGTTTTTCTTGTTGCTATTCCTATGTTTTTTTGGTTGCTGTTTCTGTTTTCTTCTTGTTGCTGTTCCTGTGTTTTTGTTGTTGCTGTTTCTGTTTTATTCTTTTTGCTGTTTCTGTGTTTTTCTTGTTGCTGTTTCTGTTTTTTTCTTGTTGCTCTTCCTGTGTTTTTCTTGTTGCTGTTCCTGTGTTTTTCTTGCTGCTGTTCCTGTGTTTTTCCTGTTGCTGTTTCTGTGTTTTTCTTGTTGCTGTTCCTGTGTTTTTCTTGTTGCTGTTCCTGTGTTTTTCTTGTTGCTGTTCCTGTGTTTTTCCTGTTGCTGTTTCTGTGTTTTTCTTGTTGCTGTTTCTGCGTTTTTCTTGTGGCTGTTCCTGTGTTTTTCTTGCTGCTGTTCCTGTGTTTTTCCTGTTGCTGTTTCTGCTTTTTTCTTGTTGCTGTTTCTGTGTTTTTCTTGTTGCTGTTTCTGTGTTTTTCTTGTTGCTGTTCCTGTGTTTTTCCTGTTGCTGTTTCTGTGTTTTTCTTGTTGCTGTTTCTGTGTTTTTCTTGTTGCTGTTTCTGTGTTTTTCTTGTTGCTATTCCTATGTTTTTCTGGTTGCTGTTTCAGCTTTTTTCTTGTTGCTGTTCCTGTGTTTTTCTTGCTGCTGTTCCTGTGTTTTTCCTGTTACTGTTTCTGTGTTTTTCTTGTTGCTGTTTCTGTGTTTTTCTTGTTGCTATTCCTATGTTTTTCTGGTTGCTGTTTCTGCTTTGTTCTTGTTGCTCTTCCTGTGTTTTTCGTGTTGCTCTTACTGTGTTTTTCTTGTTGCTCTTCCTGTGTTTTTCTTGTTGCTCTTCCTGTGTTTTTCTTGTTGCTGTTTCTGTGTATTTTGTGTTGTTGTTCCTGTGTTTTTCTTCTTGCTGTTCCTATGTTTTTTTGGTTGCTGTTTCTGCTTTTTTCTTGTTGCTGTTTCTGTTTTCTTCTTGTTGCTGTTCCTGTGTTTTTGTTGTTGCTGTTTCTGTTTTATTCTCTTTGCTGTTTGTGTTTTTCTTGTTGCTCTCCCTGTGTTTTTCTTGTTGCTCTCCCTGTGTTTTTCTTGTTGCTCTCCCTGTGTTTTTCTTGTTGCTCTTCCTGTGTTTTTATTGTTGCTGTTTCTGTGTATTTTGTGTTGTTGTTCCTGTGTTTTTCTTGTTGCTGTTGCTGTGTTTTTCTTGTTGCTGTTTCTTTGTTTTTTTCTTGTTGCTGTTCCTGTGTTTTTCTTGTTGCTGTTTCTGTGTTTTGCTTCTTGCTGTTCCAGTGTTTTTGTTGTTGCTGTTTCTGTTTTATTCTTGTTGCTGTTCCTGTGTTTTTCTTGTTGCTGTTTCTGTGTTTTGCTTCTTGCTGTTCCTGTGTTTTGCTTCTTGCTGTTTCTGTGTTTTTCTTGTTGCTGTTTCTGTGTTTTGCTTCTTGCTGTTCCTGTGTTTTTCTTGTTGCTGTTTCTGCTTTTTTCTTTTTGCTGTTCCTGTGTTTTTGTTGTTGCTGTTTCTGTTTTATTCTTTTTGCTGTTTCTGTTTTTTTCTTGTTGCTCTTCCTGTGTTTTTCTTGTTGCTATTCCTGTGTTTTTCTTGTTGCTCTTCCTGTGTTTTTCTTGTTGCTATTCCTATGTTTTTTTGGTTGCTGTTTCTGTTTTCTTCTTGTTGCTGTTCCTGTGTTTTTGTTGTTGCTGTTTCTGTTTTATTCTTTTTGCTGTTTCTGTGTTTTTCTTGTTGCTGTTTCTGTTTTTTTCTTGTTGCTCTTCCTGTGTTTTTCTTGTTGCTATTCCTGTGTTTTTCTTGTTGCTCTTCCTGTGTTTTTCTTGTTGCTCTTCCTGTGTTTTTCTTGTTGCTGTTTCTGTGTATTTTGTGTTGTTGTTCCTGTGTTTTTCTTGTTGCTGTTGCTGTGTTTTTCTTGTTGCTATTCCTGTGTTTTTCTTGCTGCTGTTCCTGTGTTTTTCCTGTTACTGTTTCTGTGTTTTTCTTGTTGCTGTTTCTGTGTTTTTCTTGTTGCTATTCCAATGTTTTTCTGGTTGCTGTTTCTGCTTTTTTCTTGTTGCTCTTCCTGTGTTTTTCTTGTTGCTCTTACTGTGTTTTTCTTGTTGCTCTTCCTGTGTTTTTCTTGTTGCCCTTCCTGTGTTTTTCTTGTTGCTGTTTCTGTGTATTTTGTGTTGTTGTTCCTGTGTTTTTCTTGTTGCTGTTCCTATGTTTTTTTGGTTGCTGTTTCTGCTTTTTTCTTGTTGCTGTTTCTGTTTTCTTCTTGTTGCTGTTCCTGTGTTTTTGTTGTTGCTGTTTCTGTTTTATTCTTTTTGCTGTTTGTGTTTTTCTTGTTGCTCTCCCTGTGTTTTTCTTGTTGCTCTCCCTGTGTTTTTCTTGTTGCTCTTCCTGTGTTTTTATTGTTGCTGTTTCTGTGTATTTTGTGTTGTTGTTCCTGTGTTTTTCTTGTTGCTGTTGCTGTGTTTTTCTTGTTGCTGTTTCTTTGTTTTTTTCTTGTTGCTGTTCCTGTGTTTTTCTTGTTGCTGTTTCTGTGTTTTGCTTCTTGCTGTTCCAGTGTTTTTGTTGTTGCTGTTTCTGTTTTATTCTTGTTGCTGTTCCTGTGTTTTTCTTGTTGCTGTTTCTGTGTTTTGCTTCTTGCTGTTCCTGTGTTTTGCTTCTTGCTGTTTCTGTGTTTTTCTTGTTGCTGTTTCTGTGTTTTGCTTCTTGCTGTTCCTGTGTTTTTCTTGTTGCTGTTTCTGCTTTTTTCTTTTTGCTGTTCCTGTGTTTTTGTTGTTGCTGTTTCTGTTTTATTCTTTTTGCTGTTTCTGTTTTTTTCTTGTTGCTCTTCCTGTGTTTTTCTTGTTGCTATTCCTGTGTTTTTCTTGTTGCTCTTCCTGTGTTTTTCTTGTTGCTATTCCTATGTTTTTTTGGTTGCTGTTTCTGTTTTCTTCTTGTTGCTGTTCCTGTGTTTTTGTTGTTGCTGTTTCTGTTTTATTCTTTTTGCTGGTTCTGTGTTTTTCTTGTTGCTGTTTCTGTTTTTTTCTTGTTGCTCTTCCTGTGTTTTTCTTGTTGCTATTCCTGTGTTTTTCTTGTTGCTCTTCCTGTGTTTTTCTTGTTGCTGTTCCTGTGTTTTTCTTGTTGCTGTTTCTGTGTATTTTGTGTTGTTGTTCCTGTGTTTTTCTTGTTGCTGTTGCTGTGTTTTTCTTGTTGCTATTCCTGTGTTTTTCTTGCTGCTGTTCCTGTGTTTTTCCTGTTACTGTTTCTGTGTTTTTCTTGTTGCTGTTTCTGTGTTTTTCTTGTTGCTATTCCAATGTTTTTCTGGTTGCTGTTTCTGCTTTTTTCTTGTTGCTCTTCCTGTGTTTTTCTTGTTGCTCTTACTGTGTTTTTCTTGTTGCTCTTCCTGTGTTTTTCTTGTTGCCCTTCCTGTGTTTTTCTTGTTGCTGTTTCTGTGTATTTTGTGTTGTTGTTCCTGTGTTTTTCTTGTTGCTGTTCCTATGTTTTTTTGGTTGCTGTTTCTGCTTTTTTCTTGTTGCTGTTTCTGTTTTCTTCTTGTTGCTGTTCCTGTGTTTTTGTTGTTGCTGTTTCTGTTTTATTCTTTTTGCTGTTTGTGTTTTTCTTGTTGCTCTCCCTGTGTTTTTCTTGTTGCTCTCCCTGTGTTTTTCTTGTTGCTCTTCCTGTGTTTTTATTGTTGCTGTTTCTGTGTATTTTGTGTTGTTGTTCCTGTGTTTTTCTTGTTGCTGTTGCTGTGTTTTTCTTGTTGCTGTTTCTTTGTTTTTTTCTTGTTGCTGTTCCTGTGTTTTTCTTGTTGCTGTTTCTGTGTTTTGCTTCTTGCTGTTCCAGTGTTTTTGTTGTTGCTGTTTCTGTTTTATTCTTGTTGCTGTTCCTGTGTTTTTCTTGTTGCTGTTTCTGTGTTTTGCTTCTTGCTGTTCCTGTGTTTTGCTTCTTGCTGTTTCTGTGTTTTTCTTCTTGCTGTTTCTGTGTTTTGCTTCTTGCTGTTTCTGTGTTTTGCTTCTTGCTGTTCCTGTGTTTTTCTTGTTGCTGTTCCTGTGTTTTTCTTGTTGCTGTTCCTGTGTTTTTGTTGTTGCTGTTTCTGTTTTATTCTTTTTGCTGTTTCTGTTTTTTTCTTGTTGCTCTTCCTGTGTTTTTCTTGTTGCTATTCCTGTGTTTTTCTTGTTGCTCTTCCTGTGTTTTTCTTGTTGCTATTCCTATGTTTTTTTGGTTGCTGTTTCTGTTTTCTTCTTGTTGCTGTTCCTGTGTTTTTCTTGTTGCTGTTTCTGTGTTTTGCTTCTTGCTGTTCCTGTGTTTTGCTTCTTGCTGTTTCTGTGTTTTTCTTCTTGCTGTTTCTGTGTTTTGCTTCTTGCTGTTCCTGTGTTTTTCTTGTTGCTGTTCCTGTGTTTTTCTTGTTGCTGTTCCTGTGTTTTTGTTGTTGCTGTTTCTGTTTTATTCTTTTTGCTGTTTCTGTTTTTTTCTTGTTGCTCTTCCTGTGTTTTTCTTGTTGCTATTCCTGTGTTTTTCTTGTTGCTCTTCCTGTGTTTTTCTTGTTGCTATTCCTATGTTTTTTTGGTTGCTGTTTCTGTTTTCTTCTTGTTGCTGTTCCTGTGTTTTTGTTGTTGCTGTTTCTGTTTTATTCTTTTTGCTGTTTCTGTGTTTTTCTTGTTGCTGTTTCTGTTTTTTTCTTGTTGCTCTTCCTGTGTTTTTCTTGTTGCTGTTCCTGTGTTTTTCTTGCTGCTGTTCCTGTGTTTTTCCTGTTGCTGTTTCTGTGTTTTTCTTGTTGCTGTTCCTGTGTTTTTCTTGTTGCTGTTCCTGTGTTTTTCTTGTTGCTGTTCCTGTGTTTTTCCTGTTGCTGTTTCTGTGTTTTTCTTGTTGCTGTTTCTGCTTTTTTCTTGTGGCTGTTCCTGTGTTTTTCTTGCTGCTGTTCCTGTGTTTTTCCTGTTGCTGTTTCTGCTTTTTTCTTGTTGCTGTTTCTGTGTTTTTCTTGTTGCTGTTTCTGTGTTTTTCTTGTTGCTGTTTCTGTGTTTTTCTTGTTGCTGTTCCTGTGTTTTTCCTGTTGCTGTTTCTGTGTTTTTCTTGTTGCTGTTTCTGTGTTTTTCTTGTTGCTGTTTCTGTGTTTTTCTTGTTGCTATTCCTATGTTTTTCTGGTTGCTGTTTCAGCTTTTTTCTTGTTGCTGTTCCTGTGTTTTTCTTGCTGCTGTTCCTGTGTTTTTCCTGTTACTGTTTCTGTGTTTTTCTTGTTGCTGTTTCTGTGTTTTTCTTGTTGCTATTCCTATGTTTTTCTGGTTGCTGTTTCTGCTTTGTTCTTGTTGCTCTTCCTGTGTTTTTCGTGTTGCTCTTACTGTGTTTTTCTTGTTGCTCTTCCTGTGTTTTTCTTGTTGCTCTTCCTGTGTTTTTCTTGTTGCTGTTTCTATGTATTTTGTGTTGTTGTTCCTGTGTTTTTCTTCTTGCTGTTCCTATGTTTTTTTGGTTGCTGTTTCTGCTTTTTTCTTGTTGCTGTTTCTGTTTTCTTCTTGTTGCTGTTCCTGTGTTTTTGTTGTTGCTGTTTCTGTTTTATTCTCTTTGCTGTTTGTGTTTTTCTTGTTGCTCTCCCTGTGTTTTTCTTGTTGCTCTCCCTGTGTTTTTCTTGTTGCTCTCCCTGTGTTTTTCTTGTTGCTCTTCCTGTGTTTTTATTGTTGCTGTTTCTGTGTATTTTGTGTTGTTGTTCCTGTGTTTTTCTTGTTGCTGTTGCTGTGTTTTTCTTGTTGCTGTTTCTTTGTTTTTTTCTTGTTGCTGTTCCTGTGTTTTTCTTGTTGCTGTTTCTGTGTTTTGCTTCTTGCTGTTCCAGTGTTTTTGTTGTTGCTGTTTCTGTTTTATTCTTGTTGCTGTTCCTGTGTTTTTCTTGTTGCTGTTTCTGTGTTTTGCTTCTTGCTGTTCCTGTGTTTTTCTTGTTGCTGTTTCTGTGTTTTTCTTGTTGCTATTCCTATGCTTTTCTGGTTGCTGTTTCTGCTTTTTTCTTGTTGCTCTTCCTGTGTTTTTCTTGTTGCTGTTTCTGTGTTTTTCTTGTTGCTCTTCCTGTGTTTTTCTTGTTGCTGTTTCTGTGTATTTTGTGTTGTTGTTCCTGTGTTTTTCTTGTTGCTGTTCCTATGTTTTTTGGTTGCTGTTTCTGCTTTTTTCTTGTTGCTGTTCCTGTGTTTTTCTTGTTGCTATTCCTATGTTTTTTTGGTTGCTGTTTCTGTTTTCTTCTTGTTGCTGTTCCTGTGTTTTTGTTGTTGCTGTTTCTGTTTTATTCTTTTTGCTGTTTCTGTGTTTTTCTTGTTGCTGTTTCTGTTTTTTTCTTGTTGCTCTTCCTGTGTTTTTCTTGTTGCTCTTCCTGTGTTTTTCTTGTTGCTCTTCCTGTGTTTTTCTTGTTGCTGTTTCTGTGTATTTTGTGTTGTTGTTCCTGTGTTTTTCTTGTTGCTGTTCCTATGTTTTTTGGTTGCTGTTTCTGCTTTTTTCTTGTTGCTGTTCCTGTGTTTTTCTTGTTGCTATTCCTATGTTTTTTTGGTTGCTGTTTCTGTTTTCTTCTTGTTGCTGTTCCTGTGTTTTTGTTGTTGCTGTTTCTGTTTTATTCTTTTTGCTGTTTCTGTGTTTTTCTTGTTGCTGTTTCTGTTTTTTTCTTGTTGCTCTTCCTGTGTTTTTCTTGTTGCTCTTCCTGTGTTTTTCTTGTTGCTCTTCCTGTGTTTTTCTTGTTGCTCTTCCTGTGTTTTTCTTGTTGCTGTTTCTGTGTATTTTGTGTTGTTGTTCCTGTGTTTTTCATGTTGCTGTTGCTGTGTTTTTCTTGTTGCTGTTTCTTTGTTTTTTTCTTGTTGCTGTTCCTGTGTTTTTCTTGTTGCTGTTTCTGTGTTTTGCTTCTTGCTGTTCCTGTGTTTTGCTTCTTGCTGTTTCTGTGTTTTTCTTGTTGCTGTTTCTGTTTTCTGCTTCTTGCAGTTCCTGTGTTTTTCTTGTTGCTGTTCCTGTGTTTTTCTTGTTGCTGTTCCTGTGTTTTTCTTGTTGCTGTTTCTTTGTTTTTCTTGTTGCTGTTTCTTTGTTTTCTTTGTTACTGTGTTCCTGTGCTTTTCTTGTTTCAGTTCCTATTTTTTTCTTTTGTTGCTGTTCCTGTGTTTGTCTTATTTCAGTTCCTATATTTAAAGTTTGTTCCACTTCCTCTGTTTTTCTTGTTGCTCTTCCTGTGTTTTTCTTGTTGCTCTTCCTGTGTTTTTCTTGTTGCTGTGAGCCTGTGCTTTTCTTGTTTCATTTCCTTTTTTTGTTGCTGTTCCTGTGCTTTTCTTATTTCAATTCCTATATTTGATTTTTGTTGCTGTTCCTCTGTTTTTCGTGTTGCTGTACCTGTGTTTTGCTTCTTGCTGTTTGTGTTTTTCTTGTTGCTGTTTCTGTGTTTTTCTTGTTGCTGTTCCTGTGTTTTCCTTGTTGCTGTTCCTGTGCTTTTCTTATTTCAATTCCTATATTTGATTTTTGTTGCTGTTCCTCTGTTTTTCGTGTTGCTGTTTCTGTGTTTTTCTTGTTGCTGTTCCTGTGTTTTTGTTGTTGCTGTTTCTGTCTTATTCTTGCTGCTGTTCCTGCGTTATTCATGTTGCCTTGGGCCTGTGTTGGTCTTGTTGCTGTTCTGCTGTTTTTCATGTTACTGTTCCTATGTTTTTCTTGTTGCCATTCCTGTGTTTTTCTTGCTGCTGTTTCTGTGTATTTATTGTTGCTGTTTCTGTGTTTTTCTTGTTGCTGTTCCTTTCTTGTTGCTGTTTCTATGTTTTTCTTGTTGCTGTTCCTGTGTTTTTCTTGTTGCTGTTCCTGAGTCCCCGAGTGTTCCAGCCAAACAGATCTAAACCTCTCTTCATACTCCCGCACCTCTTCGGTCCCTTTTTGCTGACAGGCTGTAATTTTATTCCACTCCGTCTTTGCGGGACAGAACGCTCGCAGCCACTGACTAATCGCAGCCCATCCGGCATCTAGTTGTTGCTCGTCCTTGCCCAAAGCAGTTTGGTCCTCTCTGGTCAGTCTTCACCCCGCTCGCCTGGGCACCATCACAGTCAAAATCTGTACCCCGTCCCATGGGTGGAGGTGGTAAATTCCCTTCAGATGTTGCAACTGTTCCCACGTCTTCTGACCCCCCTTTTTCGGGTCAGGCAATTCTTTGGACCATTTATCAATTTTCTCAGGATCCGCCAGGACATGCATCCAATAAGTGTTGTGCTCAGACATGATCACCTCGTTACCGTCTGTAGTCTTCTTTTCCTGTTTGACCTTGACATGTTTCTGTTTAAGGGGGGGCGAGCCGTGCAAAAGGAAACTCACCATCAGTATCACTTTCTTCGCTGGAGGACTCGGCTTCCTCTATACCGGCTTCACGCTGTTGCGTTTTTCGTAGTTCTTTTAGTAACGACTCCAGATTCAGGTACAGGCGAGGTGGTTGCAGTCGGCGGGGTCCGCAGGGTGGTCCCGGTCCCTTCGGTTGGGTCGCCTGTCCGTCTTGTAATTGTTTTTTAAGTTCTTTATTTTCAGTTTCCAACCTTGCTTTTTCAGTTTCTAGTTTTTCTAATTTAAAACTTTTCCTTTCTCAGTTGTTCGCAGACCGCCTTCAGTTGGTCCTTCGCATTAGTCAGGTCGTGGTCACGTTGAGACAGTTGAGCTTGTTGGATAATTTCGTTACGCTGTGGATTATGTTGGCCCATTACGGCTAAGGTCTGTTCTTTATCCTTTAAACAGGTCGTTTTTCCCCAAACTCTCTTTATATCTTCCAGGGACTACTGTCCCTTGGAGGCACCGTATTTCTGTTCAATTTCAGTACAGGTTTTAGTCAAATTAAACTGTTGCTCTATATATCCTTTTAACTGACGAAGAATTTCATCTTCGGAAACCTCTGGCGGGGCCCGCCCACCTTTTACAGTGGTTGGCAACTGTTGGTTTCCTTCGTCAGTCATTGTACCAATTTTGTGTGGGGGAGGGGGTCTCGAGCCGTCGGGCTTCTTATACAGGTGCCGTGGAGCTTTTCAGCCGGGCTGGTGTATTACCATCGAACACCGCCGATTTAGACGTCTATAAAGTGGGTCTCGAGCCTCGGAAGAGTTCGGGATCACGTGGTGGAGTACCGAAACTAGACAACGGCCGAGGACTTTTTAAAGTAAAGAGGAGTCCTTACCTCCGGGGTCCGATATAGGTCCGATGTCCAGGGCTTCAGTCTTTATCCTCCAGCGATCCTGCCGACTACACCAAGTTGTTGGATCCCATCAGTTACAAAGAGAGACGAAGTCCGACCGTAACTTTTAGAAACTTTTTTGCAGTATATGGTTGTTACATTGCAAGGATACAAAAGGAACAAAAAGCAAAACAAAAGAACAAAACAAAAGAACAAAACAAAAGAACATGTGCTCACTACAGCAAGCCTTTCTTATAGTTATTGAAACAAAACTAGTAATGCCTCCCCCCACCCCCTTGTTTCTGATTGGTTTGCAGACTTCTGTTATCAGTGCATGATTGTTTCATTCATCCCAGCATTTTATTCTTGCATTTTATTTCTGTAGTTTCACATCCCCCCTCCTTGAACTGTTAGGCTAATTATTAAACAATAGGCTACTATTAAGCTATCTGCAGCTGTCCTGTTAGCTTCTGCTTGTTATTTTTTTACAAATTGGCTCCACAACTCCACAGTTAGTTTGTTAGCTGATTAGCTTACTTTTGATGTCCCCACAATGCCATACTTGGTCAAATGTTGCCTTGCTGTCAAGGGCAGTCAGTCTCACTTCACCTCTGGAGTTCAACTCTTTTGTTCATGTTTGAACCAAGGCTGTAATGAGGTCTGGAGCTGAGTGGCCCTGGCGGAACCCAAACTGAGCGTCACTGAGCAGGTTATTGCTGAACTAATTTATTAACTAATTTATTAGAGTTCTTTGAGGAAGTAACAACTTATTGTATAAAAGGGAGGCTGTAGATGTTGTGTACTTGAATTTCTAAAAGGTATTTGTTAAGGTGCCACATAAAAAAAGGTGCACAAAATAAGAGCTCATGTTCTAGGGGTAACATACTAGCATGGATAGAGGATTGGTTAGCTAACAGGAAGCAAAACGTAAGGGTAAATGGGTCATTTTCAGGTTGGCAAGCTGTAACTAGTCGAGTGCCACAGGGATCATACAAACATATAAACATACGAAATAGGAGCAGGAGTAGGCCACTTGACCCCTCGAGCCTGCTCCGCCATTCAGTAAGTTCATGGCTGAACTGATTACTCAACATTTCCACCTACCCCCAAGTTGTTGCCCAAACCCATCTGGTTCACTAATGTCCTTTAGGGAAGGAAATCTGCTGTCTTTACTTGGTCTGGCCTACATGTTACTCCAGACCAACTCTTACATGCCCTCTGAAATGGCCTAGCAAGCCACTCAGTTGTATCTAACCGCTACGAAGTCAATAGAAATGAATGAAACCGGACTGACCACCCGGCATCGACCTAGACACCGGAAACGACAACGGCAAACCCAGCCCCGTCGACCCTGCAAAGTCCTTGGGGCTTGTGCCAAGGTTGGGACATCTGTCAAGCAACAGCCTGGCATAGTCATACTCACGGAATCATACCTGGCAGGCAATGTCCCAGACACTGCCATCACCATCCCCGGGTATGTCCTGTCCCACCGGCAGGACAGACCCAGCAGAGGTGGCGGCACAGTGGTGTCCAGTCGGGAGGGAGTTGCCCTGGGAGTCCTCAACATCGACTCCAGACCCCATGAAGTCTCATGGCATCAGGTCAAACATAGACAAGGAAACCTCCTGCTGATTATCACCTACTGACCTCCCTCAGCTGATGACTCAGTACTCCTCCATGTTGAACAGCACTTTGAGGAAGCACTGAGGGTGGCAAGGGCACGGAGGGTGGGGACTTCAATGTCCATCACCAAGAGTGGCTCTGTAGCACCACTACAGACTGAGCTGGCCGAGTCCTAAAGGACATAGCTGCGAGACTGGGTATGCAGCAGGTGGTGAGGAAACCAACACGAGGGAAAAACATACTTGACCTCATCCTCACCAATCTGCCTGCCACAGACGCATCTGTCCACGACAGTATTGGTAGGAGTGACCACCGCATAGTCCTTGTGGAGACAAAGTCCCGCCTTCACATTGAGGATACCCTCCATCATGTTGTGTGGCACTATCACCATGCTAAATGGGATAGATTTCAAACAGATCTAGCAATGCAAAACTGGGCATCCATGAAGCGCTGTGGGCCATCAGCAGCAGCAGAATTGTACTCAACCATAGGCTGTAACCTCATGGCCCGACATATCCGCCACTCTACCATTACCATCAAGCCAGGAGACCAACCCTGGTTCAATGAAGAGTGCAGAAGGGCATGCCAGGAGCAGCCCTAGGCATACCTCAAAATGAGGTGTCAACCTGGTGAAGCTACAACATCTGCATGCCAAACTGCATAAGCAGCATGCGATAGACAGAGCTAAGCGATCCCATAACCAACGAATCAGTTCTAAGCTCTGCAGTCCTGCCACATCCAGTCGTGAATGGTGGTGGACAATTAAACAACTAACTGGAGGAGGTGGCTCCACAAATATCCCCATCCTCAATGATGGGGGAGCCCAACACATCAGTGCAAAAGATAAGGCTGAAGCATTTGCAACAATCAGCCATCTCGGCATCCTCCTGAGGTCCCCAGCATCACAGAAGCCAGACTTCAGCCAAGGCAATTCACTCCACATGATATCAAGAAATGATTGAAGACACTGGATACTGCAAAGGTTATGGGTCCTGACATTAATCCGGCAATAGTATGGAAGAACTGTGGTCCAGAACTTGCCATTCCCCTAGCCAAGCTGTTCCAGTAAAGCTACAACACTGGCATCTACCCTGCAATGTGGAAAATTGCCCAGGTATGTCCTGTACACAAAAAGCAGGACAAGTCCAACCCAGCCAATTACCGCCCCATCAGCCTACTCTCAATCATCAGTAAAGTGCTGGAAGGTGTTATCAACAGTGCCATCCAGCGACACTTGCTTAGCAATAATTGGCTCAGTGAAGTTCAGTTTGGGTTCCACCAGGACCACTCAGCTTCTGACTTCATCACAGCCTTAGAGTCATAGAGTCGTACAGCATAGAAACAGGCCCTTCGGCTCACCGTGTCCATTCCGATCATAATGTCTATCTATACTAATCCCACCTGCCTGCATTAATTCCATATCCCTCAATGCCTTGCTCATTCAAGTACCTGTCCAGATGCCTCTTAAATGTCGCTACTGTTTCTCCCTCCACCACCTCCTCAGGCAGCTCATTCCAGATACCCACTATTCTTTGTGTGAAAAATTTACCCCTTCGATCCCCTTTAAAACTCCTCTCTCTCACCTTAAATCTATGCCCTCTAGTTTTAGTCACCCCTACCATGGGAAACAGACTCTGGCTACCTACCCTATCTATACCTCTCAGAATTTTATATACCTCTATCATGTCCCCTCTCAGCCTCCTTCGCTCCAGGGAAAACAGACCCAGCCTATCCAATCTCTCTTTATAACTCAAGCCCTCCAAACCAGGCAACATCCTTGTGAATCTTTGCTGCACCCTCTCCAGCTTAATCATATCTTTCCTGTAGTGCGGCAACCAGAATTGCACACAGTACTCCAAATGCGGCCTAACCAACGTCATGTACAACTGCAACATGATGTCCCAACTCTTGTACTCAATGCCTCGGCCGATGAAGCCAAGCATGCCATATGCCTTCTTCACCACCCTGTCTACCTGTGTTGCCACTTTCGGGGAGCTATGTACTTGCACCCCAAGGTCTCTCTGCTCAACAACAAGCCCCAGGGCCCTGCCATTTGCTGTATGCCCTGCCCTGGTTTAACTTCCCAAAATGCATCACTTCACAATTGTCTGCATTAAGTTCCATTTGCCAATCCTTTGCCCACTTTCCCAGTTGATCTATATCCTGTTGTAACCTTAGACAACTTTCTTCACTGTCCACTATACCACCAATTTTGGTGTCATCTGCAAACTTACTAATCATGCCCCTTACATTCACATCCAATTCATTAATATATATGACAAACAACAGAGGGCCCAGCACCGATCCCTGCGGCACATCACTGGTCACTGGCCTCCAATCTGAAAAACAACCCTCCACTACCACCCTCTGCCTCCTATCACCAAGCCAATTTTGTATCCAATTTGCTAGCTCACCCTGGATCCCATGTGTTCGAACCTCCTGGACCAGCCTACCATGCAGGACCATGTCAAAGGCCTTGCTAAAGTCCATGTAGACAACGTCCATCGCCCTGTCCTCGTCAATCCTCTTGGTCACCTGCTCGAAAAACTCAAACAAATTCGTGAGACATGAGTTCCCACGCACAAAGCCATGCTGACTATCCCTAATCAGACCATGCCTTTCCAAATGCATATAAATCCTGTCTCTCAGAATCCCTTCCAATAACTTTCCCACCACTGATGTAAGGTTCACCGGCCTGTAGTTCCCTGGCTTATCCCTGCTGTCCTTCTTAAATAAAGGCACAACATTAACTATCCTCCAGTCTTCCGGTACCTCACCCGTGGCTAACGATGATACAAAAATCTCTGTCAGGGCCCCAGCAATCTCCTCCCTTGCTTCCCAGAGCATCCTAGGATACACCTGGTCAGGCCCTGGGGATTTATCCACCTTAATGCACTTCAAAACCTCCAACACCTCCTCCTTTGTAATATTGATACGCTCCAGGATATCGGTGTTCCCTCCCTTGAACACATTAGCTTCCATGACCTTCTCCATGGTAAATATGGACAAGAAATATTCATTTAAGACCTCGCCCATTTCCCGCGGCTCCACACATAGATTGCCACACTGATCCTTAAGGGGACCTACTCTCTCCCTAACTACCCTTTTACTCTTATACTTACAGAATCCTTTAGGATTCTCCTTCATCTCATCTGCCAGGGAAATCTCATGGCCCCTTTTCGCCCTCCTAATTTCCTTCTTAAGTGTAGTCCTAAATCCCCTATAGTCCTCGAGGGACTCGCTTGATCCCAGCTGCCTATACCTGACATATGCCTCCTTCTTTGTCCTGACCAGACCCTCAATATCCACTTGCCAGATGTCCCTTTACCTGTAAACAGCCTCTCCCATTCAACTTCTGAGAGTTCCTGTCTATTGCCGTTGAAATTAGCCTTCCCCCAATTTAGGACTTCAACCTGAGGACCAGTTGTGTCCTTTTCCATAACTATCTTGAAGCTAATAGAGTTAAGGTCACTGGTCCCAATGTACTCCCCCACTGACACATCAACCACCTGCCCATCCTCATTTCCTAAGAGGAGGTCGCGTGTAGCCCCTTCTCTCGTAGGGCTATCCACATACTGCTTCAGAAAACTATCCTGGACACACTGAACAAATTCTTCCCCATCTGATCCTGTAGCACTAAGGCAGTCCCAGTCAATATTAGGGAAGTTAAAATCACAACCCTATAATTCCTACACCTATCTGTGATTTCCCTACATATATGCTCCTCCACTTCCCTCTGACTATTGGGGGGGCCTATAGTATAATCCCATCAAAGTGATCACCCCTTTCTTATTTCTAAGTTCTACCCATATGGCCTCGCTGGACATTCCCCTCGGGATATCCTCTCTAAGTACTGCCGTGATGTCCTCCCTAATCAATAGTGCAACTCCCCCTCTTCTCTTACCTCCACCTATGTCATGCCGGAAGGATCGGTACCCCGGAACATTGAGCTGCCAGTCCTGCCCAATTCTCAACCACATTTCCATCATAGCTGGAATGTCAAAATCCCATGTACCGATCCTTGCTCTGAGTTCATCTGCCTTACCTGTAAGGCTTCTTGCATTAAAGCAAATGCAGTTTAGCCTACCAGACCTTCCACGCTCCCTGTCCTGCCCCTGCCCAGCCTGTCTACCAGACTTGCTTGCTTTAACCTCTACATTTGCCTCAACTATCTCGAGTAAACCGTCCCGAATAGTACTAGCAAACCTCCCCGCAAGGATATTGATCCCCCTCCAGTTTCGATGCAACCCGTCCTTCTTGTACAAGTCACCTCTGCACCAGAAGAGATCCCAATGATCCAAGTAGCTGAAGCCTTCCCGCCTACACCAGCTCTTCAGCCACGCATTCATTTGCCTAAGGTTAGGGGGGATATGCGTGGAAAGCTCTTTACGCAGAGGGTGGTGGGTGCCTGGAACGCGTTGCCAGCGGAGGTGGTAGACGCGGGCACGATAGTGTCTTTTAAGATGTATCTAGACAGATACATGAAAGGGCAGGAAGTAAAGAGATACAGACCCTTAGAAAATAGGCGTCATGTTTAGATAGAGGATCTGGATCGGCGCAGGCTTGGAGGGCCGAAGGGCCTGTTACTGCACTGTAATTTTCTTTGTTCTTTGTTCCTATTCCTACCCTCACTATCACGTGGCACAAGAAGTAATACTGAGATTACAACCCTAAAGGTCCTGCTTTTTAACCTTCTGCCTAACTCCCTATATTCAGTTTGCAGGACCCCATCTCTCTTCCTGCCTTTGTCGTTCGTACCAATATGGATCACGACCTCTGGCTGCTCACCCTCCCCTTTCAGAATGTCCTGCAGCTGCTCTGAGACATCCTTGACCCTAGCACCAGTGAGGCAACATACCATCCTGGAGTCTCGTTTGTGGCCACAGAAACGCCTATCTGCACCCCTTACAATACAATCCCGTATCACTATAGCTCTTCCAACCCTTTTCCTCCCCTGCTGTGCAGCAGAGCCCTCCGTGGTGCCACGAACTCGGCTGTTGCTGCTTTCCCCTGGGAGGTCATCCCCCCCAACAGTATCCAAAGTGGTATATCTGTTTGAGAGGGGGATGGCCACAGGGGACTCCTGTACTACCTGCCTGCGCCTACTACTCTGTCTGGTGGTCACCCATCTCTTTTCTGCCTGTGCAGCCAATTCCTGCAGTGTGACCACTAAATGTGCTATCCACGACTTCCTGAGCATAGCGGATGCTCCACAGTGAATCCACCCGCAGCTCCAGCTCTGTAATGTGGGTAGCCAGTAGCTGCAGATGGATACACGTCCTGCACACATGGTCGTCAGGGACACTGGAAGCATCCCTGATTTGCCACATAGCGCAGGAGGAGCATATCACGGGGCGTTGCTCTCCTGTCATGACTTACCCTGAGGTTAATTAGTTACTCCCTTAATTAAAAAATACTAATTATACTAAGGGCCTTGTTCCACCCACTTCAATCTTATTTCCTTAAAAAAACCTTAACACCAGAAGTTTATTTTCCAACAAAAAAAAGTTTCCCCTTTTTTTTAAGATATCCAAACAGCTGCTACTCACCAGCCAATCAGCATGCAGCTCTCCTCTGACATCACTGTTTGTCTTTTTTTTCAAAATTCCAGCGCGCTGGAAGAGGTTCAACTGCTCTTCACTCTGCTCCCAGAAGGTAAGAGACTGGGCCTCGATCCTTGGGGTCGTTTTATAAGCTCCGCTCCCGGTGTTCTCCCCACAGGTCCACTCCGCTCCCGGAAGGTAAGAGCCACTCCCGGAAGGTTCAACCATGGACAAAAGAGCTGAACCCAAGAGGTGAGGTGAGAGTGACTGCCCTTGGCAGCAAGGCAACATTTGACCGAGTATGACATCAAGGAGCCCTAGCAAAACTGAGGTCAATGGGAATCAGGGGGGAAACGCTCCACTGGTTGGAGTCATACCTAGCGCAAAGGAAAGTGGTTGTTGGAGGTCAATCATCTGAGCTCCAGGACATCACTGCAGGAGTTCCTCAGGGTAGTGTCCTAGGCCCAACTATCTTCAGCTGCTTCATCAATGACCTTCCTTCAATCATAAGGTCAGAAGTGGGGATGTTCGCTGATGATTGCACAATGTTCAGCACCATTCACAACTCCTCAGATACTGAAGCAGTCCGTGTAGAAATACAGCAAGACCTGGACAATATCCAGGCTTGGGCTGATAAGTGGCAAGTAATATTTGCACCACACAAGTGCCAGGCAATGACCATCTCCAATAAGAAAGAATCTAACCATCGCCCCTTGACATTCAATGGCATTACCATTGCTGAATCCCCCACTATCAACATCCTAGGGGCTACCATTGACCAGAAACTGAACTGGAGTAGCCATATAAATACCATGGCTACAAGAGCAGGTCAGAGGCTAGGGATCATGCGGCGAGTAACTCACCTCCTGACTCCCCAAAGCCTGTCCACCATCTACAAAGGCACAAGTCAGGAGTGTGCTGGAATACTCTCCACTTGCCTGGATGGGTGCAGCTCCAACAACACTCAAGAAGCTCAACACCATCCAGGACAAAGCAGCCTGCTTGATTGGCACCCCATCTACGGCATTCATTCCCTCCACCACTGACACACAGTGGCAGCAGTGTGTACCATCTACACGATGCACTGCAGCAACTCACCAAGGCTCCTTAGACAGCACCTTCCAAACCCACGACCTCTACCAACTAGAAGGACAAAGGCAGAAAATGCATGGTAACACCACCACCTGCAAATTTCCCTCCAAGTCACACATCATCCTGACTTGGAACTATATTGCTGTTCCTTCACTGTTGCTGGGTCAAAATCCTGGAACTCCCTTCCTAAAAGCACTGTGGGTGTACCTACCTCACATGGACTGCAGCGGTTCAAGAAGGCAGCTCACCACCACCTTCTCAAGGGCAATTCGGGATGGGCAATAAATGCTGGCCTAGCCAGCAACGCTCACATGTCATGAATGAATAAAAAGAAACCTTCCACCCCTTTGCTTATCAAGAATCTATCTACCTCTGCCTATTCAAAGACTCTGCTTCCACTGCCTTTTGAGGAAGAGAATTCCAAAGACTCACGACCCTCAGAGAAAAAATTCTCCTCATCTCTGTCTTAAATGGGTGACCCCTTATTTTTAAACAGTGACCCCTAGTTCTAGATTCTCCCACAAGGGGAAACATCCTTTCCACATCCACCCTGTCAAGACCCCTCAGAATCTTATATGTTTCAATCAAATCATCTCTTACTCTTCTAAATTCCAGCGGATACATGCCTAGCCTGTCCAATCTTTCCTCATAAGACAGCCCACCCATTCCAGGTCTCAGTCTAGTAAACTTTCTCTGTACTCCCTCCAATGCATTTACATGCTTCCTTAAATAAGGAGACCAGTATTGTGCACAGTACTCCAGATGTGGTCTCACCAATGTCCTGCATAGCTGAAGTATAACCTCCCTACTTTTGTATTCAATTCCCCTCGTGATAAACGATAACATTCTATTAGATTTCCTAATTATGCGCTGTACTTGAATACTAACCTTTTGCGCTTCATGCACAAGGAAACCCAGACCCCTCTGCATCTCAGAGCTCTGCAATCTCTCACCATTTAGATAATATGCTTCTTTTTTATTCTTCCTGACAAAGTGGACAATTTCACACTTTCTCACATTACACTCCATTTGCCCACTCACTTAACCTATCTATATCCCTTTGTAGCCCCCTTATGTCCTCTTCACAAATTACTTTCTTACCTATCTTTGTGTTATCAGCAAATTTCACAACCATACCTTCGGTCCCTTTGTCTAAGTAATTTATATAAACTGTAAAAGGTTGAGGCCGCAGCACAGATCCCTTTGGCACACTGCTCGTTACAACTTGCCAAGCAGAAAATGACCCATTTATGCCTACTGTCTATTTCCTGTTAGCTAACCATTCTTCTATCCATGTCAATATGTTAACCCCTACACCATGAGTTTTTATTTTCTGCAATAACCCTTGATGTGTCACCTTATCAAATGCCATCTGGGAATCTAAGTACAATACATCCACCGGTTCTCCTTTATCCACAGCACATGTAACTCCCTCAAAGAACTCCAATAAATTGGTTAAACATGATTTCCCTTTGATAAAATCATGTTGACTCTGCCTGATTACCTTGAATTTTTCTGAACATCTTTAATAATACCTTCTAACATTTTCCCTAAGACAGATGTTAAGCTAACTGGCTTGTAGTTTCCCGCTTTTTGTCTCCTTCCCTTTTTCCAATCTAAAGGAACCTTCCCCAAATCTAGGGACTTTTGGAAAATTAAAAATAACGCATCAACGATCTCACTGGCCACTTCTTTTAATACCCTAGGATGAAGTCCATCAGGACCCGAGGACTTGCCAGCCTGCAGCTCCAACGATTTGTTCAGTACCACTTCCCTGGTGATTGTAATTTTCTTGAGCTCCTCCCTCCCTTCCATTTCCTGACTTACAGCTAATACTGGGATGTTACTTGTATCCTCAATAGTGAAGACTGATGCAGAATATCTGTTCAATTCATCTGCCATCTCATTATCGATTATTAATTCCCCAGACGCACTTTCTATAGGATCAACGCCCAATTTAACTCTTTTCTTTTTAAATATCTGCAGAAACTCTTACTGTCTGTCTTTATATTTCTAGCTAACTTTCTCTCGTACTCTAATTTTACCTTACTTCTCAATCTTTTAGTCATTCTTTGCCTTTTTTTTATATTCTGTCCAATCTTCTGACCTGCCTCCCATCTTTGCGCAATTATAGGCTTTTTCTTTAAGTTTGATGTTATCTTTAACTGTTTTAGTTAACCACGGCTGAAAGGTCCTACCCTGGGAATTTTTCTTTCTCGTTGAAATGTATTTATTATGTGTATTCTGAAATATCCCCTTAAGGTAGGTGGTAGAGAAATATAGGGACAGGTGGGGATGTGGTAGGAATATGGAATTAGTGTAGGATTAGTATAAATGGGTGGTTGATGGTCGGCACAGACTCGTTGGGCCGAAGGGCCTGTTTCAGTGCTGTATCTCTTAAACTAAAAAAACTAAAAAACTAAATGTCTGCCACTGCATCTCTGTTGACCTATCCCTTAACCTAATTTGCCAGTTCACTTTAACTAGCTCTGCTTTCATGCCCTCATAATTGTCCTTATTTAAGTTTAAAATACTAGTCTTGGAACCACTCTTCTCTCCCTCAAACTGAATGTAAAATTCAATAATATTATGATCACTGTTACCGAGGTCATTAATTAATCCTATCTCATTGCACAATACCAGGTCTAGTACAGGCTGCTCTCTGGTTGGCTCCAGAACGTATTGTTCCAAGAAAGTATCCCGAAAACATTCTATGTACTCCTCATCTAGGCTACCTCTGCCCATCTGATTTTTCCAGTCTATATGTAGGTTAAAATCCCCCATAATTATCACTGTACCTTTCTGACAAGCTGCCATTATTTCTTCCTTTATACCCTGTCCCACAGTGTGGTTAATGTTAGGTGGCCTGTACACCACTCCCACAAGTTCCTTCTTGCCTTTCTGATTTCTCAACTGTACCCAAACTGCTTCTACATCCTGTCCCCTGAACTTAATTCATCCCTCTCTTTTGCACTAATACCATCATTAATTAACAGAGCTACCCCTCCACCTTTTCCTAGCTTCCTGTATCTCCTAAATGCCATGACAGAAATCTTTGTATCCTCATTGGCTACAGGTGAGGTCCCAGAGGACTGGAGAATTGCCAATGTTGTTCCTTTGTTTAAGAAGGGTAGCAAGGATAATCCAGGCAATTATAGGCCGGTGAGCCTTATGTCAGCGGTAGGGAAATTATTAGAGAGGATTCTTCGGGACAGGATTGACCCCCATTTGGAAACAAACGAACTTATTAGCGAGAGTCAGCATGGTTTTGTGAAGGGGAGGTCGTGTCTCATTAATTTGATTGAGTTTTTTGAGGAAGTGACGAAGATGATTGATAAAAGAAGGGCAGTGGATGTTGTCTATATGACTTCAGTAAAGCCTTTGACGAGGTCCCTCATGGCAGATTGGTACTAAAGGTGAAGTCACACGGGATCAGAGGTGAGCTGGCAAGATGGATATAGAACTGGCTTGGTCATAGAAGACAGAGGGTAGCAGTGGAAGGGTGCTTTTCTGAATGGAGGGCTGTGACTCGCGGTGTTCCACAGGGATCAGTGCTGGGACCTTTGCTGTTTGTAGTATATATAAATGATTTGGAGGAAAATGTAGTTGGTCTGATTAGTAAGTTTGCGGACGACACAAAGGTTAGTTGAGTTGCGGATAGTGATGAGGATTGTCAGAGAGTACAGCAGGATATCGATCGGTTGGAGACTTGGGCGGAGAAATGGCAGATGGGTTTTACTTACCCAGCAGCTCCCTGGTCTCCGCCGAAAACAAAAAGAAATTAAGTTTACTTTAAACTGACCTTCCCAGCTGCTCACTCGCTCGCACTCTCTGCTCCCGAAAAAGCTGCTGCAATGAAAGGCAAGTTATTTTAAACGGCCCAAATATATAGGGTTTTACTTACCCAGCAGCCCCCTGCTCTCCGCCAAAAACAAAAAGAAATTAAGTTTACTTTCAACTGACCTTCCCAGCTGCTCACTCGCTCGCACTCTCTGCTCCCGAAAAAGCTGCTGCAATGAAAGGCAAGTTATTTTAAACGGCCCAAATATATAGGGTTTTACTTACCCAGCAGCCCCCTGGTCTCCGCCGAAAACAAAAAGAAATTAAGTTTACTTTAAACTGACCTTCCCAGCTGCTCACTCGCTCGCACTCTCTGCTCCCGAAAAAGTTGCTGCAATGAAAAGCAGTTCTGAGAAGATTCACTCGACTGATTCCTCGGAAGAAGGGGTTTATCTTATGAGGAAAGATTGAGCAGGTTGGGCCTATACCCATTAGAGTTTAGATGTATGACAGCTGATGTTATTGAAACATATCAGATCCTGAGGAGACTTGACAGTGTGGATGCTGGGAAGATGTTTCCCCTTATGAGAGAAACTGGAACTAGGGAATACAGTTTAAAAATTAGGGGTCTCCCATTTAAGACTGAGATGAGGAGAATTTTTTTCTCTCAGAGGGTTGTTAATCTTTGGAATTCTGTTCCCGAGAGAGCAGTGGAGGCTGGATCATAGAACATAGAACAGTACAGCACAGTACAGGCCCTTCGGCCCACGATGTTGTGCCGAACCTTTAACCTACTCCAGGATCAAACTACCTACATACCCTTCATTCTACTATCATCCATGTACCTATCCAAGAGTCGCTTAAATGTCTCTAATGTATCTGCTTCTACTACCACCGCTGGCAGCGCATTCCACGCACCCACCACTCTCTGTGTAAAGAACCTACCTCTGACATCTCCCCGAATCCTTCCTCCAATCACCTTAAAATTATGCCCCCTGGTGATAGCCCTTTCCACCCTGGGAAAAAGTCTCTGGCTATCCACTCTATCTATGCCTCTCATCATCTTGAACCCCTCTATCAAGTCACCTCTCATCCTTCTTCGCTCCAATGAGAAAAGCCCTAGCTCCCTCAATCTTTCTTCGTAAGACATGCCCTCCAGTCCAGGCAGCATCCTGGTAAATCTCCTCTGCACCCTCTCTAAAGCTTCCACATCCTTCCTATAATGAGGCGACCAGAACTGAACACAATATTCCAAGTGTGGCCTAACCAGGGCTTTATAGAGCTGCAGCATAACCTCGTGGCTCTTCAACTCAATCCCCCTGTTAATGAAAGCCAACACACCATACGCCTTCTTAACAACCCTATCAACTTGGGTGGCAACTTTGAGGGATCTATGGACATGGACCCCAAGATCCCTCTGTTCCTCCACACTGCCAAGAATCCTGTCTTTAAGCCTGTATTCTGCATTCAAATTCGACCTTCCAAAATGAATCACTTCACACTTTTCCAGGTTGAACTCCATCTGCCACTTCTCAGCCCAGCTCTGCATCCTGTCAATGTCCCGTTGCAACCTACAACAGCCTTCCACACTATCCACAACTCCAGCAATCTTCGTGTCATCGGCAAACTTGCTAACCCAGCCTTCCACTTCCTCATCCAAGTCATTTATAAAAATTACAAAGAGCAGAGGTCCCAGAACAGATCCTTGTGGAACACCACTGGTCACCGAGCTCCATGCTGAATACTTTCCATCTACTACCACCCTCTGTCTTCTATGGGCCAGCCAATTTTGTATCCAGACAGCCAACTTCCCCTGTATCCCATGCCTCCTTACTTTCTGAATGAGCCTACCATGGGGAACCTTATCAAACGCCTTGCTAAAATCCATATACACCACATCCACTGCTCTTCCTTCATCAATGTGTTTTGTCACATCTTCAAAGAATTCAGTAAGACTTGTGAGGCATGACCTGCCCCTCACAAAGCCATGCTGACTGTCTCTAATCAAACCATGCTTTTCCAAATAATCATAAATCCTGTCTCTCAGAATCCTCTCCAATAATTTGCCCACTACCGACGTAACACGGACTGGTCTATAATTCCCAGGGTTATCCCTATTCCCTTTCTTGAACAAGGGAATAACATTTGCCACCCTCCAATCATCTGGTACGACTCCAGTGGACAGTGAGGACGCAAAGATCATCGCCAAAGGCGCGGCAATCTCTTCCCTCGCAAAGGCTGAGGGACTTGGGGTTGTTTTCGTTAGAGAGAAGGAGGAGGAGAGGTGACTTAATAGAGACATACAAGATAATCAGAGGGTTAGATAGGGTGGATAGTGAGAGTCTTTTTCCTCGGATGATGATGGCAAACACGAGGGGACATAGCTTTAAGTTGAGGGGTGATAGATATAGGACAGATGTCAGAGGTAGTTTCTTTACTCAGAGAGTAGTAGGGGCGTGGAACGCCCTGCCTGCAACAGTAGTAGACTCGCCAACTTTAAGGGCATTTAAGTGGTCATTGGATAGACATATGGATGAAAATGGAATAGTGTAGGTCAGATGGTCGGTGCAACATCGAGGGCCGAAGGGCCTGTACTGCGCTGTAATGTTCTAATGTTCTAATGTTCCCATAATATCCTTGGGTATATCCCGTCTGGCCCCGGGGACTTATCTGTCCTCATATCATCCAAAAGTTCCAGCACATCCTCCCTCTTAACATCAACCTGTTCGAGCATATCAGCCTGTTTCACGCTGTCCTCACAAACGACCAGGTCCCGCTCACTAGTGAATACTGAAGCAAAGTATTCATTTAGGACCTCCCCTACCTCCTCCGACTCCAGGCACAAGTTCCCTCCACTATCCCTGATCGGCCCTACCCGCACTCTGGCCAACCTCTTGTTCCTCACATAAGTGTAGAACGCCTTGGGATTTTCCTTAATCCTACCCGCCAAGTCTTTTTCATGTCCCCTTCTAGCTCTCCTAAGTCCATTCTTCAGTTCCTTCCTGGCTACCTTGTAACCCTCCAGAGCCCTGTCTGATCCTTGCTTCCTCAACCTTAAGTAAGCTTCCTTCTTCCTCTTCACTAGATGTTCCACATCTCTTGTCATCCAAGGTTCCTTCACCCTACCATCCCTTCCCTGCTTCATCGGGACAAACCTATCCAGCAGTCGCAGCAAGTGCTCCCTAAACAACCTCCACATTTCTGTTGTGCATTTCCCTGAGAACATCTGTTCCCAATTTAAGCTCCCCAGTTCCTGCCTAATAGCATTGTAATTCCCCCTCCCCCAATTAAATATTTTCCCATCCCGTCTGCTCCTGTCCCTCTCCATGACTATAGTAAAGGTCAGGGAGTTGTGATCACTATCACCGAAATGCTCTCCCACCGAGAGATCTGCCACCTGGCCTGGCTCGTTGCCAAGCACCAAGTCCAAAATAGTCTCCCCTCTAGTCGGCCTATCTACATATTGAGTCAGGAAACCTTCCTGGACACACCTGACAAAAACTGCTCCATCCAAACTATTTGCACTAAGGAGGTTCCAATTAATATTAGGGAAGTTGAAGTCACCCATGACAACAACCCTGTTACTTCTGCACCTTTTCAAAATCTGCCTCCCAATCTGTTCCTTCGTGTCTCTGTTGCTATTGGGGGGTCTATAGAAAACTCCCAACAAAGTGACTGCTCCTTTCCTGTTTCTGACTTCCACCCATAATGACTCAGTAGACAAACCCTCCTCGACGACCTCCCTTTCTGCAGCTGTGATACTATCCCTGATTAGCAATGCCACTCCCCCACCTCTTTTACCTCCCTCCTATTCCTTTTGAAACATCTAAACCCCGGAACATCCAACATCCATTCCTGCCCCTGTGATATCCAAGTCTCCGTAATGGCCACAACATCGTAGCTCCAAGTACTGATCCATGCTCTAGGTTCATCACCCTTATTCCTGACACTTCTTGCGTTAAAATAGACACACTTCAACACATCATACTGGCTGCAACTTTGCCCTGTCAACTGTTTAACCTTCCTCACAGACTCTCTGCACTCTGTATCTACCTGTTCAACAGCTACCCCATCCACTGATCCGTAGCTCCGGTTCCCATCCCCCTACCAAACTAGTTTAAACCCTCCCGAAGAGCTCTAGCAAACCTCCCGCCCAGGATATTGGTGCCCCTCCAGTTCAGATGCAACCCGTCCTTCTTGTACAGGTCCCACCTTCCCCAGAAGGTATCCCAATGATCCACATATCTGAAGCTCTCCCTCCTACACCAGCTCTGTAGCCACGTGTTCAGCTGCACTAGCTCCCTGTTTCTAGCCTCACTAGCACTTGGCACCGGTATCAATCCTGAGATTACTACTCTGCTCGTCCTGCCATTTAGCTTCCAACCTAACTCCCTATATTCACTTTTCAGGTCCTCATCCCTTTTCCTAGCTATGTCATTGGTACCGATGTGTACCACGACCTCTGGCTGCTCCCCTCCCCCTTAAGAATCCTGTAGACCCGATCCGAGACATCCCTGACCCTGGCACCCAGGAGGCAACATACCATCCGGGGGTCTTGTTCGCGACCACAGAATCTCCTGTCTGTTCCTCTAACCATTGAATCTCCTATCACTATCGCTCTCCTATTCTCCCCCCTTCCCTTCTGAGCCACAGAGACCTGGCCGCTGTGGCTTTCCCCTGGTAGGTCCCCCCCCTCAACCGTATCCAAAACGGTATACTTATTATTGAGGGGAACGGCCACAGGGGATCCCTGCACTGTGCGATTCCCTTTCCCTCCCCTGACGGTCACCCAGCTACCTTTATCCTGTAACTTAGGTGTCACTATTTCCCTATAACTGCTCTCTATCACCCCCTCAGCATCCTGAATGATCCGAAGTTCATCCAGCTCCAGCTCCAGTTCCCTAACGCAGTCTGTGAGGAGCTGGAGTTGGGTGCACTTCTCACAGGTGAAGTCAACAGGGACACAAGTGGTGACCCTTACCTCTCACATCCTGCAAGAGGAGCATGCAACTACCCTAGCTTCCATCCCCTCCGCACTAAATTGACAGAGATTTAAAAAAAAAAGGAAAACCTTACCTTACCAAACCCTCCACACAAGAGTCCTTTTTTTATGGTTAGAGGAGGAGGATGGGTGGGAGACACTACACGTGTAGTGTTTCAGGTTTAGCCACTGCCCGAATATATAAGTTTACTTACCCAGCAGTCCCCGTGTCCGCTGAAACAAGAGGTAAGTACTTTATACTGAAACTTACCTTCCCAGCTGCCCCCTCGCTCGTACTATCACTGATCAAAAAGAAGCTGCCGAAACAAGAGGAAAGTACTTTATACTGAAACTTACCTTCCCAATGATCCCAGGATCATTGAATATATTCAAGGCTGTGTTAGACAGATTTTTGATGTACAAGGCAGAAAAAGGTTGTGGGGAACAGGCAGGAAAGTGGAGCTGAAGCCATAATCAGATCAGCCCCAAACTTATCCAACTCAACCGGGTGCTCCGGTTTCCTCCCACATGCCAAAGACTTGCAGGTTAATAGGTAAATTGGCCATTATAAATTGCCCCGAGGATAGGTAGGTGGTAGGGAAATATAGGGACAGGTGGGGATGTGGTAGGAATATGGAATTAGTGTAGGATTAGTATAAATGGGCGGTTGATGGTCGGCACAGACTCGGTGGGCCGGAGGGCCTGTTTCAGTGCTGTATCTCTAAAATAAAACAAAAAACAAAAAATAAAAATTATCCAATGGTGGAACAGGCATCAGGGGCCGAATGGCCAACTCTTGCTGCTATTTCTTGTGTTCTTGTGGTCATTTATTTGACTGAGTTATTGGTCTGGATTTTGAGGTAAGAATAACAGTGAGGCTATCGGCACCCAATGCTATTAAGGAGTAAATCAGATGGAAACTTTTGGTGTCTGCACATGCACAATTAAATGCAGAAATCAGGAAATTGCTGTCTGAGTTGCCCTGCTCCCCCACATGTTACCCTATACCTGTACCTAAGCAAGAGATTCAGCATTAAAATACTTGACTAATATGGAGCTGCAGTGCTTATACTGGGTAAATACACCAGAAAAAGTTAGGGGTTATGCATTCAAGTGTAAGTGAGTTTTTAATGGAGTGTTAAGTCTTAATTACTGCCAAACAACCTCTCTGACCATGCAAAATAACTTTTACAGGTGTGGAGTTTCATTCCTTCAGACTTTATTGTGGCGATTTTAAAAAAAAAACATAAATAAAAGTATTTTATTTTTATTTTTGCCTCTTAATGCCATCTTCCTTTTCCACACCTTATTTCACTCCACCCACCCCTCCCCCCCACAATTTTACAACAACAACTTAAATTTATATAGTGCCTTTAACATAATTAAACATCCCAAGGCAATTCACAGGCGCATTCCAAACCAAAATATGATACTGAGCCATAAAAGGAGATACTTAGTCAGTTGACCAAAAGTTGCTAGGGAATGGAGATTGGAACGGGGACCAAAAGCAATGACTTTGGCCTTCCAATATTTAATTGGAGGAAATATCAGCTCATCCAGTACTGGATGTCAGATAAGTAGTCTGTTAATTTCACAACAATGGTGGAGTCGAGAGAGTTGGGGGTGAGCTAGAGCTGGGTGTCATCAGTTTACATGTGAAAACTAATGCTGTGCTTTCAGATGATGTTGCCAAGGGGCAGCATGTAGATGAGAAATAGGAGGGGACTAAGGATAGATCCTGGGGGACACCAGAGGTAGTGGTGAGGGAGCAAGAAGAGAGGCCATGGCACATAATATCTATCTAATCGTAGCCAGAATACGAATAGAACCAGGTGAGAGCAGTCTCACCCAGTTAAACGATAGTGGAGAGGCATTGGAAGTGGATTGTGTGCTCAATCACGTCAAAGCCTGCAGACAGGTCCTGAGGAAGGAGGAGGGAAAGTTTACCTTTGTCACAGTCACATAGGATGTCATTTGTGACTTTGATAAGAAAGTGGCGCAGTGGTTAGCATTGCAGCCTCACAGCTCCAGCGACCCAGGTTCAATTCTGGGTACTGCCTGTGTGGAGTTTGCAAGTTCTCTCTGTGTCTGCGTGGGTTTTCTCCGGGTGCTCCGGTTTCCTCCCACAAGTCAAAAGACTTGCAGGTTGGTAAGTAAATTGGCCATTATAAATTGCCCCTTGTATAGGTAGGTGGTAGGGAAATATAGGGACAGGTGGGGATGTGGTAGGAATATGGGATCGACCATTGACATGCTGTTCTCCCTTCGTCAGATACAGGAGAAATGCCGTGAACAACAGATGCCCCTCTACATTGCTTTCATTGATCTCACCAAAGCCTTTGACCTCGTCAGCAGACGTGGTCTCTTCAGACTACTAGAAAAGATCGGATGTCCACCAAAGCTACTAAGTATCATCACCTCATTCCATGACAATATGAAAGGCACAATTCAACATGGTGGCTCCTCATCAGAGCCCTTTCCTATCCTGAGTGGTGTGAAACAGGGCTGTGTTCTCGCACCCACACTTTTTGGGATTTTCTTCTCCCTGCTGCTTTCACATGCGTTCAAATCCTCTGAAGAAGGAATTTTCCTCCACACAAGATCAGGGGGCAGGTTGTTCAACCTTGCCCGTCTAAGAGCGAAGTCCAAAGTACGGAAAGTCCTCATCAGAGAACTCCTCTTTGCTGACGATGCTGCTTTAACATCTCACACTGAAGAGTGCCTGCAGAGTCTCATCGACAGGTTTGCGGCTGCCTGCAATGAATTTGGCCTAACCATCAGCCTCAAGAAAACGAACATCATGGGGCACACGTCAGAAATGCTCCATCCATCAATATTGGCGACCACGCTCTGGAAGTGGTTCAAGAGTTCACCTGCCTAGGCTCAACTATCACCAGTAACCTGTCTCTAGATGCAGAAATCAACAAGCGCATGGGTAAGGCTTCCACTGCTATGTCCAGACTGGCCAAGAGAGTGTGGGAAAATGGCGCACTGACACGGAACACAAAAGTCCGAGTGTATGAGGCCTGTGTCCTCAGTACCTTGCTCTACGGCAGCGAGGCCTGGACAACGTATGCCAGCCAAGAGCGACGTCTCAATTCATTCCATCTTCGCTGCCTTCGGAGAATACTTGGCATCAGGTGGCAGGACTATATCTCCAACACAGAAGTCCTTGAAGCGGCCAACACCCCCAGCTTATACACACTACTGAGTCAGCGGCGCTTGAGATGGCTTGGCCATGTGAGCCGCATGGAAGATGGCAGGATCCCCAAAGACACATTGTACAGCGAGCTCGCCACTGGTATCAGACCCACCGGCCGTCCATATCTCCGCTATAAAGACGTCTGAAAACGCGACATGAAATCGTGTGACATTGATCACAAGTCGTGGGAGTCAGTTGCCAGCATTCGCCAGAGCTGGCGGGCAGCCATAAAGACAGGGCTAAATTGTGGCGAGTCGAAGAGACTTAGTAGTTGGCAGGAAAAAAGACAGAGGCGCAAGGGGAGAGCCAACTGTGCAACAGCCCCGACAAACAAATTTCTCTGCAGCACCTGTGGAAGAGCCTGTCACTCCAGAATTGGCCTTTATAGCCACTCCAGGCGCTGCTTCACAAACCACTGACCACCTCCAGGCGCGTATCCATTGTCTCTCGAGATAAGGAGGCCCAAAAGAAAGAAAAGAATGGGATTAGTGTAGGATTAGTATAAATGGGTGGTTGATGCTCGGCACAGACTCGGTGGGCCGAAGGACCTGTTTCAGTGCTGTATCTCTAAAAAAAAACAGTTTTACTATTGTGATAAGGGCAGAAACCTGATTGGAGGGATTCAAACATGGAGTTCCAGGAAAGATGGGAACGGATTTGGGAGGCTACAACATGTTCAAGGACTTTTACATTGAGTTAAGTATGCACACTTACACTTCTTGGTTTAGACTCTGTGTGCCTCAGTGAGGATGGCTGGTTGAAGAGACATGCTGTTGCTTGCCCTGTTCACAGAGCTCCTGGATCCACTGTAGAGGGGGTTGTATTGTTTCAGCTCTAACTACAGTGTAAAAGACCACAGAAATTCTGTAGGCAAGTTTAAGTGCTGCCCACAAAATCCAGACCAATGCTTTGCTTTCAAGCATTCATTTTGCTTCTTCAAATCTACTCATTTATGTTTCTTATCACTTTATCTACTGTACTGATTTTTACTGCTTGATACTTTTTCATTTCTTTCCAGGTAAGTGTTTTATTTTGTTAAGAACGATTTTTCTTTCATTTGATTTTTGTTTCAGTTTACAGAGTTTTACTGCTGGTCACGTTTTCATTTCCTTCAAGCAATTTCTTTTTCAGTGAATGCCTGCTTTATCTTTCATTTTAGTAATTGAGTGCAGCAAATGCTGGATTAATTGAAATTTTCAAGACTGAGGTTGACAAATTTTCACTTGGCAAGGGGTAAGGGAGCAAATGCAGATACAGCAAAGCCATTAAATGGTGGAACAGGTTGGAAGGGCTGAATGGCCTACTCTTGCTCCTACAAAGAATATTAAATTTCTGAATTAAGTTTTTGAGTGGCGCAGTGGCTAGCACCACAGCCTCACAGCTCCAATGACCCAGGTTCAGTTCTGAGTACTGCCTGTGTGGAGTTTGCAAGTTCTCCCTGTGACCATGTGGATTTCCTCTGGGCGCTCCAGTTTCCTCCCACATGCCAAAGACTTGTGGGCGGTAGGTAAATTGGCTTTTGTAAAAAAAAAAATTGCTCCTAGTGTAGGTTGGTGGTAGGAGAATTGAGGGAAGGTACGGATGTGAGAGGGGAAAAAATGGGATTAATGTAGGATTAGTATAAATGGGTGGTTGGTGATGGGCATAGAGTCATTGGGCCGAAGGGCCTGTTTCAGTGCTGTATCTCTCTATGAAGGAACTGATGCCAAGAAGTCTGGAAAAAGACGTGGTGCAACTCATTTAAGTACACTGTAGTAAGCAGCTTTGTTTAAACAATTAGTATACCTCAGCATAGTGGGGAAGGTCTTCGCTCGTGTTGCTTTAAACAGGCACCAGAAGCTGGCTGAGCGTGTCTATCTTGAGGCACAGTGTGGCTTTCGAGCAGAGAGATCCACCATTGACATGCTGTTCTCCCTTCGCCAGCTACAGGAGAAATGCCGTGAACAACAGATGCCCCTCTACATTGCTTTCATTGATCTCACCAAAGTCTTTGACCTCGTCAGCAGAAGTGATCTCTTCAGACTACTAGAAAAGATTGGATGCCCACCAAAGCTACTAAGTATCATCACCTCATTCCATGACAATATGAAAGGCACAATTCAGCCTCATCAGACCCCTTTCCAATCCTGAGTGGCGTGAAACAGGGCTGTGTTCTTGCACCTACACTGTTTGGGATCTTCTTCTCCCTGCTGCTCTCACATGCGTTCAAGTCCTCAGAAGAAGGAATTTTCCTCCACTCAAGATCAGGGGGCAGGTTGTTCAACCTTGCCCGTCTAAAAGCGAAGACCAAAGTACGAAAAGTCCTCATCAGGGAACTCCTCTTTGCTGACGATGCTGCATTAACATCTCACACTGAAGAGTGTCTGCAGAGACCCATCGACAGGTTTGCGTCTGCCTGCAATGAATTTGGACTAACCATCAGCCTCAAGAAAATGAACATCATAGGACAGGACATCAGAAATGCCCCATCTATCAATATCGGTGATCACACTCTGGAAGTGGTTCAAGAGTTCACCTACCTAGGCTCAACTATCACCAGTAACCTGTCTCTCGATGCAGAATTAAACAAGCGCATGGGAAAGGCTTCCTTTGTTATGTCCAGACTGGCCAAGAGAGTGTGGGAAAATGGCGCACTGACACAGAACACAAAAGTCCGAGTGTATCAAGCCTGTGTCCTCAGTACCTTGCTCTATGGCAGTGAGGCCTAGACAACGTATGCCAGCCAAGAGCGACGTCTCAATTGCAGAAAATACGGAAGTATGGGGTTGAAGGTGATTTAGTGCATTGGATCAGAAATTGGCTAGCTGAAAGAAGACAGAGGGTGGTGGTTGATGGCAAATGTTCATCCTGGACTTTAGTTACTAGTGGTGTACCGCAAGGATCTGTTTTGGGGCCACTGCTGTTTGTCATTTTTATAAATGACCTGGAAGAGGGTGTAGAAGGGTGGGTTAGTAAATTTGCGGATGACACTAAGGTCGGTGGAGTTGTGGATAGTGCCGAAGGATGTTGTAGGGTACAGAGGGACATAGATAGGCTGCAGAGCTGGGCTGAGAGATGGCAAATGGAGTTTAATGCGGAAAAGTGCGAGGTGATTCACTTTGGAAGGAATAACAGGAATGCAGAGTACTGGGCTAATGGGAAGATTCTTGGTAGTGTAGATGAGCAGAGAGATCTTGGTGTCCAGGTACATAAATCCCTGAAAGTTGCTACCCAGGTTAATAGGGCTGTTAAGAAGGCATATGGTGTGTTAGCTTTTATTAGTAGGGGGATCGAGTTTCGGAGCCACGAGATCATGCTGCAGCTGTACAAAACTTTGGTGAGACTGCACCTGGAGCATTGCGTGCAGTTCTGGTCACCGCATTATAGGAAGGATGTGGAAGCTATGGAAAGGATGCAGAGGAGATTTACTAGGATGTTGCCTGGTATGGAGGGAAGGTCTTACGAGGAAAGGCTGAGGGACTTGAGGTTGTTTTCGTTGGAGAGAAGGAGGAGGAGAGGTGACTTAATAGAGACATTTCAGATAATCAGAGGGTTAGATAGGGTGGATAGTGAGAGTCTTTTTCCTCGGATGGTGATGGCAAACACGAGGGGACATAGCTTTAAGTTGAGGGGTGATAGATATAGGACAGATGTCAGAGGTAGTTTCTTTACTTAGAGAGTAGTAGGGGCGTGGAACGCCCTGCCTGCATCAGTAGTAGACTCGCCAACTTTAAGGGCATTTAAGTGGTCATTGGATAGACATATGGATGAAAATGGAATAGCGTAGGT
Organism: Heterodontus francisci; assembly: GCF_036365525.1. Taxonomy (NCBI): domain Eukaryota; kingdom Metazoa; phylum Chordata; class Chondrichthyes; order Heterodontiformes; family Heterodontidae; genus Heterodontus; species Heterodontus francisci. The sequence goes on along the minus strand of NC_090377.1, from coordinate 136,198,037 downwards.
CAGATGGTTTCACAGGTCGGCGCAACATCGAGGGCCGAAGGGCCTGTACTGCGCTGTAATGTTCTAATTCTAATTCATACCATCTTCGCTGCCTCCGGAGAATCCTTGACATCAGGTGGCAGGACCGTATCTCCAACACTGAAGTCCTCAAGGCGGCCAACATCCCCAGCATATACACCCTACTAAGCCAGCGGCGCCTGAGATGGCTTGGCCATGTGAGCCGCATGGAAGATGGCAGGATCCCCAAGGACACATTGTACAGCGAGCTCGTCACTGGTACCAGACCCACCGGCCGTCCATGGCTCCGCTTTAAATACGTCTGCAAACGCGACATGAAGTCCTGTGACATTGATCACAAGTCGTGGGAGTCAGTTGCCAGCGATCGTCAGAGCTGGCGGGCAACCATAAAGGCGGGGCTAAAGCGTGGCGATTCGAAGAGACTTAGCAGTTGGCAGGAAAAAAGACAGAAGCGCAAGGAGAGAGCCAACTGTGTAACAGCCCCGACAACCAATTTTATCTGCAGCACCTGTCACTCTAGAATTGACCTTTATAGCCACTCCAGGCACTGCTCCACAAACCACTGACCTCCTCCAGGCGCTTACCCATTGTCTCTCGAGACAGGAAGGCCAAAGAAGATACCTATCACACACACAATTACTGCAAACTTATTAGCTTGAAGACTGGGGACCTGTCTTCAATCGGTGATCTGCATGCATTTTCATATAACCAAGTACATTCATTCAAATTACTTCTCTCCACTTCCAGATTCCAGTGGTTGGTCATAAGCCTGTAATCATTAGCAAATTAAATTAAGTGATTTCTCAATTTATCTAAAAAAAACTAAGAAATTCTGGAATTAACCTTTTCCTTTACCGATCAGCAGCATCTATTCCAATCCAGGAGCACTGGAATATTTCCATTGGAAAAGTGTGGAGTGCATTTGCCAAAATCTGGCTAATGCACCCCTGGGAGTGGAGCTGTGTGACCTGAGCCAAGATCTGCCTCAAGTCACACCTCCACAACAAATACCCAACATGACGGTGTAGACATTTAAATTTTAAATGAGAGATGAAGGCAAAGGTTATGTCAACTAATGCATAGTACAGGAGGCAATCTTAGTCTGGGCATCAGAGCAGTGATAGATAACAAACTGTATCATGTGCAGTGCCACTCACATGTGCACTTCAACCGTTGAGTGATTAGTTTTGTGCAAGCTACAAACCCAGTGTCACCAGATACAAGTGCACGGGATATGGCAGTGGCAGAGCCAGTTTGAGCCAGGGGGCTCAGTGAGGTCATGACCCTCATCCATAGATGTTGGTCAATGCAGCTTCAGAGGACTGTCTCCATTTTGCTCCCAGGAACCCGTTGCCCACTTTGTTCTGCAGATCAGTGCGGTATGCTCGGCCTTCGCACTAGGTATACCAGCATTCCCCAGCATGGTAAGTCAGGCTAATTTAGAGTTCGCCCCCGCCCCCCCCACACCCCCATACCAAGTTTGCCAAACATGGCTCTGCCACAGTAGAGAGATCGAAAGAATAGCACACCTTAAGGTTTATCTGACATCTGTAGCCATTCAGCCTCTACTCTCTACTTTAATGGTACTGTCCAAACTCCTTGCTTTACAGCTGCCTTGTTTCAAATTGCTTCGTATCTATCGCCTGGCACTTAATTCATATTCTTCCGATGGGAAGAGGTTGCAGGTAGGAATTAGAAAGCACAGGCATGAAATAGTTAAAGAAATGAGTGCTGAGCAATAAAGGGCACTAGAATTTGCCTCAGTATCCCTAGAATGGTGCAGGAGGGTGATCAGCTGAAGCACATGCTCTTGATCTTTGTGTTGGGACGCATATCCCACCAGAAAATGCACAAGTGTGGATGTCGGAGGAGGGCAGGATATGGCTATGATGCCCCCACAGTTGAAGAGCCTGTTGACTCCCACTGTCCAGTGCACATACAGGTGAGACAGTGGATAATGTCTGGCACCCAAGGAACCACATCCTATGTAGGCAAGGGACAGAAAAGATACATAAATGAATGAAATGCATAAACCTAAAATAGTCAGGACTGTCCTGTGTTCAGAGCAGCTGTTCTTAGTGTATGAGATGGACACAGTCACGTTCTAATTCACTCACCAACTGCACAGCTTTGAGTTTAATTAAACAATGATTTATTGTTGTTCAGTTACAGTTACAAGGAATTATACACGTTTACAACAGAGGAATGAAATGAACAGAAAGCACTATGAAAAGAACTGGTCAGACTGCAGCCCTGCATGCCGTGGCAATCGGTTACATGAGCACATCTCACCGGCAGCATCGTTCTGCAAATGAGCATTCTTGGCATTGCTCCTGCGATACAGTGATGCGACCGGGGTGGGGGTTGACAGGCACTGACTGAGCCAGAGAGGGTGCTTATCCACAAGCCACAAACCCTACTGATGCTGAGAACAAGTGTTCTCATTGGTGTCATGGGGTGGGCTAAGTACAGTGAAGCTATTCCCACTTCGGGGCCATTAGTCTACATAGGTACATACACAGTGGCTCGTGTGGAGGGGAAGAGTGTTCTGGTAAGGCTACAAAGGGTCGAGGTGGTGGGGGAAAATGAGAAAATATGTTGCAAATCTGAAAATTATGCTCCCATACAGTCAAGTCAGAACCAGTGTAAAATCCTGAGAGGGACGGGGGTTGCAGGGGGGAGGGGTCAGATGGTAATTCATGGCACATAATCTGGGTTCCAGTGCTGGGCTGACCAATCTCTGTCAACATAAACAGGACCATCTCCAACACTTCACTTTAGTTGTAAGAAATCAAATTACTCCAACTGCCTGGCTGAGGTAGAATGTCGAACAGTACCACTGCCTCGTAATCAATGACGTGATGGAAGCAATACAAGTGATTATGAGACACTGGCAACATTATTTCCAGGCTACTCTGAGTGCAGACAAAGGGACATCAGCACTTGTAATGGAGTATTCTTCAGAAAGAGGGACATAACCACTGGCTCAAACTCCTGTTCAAAACAAACTGTTCAGTACAAAGTGCTGAAGTGAAATCTTCTGAATGTCACAGGGTGGGAGGAGTTCAGACAGTGCTCTGTGGAGCAGACAGACTCGAAAGAATTCAGGAGCAGATCAGTTGAAGCAACTCTGACAGGCTGCATCCATTCAGCCCAGCTGATAGACAGGGGGGAGGTGGTCTTAAAGCTCCTGCCGGTCCCCATTCCTCACAGCTGTATGTCAGTGCTCCCATCACTTACGTATATCATGGGGGGAAAATAGAGAAAGTAAGAACAAGGAGTTATTTACATAGTGCTTAAACCTCCAAAACAAGAGCTGAATTAGGTGAAAGTTATGGTCACAATGAAATCTCTCTCTTTATTAAAACTGTCACAAACAAGAACAGGTTTTGTCTGTTTCAGAGAACCAACTTTGTAAACACATGGAGTGAGGACCTGCAACAGCCAGGCTGACGAGAGCCACTCACTGCAATCCTCTGATCACACTGTTCTCTCGGTAGTGGTACAAGCTGGTAGAATCCAGTTTACCGCAGTGTTTGATCGCCTCAGCAAAAAGTTTCGCCACCTGAAAGAGTACAGGAAGGAATCAATAGCATCATCAAATAAAGAACTGAAACTTGGGCATCCTGTACACTTGGCACAACTGAAGATGGACATTTGAAATTGGTGAGAGGGAAGAAGTAGTGGAGTGACCTTTGGATTGGTGCTGAGGTCTCGACTGTTCCTGATCTACAACTAGAAATGGATCCGAAAAAGTCAGATTGACCATGGGGCCTGGAGAGACTGATGAACAGCAAAGGGATTACAGATGACCTTATTTACAATGTTTACAAGTGGGCAGAAAAATGATGGATAAAATTCAATACAACTAAATGTAATGCGATCCTACATATTAGATATACATTAAAATTGGGGACATACTGGTGTGAAACTAATTCGGAGAGAGGCTGAAAGTGATTTGGGACTGGAAACCCAGAGCAGAGCAGCATTAATAAAGCAAAAATGATTATTTAATAAATGGCATTGTCCTAGCTCAAGGAGAGACTGTTAGAATTATGGGAATGATGTGAAGCTTTCCAGGTGATGGAACTCATTCACGGCCAACACTTGGAAGTTTACCCTCAGAGTGTGCACTGAGAGGAACCAGTCATTGCAGGGGAATAACAAACGAATTGGGGCTGATCTTCCTCACCCTCCTGCCCGCCACCCAATGTGACCTGAACCAGCTGTATTTCCAGATTCAGGTCAGTTAAATAATCCAGGTGTTCCCGCACTGCAGACCCAATTCTGGGTAGACTCCAGTGCCTAGAAGGCAGAGAGGAATGCCAACCATGGCTGGAGCAGTGCTCATGGCCACTTGCTGCAGGTTTTTCTAACTGTTGTCCAAAAATAGCTGTTTTTTTCCTCACTTCACCTTTGTGCTGCCTGCCCCTTCAAAAATCCTCTCTCTGGACTGGACTTGGCAAAGTCCTAAGACTTAGATTTCTGTGGTATTTCTATGGCCACCATTGTCAGAACAAAATTAGGCTGGATCTGTGCCAGCATTCTTTCCTGCACCACACCCATCCCCATTCCTAAAAACCCCCAGGAATTCCCAGGTAGAGGCCCAGCACATGTTCATCCAGTTCATTTTTCTGTACTTTGTGTGCGGGAATAAGCACAGGCAAATTAGCTCCAAGAAGCCAGAAGCTGTCTCATGCTGAAGATACCTAATTTTGGGGTCCGGTCTCACCTTGAGACATTGAGGGAGAAATATTGGCTGGGTCACCAGGTCCCCTACTCTGCTTTGAAATAGTGCCGTGGGAGCTTTTACGTTCACCCAAGAGAGCAGTTTAAAGTACCAACTTCAAGATGAATGAAAGATGGAAGGTTGAGCCAGATAGGTAAATGATTTAGATTTTTTTAGATTTAGAGATACAGCACTGAAACAGGCCCTTCGGCCCACCGAGTCTGTGCCAACCATTAACCACCCATTTATACTAATCCGACACTAATTCCATATTCCTACCACATCCCCACCTGTCCCTATATTTCCTTACCACCTACCTATACTAGTGGCAATTTATAATGGCCAATTTACCTATCAACCTGCAAGTCTTTGGCATGTGGGACGAAACCCACGCAGACACAGGGAGAACTTGCAAACTCCACACAGGCAGTACCCAGAATTGAACCCGGGTCGCTGGACCTGTGAGGCTGCGGTGCTAACCACTGCGCCACTGTGCCGCCCCTGCGCCTCCCTAATCTGTCCTTGTCTTTGCAGTTACTGTCCCTCTACCCTACTGCTGGAGGTGCTCAATGACATGCAACATCCTACACATCTGATGACCGCCAACGTCATCAGAGCTGTGCACATGTTCAAACAGTCTCCTGCACTCAGTGAGATGCTGCACATGCACAGCCCACATCTTGCCAGGACTAACTGCCGTATGCGTGGGAAAACGTCATCGCGTATTGGCTCCTCCCACGGCCACCCTCAATAATGTCTCCACTCACACGAACAGAACCCCTATCCCTCCCACCATCCTTGCTTCAATCGCCGCTTCACCCTGCTTGATCCCCGCCACGCCGCTGCCTTCCATCAGCCACTCGCTCCCCCAACCCGCCTCAGCCTCTCGCTCCCGTCCCACCGGCCGCTCTCCCTGACTGGCTGCTCGCTTCCCCTCTCTCAGCCACTCGTTCCCACCCTCGACGCTTTCTTCCACCCCCCTCCCACCAGCCATTCCCACCCCCTCAGCGACTTGATCCAGAGCTTGCCACTGTTTCCCCACACTCCCCTCGGACGATTGTTCCCCGCTCCCCTCTCCTGCCCCAACCCCCTCTCCCCCCCACCCTGCTCTCCAGCCACTTGCTCCCCATTTCCCCCCACTCCAGCCACTAGCACTAGGCTGTGCCACTTCTGTCCGACGGCCACTCACTCCCATGTCCGGCGCAGCGGAGAACAATCGAACGTGGGAGCCAGTGGCCGAGAGGAAGGAAGCAGCGCAGCCTGGAGCTAGCATCTGAAGGGGGTTGGGGGGGAAAGCAGGGAGCGAGCGGCCAGAGTGCGGGGTAGTGGGTGTGGGAACAATCGGCTGAGGGGAAAGGGGGGGGGGGGGAAAAAGCAGTGGTGAGGTCTGGAACGAGCGGCTGCGGGGGTGCGGGGAACAGCGAGGCTGGAGCGAGTGTTTAAGGGACGGCAGTAGGGAGCCAGGGGTGAGAATTTGGGCGCAGGAGGGACTGGTGGAGAGAAGCACAATGGCAGGAGGCAGCAGGAGACTGTTGGGGGTGGGATGGAGGTGGCGATGGCAGCCATTGAGGCGATTTTTGGGTTGAATTTGTTTTTCTGTGATAAATTGAGCAGTGCCATCTTTACACCTGGCAGCTGCCTGAACGTCGCAGACACTGACGTTTCAGTGGAAGAGGCTGCATTTGTGCATGTGATAGCACTGCGCCACCCAGTGGTTGCGTTGTCAGCAAACGCAGCCTTTGAAGAAAGAGCCAGCAAACTGCGTATTTCTGGCTTGGAGATACCTTTCCTCCCCAGCTTTTCTTAACTCCTGAAGCTGCTGATGCACTGGGATACTGTGCCACAGGCACTTTCTGGTAACGCATCTGGGTGTCAGCTAAGACAGCAGGTATTCGGGAACCAATTAAACAATGGCTGGACAACAAATAAGCACTGCTCGAATAAGTCTGAGGCTCTAATGCTGAAGCAACCTAGCTCTCTGGTCAGCTCTCACCTTGAATACTGCATAAGTTCTGGCCACTGAGGCACAGGGAAACATTTAAGCGCTGGAAGTGGAGCAGAGCGGCTGACCCGAGACTCAGAGGATTAATCAGAGAACCTGCAGAATAAGAATTAGCCACATGGCCCCTCGAGCCTGCTCTTCCATTCAGTATCATAGCTGATCTTTGACTTCAACTCTATTTTCATGCCTGATCCTCATATCCCTTGATTCCAAATTGATTCTTGAATATACTCAATGATGAAGCATCCACAGCCCTCTGGGGTACCCTTCTGAATGAAGAAATTTCTCCCAGTCTCAGTCTTAAATGGCTGACTGAGACAATGTCCACTGGTTCTTGACTCATCAGCCAGGCAAAACAGCCTCACAGCATCTCAGAATCGTATATGTTCCAATGAGTCAGCCAAGGGGCAGTTTGATGCTGTGACAGGGAAATCACCAATTACTCTGGAAGAATCAGTCAAATAGGCAAGTGGCCTCCATAATCTGTCCTTGCCTTTTGAATTGCTGTCCTTCCTTCCTACTGTCTGACCTCTCAGTTGCCCAGCTCAGTGGGACTGTGCTCCCTTGGCTCCACTCTTATCTATTTGCGACCATCTTCAGCTAGAAGTGCCAAGTGGATGATCCATCTCAGCCTCCTCCTGAGGTCCCCAGCATCACAGATGCCAGTCTTCAGTCAATTCAATTCAATTCACTCCATGTGATATCAAGAAACGGCTGAAGGCACTGGATACAGCAAAGGCTATGGGTCCTGACAACATCCTGGCAATAGTACTGAAGACTTGTGCTCCAGAACTGGACACGTCCCTAAGCTAAGCTGTTCCAGTACTGCTACAACACTGGCATTTACCCTACAATGTGGAAAATTCCCCAGGTATGTCCTGTCCACAAAAAGCAGGACAAATCCAATTTGGCCAATTACTGCCCCATCACTCAACTCTTGATCAGCAGCAAAATGATGGACAGTGTCATTGTCAGTACTATCAAGTGGCACTTACAAAGCAAAAACCTGCTCACTGATGATCAGTTTGGGTTCCGCCAGGGCTACTCAGGTCCTGACCTCACTACAGCATTAGTTCAAACATGGGCAAGAAAGCTGAGCTATCAAGGCAGCATAGAGTCATAGTCAAACAGCATAGAAACAGGCCCTTCGGCCCACCGAGTCCATGCCGACCATAATGCCTACCTATACTAATCCCACCTGCCTGCATTAATTCCATATCCCTCTATGCCTTGCTCATTCAAGTACCTGTCCAGATGCCTCTTAAATGTCGCTACTATTCCTGCCTCCACCACCTCCTCAGGCAGCTCATTCCAGATACCCACTATTCTTTGTGTGAAAAATTTACCCCTATGATCCCCTTTAAACCTCCTCCCTCTCACCTTAAATCTATGCCCTCTAGTTTTAGTCATCCCTACCATGGGAAACAGACTCTGGCTATCTACCCTATCTATGCCTCTCATAATTTTATACACCTCTATCATGTCCCCTCTCAGCCTCCTTCACTCCAGGGAAAACAGACCCAGCCTATCCAATCTCTCTTCAAGCCCTCCAAACCAGGCAACATCTTTGTGAATCTTTTCTGCACCCTCTCTAGCTTAATCACATCTTTCCTGTCGTGCGGCGACCAGAACTGCACACAGTACTCCAAATGCGGCCTCACCAATGTTATGTACAACTGTAACATGACATCCCAACTCTTGTACTCAATGCCTCAGCCGATGAAGGTAAGCATGCCATACCCCTTCTTCACCACCCTGTCTACCTGTGTTGCCACTTTCAAGGAACTATGTACTTGCACCCCAAGGTCTCTCTGCTCAACAACACTCCCCAGAGCCCTGCCATTCACTGTATATGTCCTGCCCTGGTTTAACTTCCCAAAATGCATCACTTCACACTTGTCTGTGTTAAGTTCCATTTGCCAATCCCTTGCCCACTTTCCCAGTTTATCTATATCCTGTTGTAACCTTAGACAACCTTCTTCACTGTCCACTATACCACCAATTTTGGTGTCATCTGCAAACTTACTAATCATGCCCCTTACATTCACATCCAAGTCATTAATATATATAACAAACAACAGAGGGCATTTGACCGAGTGTGGCATCAGGGGCCCTAGCAAAACTGGGGTCAATGGGAATCGGGGGAAAACTCTCCGCTGGTTGGAGTCATATCTTGCACAAAGGAAGATGGTTGTGGTTCTGGAGGCCAAACATCTAAGGCCCAGGACATCACTGTAGGAGTTTCTCAGGGTACTGTCAAATCCTAACCATCTTCAGCTGCTTCATCAAGGTCAGAAGTGAGGATGTTCACTGACGATTGCACAATGTGCAGTACCATTCGCAACTCCTCAGATACTGAAGTAGTCCGTGTAGAAATGCAACAAGACCGGGACAACATCCAGGCTTGGGCTGATAAGTGGCTAGTAACATTCGCGCCACATAAGTGCCAGGCAATGACCATCTCCAACAAGAGAAAATCTAACCATCTCCCCATGACATTCAATGGCATTACCATCACTGAATCTCCCACTATCAATATCCTGGAGGTTACCATTGACCAGAAAGTGGCTATAAGAGCAGATCAGAAGCTCAGAATCCTGCGGTGAGTAACTCACCTCCTGTCTCCCCAAAGCCTGTCCACTATCTACAAGGCACAAGTCAGGAGTGTGATGAAATACTCTCCACTTGCCTGGATGGGTGCTGCACCAACAACACTCAAGAAGCTCGACACCATCCAGCAGAAAGCAGCCCGCTTAATTGGCACCCAATCCACAAACATTCACTCCCTCCACCACCGACGCACAGTGGCAGCAGTGTGTACAAGATGCACTGCAGCAACTTGTCAAGGCTCCTTCGACAGTACCTTCCAAACCCCCAACCTCTACTACCTAGAAGGACAAGGACAGCAGACGCATGCGAACACCATCACCTGCAAGTTCCTCTTCAAGTCACACACCATCCTGGCTTGGAACTATATCACCGTTCCTTCACTGTCGCTGGGTCAAAATCCTGGAATTCCCTTCCGAACAGCACTGTGCGTGTACCTACACCCAAAGGACTGCAGCGGTTCAAGAAGGCAGCTCACAACCACCTTTTCAGGGGCAATTGGGAATGGGCAACAAACAGTGGCCCTGCCAGCGACGCCCACATCCCATGAAAGAATAAAATAAAGCAGAAAACAGAGAGCAAGATAAATACTTTCAGACTTTTGGCACAGGAAGGATGCTATAGAGGGTGTGGATGGCAAAAGACCTGTCAACACAACAACTAGGACCGTGTGGAAGAGATGGCACAGGCAGCAGCTGGCAATTCCCTAACCGCTGGGATCCATCCAGTGCAGGAACAAGCTTAATGGCCTCATAAGGTGGCAAAAAACTGTCATGGATCTACATTTTAAACTTTACAGAATGCAAACTGATATTCATCCTAAAAGTGCAGTAACACTTGTGGTATAACCCAGTGAACTAAATGAGCTGTAATAATTCCTTCACATGCAACATTTTCATTATGTTAGAGGAGAATCCTACAATGCACGCACACCCTGAAAAGAATTACTGTCTCGATGGGTATTCCATGATAGAAGTGATGAAACACTTTTATAGTTACCAAATAAAGCAATCTGTGGTTGAAAATAGTGGCCGTTCTGTTCTCACCCAGAGAAAAAAAAAGGTACATCATTTGTGAGAACGAGCTGCAGGAGGAGCTGATATTCATCCATTAACCCAGCAAAAGGTGAGAATCGGGATTTAGGGAAGAGGAGAAAGGTGGAAACTCCTGTGTGCACAGTCGGTTTGTGCAGAGTAAGTGCAAATGTCCAAAGATCCGAAACTGACTTCAGTTTTCTGGCACTCAGTTTGCTGATAGGAGCCGGCAGGAAATTCAGTGCATCTTCCTCGCTTTTCCTTTCAACAAGCAGTGGAAGCAGGTAAGAAACAGAGAAAGTGGCACATTGACAAGATCCTAAACAACTGAAACAGACAGCAAGATTTCAACCCATATAATTAGAGGTACCATGGCAACATGGGCATAAAATTGGCTAAGGGACAGGAAGCAGAGAGTAATGGTGAATGCAAAAACAAAAAGTGCTGGAAATACTCAGCAGGTCTGGCAGCATCCGTGGAGAGAGAAGCAGAGTTAACGTTTCAGGTCAGTGACCCTTCATCAGAACTTATTACAGTAATGGTGAATGGTTATTTTTCAGACGACAGTGTTATCCCCAGGGGGTCTGTATTAGGACTACTGCTCTTTTTAATATAGATCATCAACCTGGAACTTGGGTATACAGGGAATAATTTTAAAGTTTGTTGATAACACAAAGCTTGGAGATGAAGTAAACAGTGAAAAGTATGGTAACAGGCTTAGGAGGACACAGACCAGTCAAACGGACAGATAGCAGATGAAATTTTAAAATAGAACACTGTGAAGAGATGCATTTTAAAAGGAAGAATGAGGAGAGGTAATATAAACTAAATGCTATATTTTTAAAGGGGCTTCAGGAACAGAGAGACCTGGGGGTTTAGGTACACATATCGTTGAAGGTTGTAGGACAAGTTGAGAAGGCTGCTAACAAAAAGCATATGGGCTCCTTGGCTTTATAAATAAAGGTGTAGAGGACAAAAGCAAGGAGGTAGTGCTAAACTTTTACAACTCACTGATTAGGCCTCAGCTGGAGTATTGTGCCCAATTCTGGGTACCACACTTTAGGAAGGATGTCAAGGCCTTGGAAAGGATGTGGAGGAGATTTAAGAGAATGGTGCCAGGGATGAATGACTTCAGTTTTGTGGCGAGGCAAGTGAAGATGGAATTATTCTCTTCACAGCCTAGATTTAATAGAGGTGGTTAAAATAAGAGGGGTTTTGATAGAGTACACAGGGAGAAACTGTTTCGACTATCAGGAGGATCAGTAACCAGAGGAGACAGATTTAAGATCATTGAGCTAGAGGAGAGATAAGGAGAATGTTTTTTCTGTACACACAGCGAGTTATTATGATCTGGAATACACATCCTGAGAAAGGTAGTGGAAGATTATTCAATAGAAATTTTCAAAAGGGAATTGAATGAATACTTGAAAAGGAATAAATTGCAGAGCTGTGGGGAAAAGAAATTGGATAGCTATTTCAAAGTGCCAGAACAGGCAAGATAGGCCAAATGGCCACTTTCTGTGCTGTATGAATCTATGATACCATCACTTATCTCCTTGCTCACTAGCCCAGACAGACTCAATGAATACAAATAGTTCAGATGAGGTTGGAGAGACTAAGGAATTAAAAGCTCGATATGACTTTGAGTCACAATAAGTGCTGTCTTGGTTTCTAAGGCAGTTTGCAGATCTCCCTGTAAGATGAAGGAAAACTCTTTCAAGGTTTTGGGGTTGAGCTTCAGCCTCTTTACACAAACTTTGGGGAGATATTCAAATAACATCTTCAGGCTGCATCTTACACCTTCCGCTTCTGGCAGAATGTAGTGCAGAAATGAAATGGTGCATAAAACCAGTGGATTCTCTCTTAAATGCTGAACCTGCTCCGTCAGCAACCCCCTCCCCCCACCACTGTTAGATGCACCAGGTTTATGCCCTACCAAACCACTGGAATTTCATTTAAACTCACTGTACCAAGCAGTAGCTCTCCCATCATTTCTACTTTGATTTCCAGAAGTAGGTAGTATAATCATTATTGTTACCTGGAAATTGGTAATGAGGGGCACTGCATGATCAATGGCCATTCTTCGGATCAGGTAGTTTTCTCTCATAAAGCGTGTGTTGTTGTTTGGCAGATTTATCACCAAGTCAATGACTCCATCATGAATTAGTCTGGAAAGAGAATGGAGGAGAGTTTGTGACCCTCTCAGTAAATACAGACAGCAGCAACCTGAAATCTGCCCATCTTTCACAATAATCTCATTTCTAACAAGTGCACATTGTAAATTCCATTCATCTTCTGGAGTCTTTTGCAAAGGAAGCTACTTGGTAGTACTAGTCTATTGTCTGGAAGTAGTACAGGTTGAAAAGAAGCAGTGCTAATATTAGTGATAAAGCGTTCACACTTGTAAAGGTGATCATGAAACTTGTGCAATAACTGATGGAATTATTTAAACATTATATTTAGAATTATGATTTTCCTTTTTGCTGAGAGGCCAGAGTCACACCCATTTAAGGGGAATAAACACCCTGTCCACTTTTTAAAGGAAGCGGTTTTCCCCACAAAATGATCTTTTACCACCTAACATGGCACAGTGGCGCAGTGGTTACCACCGCAGCCTCACAGCTCCAGGGACCCAGATTCGATTCTGGGTACTGCCTGTGCCGAGTTTGCAAGTTCTCCCCGTGACTGTGTGGGTTTTCGCCGGGTGCTCCGGTTTCCTCCCACCACCAAAGACTTGCAGTTGATAGGTAAATTGGCCATTATAAATTGCCCCTAGTAGAGGTAGGTGGTAGGGGAATATAGGAACAGGTGGGGATGTTGTAGGAATATGGGATTAGTGTCGGATTAGTATAAATCGGTGGTTGATGGTCAGCACAGACTCGGTGGGCTGAAGGGCCTGTTTCGGTGCTGTATCAATAAATAAATAAATAACAAAATCGAGGCTCATGCGATAGAAGTGTCAGCTTGGATTGGCTTAAGGATAGAAAACAGCGATTCAGGATAAATGGTTGTTTTTCAGACACGAGGGTAATAGACAGTGATGTTCCCCAATGGTCAGTGCTAGGTCCATTGCCTTTTTGACAGATACAAATGACTTGGATATTGGAAAATAGAGTAAAATTTCAAAATTTGCCGATGACTACAAATTTTGAGGTGTGGAAAAGAGTGAGGATAATTCCAATCGACTGCAATGGGACATAGACAGGCTAGCAGAATGGGCAGGCAAGTGGCAGATGAAAGTGTGAGGTGATGCATTTTGTAGAAGGGATAGGGAGAGGCAATATAGACTTAATTAATTAGGCAGTAAATAGATTTTTGAAAGTGCCAGGACATATTTAGAGAGTAGTTTGCAAAGCGTATTGTATCTTGGGCTTCACAAATAAGGTATTGAATACAAAAGCAGGGAAGTTATGCTGAATCTTTATAAAGCTCTGGTTGCACTACAACCAGGGTACTGCATCCAGTTCTAGTCACTACATCTTAAGAAAGATGTGACAATCCTTGAAATGGTGTAGTGGAGATTTACCAGCATGGTTCCAGGGATGAGGGATTTCAGCTACAAGGTTAGGTTGGAGAAGCTGTGGTTGTTCCCCTTGGAGCAAAGGAGATTGAGGGGAGATTTGATAGAGGTCTACATGATTATGACAGGTTTAGATAAGGTAGAGAAAGATAAGCTCTTCCCATTTTTGTCTTTCAGAGAGTCAGTGCAGACACGATGGGCCAAATGGCCTCCTTCTGCACTGTAACGATTCTGTGATTAGCTGATGATAAAAGGACTGGGGGACACAGACTGAAGGTTTTGCAGGGGAATATGAGGAAGAGCTTTTTTTTTACAGAATGGGTGGTAAAGACCTGGAACTCACCGCCTATGAAAGTGGTGGAAGCGGAGATGATGAATGATTTCAAAAGGAAATTGGATGGGTACTTGAGGGAAATAAACCTGCAGGGCTACAGGGATAGAGCGGGGGAATGGTACTGACCGGATTGCTCTACAGAGAGCAGGCATGGATTTGATGCACCGAATGGCCTCCTTCTGTGCATTAATGACTCTGACTCTATATGTAAAAGATATGAGTCTTATGATGGGACATGGGACTGGAAAGGTGAGATTCTATCTTTACATTTGTGAAGGGATGTAGCAGACCATTTGAGTACAGGGTGGATGGTGCAGATGTCCCAATGGGAAAGGAGAACTCTCCTGCTTTCTTAGTTGAGATCCAGCCCCATAGGACCAGAAAACACTGGAGATGGGAAGGCAGATGGACGGACAAGCACACGACTCCTTAGGGTATTGGATATATCCTCTCATGTTATTGAAGGGCTGTTTTAGTGAGAAAGCCAGCAGTTCGTGATGCATTACATAGCACTACAAAGTATTTACAGCACAGGAACAGGCCACTTGGCCCAACAGGTCCACACTGGTCTTTATATTCCATGTAAGCCTCAACCTACTCCTCTTCAGCTAACCCCATCAACATAACCCTTCTATTTGTTTCTCCATCATGTGCTTACCCAGCTTCCCTTCAAATGCATTTCTGTTATTCGCCTCAATTACTCCAATGTTCCATATTCTCTTGAATTCGCTATTGGATTTATTAGTGACTATCTTATATTTATGGCCCATGGTTCGGGTTTCGCTCACAAGTGGAAATGACTTCTCTACCTAGAGTTATAGTGTCATTTAGGAGACAGAAGGAGGTCATTCGGCCCATCGAGTCCCTGCCGACTCTTAACCGAGCTATCCTGTCAGTCCCACTCCCCTGCTCGATCCCCATAGCCCTGCAAGTCAAAGAACAAAGAACAGTACAGCACAGGAACAGGCCATTCGACCCTCCAAGCCTGCGGCGATCTTGATGCCTGTCTAAACTAAAACCTTCTGCACTTCCAGGGACCGTATCCCGCTATTCCCATCCTATTCATGTATTTGTCAAGATGCCTCTGAAACGTTGCTATCGTACCTGCTTCCACCCCTTCCCCCGGCAGCAAGTTCCAGGCACTCACCACCCTCTGCGTAAAGAACTTGCCTCGCACATCCCTTCTAAACTTTGCCCCTCGCACCTTAAACCTATGTCCCCTAGTAACTGGCTCTTCCACCCTGGGAAAAAGCTTCTGACTATCCACTCTGTCCATGCCACTCATAACTTTGTAAACCTCTATCATGTCGCCCCTCCATCTCCGTCATTCCAGTGAATACAATCAGAGTTTATCCAACCTCTCCTCATAGCTAATGCCCTCCAGACCAGGCAACATCCTGGCAAACCTCTTCTGTACCCTCTCCAAAGCCTCCAAGTCCTTCTGGTAGTGTGGCGACCAAAATTGCACGCAATATTCCAAGTGTGGCCAAACTAAAGTTCTGTACAGCTGCAGCATGACTTGCCAATTTTTATACTCTATGCCCTGACCAATGAAGGCAAGCATGCCGTATGCCTTCTTGACTACCTTATCCACCTGCGTTGCCACTTTCAGTGACCTGTGGACCTGTACGCCCAGATCTCTCTGCCTGTCAATACTCCCAAGGGTTCTGCCATTTACTGTATACTTCCCACCTGTATTGGATCTTCCAAAATGCATTACCTCACATTTGTCCGGATTAAGCTCCATCTGCCATTTCTCCGCCCAAGTCTCCAACCGATCTATATCCTGTTGTATCCTCTGACAATCCTCATCACTATCCGCAACTCCACCAACCTTTGTGTCGTCCGCAAGCTTACTAATCAGACCAGCTACATTTTCCTCCAAATCATTTATATATATGACAAAGAGCAAAGGTCCCAGCACTGATCCCTGCGGAACACCACTAGTCACATCCCTCCATTCAGAAAAGCACCCTTCCACTGCTACCCTCTGTCTTCTGTGACCGAGCCAGTTTTGTATCCATCTTGCCAGCTCACCTCTGATCCCGTTGACTTCACCTTTTGTACCAGTCTGCCATGAGGGACCTTGTCAAAGGCTTTACTGAAGTCCATATAGATAACATCCACTGCCCTTCCTTCATCAATCATCTTCATCACTTCCTCAAAAAACTCAATCAAGATCGTGAGACACGACCTCCCCTTCACAAAACCATGCTGCCTCTCGCTAATAAGTTTGTTTGTTTCCAAATGGGAGTAAATACTGTCCCGAAGAATCCTCTCTAATAATTTCCCTACCACTGACTTAAGGCTCACCGGCCTATAATTTCCTGGATTATCCTTGCTACCCCTCTTAAACAAAGGAACAACATTGGCTATTCTCCAGTCCTCTGGGACCTCACCTGTAGCCAAGTCTATTTCTCTCAGGTGGCCATTATATTCCCCCTACATCTTTTGCCCAAAACTTTCAATCTGTGTCACCTAGTCCCTGTAACATTTGTTAATGAGAACAGTTTTTCCTTGTCTAACGTATCTAAGCCTGTCGTAATCTTGTATACCTCTATCAAATCTCCCCTGAATCTCCTTTGTTCTAAGGAGAACAATCCCAGTTTTTCCAACCTAACCTTGTAACTGAAATTATTCATCCCTGGAACCATTCTGGTAAATCTCCTCTGTACCCTCTCAAGGACCCTCACATCCTTCCTAAAGCATGGTGACCAGAACTGGATGCAGTACTCTAGTTGGGGCCTAACCAGAGCTTTATAAAGATTCAATGTAACTTCCCTCCTTTTGCACTCAATACCTCTGTTTATGAAGCCCAAGATTCCTTATGTTTTTCCACCTACTCTCTCAATGTGTCCTGCCACCTTCAAAGATCTGTGCACATGAATCCCAAGGTCCCTCTATCCCAAATCTATTTAAGAAGGGAGGGAGAGAGAAAACAGGGAATTACAGACCTGTTAGCCCCACATCAGTCATTGGAAAAATGCTAGAATCTATTCTAAAGGATGTGATAAATGGACACTTGGATAATAATGATCTGATGGGGCATAGTCAATATGGATTTATGAATGGGAAATTATGTTTGACGAACCTGTTGTTTTTTGAGGATGTTACTAAGAGAATTGATAAAGGAAAGTCGGTGGACGTGGTATACTTTGATTTTCAGAACGCTTTTGATAAAGTCCCTCACAGGAGATTGGTTAGCAAAATTAAAGCACATGGGATAGGAGGTAATATACTGGCATGGATTAAGGATTGGCAGAAAGCAGAGAGTAGGATTAAGGACATGCAGAAAGCAGAGGGTAGGAATAAATGGGTCATTCTCACATTGGCAGGCTGTGACTAGTGGGGTACTTCAGGGATCAGTGCTTGGGTCCCAGCTGTTCTCAATATATATCAATGATTTGAACATGGGGACCAAGTGTAGTATTTCCAAATTCATGGATGACACAAACCTAGGTGGGAATGTGTGTTGTCAGGAAGATTCAATGTGGCTTCAAGTGGATTTGCACAGACTTAGTGAGTGGGCAAGAACGTGGCAGATGGAAAATAATGTGGAAAAATGTGAGGTTATCCACTTTGGAGGTGGAACAAATGTGCAGAGTAT
This sequence comes from Heterodontus francisci, assembly GCF_036365525.1. Classification (NCBI taxonomy): domain Eukaryota; kingdom Metazoa; phylum Chordata; class Chondrichthyes; order Heterodontiformes; family Heterodontidae; genus Heterodontus; species Heterodontus francisci. The sequence goes on along the minus strand of NC_090377.1, from coordinate 136,180,186 downwards.
CTCTTAAATGGTAAGAGATTAGAAATTGTAGATGTACAAAGGGACCTGGATGTCCTTGTCAATAAATCATTGAAAGCTAACATGCAGGTGCAGCAAGCAATTAAGAAGGCTAATGGTATGTTAGCCTATATCGCAGGAGGATTTGAGTACAGGAGTAGTGAAGTCTTGCTTCAATTGTATAGAACCTTGGTTAGACTGCACTTGGCGTACTGTGCGCAGTTTTGGTCCTCTTACCTTAGGAAGGATATTAGTTGCCATAGATGGAGTGCAACAAAGGTTCACCAGACTTGTTCCCGGCATGACGGGACTGTCCTATGAAGAGAGATTGGGGAAACTAGGCCTGTATTCTCTAGAGTTTCGAAGAATGAGAGGTGATCTCATTGAAACCTACAAAATACTTAAAGGGATAGACAGGGTAGATGCAGCTAAGATGTTTTCCCTGGTTGGGGAGTCCAGAACCAGGGGACACAATTTCAAAATAAGGGGAAAGCCACTTAGGACAGAAATGAGAAGAAATTTCTTTACTCAGAAGGTTTTATTTATTTATAGATACAGCACTGAAACAGGCCCTTCAGCCCACCGAGTCTGTGCTGACCATCAACCACCCATTTATACTAACCCTACATTAATCCTATATTCCTTACCACATCCCCACCTTCCCTTAATTCTCCTACCACCTACCTGCACTAGGGGAAATTTACAATGGCCAATTTATCTATCAACCTGCAAGTCTTTGGCTGTGGGAGGAAACCAGAACATCCGGCAGAAACCCACTCGGTCACAGGGAGAACTTGCAAACTCTGCACAGGCAGTACCCAGAACTGAACCCAGGTCGCTGGAGCTATGAGGCTGCGGTGCTAACCACTGCGCCGCCCTAAAGGCTGTGAATCATTGGAATTCTCTGCCCAGAGGGCGGTGGAAGCTCAGTCATTGAGTATGTTTAAAGCAGAGATTGTTAGATTTCTAAATACAAATGACAATAAGGGGATATGAGGATGGTGTGGGAAAAAGGCATTTAAGTGGATGATCAGTCAAGATCATTTTGAATGGCAGGGCAGGCTCGACGGGCTGAATGGCCTACTCCTGCTCCTATGTTCCTATGAATCACTCTTTAGAACTGTGTCATTCAGTCTATATTGCCTCTCCCTATCCCTTCCGCCAAAATGCATCACCTCACACTTCTCTGCATTAAATTCCATCTGCCACTTGTCTGCTCATTCTGCTAGTCTATCTATGTCCTGTTGCAGTTAGTTGCTATCATCCTCACTGTCTATCACACCTCCAAGTTTGGTATCACTGGCAAATTTTGAAATTTTACTCTGTATTCCAATTTTCAAGTCATTTGTATGTAACAAAAAGGTAGTCCGAATACTGATCCTCTCTCATCCTTGGTCCTAACACTCTCACAAATCTTTGTACTAACCAAAAATTTCCTGACAGTCCCCCAATACCTTCATTGAGATCAGTGATATATACAGTGCACAGCAAATATCAGAAGGCCAATTCCTTGGAGATTTTGCTCGTACCCATTACAAGTAATAACCCTATGACTACAACAATGCAACCAATTCCTTATCCATCACAGGATCTTCTCTTCAATCCAACAGGGATTGTAAAGTAGCCTATAGTGTGGCATGGAGGAATGGGAGGCATGTCAAAAAAGCTTTTACATATTAAAAAAATGAATTAATTTACTAAAAATCTAATAACTATTACTCTGCTCAATACAGAGTATCTTCAACAATCACTGCAAGCACTCACTTGGTAACGGAAGGAGCTGAGGAGCTGTGATCTTCTGCAGTGGGCCATGACACTGGTGCTGTGGGCACATCATTGGCATTTAACCAGGCAGACGTGCCTTCTGTAGCATAAAGCTTCAATGAGAAAAACAGTGGATTTCATGTCAAATGTGAGCCATAATATCCTTTGTAACACATAAGTCATTGATTATAAATGTTGTGATGGGCTCCAAATGAAAGGATATTTTCTTTACCAGTTACCCAGTAGAGGTTAATGAGTAAGCATGGGGTTCCCTATTGTTTGCTGGCACAGTGAGAGGACTTACACATGAAGAGTGGCCATTTGGGTGAGGTACTGGAGGGTGCACGGGATCTTGAACAGGACCTCAACACAAGTCACTCTCCGGGATAGAACTGAGATAAAAACAGTCAAATCTGTAACTAAAACATTTCTATCTCTCCTCTAGGTTCCCAGATACAGGACAGGGAAACAGTAATGTCCCGCCATTTCCCAGGTACAGAGCAGGGAAACTGTGATGTCCTGGCATTTCCCAGATACAGGACAGGGAAAAGGTGTTGTCCCGGCATTTCCCAGATACAGGACAGGGAAACTGTGATGTCCCGGCATTTCCCAGATACAGGGCAGGGAAATGGTGATGTCCCGGCATTCCCCAGGTACAGAACAGGGAACTGATGATGTCCCGGCATTTCCCATGTATAGGATAGGGAAAAGATGACGTCCCGGCATTTCCCAGGTATAGGGCAGGGAAATGGTGACATCCCACCATTTCCCAGGTACAGAACAGGGAAGCGATGATCTCCTGGCATTTGCCATGTACAAAACAGGAAACAGCGATGTCCCGGCATTTCCCGGGGCTTTCCTACAATGTGTTAACTGCAGTGGCACAAGACATTCATGGCTTCCTGTCTTCATCTCCTCTCCTAATATTTGGCTTGCCCTATGCCCCCACACCCTATAACAGGAAGAAAGACACAACCTAGATTTTCATTCAGGTGGCCAGGAGCTGAAATGTATGAGTTGCTGTCTCCTCTGGGCAGCTGCATTCCAGGCATGCTGAAGCTGTTGGGAGCCAGAGAAGGAATACTATGCAGTTTGGCGGTGGACCATGGAAAATTGAAAAAAGCAAATGGTGTAATAAAAACAAGAAATGCTCAGCAGGTCTGGCAGCATCTGTGGAGAGAGAAGCAGAGTTAATGTTTCAGGTCAGTGACCCTTCTTCAGAACTAGCAGCATCACGCTGGAGGTTGCGGAAATGGCAGAGGATGATCCTTTGGATATAGAGGCTGATGGGATGGAAAGTGAGGACAAGGGGAACCCTGTCGCAGTTCTGGGAGGGAGGGGAAGGGGTGAGGGTAGAGGTGCAAGAAATGGGATGGACACGTTTGAGGGCCCTGTCAACCGCAGTGGGGGGGAATCCTCAGTTGAGGAAAAAGGAAGCCGTATCAGAAGCGCTGTCATGGAAAGTATCATCAGAGCAGATGCATTGGAGACGGAGAAACTGGGAGAATGGAATGGCGTCCTTACAGGAGGCAGGGTATGAAGAAGTGTAGTCGAGATAGCTGTGGGAGTCAGTGGGCTTTTAATGGATATTAGTAGACAGCCTATCCCCAGAGATGGAGACAGAAAAATCAAGGAAGGGAAGTGTCACTACCAAATGCATCTTCCCCTCCCTTCCCGTCAGCATTCCGAAGGGATCATTCCCTCCACGACACCCTGGTCCTCTCCTCCATTACCCCCACCACCTCGTCCCCTTCATTTGGGCACCTTCCCCTGCAATCCCAGGAAGTGTAATACCTACCCATTTACCTCCTCTCTCCTCACTATCCCAGGCCCCAAACACACCTTTCAGGTGAAGCAGCGATTTACTTGTACTTCTTTCAATGTAGTATACTGTATTCGCTGCTCACAGTGTGGTCTCCTCTACATTGGGGAGACCAAACGCAGACTGGGTGACTGCTTTGCAGAACACCTCCGCTCAGTCCGAAAGCATGACCCCAAACTTCCAGTTGCTTGACATTTCAACACTCCCCCCTTCTCTCATGATCACATCTCTGTCCTGGGATTGCTGCAGTGTTCCAGTGAACATCAACGCAAGCTCGAGGAACAGCATCTCATTTATCGATCAGGCACATTACAGCCTGCTGGACTGAACACGGAGTTCAATAATTTCAGAGCATAACAGGCCCCCCATTTTACTTTTATTTTTAGATATTTTTTCTTTCTTCTTTTTTTATTTTTTTTGTTTATTTTATTTTATCTTAGTTTGTTCAGTTTGCCTACCCACTGTTTTTTCATGTTTATGCTTGTGGCTGTTCAATTTTCAGTCCATTAACACCCTATCTGTACTAATGCTTTGTCATTCAACGCACCATTAACATATTGTTTGCCTTTGCTCCAATGACCTTCTGGTCGGTTATTCTCTGTTCTATCTACACCTTCTCCTTTGTTATCTCTTGCCCCAACCCCCATTTTACTTGCTTAAAACCATTCACATTTCTAATATCTGCTAGTTCTGAAGTGTCACTGACCTGAAACGTTAACTCTGCTTCTCTCTCCACAGATGCTGCCAGACCTGCTGAGTATTTCCAGCATTTCTGGTTTTTATTTCAGATTTCCAGCATCTGCAGTATTTTGCTTTTATTTTAAAGTAAATGGTGTGACAGGCACAAAGCTCAGGCCACCTGTGCCTTGAAAGTCCAAGGCAGAAATCAATTCCTTTTATAAGCACAAACTAAGGCTGCATATATCTCACCTAACCAGCAAAGTGAGGCAATGAGCTTGAAGCAATTCATTGACATTTGCGAGCCTGCTTCACGTCTACCCCAGGCTTTCTGCTGTAAGGTCCTACACAGTACAGCCTGAGTCACGTTGCTGGGACTTCGTAAAGAGAGAACCAAGCCACCATGGTACCTGATCTGGGAGTGCCTGATAGCTGCTTGAATTCATAGCCGTCCCTTCCCCAGCACAAGCATTTCTCAAATTCACAAACTGGTCATCTGAATTACATCTGAATTAATAATGGTTAGCAGAGGTACAGTGATATAATACGATATACTGTACTATAATAATCTAACCATCTACATTAACCCAAGGCTTCGACACCTACCTTGTATCCCTGCTCATGAAGTTGCTGTGCAGTGTCAAGGAACTTTGATCGAAATGAGCTCTGTGAAAGAAATAGGCATAATGTGAGAATCTCAGTTCAGTCTGAAGGAAGGTCCACGTGTAGCTGTTAAAACCAATGCTGAATATCAGTCCTTGGTATAAAGGATCTCAGCAGAACAGGTATCATGGATTATTGCTCCTCTGTCAGTGCCCATTTGCTGGATTTCATTGTTGGTAGAAGGCCTGAGTCTCACCAGCTCTGTGCATCCTGAAGTTTTATTTATTTTTTAGAAATACAGCACTGAAACAGGCCCTTCGGCCCACTGAGTCTGTGCCGGCCAACAACCATCCAATTATACTAATCCTACATTAACCCCATATTCTCTACCACATCCCCACCATTCTCCAACCACCTACCTACACTAGGGGCAATTTACAATGGCCAATTTACCTATCAACCTGCAAGTCTTTGGCTGTAGGAGGAAACCGGAGCACCCGGCGGAAACCCACACAGACACAGGGAGAACTTGCAAACTCCGCACAGGCAGTACCCAGAACTGAACCCGGGTCGCTGGAGCTGTGAGGCTGCGGTGCTAACCACTGCGCCACTGTGCCGCCCCAAAGTTGCTCTGTAACTATCCAGATTCAGAGTCTAAATGGATTCCAATATTGATCATTGTGTTCGGATGTTAGCTTTAAATGCAATTTAAAGAAATCTTATTTTTTAAACTAAGAACCAAGGCAGAATTACACCTGTATTGTGATAGCACCAATGATCAAGTTAGCAGTGTTCCCAAAAGTGAACCTACCACAAGATTTTGCTTGCATGCTTCCTCTGGCTGGAGAGTCTCGAACTTGGGGTCACAGTTTCAGGATAAGGCGTCAGACATTTAGGACTGAAATGAGGAGAAATTTCTTCATCCAAAGGGTGGTGAATCTTTGGAATTCTCTATCCCAGAGAGCTGTGGATGCTCAGTTGAGGAGTATATTCAAGGCTGAGATCAATAAGGTTATTGGACACTAAGAGAATCAAGGGATAGGGCAGGAAAGTGGAGTTCAGTCACAGAGCCATGATCTTACTGAATGGTGGAACTGGCTCAAGGGTTCTTGTTCCTATTTCTTGTGTCCAAATTTCTACTAGTTCTAGGAGCTCACTCGTAAAAGTTTTGTGCTACTTTCGAGCAGAGTGCTCACAAAGCAGCCAGTGTGTGCACCTGCCAGTGTATCAACAATTGTGCTGTGCACAACAGTGGCTTTCTTTCTTGGAGATGGCCTAACCAGACGCTAACTCCATTTGAACCCAGAAGGCTGGGAGACTCCGCGTGCTCCCAAGAGCCGAGGCCAAAATCAAACCCAAGGGTATCATTCAAGCAATGTTATAAACACACCCGAAGGCCTGAGCCAGTGTGAACTGGGCTTCCTGTGGGTGAGGTTGATGCTAGCTTCCAAACTGTACCTGAATTCCGATAAGAATCCCTTTCTGAGGTAATTTGAAGCCCGTGGACAGTATCGCCTTCAGGAATGCAGAATAAATATTTGGCCCAAAGCAAGCAACCTGTGAAACAGAAGCGAATCAATTCCAACATTTGCAACAATATCAAACATTAAAAACCTAAACACGTCTAGATGTTGATGCTATTCTACTTGGCTCTGTGGTAGCACTCTCGCCTCAGAATCCGAAAATTGTGGGTTCAAACACCACTCCAGAGATCTGTGCACAAAATCCATGTTGATGCTCCAATACAGCACTGAGGGAGTGCGTCACTGTCTGAGGGGCCATCTTTTGGATAAGATGTTAAACCGAGGCACTGTCTGCCCACACAGGTGAATATAAAAGATCCCATGGCACAATTTCAAAGAAGGGCAGGGGAGTTCTCCCAGTATCCTGACTAACATTTATCCTTCAATCAATATCACTGAAAACAGATCACGTTGCTATTTGTGGGATCTTGCTGTGCACAAATTGGCTGCCATTTTTCCTACAACAATGACTGCACTTCAAAAATATCGCATTGTCTTGAAAACACCATGGAATGTCACGAAATCCTCTCACACTCTCTTTTCTGTCTGTACGGCAGCAGACAGTAAACCTTTGGAACATGATGTTCATTTTTGTAATTACTCCGAGACTAATAAGTCAAAGGAAGTTGTGTCTCTGGAGATGAATGGAGTGTCAAAGTACTGGTACCTCTCCAGTCGATGCCATTTCACAGCGTAGAATGGGATCTGCATCCCTCAGTCGCGGCCAGGAAAACATGGGAGCCTGCGAATGCCCAAAATAAACTTAAAATGTATTATTTGCATGGATTTCTAAAGCATTTAATTAGTTGGAACTTAATGCAGCACATGTACACCAAGGATGCCTCTATTTTATTGAACAATAGTACCCCGTGGAGGTGACAACCAGAACTCACCACATTCATTGCTCCACAGCCAGTCACATACTTAGAGCAATGACCTCAGATATGTCAAGTCTCAGTTTGGTGTAATAATGAAACCCAGTTTTATTTTGTTTCAAATAACGTTTGGGTTGAAATCCTTCGAGAGATGTTAGTGTACAAATCCCCTCTCTCTCCTCCCTTGACACCTCTGCCTGTCCACCATTTTTCTTTTGATCACCTTTCCCAACTCTTGGATCATGGTTTATTGTCCACACCCCATTACTCCTTTTATTTATTGACCCCATACAGTGTTGCAGAAAACTTTCCATGTCAAAGGCACTATATAACCTCCTTATAACGTGGGTCATAGCAAGTTAAAATTGTTTGGTTAAACACATTAAAACAGCAGGCAATCTCATGCCAATGTGCAAAATATATCACGTTAATATTTGCAGTGCAAGCACAATCAGATATTTGTTGAGGGAAAACCTCAAAGTAAAGTGGATGCATAGCACACAAACAGGGCATTTGGCATCGCAACTTGGCCTGTAACTGAATGGAATGGATCCAACTTTGTTGCCAGTGTTCATTTGGTCAGGCCACTGGGATTAGAAACAAAGAAACTTGCCAGTTGCCCTCGGTGTACATATAAAAACTTTCCTTTATACAGCAGTTTTAATGGAAGAAAATATCCCAAAACGTTTCAGAGGAGTGTAATCAGACAAAAATAGGTGTAATGAGATTCTGGAAGATGATTTGTGAGGATACAGCAGGATATAGATCGGTTGGAGACTTGGGCGGAGAAATGGCAGATGTAGTTTAATTCGGACAAATGTGAGGTAATGCATTTTGGAAGGTCTAATACAGGTGGGAAGTATACAGTAAATGGCAGAACCCTTAGGAGTATTGACAGGCAGAGAGATATGGGCGTACAGGTCCACAGGTCACTGAAAGTGGCAACGCAGGTGGATAAGGTAGTCAAGAAGGCATACGGCATGCTTGCCTTCATCGGTCGGGGCACAGAGTATAAAAATTGGCAAGTCATGCTGCAGCTGCACAGAACTTTAGTTAGGCCACACTTAGAATATTGTGTGCAATTCTGGTCGCCACACTACCAGAATGATGTGGAGGCTTTGGAGAGGGTACAGAAGAGGTTTACCAGGATGTTGCCTGGTCTGGAGGGCATTAGCTATGAGGAGAGGTTGGATAAACTCGGATTGTTTTCACTGGAACGACAAAGTTGGAGGGGAGACCTGATAGAGGTTTACAAAGTTATGAGTGGCAAAGTTTAGAGGGGATGTGCGAGGCAAGTTTTTTTTACACAGAGGGTGGTGAGTGCCTGGAACTTGCTGCCAGGGGAGGTGATGGAAGCAGGTACGATAGCGACGTTTAAGAGGCCTCTTGACAAATACATGGATAGGATGGGAATAGAGGGATACGGACCCCGGAAGTGCAGAAGGTTTTAGTTTAGACAGGCATCATGATCGGCGCAGGCTTGGAGGGCCGAATAGCCTGTTCCTGTGCTGTACTGTTCTTTGTTCTTTGTCAAAGAGCAGAATCTTAAGGGAGGAGAGAGATGTGGAGAGGTCAAGGGGTTTTGGGAAGGAATCAATGCTGAATAAATTCTAAATCTCACATTGACCAGCTGGGATTAATAGGGACTTGAAGTCAGGATCTCCTGTGGTGATATGCGAGGGTTTGGGGTACATTTGTGATGTTTGGCTGAATGGGAGGTGGAAACTGAAAGATTTATCCTGCTTAGCATATAGCAAACAACACAGCATCTGACTAAAACTCAGGAATACCCTTGCACCAATTACGGTCCTGTTACACAGACATACCTCATAACAACACGACACTTAACGGCACTGCTTTCACAGTAATCCGAACACCAGCCAGATTAACAAAACTATATATAGAATGCAGTGAGGGATGCTCCATTAAAGCTATTGGTCTGTACTAATGTTGCTACTTCCCTTCTACCCAGCCCATTCCAAGGATTGTTAACAGTACCTTGATGCCCACATATTCGGTAGGTATGATGGGATTTTCCAGCGAAGGCAGGGATGACTCATCCATGCTCTCTCCAATCATCACTCGTGTGGCCACATTGATGAGATCAACTCCAATGGTCTTTGAGACGAAGGGGCAGGACCTGGATGCTCTGAGGTTACATTCGATCACCTAGCAACCATTAAAGAGTTAGGAAGAAAGCATTCATGGTTGGTCATAACTGAGTGATTGCATAGCATAATTACCACATGGCTGACAATCCTGCTGCGATAGATACAGAGTAATGTGTTACGACCAGGGGAGGAAGGGGTCTCAGACGCCCCTCTTGCCCCTTTCCTGGTTTGGCTGTAACAAGGTTTATCTCTTAAATCAGTGATTTTAGCTTACCACCTCAGTGAGTCCTTGCTGACTGCTCTCTAATTGTAATTGCAAATGAACCAGACAGGTTTTCTGAGGTTTAAAAGATTATTAGCTTTATCATTCTAACTTTGTTAAAATTACTAAAATATGCAACGCAAGCACGCTAGCATGCATACGAGGGAAACACACACACACACACAAGTAGATACAGAGAGGAAGAAAGAATTGGGGGAGGGGGGGGTGTTGAAGTAGAGTTGGCAATAAATGGAATTCAATTACTGTCCTTTGTCTTTGATGTAAAGTCCTTGGTTAAAGTTGAGGTCTTGGAGTTTTCGCTGGGGTCCAGTGCACCATTTCAAGTTTGCTTCTCTGGTACCAGAAAGCCGGAGAGGTTTCAATTATCTTCTCAGTAGTTGCCTGTAAAGTTCAGTAGTTTTGAGGCTTACACTGCTACCATGGCTTTCCCGGGACTTTGCTGGAGAGAGAGAGAGGGAGGGAGACATTCCTTCTCCTTTCTGTTCAAATAGCAGTCTGACCTCCTTCTGTGTGGCACAATTCAAAAAGTCCCCAGTCTGACCAGCAGGTAAGTCATGTGACATCTCTATTTGAAACAGGAGCTTCTTGTGGTGGGGGTGGGATTGCCTTTCCAGACACCCTCGGTGGGGCGGTGGAGTTCTGGCTCTTACACAGACAAGATGTGGATCATCACTATTGCCCAGACCAATCTTGTTAATTGAATCAGTGAGCACGCCCATTGTCTCTCTGTTCAACTGTTTCTCGGCTAGTTCTGGTCTTTTCAGAATGCAAATGTGCAACTATGTTTTCAGCTGTTCAACTCTGTTGCTCTTTTAAACAAGTTATGTGCAATGTCCAGCAAAAAAGGTTCAAGTAATGTTCCATATGACGAAATTAATATGTTTCCATCTGGCAGGTGTGATTTCTGTCACAAATGGCATAACTTTTCAAATAGACATCCAGGTAGAAAAGTGCAGACAAAAGAAGTGTGGAATCATTTAAGGAGATCAATTGATGCTGCGATACAAGCAGCTGCATGTTTTCTTTGATGAACTAAAGTCGGCTGAATGCTTTTCCCTAGCTTCAATTAACTTCTGATTAATGATCGGTGAATGAGGAGACATGCAAATATTAAATTTCATTTTAATAGCAAACCTTTGTGTTCCTCATGAACATCGCATAAATCTCATCTCTAGTCTCTCTCAGGATTCAGGGATTAATATCATCCATCTGTTTCGAATCCATAGAGCTTGACCATGACTTTGTTCTCTTTTATGTGAAAACTCTTGAATTCAGCTTGACGAGGACATATTCTAGTCCCATCCTGTATCCTCCACAAACTTAAACTCATCCAAATCTCTGCTGTCCATATCCTAACTCGTACAGAGTCCCATTCGTCCATCATCACTGTGCTTTCTGACTTCCACTGCTCATTGCCTGGCAACAACTCTATTTTTAAATTCTCATCCTTGTTTTCAAATACATCCATGGGCTTGCCTCACTCAATCTCTAGTCTCCTCCAGTCTCACAACCCTCCAAGATCTCGGTGCTCCTCCAATTCTGGCCTCTTGCGCATCCCAGCTTTAATCCCGTCACCATTGGCAGCCACCACTTCAGCAGCCTACGGATGAGCTCCGAAATTCCTTCCCTAAACATTTCCACCTCTCTTTCCCCCTTAAAGACACTCCTTAAAACCCAGCTGTCCTAATATCTCTTTACATGACTTAGAGTCACATTGTGTCTGATGACACTCTTGTGAAGTGCTTTGGGACATTTTACCACATTATAGGTGCTAGAAAAATGAAAGTTGCTGTTGTAGCAAATACTTAGAGGACAGCAGTCAGTACAGTAACTGCTTTGTGCTTGTTCTTGCTTAACAACAGGATGCACCAGGACACACGGTGCTACAACAGCACCATGCAACCGAGCGAATTTAAAACCGTTTCAATTTCAAACTACTGTCAAATCAGAGATACACATGTAACAGCTGGCCCACTAACCAGGCTGGTCTATACCCCAAATGGTTTATAAGAACAAAAGAACTTAAGAAATAGGAACAGGAGTAGACCATATGGCTCGTCGAGCTTGCTCTCATTCAATTTGATCATGGCTGATCTACTGCCTCAATTCCTCTTTCCCACCTGCTCCCCATATCTCTTGACTCCCTGAGAGATCAAATGTCTGTTTATCCCAGCCTTGAATATATTCAATGATGGAGTATCCACAACTCTCTGGGATAGAGAATTCCAAAGATTTTGAGCGAAGATATTTTTCCTCATCTCAGACCTAAATGATCAACCCCTTATTCTGAGACTGTGATCCTGTGTTCTAGGTTTTCTAACCAGGGGTAACACCCCGTCAGTGTCTACTCTGTCAAGCCCCTTCAAAATCTTGTATTGTTTCAATAAGATCACCTCTTATTCTTCTAAAAAGAGAGGGGTTAGGCCCAATTTACTCAGCCTCTCATCATAGGACAACTGTCTGATCCCAGGAACTAACCTGGTGAACCTTCGCTGTACCAACTCGAAAACAGATATATCCTTCCTTAGGTATGGAGACCAAAACTGTGCACAATACTCCAGGTGTGGTCTCAACAAAGCCTTATACAATTGTAGTGAGATTTCCTTATTCTTGTGCTCCGATCCCCTTGCTATAAAGGCCAACTATGCCATTTTCCTATGTGGATCACAACAACTGAATCCTCCCCCTCCCATTCCAAGTTCTTCTCCAGCCATGTGGACATGTCGCGAACCCTGGCACTGGGCAGGCAACACAGCCTTTGGAGCGTCCTGTCGTGGCTGCAGAGAACAATATCTATCCCCCAGACTATACTGTCCTCTATCACTACCCCATTCCTTTTCACTCCTCCCACTTGAATGGCTGCCTGCACCATGGTGCCATGATCAACTTTTCCATCCACCCTACAGTCTTCATTCTCATCCTCTTACCCACTGGTCAAAGTCAAGTGCCAAGGCTCCTCCATCAACTACATCCTGGATCCCCATATCTGCCCGACTTATACCTGCTATACCTCCTATCCAACCATTGACAAACTCTAAAGTATTACTTAGCCTAAGGGGTATGACTGCCTCCTGGAACAAAGTATCCAGGTAACATCCAGTGGATGCTTTGGAAAACCGCAAATGTAACACCTCTATTCAAAAAAGGAGGGAAACAGAAAGCAGAAAACTGTAAGCCAGTTAACCTAACATCTGTATTGAGAAAATGCTAGAATCCATTATGAAGGAAGTAGTAAAGAACAAAAGAACAAAGAAAATTACAGCACAGGAACAGGCCCTTCGGCCCTCCAAGCCTGCGCCGATCCAGATCCTCTATCTAAACATGTCGCCTATTTTCTAAGGGTCTGTATCTCCTTTGCTTCCTGCCCATTCATGTATCTGTCGAGATACATCTTAAAAGACGCTATCGTGCCCGCGTCTACCACCTCCGCTGGCAACGCGTTCCAGGCACCCACCACCCTCTGCGTAAAGAACTTTCCACGCATATCCCCCCTAAACTTTTCAAAGTGAGAGGGGAACTCGTGACCCCTAGTAATTGAATCCCCCACTCTGGGAAAAAGCCTCTTGCTATCCACCCTGTCTATACCTCTCATGATTTTGTACACCTCAATCAGGTCCCCCCTCAACCTCCGTCTTTCGAATGAAAATAATCCTAATCTACTCAACCTCTCTTCATAGCTAGTGCCCTCCATACCAGGCAACATCCTGGTGAACCTCCTCTGCACCCTCTCCAAAGCATCTACATCCTTTTGGTAATGTGGCGACCAGAACTGCACGCAGTATTCCAAATGTGGCCGAACCAAAGTCTTATACAACTGTAACATGACCTGCCAACTCTTGTACTCAATACCCTGTCCGATGAAGGAAAGCATGCCGTATGCCTTCTTGACCACTCTATTGACCAGCGTCGCCACCTTCAGGGAACAATGGACCTGAACACCCAAATCTCTCTGTACATCAATTTTCCCCAGGACTTTTCCATTTATTGTATAGTTCACTCTTGAATTGGATCTTCCAAAATGCATCACCTCACATTTGCCCGGATTGAACTCCATCTGCCATTTCTCTGCCCAACTCTCCAATCTATCTATATTCTGCTATATTCTCTGACAGTCCCCTTCACTATCTGCTACTCCACCAATCTTAGTGTCGTCTGCAAACTTGCTAATCAGACCACCTATACTTTCCTCCAAATCATTTATGTATATCACAAACAACAGTGGTCCCAGCACGGATCCCTGTGGAACACCACTGGTCACACGTCTCCATTTTGAGAAACTCCCTTCCACTGCTACTCTCTGTCTCCTGTTGCCCAGCCAGTTCTTTATCCATCTAGCTAGTACACCCTAGTAGCAGGACATTTAGAATATCATAATGCAATCAGGCAGAGTCAACATGGTTTTATGAAAGGGAAACGGTTGAACCGGCCAGAAAAACTAACCGCCCAATCTAATCCCACCTTCCAGCACCTGATCCATAGCCTCGCAGGTTACAGCACTTCAGGTGCATGTCCAGGTACCTTTTAAAAGAACTGAGGGTTTCTGCCTCCACCACCATTCCTGGCAGTGAACTCCAGACACCCCTGGGATGATCGGTAGCCGCCTGGTTTTCCCAGGAGGCTTTTCCCGGCTCCAGGATTAGATTAGAGATACAGCACTGAAACAGGCCCTTCGGCCCACCGAGTCTGTGCCAAACATCAACCACCCATTTATACTAATCCTACACTAATCCCACATTCCTACCAAACATCCCCACCTGTCCCTATATTTCCCTACCACCTACCTATACTAGTGACAATTTATAATGGCCAATTTACCTATCAACCTGCAAGTCTTTTTGGCTTGTGGGAGGAAACCGGAGCACCCGGAGAAAACCCACGCAGACACAGGGAGAACTTGCAAACTCCACACAGGCAGTACCCAGAATCGAACCCAGGTCCCTGGAGCTGTGAGGCTGCAGTGCTAACCACTGCGCCACTGTGCCGCCCGCTTGCCACACATAAAATCCGCGTGGAGGTGGGCGAAGGCCCTTAAGCGGCTGTTAAGTGGCCACTTAAGGGCCTTGATTGGCCTGGGGCGGGTGGGCTGCTTTTCACCCCTCCCTCACCCTACGAAAAGGGCGGCGAAGGTGGGAGTGGACCGAAAAGCCTCCCGGAGCCTGCCGCTCCATTTTACACTACCCCTGCCACCATCCCTCTCGTTGGGGTGGCGTAACATTCTCGCCAAGGACTTTGATGGGGCAGTCTACAGCAGAACACTGATAAACATGCACACCAAGATGCTTGCTGCATTGGCTGCCCTGCCAGACAGCCTCCTGTCACTGTCAAGAAGGATGGATGAGTTTAGCTCCAACATAGCACAGGGCATCTTGCAGAGCTTGGTGCCCATCCTTTCCACTGTGAGAGGGTGGACAACTCCATGGCAATAGTTGCGACCCAGCCATGATACAGCACCCACTGTCCTCGCATTGTTGGGTAGTGGAGGAGTTCATGAGTCACATGTACAGGGAGTAGCCTTTGTCCAAAAGCATCAATGTCCCTCTGGTTGGTCTTGGAGGCGTGCAGACAGCAGGATGGTAGACAGCCTCAGAATGAAGGCATCATGGCTGCTCCCCAATCTGTCCACCATCTATAAGGCACAAGTCAGGAGTGTGATGGAATATTCTCCACTTGCCTGGATGGGTGCAGTTCCAACAACACTCATGAAGCTCGACACCACCCAGGACAAAGCAGCCCACTTGACTGGCACCCCATCCATCACCCTCAACATTCACTCCCTCCACCACCGACGCACAGTGGCAGCAGTGTGTACCATCTACAAGATGCACTGCAGCAACTTTGACGGCACCTTCCAAACCCGCAACCACCTGGAAGGACAAGGGCAGCAGATGCGTGGGAACACCACCAACTGCAAATCCCCTCTAAGCCACACATCATCCTGACTCGGAATTATACCATCGCTCCTTCACTGTCGCTGGGTCAAAATCCTGGAACTCCCTTCCTAACAGCACTGTGGGTGTACCTACCCCGCATGGACTGCAACGGTTCAAGAAGGCAGCTCACCACCACCTTCTCAAGGGCAATTAGGGATGGGCAATAAATGTTGGCCTTTCCAGTAATGCCCATATCTCATGAACGAATATATTAAAAAACCTCTAAAAACTAGCCACAGTATTTCTACCAACTTTGCAACAGCAGAAGTCAACAGCACTTCACTTGCTGATTGGATGCATGTCCCTTTAAATAGCACTAATTGGGGTTTTCCTGCAATTAGCACAGACATGACCACCACACGAGGGGCACAGGAAGTGGTCAACAGCACGGCAGTGCTATTTTTATGGCTTTGGGGCTTCGTGGCACTCGCACTGGTGGTGCTCTGGAGCTATAACCATTAAAATCACGGCCTAAGATGTGCGTGTACCAACCACACTGCATTGCTCTGTTAACCAATCTATCATCCCCCATCGCTCGTCAAATCATTTACACATTTCTCACTGAACAATAAGGCTGTGGTTACAATCATATGTAGCATTTCAGAGACTGTCAGCAATAATTTACTGCAGCCTTTGCAGCAACCGTTCCTTTACTAGGTGCATGATGACAACAAAAAGAAAAAATATTCTCGAAGCTAGATATGGAAAAGCCAAGCACAATCAGGACATGAAACTTAGTGTCAAGGAACTATAAATATTGAAACAAAACAGATGAAAATCGAAGTTTATGCTGATAGGGTTAGATAGGGGTGGGAAGAGGTTCGCGTGGAGCACAAACATCAGTAAAGACCAGCTGGGTCGAGCCCACCTCAGCTCATCTGCTGCTGAAATCCCCATGCATTCATTACCTCTAGATGTGACTATTCCAACGTTCTCCTGGCCAGCCTCCCATCGACTACCCTCTGTAAATTTGAAGTCGTTGAAAACTCTGCTGCCTGTGTTTGAAATCGCACCAAGTAGGTTCACCCATCATCCCTATTCTTACCGACCTACATTCACTCCCTCAGCATCGCCTCAATTTGAAAATTCTCATGCTTGTTTTCAAATCCCCTGCATGGCGTTACCCTCACCATCTCTGTACTCTCCCTCCATGACCTTACCCTCACCATCTCTGTACTCTCTCTCCATGACCTTACCCTCACCATCTCTGTACTCTCCCTCCATGACCTTACCCTCACCATCTCTGTACTCTCCCTCCATGACCTTACCCTCACCATCTCTGTACTCTCCCTCCATGCCCTTACCCTCACCATCTCTGTACTCTCCCTCCATGCCCTTACCCTCACCATCTCTGTACTCTCCCTCCATGCCCTTACCCTCACCATCTCTGTACTCTCCCTCCATGACCTTACCCTCACTATTTCTGTAATCTCCTCCAGCCTTACAAGCCACTAAAGTATCAGCGCTTCTCCAATCCCGGCACATTGAGCATCTTCAATTTTAATCACTCCACCATTGGAGACTATGCTTTCAGCTGCCAAGGCCCCAGGCTCTGGAATTCTCTCTCCGCCTCTCTTTCCTCCTTTAAGACACACCTTAAAAGCTACCTGTTTCAAAAAGCTTTACCCTAATATCTCCTTATATGGTTTAGTGCCCATTTTTGTTTGATTACGCTCTTGTGAAGCATCTTGGGATGTTTTAATATGTTACAAGTGTTATGTAAATACAAGTTATTGTTGTTGTTGGGTAATGTACCTTGTGATCAATATAAGCTCCTGGAACTCATGTTTCCCAGAATTACTTTCCCCTTGAATTGGCCTGGAATTGTTTGAATCTGTGTGTTTGCTGTCCTAGAAGATTATATGGTTGTCTAGCTGGTGGACAAGGTGCATTGGGCATCATGTTGCTTAGCTGCAAAATGGCTGAATGAGGGAGACCTCATGTGCCAGCTGGTCTTCTGCGTATGTTCATAGCTAGATGTTCAGTGGCGATAACAGTGATAAATGGCATAAGTAATGCAACTCAATGGTCTCTGTATGTCCAGCACTCAATTTTCGAAAGGGAATCCCAGGTATCTTTGGCTCCATTTTGCCTGGACACGCTCAATCGGACACTGCATCAGCTCTGACTGACGATTAAGAGTGTTGAAAAATTGTGTTTTCCCAGTAACGCAGAGCTAACATGGAGTAAATCGTGTGTGAAGTATTACGCAACAGCGATGATAGAATTTGCTCATCACTCATGACAAGTGACAATGTCACAGCAATCCAAAAGACCTAAACAAGCACAACATAACTGACTGGTGATCCCGTTAAAATAAACAGTCATATCAACTAAACACACAGGAAAATGAGGAATGTAACGCAACAGATATTCTTTGGTAACCATCTCTATAAATACCAGGATAACGCATCTTAAGCATAATGCAGTAGATTGCTTACCATCACATCATTTCCTTTCACAAGAAACTGTACATTGAATGGGCCAGAAATTTCAAATGCTCTGGATATCTTCCTGGTTGCAATTTTAACCTAAAACAGAAAGAATATGAAAGGCAATTACTGGGGGGCAGTGGCACTGAGATTTCCCGGGTAATTACTGGGGGGGGGGGGGCAGTGGCGCTGAGATTTCCCGGGTAATTACTGGGGGGGGGCAGTGGCGCTGAGATTTCCCGGGTAATTACTGGGGGGCAGTGGCGCTGAGATTTCCCGGGTAATTACTGGGGGGGGGGCAGTGGCGCTGAGATTTCCCGGGTAATTACTGGGGGGCAGTGGCGCTGAGATTTCCCGGGTAATTACTGGGGGGCAGTGCCATTGAGATTTCCCGGGTAATTACTGGGGGGCAGTGGCGCTGAGATTTCCCGGGTAATTACTGGGGGGGGGCAGTGGCGCTGAGATTTCCCGGGTAATTACTGGGGGGCAGTGGCGCTGAGATTTCCCGGGTAATTACTGGGGGGGGGCAGTGGCGCTGAGATTTCCCGGGTAATTACTGGGGGGCAGTGGCGCTGAGATTTCCCGGGTAATTACTGGGGGGCAGTGGCATTGAGATTTCCTGGGTAATTACTGGGGGCAGTGGCACTGAGATTTCCCGGGTAATTACTGGGGGCCTGAGATTACCCAGTTAGTTACTGGGGTACTGAGATTTCCCAGGAACACGTGTTAGAATGGGAGATTTTACTTGCCATAGAGACTGGGAGTTGCAAAACAGCTCAAGTCATAAAGGCAGTGAATTCCTGGAGATATTTGCCAAGTCATTTTGAAGATTTCCTAGGATGCAGTAGATTGTGTAATGACCCATACCTTTTCAAAATGATGCCAAGGTGCAATGCATTCTGATGTTACCGTTACAGATTCGCCCAGCTGCACTTTTTATTATTTTCCCAGTTCCCAGGACATTCAGAAGGTGGAGGGTGAGCCGTCAGAGGTCGTGATACACATTGGTACCAACGGCATAGGTAGAAAGAGGGGTGACGTCCTGCAACAAGAATTTAGGGAGCTAGGTAGCAGATTAAAAAGCAGGACCTCAAAGGTTGTAATCTCTGGATTACTCCCTGTGCCACATGCTAGCGAGTATAGGAATAGGAGGATAGAGCAGATGAATGCGTGGCTGAGGAGGTGGTGCAGGAGGGAGAGCTTTAGGTTCCTGGAGCACTGATTTTGTTTCTGGCAAAAGTGGGACCTGTACAAGTTGGACGGGTTGCACCTGAACCGGAATGGGACCAACATCCTTGCTGGGAGGTTTGCTAGTGCTGTTGGGAGGGGTTTAAACTAATTTGGCAGGGGGATGGGGCACAGAGTGGAGATACAGTATGAGATGAGGCACAGCCAAATATAGAAGAGAAACTGAGTCAGTCTGGAAGGCACAGCCAATATAGACCTGTTAAGGCACAAGTGAATAATGCAAGGCTGGATTGCATTTATTTTAATGCAAGGAAGCTTATGAATAAGGCAGATGAATTGAGGGCATTCATTAGCACATGAGATTATGATATTATTGCTATCACAGAGACATGGCTGTAGGAGGGGCAGGACTGGCAACTCAATACTCCAGGGTATAGAATCTTCAGGCGTGATAGGGGAGGGTGTAAAAGAGGTGGCATTGTACTGTTGATCAAGGAGTCAATTACTGCAGTAAGGAGGGATGATATCTTAGAAAGTTTCTCAAATGAGGCCATATGGGTAGAACCTAAAAACAAAAGGGGGGCAATCACTTGGCTAGGTGTGTACTACAGGCCCCCAAACAGTCAGAGAGAGATAGAGGAACAGATATGTAGGCAAATCTCAGAGGTGTAAAAATAATAGGGTAATAATAGTAGGGGATTTCAATTTACCTAATATCAACTGGGATAGTCTTAGTGCAAAAGGCTTAAAGGGGGAGGAATTCTTAAAATGCATACAGGAGAGCTTTTTGAGCCAGTACGTAGAAAGTCCTACAAGAGAAGGGGCAGAACTGGACCTAATCCTAGGGAATGAAGCTGGACAAGTGGTAGAAGTATCAGTGGGGGAGAATTTCGGGGATAGTGACCATAACTCTGAGATTTAAGGTAGTTATGGAAAAGGACAAAGACGGGCCAGAAATAAAGGTACTGAATTGGGGAAAGGCCGATTTCAATTTGATAAAACAGGATCTGGACAAAGTGGACTGGGAACAGCTACTTGTAGGAAAGTCTACATCAGACCAGTGGGAGTCAAAGAGGAAATAGTGAGGGCCCAGAGCCAACACATACATGTTAAGGTGAAGGGTAGGACCATCAAGTCCAGGGAACCCTGGATGTGAAAGGATATAGAGTATTGGATCAGGAAAAAAAAGGGGGGGCTTATGGCAGATTCAGAGTGCTGAAATCAGCGGAGGCATTAGAGGAGTACAGAAAGTGTGGGAGGGGGTACTTAAAAAAGTAATTAGGAGAGCGAAGAGGGGACATGAAAAAACATTGGCGGTCAATATAAAGGAAAATCCTAAGGTGTTTATAAGTATATTAAGGGCAAGAGGATAACCAGGGAAAAAGTAGGGCCCATTAGGGGCCAAAGTGGAAATGCGTGTGTGTGGAGCCGGAGGACATAGGTGAGGTTTTAAATGATTACTTTTCATCTATTTTCACTGTGGAGAATGACGATGTATGTGTAGAGATCAGGGAGGGGGATTGCGATATACTTGAACATATGAACATTGAAAGGGAGGAAGTATTAGATGTTTTAGCGGGCTTAAAAGTGGATAAGTCCCCAGGCCAAGATGAGATGTATCCCAGGCTGTTATGTGAGGCAGGGGCTCTGACACAAATTTTCATATCCTCTCTGGCCACAGGAGAGCTACCAGAGGATTGGAGGACAGCGAATGTGGTACCATTATTCAAGAAGGGTAGCAGGGATAGATCAGGTAATTACAGGCCAGTGAGTCTAACATCAGTGGTTGGGAAACTATTGGAAAAAATTCTGAGGGACAGGATCATCTCCACTTGGAGAGGCAGGGAATAATCAGGGATAGTCAGCATGGCTTTGTCAGGGGGAGATAGTGTCTAACTAATTTGATTGAATTTTTCAAGGAGGTGACTAGATGTGTAGATGAGGGTAAAGCAGTTGATGTAGTCTACATGGACTTCAGTAAGGGTTTTGATGAGGTCCCACATGGGTGATTGGTTAAGAAGGTAACAGCCCTTGGGATCCAGGGCAATTTGGCAAATTGGATCCAAAATTGGCTTAGTGGCAGGAAACAGAGGGTAATGGTCGAGGGTTGCTTTTGCGAGTGGAAGTCTGTGACTAGTGGTGTACCACAGGGATCAGTGGTGGGACCCTTGCTGTTTGTAGTGTACATTAATGATTTAGATGTGAATATAGGAAGTGTGATAAGTAAGTTCGCAGATGACATGAAAATTGGTGGTGTTGTAAATAGTGAGGAGGAAAGCCTTAGATTACAGGACAATATAGATGGGCTGGTAAGATGGGTAGAGCAGTGGCAAATGGAATTTAATCCTGAGAAATGTGAGGTGATGCATTTTGGGAGGACTAACAAAGCAAGGGAACATACAATGGATGGTAGGACCCTAGGAAGTACAGAAGGTCAGAGGGACCTTGGTGTACTTGTCCATAGATCACTGAAGGCAGTAGCACAGGTAGATAAGGTGGTTAGGAAGGCATATGGGATACTTGCCTTTATTAGCCGAGGCATAGAATATAAAGCAGGGAGGTTATGCTGGAGCTGTATAAACTGCTAGTTAGGCCACAGCTGGAGTACTGTGTATAGTTCTGGTCCCGATACTATAGGAAGGATGCGATTGCACTGGAGAGGGTGCAGAGGAGATTCACCAGGATGTTGCCTGGGATGGAGCATTTCAGCTATGAAGAGAGACTGAAGAGGCTAGGGTTGTTCTCCTTAAAACAGAGAAGGCTGAGGGGGGGACCTGATTGAGGTATACAAAATTATGAAGGGCATTGATAGGTTAGATAGGAAGAGACCTTTTTTCCTTACCGGAGGGGTCAATAACCAGGGAGCATAGATTTAACCAGGGGCAGGAGGTTTAGAGCAGATTTGAAGAAAAAAATTTTCACCCAGAGTGTGGTGGAATCTGGAATAATCTGCCTGAAGGGGTGGTAGAGGCAGGAACCTTCACAACATTTAAAAAGTATTTAGATGAGCACTTGAAATGCAATAGCATACAAGGCTAGGGGCCAAGTGCTGGAAAATGTGATTAGAATAGTTAGGTGCTTGATGGCCGGCACAGACACAATGGGCCGAAGGACCTGTTTCTGTGCCGTATAACTCCAGGACTCTATGACCTTTCTTCGCTCCTGAAGAAAATGACCTTTGCTGGACTATGTAGCTGAGCACTAGCTTCTCAGCCATATGGCCATTCAACATGTGCATGCTCAGTGAGCATTTATCCACACGTGTTAGAATGGGAGATTTTATTTGTCTTAGAGACTGGGAGTTGCAAAACTGCTCAAGTCATAAAGGCAGTTAATTCCGAGACAGTATCCAGGTCAATTTTCGGAAATCTTGGGTCAGATCTTGCAGAGGCTGGGCATTTCGCAGCGTGCAGCATTAGTCAAGTGTTAGTTCAAAAAATTGGATTGAGGGAGGAAGGAAGAAAAGGAAAAGAAAGAAAAAAAATGTAAACATTTTATATGGCATTTTTAAAATCTCTAAGAGCAATTTAGGACATGCAGGAATGAGATTGAACAGTTCTCTTTCTCAGCCAGAGAGATTGATTGGCATTGCGCTAATAATTACCATGTCATTAAAAAGGTACTTACATTGTTAAGATCCAGTCCTAACTTTCTGCAGCGAGTTTAATTAATGTGCAAAATAATGGGGAGGCTAAGGATGAGACGGTGTTTGTGCGAGGCAAATGGCAGGGTGGTGTAAATC
The DNA here is from genome assembly GCF_036365525.1 of Heterodontus francisci. Classification (NCBI taxonomy): domain Eukaryota; kingdom Metazoa; phylum Chordata; class Chondrichthyes; order Heterodontiformes; family Heterodontidae; genus Heterodontus; species Heterodontus francisci. The sequence continues at coordinate 136,157,238 of NC_090377.1, read as the reverse complement.
GATCACCAGGTTCTGGAGATTTGCAACTCACTCGTGTCACTTAATCCTCTGAACTTGCTGGCTGATTTGTGCATTAATGTTGTGAACTCGCTGTTATTTTTCCAGCAAGATCTGACGCATTAGGTTTTAACAGACGAGATTTAGTAATGAGCCAGAATTGACCAGTAAACTGGCAGCAAGGGAGCACTGTCTATTTTTGTGCCTGGTCTTCTGTGTAACACAGAGAGATGCAACGATGACGGTCTGGCTCCCCATGACAAGAGACACCCGAGTGGACAGCAGCATCAGTAGCTCAGGCTTGTGAGTTCAAGCTGCAGGTCAGGTCATTTATAGTTAGAGATGCTGATGATCATGGGAGAAGCTTAAATGTGCCAGATTGAGTGGTGCTCTTATTGATATGCTTAAAATGATACAAGAATTCAATAGTAATAAAAACAAGAAACGCTGGAAATACTCAGCAGGTCTGGCAGCATCTGTGGAGAGAGAAGCAGAGTTAACGTTTCAGGTCTGAGACCCTTCTTCAGAACTAGCAAATATTAGAAATGTAAAAGTTTATAAGCAAGTAAAGTGGGGTGGGGCAAGAGATAACAAAGGAGAAGGTGTAGACAGGACAAGGTCACAGAATAGCTGACCAGAAGGTCGTGGAGCAAAGGCAAACAATATGTTAATGGTGTGTTGAAAGACAAAGCATGAGTACAGATAAGGTGTTAATGGACTGAAAATTGAATAGCCGCAAGTACAAACATGAAAAAAAAACAGTGGGTAAGTAAACTGTACAAACCAAGATGAAATAAAATAAAATAAACACAAAAAAAATATTTTAAAAAAGGAAAAAGAAAAAAATAACTAAAGTAAAATGGGGGGCCCATCATGCTCTGAAATTATTGAACTCTATGTTCAGTCCGGCAGGCTGTAGTGTGCCTAATCGGTAAATGATATGCTGTTCCTCGAGGTTGCGTTGATGTTCACTGGAACACTGCAGCAATCCCAGGACAGAGATGTGAGCATGAGAGAAGGGGGGAGTGCTGAAATGGCAAACAACCGGAAGCTTGGGGGTCACCCAGTCTGTGTTGGGTCTCCCCAATGTAGAGGAGATCACATTGTGAGCAGCGAAAACAGTATACTACTTTGAAAGAATTACAAGTAAATCGCTGCTTCACCTGAAAGGAACGTTCAATAGGGTAGATACAGAGGAACTATTTCCCCTGGGGGAGTCCAAAACAAGAGGGCACAATCTTAAAATTACAGCTAGGCCATTCTGAAGCGAAATCATGAAGCAAGGGTAGTGAAAAATCTCAAACTCTCTCCCCCAAAAGGCTGTGTATGCTTGAGCAATTCAAGCTTTCAAAATGGAGATCAGAGATTTTGTTAAGTTAGGGTATCAAGGGATATGGAGCTAAGATGGATAAATGCAGTTCAGAAACAGGTCAGCCATGATCTAATTGAATGGAACAGGTTTGAGGGGCTGAAAGGAAAACTTGTGTTTCTATGTAACCTTTCAGTAACAACAGCAGGAATGCAGTGTTTAATGAATATAGCTGATGGCATCAATGAGTGGGTTCAGTTTTACAAGGAGACTAAAGAAGCTTAGGTTGTTCTCCTTTGAACAGAAAAGGTGAAGAGGACTTTTAATAAAGGTCTTCAAAAGCATGGAGGGTTTTGATGAAGTAAATAAAAAGAAACTGTCAGGAGGGTCAGAAATCAAAGGACCCAAATTTTAAATAATTAGCAAAAAGGCAGATGAGAAATCGGTTTACTCAGTGAGCTGTTGTGATCTGAAATGCACTCTCTGAAAGGGTAAGGGAAACAAATTCAATAGTAACTATCAAAATGGAAGTGGATAAATACTTAAAAGAGAAATTTCCAGGGCGATGAGAAAAGAGCTGGGGAGTGGGACTGATTGTATAGCCCTTTTAAAGAGCTGGTACAGGCAGGATGGGCTGAATGGTCTCTTTCTCTGCTGTATGATTCTATGACACTTGGGCTGCTCCCAACCTTCTCCAAGGCTCCTTGGCTGATGGTCTGTGTTGGGAGGATCAATGTCGCATCTCCAGAATGAACACCTGCATCTTCCACATGCTCAGTGATCGCATGAGCCAGCACCTGCCAGGGGCAGAAACAAACACTGCAATTAGCAATCAATGCTCACCCAATAACATGGCACACAAACTGTAGCTGTTCCAGTGGCAATGACCTTCACAAACTTTTCTTTCAACTGAAAACTGTTAGAGAAGGCGAACGCACCTAGTGGGGGACGGTACTGTTACTGGAGTAGTAACCCTCTGGAGACACGAGTTCAAATCCCACAGCTGGTGGAATTTAAATTTAACTAATAAATCCAGAATTTAAAACAAATCTAGTCCCGGTAATGGTAACTGAAACTACCAGATTGTCATAAAAACCCATCTGGTTCACTCACGTCCTTTAGGGAAGGAAATCTGCTGTCCTTACCTGATCTGGCCTACATGTGACTCCAGACCCACAGCAATGTGGCTGAATCTTAACTGCTCTCTGAAACAGCCTAGCAAGTCATTCCATTCTATCAAAGAGCTACAGGAAAGTTGCAAAGGAATAAAAGCAGATGGACCACCTGGCATCAACCGAGGCACCGAAATGACAAAGGCACACCCAGCCCAGGCGACCCTGATAAGTCTTTCTCACTAGGCAGTGCTGTCCCACCAACTGGTAAAGCAACAGTCTGACATAGATTATCACATCTTACAGCCGATGTCCCACACTCCTCCATCACCATCTCTGGATACGTCCTCTCCCACTGGCAGGTCGAACCCACCTGCAGGGACAGAATGGTATACAGTCGGGAGGGAGTGGCCCTGGCAATCCTCAGCATTGATTCCCATGGCATCAGGTCAAACATGGGCAACGAAACCTCCTGCTGATAACCACCTAGTACGCTCCCTCAGCTGAAGAATCAGTACTTCCCCATGTTGGAAGAAGCACTGAGGGTTGCAAGGGCACAGAATGTTTTCTGTGTGGGGTACCTCAAAGTCCATCACCAAGAGTGGCACAGTAGCACCACTGCTGAACGAGCTGGCCGAGTCCTAAAGGACATAGCTGTTAGATTGCGGCAGGTGGTGAGGGAACCAACAAGAGAGAAACACCTACTGGACCTTGTCCTCACCAATATACCCATCAAAGATGCGTCTGTCCATGTCAGCATTGGTAGGAGTGACCACTGCATAGTCGTTGTGGAGATGAAGTCCCGTCTTCCCATTGAGGAAACCCTCCATTGTGTTGTGTGGCACAACCATTGTGCTAAAGGGGATAGGAACATTGGAACATAGGAACGGGCCATTCAGCCCATTGAGCCTGCCCTGCCATTCAATATGATCATGGCTGATCATCCACTTCAATGCCTTTTTCCCACACCATCCTCATATCCCCTTATGTCATTTGTATTTTGAAATCTGTCAATCTCTGCTTTAAACATACTCAATGACTGAGCTGCCACAGCCCTCTGGGGTAAAGAATTCCAAAGATTCACAACCCTCTGAGTAAAGAAATTTCTCCTCATCTCTGTCCTAAGTGGCTTCCCCCTTATTTTGAAATTATGTCCCCTGGTTCTAGACTCTCCAACCAGGGGAAACGTCTTATCAGCATCTGTCCGACCCTGTCTATCCCTTTTAAGTATTTTGTAGGTTACAATGAGATCACCTCACATTCTTCGAAACTCGAGAGAATACAGGCCCAGTTTCCCTAAGCTCTCTTCATAGGACAGTCCCGCCATCCCGGGAACAAGTCTGGTAAATCTTTCTTCCACTCCCTCTATGGCAATAATATCCTTCCTAAGATAAGGGGACCAAAACTGCACATAGTACTCCAGGTGCGGTCTAACCAAGGTTCTGTACAATTGAAGCAAGACTTCATTATTCCTGTACTCAAATCGTCATGATGGGCAGCACAGTGGCGCAGTGGTTAGCACCGCAGCCTCACAGCTCCAGCGACCCGGGTTCAATTCTGGGTACTGTCTGTGTGGAGTTTGCAAGTTCTTCCTGTGTCTGTGTGGGTTCCTCCGGGTGCTTCTGTTTCCTCCCACATGCCAAAGACTTGCAGGTTGATAGGTTAATTGGCCATTATAAATTGCCCCTAGTATAGGTAGGTGGTAGGGGAATATAGGGACAGGTGGGGATGTGGTAGGAATATGGAATTAGTGTAGGATTAGTATAAATGGGTGGTTGATGGTCGGCAACATCCTGGTAAATCTCCTCTGTACCCTCTCCAAAGCCTCCACGTCCTTCTGGTAGTGTGGCGACCAGAATTGCACGCAATATTCTAAGTGTGGCCTAACTAAGGTTCCCTTTATCAATTCTGTTAGTAACATCCTCAAAAAACTCCAACAGGTTCGTCAAACATGATTTCCCATTCATAATTCCATGTTGACTATGCCCTATCAGATCATTATTATCCAAGTGTCACATTTTATCTAATTTTTCGAAACTCTAGAGAATACAGGCACAGTTTCTGATGTTAGGCTAACAGGTCTGTAATCCCTCGTTTTCTCTCTCCCACCCTTCTTAAATACTGGGGTGACATTTGCCACCTTCCAATCTGCAGGAACCGCTCCAGAATCTACAGAATTTTGGAAGATGATCACCAATGCATCCATTATCTCCATAGCTACCTCCTTCAACACTCTGGGATGTAGAATATCAGGTCCTGGGGACTTATCAACCTTCAGCCCCATTAATTTCTCCAATACAATCTTCTTTCTAATAATACTAATTTCCTTCAATTCCTCATTCCCCCTAATCCCTTGGATCTCTAATTCTGGGAGATTTCTTCCATCTGCTTCAGTGAAGACAGACACAAAGTAATCATTTAACTTCTCTGCCATTTCTCTATTCCCCATTATAAATTCTCCTGACTCTGCCTGTAATGGACACACATTTGTCTTAGCCAAACATTTACTTTTTATGTACCTATAGAAGCTTTTACATTCCATTATATATTTTTTGCTAGCTTACATTCATCTTCTATTCTCCCTTTCTTTATCAGTTTCTTTGTCCTCCTTTGCTGCATTCTAAAATCCTCCCAATCCACAGATTTATTACTATTTCTGGCAACTTTATAAGCCTTTTCTTTTAATCTTATACAATCCTTAACTTCCTTTGTTATCCAGGTTGACTGCCTTTACTTTTGGGGTTTTTGTGCCTTGAAGAATGTATAGTTGCTGTAAACTGTGTAATATTTCTTTGAAGACTATCCATTGCCAATGTACTGTCATACTTTTTGATGTATTTTCCGAATCCCCCTCAGCCAATTTGTCCCTCACAGCTGCATATTTTCCTTTGGTCAAATTTAACATCCTGGCTTCAGATGGAACAGGAACAAAGAACTGTACAGCACAGGAACAGGCCATTCGGCCCTCCAAGCCTGTGCCAATCTTGATGCCTCTCTAAACTAAAACCTTCTTCACTTCCGGGGACCATATCCCTCTATTCCCATCCTATTCATGTATTTGTCAAGATGCCTCTTAAACGTCGCTATCGTACCTGCTTCCACCACCTACCACGGCAGCAAGTTCCACGCACTCACCACCCTCTGTGTAAAGAACTTGTCTCGCACATCCCCTCTAAACTTTGCCCCTCGCACCTTAAACCTATGTCTCCCAGTAACTGACTCTTCCACCCTGGGAAAAAGCTTCTGACTATCCACTCTGTCCATGCCACTCATAACTTTGTAAACCTCTATCATGTCACCCCTCCACCTCCGTCATTCCAGTGAATACAATCAGAGTTTATCCAGCCTCTCCTCATAGCTAATGCCCTCCAGACCAGACAACATCCTGGTAAACCTCTTCTGTACCCTCTCCAAAGCCTCCACGTCCTTCCGGTAGTGTGGCGACCAAAATTGCACGCAATATTCTAAGTGTGGCCTAACTAAGGTTCTGTACAGCTGCAACATGACTTGCCAATTTTTATACTCTATGCCCCGAACGATGAAGGCAAGCATTCCGTATGCCTTCTTGACTACCTTATCCACCTGCGTTGCCACTTTCAGTGACCTGTGGACCTGTACGCCCAGATCTCTCTGCCTGTCAATACTCCTCAGGGTTCTGCCATTTACTGTATACGTCCCACCTGCATTAGCTCTTCCAAAATGCATTACCTCACATTTATCCAGATTAAACTCCATCTGCCATTTCTCCGCCCAAGTCTCCAACCGATCTATATCCTGCTGTATCCTCTGACAATCCTCATCACTATCCGCAACTCCACCAACCTTTGTGCCGTCCACAAACTTACTAATCAGACCAGCTGCATTTTCCTCCAAATTATTTATATATACTACAAACAGCAAAGGTCCCAGCACTGATCCCTGCGGAACACCACGAGTCACAGCCCTCCATTCAGAAAAGCACACTTCCACTGCAACCCTCTGTCTTCTATGACCGAGCCAGTTCTGTATCCATCTTACCAGCTAACCTCTGATCCCGTGTGACTTCACCTTTTGTACCAGTCTGCCATGAGGGACCTTGTCAAAGGCTTTACTGAAGTCCATATAGACAACATCCACTGCCCTTCCTTCATCAATCATCTTCGTTACTTCCTCAAAAAACTCAATCAAGTTAGTGAGACACGACCTCCACTTTACAAAACCATGCTGCCTCTCGCTAAGAAGTTCATTTGTTTCCAAATGGGAGTAAATCCTGTCCCGAAGAATCCTCTCTCATAATTTCCCTACCACTGACGTAAGGCTCACCGGCCTATAATTTCCTGGATTATCCTTGCTACCCTTCTTAAACAATGCAACAACATTGGCTATTCTCCAGTCCTCTGGGACCTCACCTGTAGCCAATGAGGATACAAAGATTTCTGTCAAGGCTCCAGCAATTTCTTCCCTTGCCTCCCTCAGTATTCTGAGGTGGATCCCATCAGGCCCTGGGGACTTATCTACCTTAATACTTTGCAAGACGCCCAATTAGCCTTCCCCCAATTTAGCACCTTCACCCGAGGACTACCCATATCCTTCTCCACAAGTACCTTAAAACTTATGGAATTATGGTCACTGTTCCCGAAATGCTCCCCTACTGAAACTTCGACCACCTGGCCGGGCTCATTCCCCAATACCAGGTCCAGTACAGCCCCATCCCTAGTTGGACTATCTACATATTGTTTCAAGAAGCCCTCCTGGATGCTCCTTACAAATTCTGCCCCATCTAAGCCCCTAGCACTAAGTGAGTCCCAGTCAATATAAGGGAAGTTAAAATCGCCCACCACTACAACCCTGTTACCTTTACATCTTTCCAAAATCTGTCTACATATCTGCTCCTCTACCTCCCGCTGGCTGTTGGGAGGCCTGTAGTAAACCCCCAACATAGTGACTGCATCCTTCTTATTCCTGAGCTCCACCCATATTGCCTCGTTGCATGACCCCTCCGAGGTGTCCTCCCACAGTACAGCTGTGATATTCTCCTTAACCAGTAATGCAACTCCCCCACCCCTTTTACATCCCCCTCTATCCCGCCTGAAGCTTCTAAATCCCGGAACATTTAGCTGCCAATCCTGTCCTTCCCTCAACCAAGTCTCTGTAATAGCAACATCATAGTTCCAAGTACTAATCCAAGCTTGGCCATTATAAAATTGCCCCTAGAATAGGTAGGTGGTAGGGAAATATAGGGACAGCTGAGGATGTGGTAGGAATATGGGATTAGTGTAGGATTAGTATAAATGGGTCGTTGATGGTCGGCACAGACTTGGTGGGCCGAAGAGCCTGTTTCAGTGCTGTATCTCTTAAAAAAAAAAGCTCTAAGTTCATCTGCCTTAGCTGTTATAGTTCTCGCATTGAAACAAATGCACTTCACACCACCAGTCCCGCTGTGCTCCGCAACATCTCCCTGCCTGCTCTTCCTCTTAGTCTTACTGGCCTTATTTACTAGTTCCCCCTCAGTCATTTCATCTGCTGTCCTACTGCCCTGGTTCCCACCCCCCTGCCACACTAGTTTAAACCCTCCTGAGTGACACTAGCAAACCTTGAGAATAGCCAGGATATTTGTGCCCCTCCAGTTTAGATGCAACCTGTCCTTTTTGTACAGGTCCCATCTGTCCCTGAAGAGATCCCACTGGTCCAGATATCTGAAACCCTCCCTTCTACACCAGCTGTTCAGCCACGTGTTTAGCTGCACTATCTTCCTATTTCTAGCCTCACTGGAACGTGGCACAGGGAGTAATCCCGAGATTACAACCCTAGAGGTCCTGTCTTTTAACTTTCTACCTAATTCCCTAAACTCCCCCTGCAGGACCTCGTCACTCTTCCTGCCTATGTCGTTGGTACCGATGTGTACCACAACCTCTGGCTGTTCACCCTCCCCCTTCATAATGCCCTCTGTCCATTCAGAGACATCCTTGACCCTGGCACCAGGGAGGCAACATACCATCCTGGAGTTTCTTTCACGTCCACAGAAGCGCCTATCTGTGTCCCTGACTATCGAGTCCCCTATAACTATTGCTCTTCTATGCTTTGTCCCTCCCTGCTGAACAGTGCCAACCGTGGTGCCACTGCTCTGGCTGCTGCTGTTGTTTTCCCCTGATAGGCCTACGACATCACTTTCAAACATAATGTAAAATTCTATCATATTATGGTCACTCATCCCGAAAGGTTCTTTTACAACAAGGTTAGTAATTAGACCTTTCGCATTACATAATACTAGATCTAAAACAGGCTCAGAACAGACCTAGCAATGCAAAACTGGGCATTCGTGAAGTGCTGTGGGCCATCAGCAGCAGCAGAATTGTATTCGACCACAATCTGTAACCTCATGGCCCAGAATATCCCCCATAATACCATTACCATTGAGCAGGGTAACAACCTTGGTTCAAAGAGGAGTACAGGAGAGGATGCCAGGAGCAGCACCAGGCAAACCTAAAAATGAGGTGCCAACCTGGTGAAGCTGCAACACAGGATTACTTGCATGCTGAACAGCGGAAGCAGCATGCAATAGACAGACATAAGCAATTCCACAACCAATAGATCAGATAAAGCTCTGTAGTCCTGCCACATCCAGTCGTGAATGGTGGTGGACAATTAACAACTAACAGAAGGAGGCGGCTCCACAAATATCACCATTCTCAATGATGGGGGAGCTCAGCATATCAGCGCAAAAGACAAGATTGAAGCATTTGCATCCATCTTCAGCCAGAAGTGCCAAGTGAATGATCCATCTCAGCCTCCTCCTGAGGCCCTGGGCATCACAGATGCCAGTCTTCAGCTAATTCAACTCCATGTGATATCAAGAAACAGCTGAAGGCACTGGTTACTGCAAAGGCAATGGGCCCGGACAACATTCTGGCAACAGTACTAAAGACTTGCGCTCCAGAACTGGCCGCATCCCTAGCCAAGCTGTTCCAGCACAGCTACAATACTGGCATCTACCCAACAATGTGGAGAATTGCCTAGGTATGTCCTGTACACAAAAAGCAGGACAGGTCCAACCCGGCCAATTACTGCCCCATCTGTCCACTCTTGATCATCAGCGAAGTGATGGAAGGTGTCAATCAAGCTATCAAGCTGAAAGTGCTATCAAGCGACACTTACTCAGCAATAACCAGCACTGTCCCCGCACTGTGTTACACTGGGATTGAGAAAACAACACTGTGCTCGGACAGTGTATCTGGGTTGACTTACTCAATCCCAGTGTAACACTGTTTGGGAACAGTGTATCAGGGTTTATTTATTCAATCCCAGTGTAACACTGTTTGAGGACAGTGTTTCGGGGTTTATTTACTCAATTGCAGTGTAACACTGTTTGAGGACAGTGTATCTGGGTTTAATTCTGAAGTGTGGATGTTCGCTGATGTTTGCACAATGTTCAGGACCATTCCTGACTCCTCAGATACTGAAGCAGTCCGTGTCCATATGTAGCAAGACTTGGAAAATACCTCGACTTGGGCTGAAAAGTGGCAACTAACATTTGTGGCACACAAGTGCCAGGAAATGACCATCTCCAACAAGTGAGAATCTAACCATCTCCCCTTGACATTCAATGTCATTAGCTCACTGAATCCCCCACTTGCAAATCCTGGAGGTTACTATTGATCAGAAACTGAACTAGAGTAGCCATATATATACCGTGGTTACAACAGCAGGTCAGAGACTAGGGCTTTCGCGGTGTGTAACTCCTGACTCTCCAATGGCTCTCCACCATCTACAAGGCACGAGTCAGGAGTGTGATGAAATACTCTCCATTTGCCTGGATGGGTGCAGCTCCAACAACACTCAAGAAGCTCAATATCATCCAGGACAAGGCAGCCTGCTTGATAAGCACCCCAATGAGGAACACTCACTCCATCCACCACCGACGCACTGTGGCAGCAGTGTGTACCATCTACAAGATGCAATGCAGCAACGCACCAAGGCTCCTTAGACAGCACCTTCCAAACCCATGACCTCCACCACCTAGAAGGGCAGAAGATGCATGGGAACACCACCACCTGCAAGTTCCCCTCCAAGCCACACACCATCCTGACTTGGAACTATATCACCGTTCCTTCACTGTCGCTGGGTGAAAATCCTGGAAATCCCTTCCTAACAGCACTGTGGGTGTACCTACACCCACATGGACTGCAACAGTTCTAGAAAACAGCTCACCACCACCTTCTCTAGGGCAATTAGGGATGGACAATAAATGCTAGCCTTGCCAGCAATGCCCACTTCCCATGAACAAATAAAAAAACAAAAAGTAAACCCAGACACACTGTCCCCGCACAGTGTTACACTGGGATTGAGTAAATAAACCCAGATGCACTGTCCCCGCACAGTGTTACATTGAGATCGGTAAAGTAAGCCCAGATACTCTGGGTTTATGAAAATACACCTTGTAATACAGCCTGCATTTCTATGATTGAATACATATAGAGTTGTATTTTACCAGCCCGGTGGAGACAGAGTTGGAGGTGTGAGGGCTGGGGTAATAGCGGGAAGTTGCGTGGGACAACTCTCTGACACATTGGTACAAATGGGAGTTAGGAAGTAAGTTGAAAAGCAGGACCTCGAAGGTAGTAATCTCAGGATTGCTACCAGTGCCATGTGCTAGTCAGAGTAGAAATAGCAGGATATATCAGATGAATATGTGGCTGAAGAGATGGTATGAGGAGGAGGGTTTTAGATTCCTGGGACATTGAGACCGGTTCTGGGGGAGGTGGGACCAGTACAAACTGGATGGGTTACACGTGGGCAGGACTGGGACTAATGTCCTAGGGGTAGTATTTGCTAAAGTGGTTGGGGAGGGTTTAAACTAAAATGGCAGGGGGATGGGAACCTTTGCAAGGAGTCAGAGGAGGGGGGATCAAAGACAAGAACAAAAGACAGTAAGGGGAATAAGAAAAGTGATAGGCAGAGAAATCAAGGGCCAGAATTAAACAGGGCCACAGTGAAAAATAGTGGGAAGGGGACAAGTAATGTTAAAAAGACAAGCCTGAAAGGCTAAGTGCCTTAACGCGCAGAGCATTCGCAATAAAGTGGATGAATTAATCACGCAAATTCATGTAAACGGAGACATGGCTGCAAGGTGACCAGGGATGGGAAATGAACATCCAGGGGTATTCAGTAATTAGGAAGGACAGAAAAAAAGCAAAAGGCGGTGGAGTTGCATTTCTGGTTAAAGAGGAAATTAGCGCAATAGTGAGGAAAAAGATTAGCTCTGACAATGTGGAATTTGTATGGGTAGAGCTGAGAAACACTGAGGGGCAAAAAACGTTAGTGAGGGTTGTATATAGACCCCCCAAACTGTAGTGGTGATGTTGGGAATGGCATTAAACAGGAAATTAGAGATACATGCAATAAAGGAACATCTGTAATTATGGGTGATTTTAATCTGCATATAGATTGGGCAAATCAAATTAGTCACAATACCGTAGAGAAATTTTTGAAGTGTATACGGGATGGTTTTCTCGACCAATGCGTTGAGGAACCAACGAGAGAACAGGCCATCCTAGACTGGGTATTGTGTAATGAGAGAGGAATAATTGACAATCTAGTGGTGCGAGACCCCGTGGGGATGAGCGAACATAATATGACAGAATTCTTCATCAAGATGGACAGTGACGAAGTTGATTCTGAGACTAGGGTCCTGAATCTTAGTAAAGGAAACTATGAAGGTATGAGGCATGAGTTGGCTATGACGGATTGGGAAACATTACTTAAAGGGATGACAGTGGATAGGCAACGGCAAACATTTAAAGAGCGCATGGATGAACTGCAACAAATGTTTATCCCTGTCTGGTGCAAAAGTAAAATGGGGAAGGTAGCCAAACCATGGCTTACAAGGGAAATTAGAGATTGCATTAGATCCAAGGAAAAGGCATATAAATCTGATAGAAAAAACAACAGACCTGAAGATTGGGAGCAGTTTAGAATTCAGAAAAGGAGGACCAACGGATTAATTCAGAAGGGGAAAATAGAGTATGAGAGCAAGCTTGCAAGGAACATAAAAACTGACTGTAAAAGTTTCTATAGGTATGTGAAGAGAAAAAGATTAATGAAGACAAATGAAGATTAATGAAGGTCCCTTACAGTCAGAAACAGGGGAATTTATTATGGAGAACAAAGAAATGGCTGAACAACTAAGTGCATACTTTGGTTCTGTCTTCACAAAGGAGGACACAAATATCATACCAGAAATGTTGGGGAACACAGGGCTTAGTGAGAATGACTTAAGGAAATCAGTATTAGTAGAGAAATGGTGTTGGGGAAATTGATGGGATTGAAGGCCAATAAATCCCCAGGGCCTGATGGTATGCATCCCACAGTACTTAAGGAAGTGGCCCTAGAAATAGTGGATGGTTGTGGTCATCTTCCAAGCTTCTACAGACTCTGGAACAGACCGGAGGGTTTAGTTTAGAGATACAGCACTGAAACAGGCCCTTCGGCCCACCGAGTCTGTGCCAACCATCAACCACCCATTCATACTAATCCTACACTAATTCCATATTCCTACCACATCCCCACCTGTCCCTAGATTTCCCTACCACCTACCTATACTAGGGGCAATTTATAGTGGCCAATTAACCTATCAACCTGCAAGTCTTTTGGCATGTGGGAGGAAACCGGAGCACCCGGAGGAAACCCACGCAGACACAGGGAGAACTTGCAAACTCCACACAGGCAGTAACCGGAATTGAACGCGGGTCGCTGGAGCTGTGAGGCTGCGGTGCTAACCACTGCGCCACTGTGCAGTGAGGGAACTAAATGCAATATCTCCACATTTGCAGAGGACACAAAACTGGGTGGGAGGGTGAGTTGTGAGGAGGATGCAGGGTGATTTGGACAAGTTGAGTGAGTGGGCTAATGCATGGCAGATGCAGTACAATGTGGATAAATGTGAGGTTATCCACTTTGGTAGCAAAAACAGGAAGGCAGATTATTATCTGAACGGATATAAACTGAGAGAGGGGAATATGCAATGAGACCTGGGTGTTCTCGTACACCAGTCGCTGAAGGTAAGCATGCAGGTGCAACAGGCGGTAAAAAAAGGCAAATGGTATGTTGGCCTTCATAGTGAGAAGATTCGAATACAGGAGCAGGGATGTCTTGCTGCAATTATACAGGGCCTTGGTGAGGCTACATCTGGAATATTGTATGCAGTTTTGGTCTCCTTATCTGAGGAAGGATGTTCTTGCTACAGAAGGAGTGCAGTGAAGGTTTAAAAGACTGATTCCTGGGATGGCGAGACTGATGTATGTGGAGAGATTGAGTCAGTTAGGATTATATTCGCTGGAATTCCGAAGAGTGAGGGGGATCTCATAGAAACTTATAAAATTCTAACAGGACTTGACAGGGTAGATGCAGGAAGGATGTTCCCGATGGTGGGGGAGTCCAGAACCAGGGGTCATAGTCTAAGGATATGGGGTAAACCTTTCAGGACTGAGATGAGGAGAAATTTCTTCACCCAGACAGTGGTGAGCCTGTGGAATTCGCTACCACAGAAAGCAGTTGAGGCCAAAACATTGTATGTTTTCAAGAAGGAGTTAGATATAGCTCTTGGGTCTAAAGGGGTCAAAGGGTATGGGGAGAAAGTGGGAACAGGTTACTGAGTTGGATGATCAGCCATGATCATAATGAATGGTGGAGCAGGCTCAAAGGGCTGAATGGCCTACTCCTGCTCCTATTTTCTGTTTCTATTTCCACCTCTGAGGGACATTTCCAGGGACAGGTTGGGAATCAGGTTGGCTGCCTGCTCCACAGAGGCTGGCAACAAATTAATCCAATTAAGGCCACATTTAGTGGTCATTTTGAGCCTGTGGCAGGATTTAATCAATGGTGGAGTGGCCCCCCCACCATGTGCTGAGGCTGCTGCCTCATTCGAGGCAGCCTATGGGCAGTAAGCCTGTGGGCCATCAGAGCCAGAGGCTCCATGCCCTATGGCGGAGCCCTGGAATGAAAGGCCACCACCCCACCACCCCACTCCACCACCCCAATGAATAGGCCTGCAGAGGGGATTCCCTTCCATCCCCATGTCCTTACCGGCTTCAGCAGTATTCAGTGCTGCCCTTCTGTGTTTGGCCAGTGAGCGAACCTCCATGTTGAGGTGTGTTTGTGGTCCCCGACCTGCCTCAGCAGCACCCACTTCTCCCAGTGACGCTGTCAAGGATCCAGAATTGCTGGCCTTCTGATTGGGCCTGCAGCTTCGGGAACCCACCTGCCGTCCTTAATAGGATGGCGATTCAGATGCCGCCAATTGGGAGGTTGCCTCCCAGAAGATTGCGCAGTTGTTCTCACTAGCAGCAAGTGCTGGCTCGTGATCCCCGAAGCCCATGGAAAAATCCAGCTCATGTGTATGGGTTTATGTCAGGACACACTGTAATAAGATGTTTGCGTCTTATGGGATACGACACATATGGTCTATGGATCTACGATGGGTCATATTTTAAAATGATAGGACACATTCCAGTAATTTGGTGTTTGGACACATTAGTATTTGACTTGTGGAAAGAACAGACATTAATGGGCTGGTTGGATCTTCTGTATCAGTCAGGGCCTGGCAGCGGAAGCTCAGATGCTACAGGTAACTGATGCATTGTGTTCTTGACACAAATTAAACACTGACTCATTGGGCTGGATTTTCAAAGCTCTTTGGGGTGGGCGAGCAAGGGCGTGGGCACAGATTGAAGATCCCATTCCCAAAAGGCGCCTTTGGATCTGGAGTCAGGTACCTGCTCGCCTCCAATTAACGACTTGTTAAACTCCTCCTCGAGCCTGTTCATGGGTCAGGGAGTGCAAGGGTGCAGTTTCCAATCAGCAAATCAGCACTCCCGAACAGTCTGGTGCAGAGTAGTACACAGGTTCAATATGGGCAGAAGTTAAAGCTTTTTTCAAAATAAGGTGAAACATCTCAGGATCTGGGATCTTGTGTCAGATTGTGCGCATTACCTCTCATTTGGTCGACAAGCCGCATCATGGCTGCCCTCCACCTTTGCAGGCAGCTCCTGCCTCCTGGTGAGACTCGGCATCACGAATTGGGTGCTGAGCTTGCCTCCAGCCCAGTTAGGGCAATTGTGGCACAGGGCTGGGACCCAAAAATTATCCAGGCGTCAAGTTTCTGACCCTGAATTGAAAATCAAACCCATAAAATTTTATCCTTACCTTCCCATCCTTTGAAACTGCATCAACTTCAACCTCTCGAGCTCCTTCAACGAATTTGGTCAGGACAACTGGATGTTCCTGCAGTGAACAGAGAGATGGATTAGTGTTATCAGAATCAATTCTTCTTTGGAAATTCCCAACGAGTGGCTTTTAACAGGAATGGCTTTTTGTGCACAACTGAGAATGTTCGCTGATGATTGTTCAGCACCATTCACAACTCCTCAAGTACTGAAGCAGTCCATGCCCGCATGCAGCAAAACCTGGACAACATTCAGGCTTGGGCTGAAAAGTGTCAAGTAACATTTGTGCCACACAAGTGCCAGGCAATGACCATCTCCAACAAGAGAGAATCTAACCATCTCCCCTTGACATTCAATGGCATTACTATCTCTGAATCCCCCACTAACAACATCCTGGGGGCTACCATTGACCAAAAACTGAACTGAACCAGCTACTTAAATACCATGGCTACAAGAGCAGCTCAGAGGCTGGGAATTCTGCAGTCAGTAACTCCCCAATGCCTGTCCACCATCTACAAGGTACAAGTCAGGAGTGTGATGGAATACTCTCCACCTGCCTGGATGGGTGCAGCTCAAGAAACTCGACATGATCCAGGACAAAGCAGCCTGATTGATTGGTACCCCATCCACCACCTTCAACATTCACTCCCTTCACCACCAATGCACAGTGGCAGCAGTGTGTACCATCTACGACTGCAGCACCTCACCAAGCTTCCTTTGACAGCACCTTCCAAAGCCAAGACCAAAAAAGACAAGGGCAGCTGACGCATGGGAACACCACCAACTGCAAGTTCCCCTCCAAGCCACACACCATCCTGACTTGGAACTATATCGCCGTTCCTTCACTGTCGCTGGGTCAAAATCTTGGAACTGCACTGTGGGTGTACCTACCCCACATGGATTGCAGCGGTTCAAGAAGGCAGCTCACCATTTTCTGAAGGGAAATTAGGGATGGGCAATAAATGTCGTTCTTGTCAGTGATGCTCACATTCCAAGAATTAATAAAATAAATTCCCCATCTTGTGTTCAAAGTGTAAGTGTTATAGTTCCACAAACACATCTGTCCTTTAGTACCTCAGACAAATCTGAACCTAGACGGTGAGTGCCCGCAGTTCTACGCCACAACGCAGGAACAGTGATCAACTCAGCACAATTAAGAACCCACGAGGGAGTCAGAAGAGTCACAGATGTAGGTGGGAAGAGACTGGACCAGCGGAGAAAAGATAGAGTCCAGATAGGAAGAAATGAGTTCAGTTGGGCAGGAGCAGGCTGACACAATGGGTCTGCCAGGACAGTCCCGTTTGTGGATTTTGGGAAGGAGGTAGAAGCGGGCTGTCCGGGGTTGCGGGACTATGAGGTTGGAAGCTGTAGAGGGAAGATCTCCAGAGGAGATGAGGTCAGTGACAGTCCTTTGGACGGTGGCTTGATGTTCGGTGGTGGGGTCATGGTCCAGAGGGAGGTAGGAAGAGGTGTCTGTGAGTTGGCGTTGAGCTTCTGCAAGTTTGTTCAGTTTGCTTACCCACTGTTTTTTTCAGGTTGTTTTTCTTCAGGTTTGCACTTGCTGATGTTCAATATTCAATATATTCACACCTAATCTGTACTAATGCTTTGTCTTTCAACACACCATTAACATATTGTTTGCCTTTGCTCCGTGACCTTTTGGTCAGCTATGTGGCCTGGTCCAATCTGCACCTTCTCCTTTGTTATCTCTTGCCCAACCCCCACCTCACTTGTTTATAATCTGTGACTTTTCTAATATTTGTCAGTTCCGAAGAAGGGTCACTGACCCGAAACGTTAACTCTGCTTCTCTTTCCACAGATGCTGCCAGACCTGCTGAGTGATTCCAGCATTTCTTGTTTTTGTTACAGTAGTACAATGCTTGTTACTGGACTATTAATCCAGAGAATGAGAGTTCAAATCCCACCATGGCAGTTTGAGAATTTAGCTGGGATCAGTAAAAGTGACCACGGCCTTTAGTCAGTCTGGTCGATATGTGATGCCAAGTGGCTAACTCTGAACTGTTGTCTAAGGTAACCTAGCAAGCCACTCAATTGTACCAAATTCTCAGGGAAACAGGGCAGCTAATAAATATCAGCTTTGCCAGCGATGCCTATATTGAGAATTTCTTTTAAATTTCCCATAGAAAGCAAATTGTAATCACTGTATAACAACCAGGAGAGGAAGCCTGGCTAATTTCTTCCTTGCTAAGTCACAGGGATTGAGTTATTTACAGCACACCTCACTGCCACATTCCATTTAACACCAGCGAACTCAGTACTGGCCAGGAATGGAAGCTGGGACTTTCTGGTTTGTATGAACAAACAAAGAACAAAGAACAGTACAGCACAGGAACAGGCCATTCGGCCCTCCAAGCCTGCGCCGATCTTGATGCCTGCCGAAACTAACACCTTCTGCACTTCCGGGGCCCGTATCCCTCTATTCCCTTCCTATTCATGCATTTGTCAAGATGTCTCTTAAATGGCTCAGTAATGAAGTGAGTCGCAGCTTTATCAACTAGATCAGCTGGGGAACTGTGCTTTATATTGCCCAGTCAACCCTGCTAGGTCCTTCTCACCAACATCGAGGGACTTTGTGCCAAATTGGAACAGCTGTCCCACACAGTAGTCAAGCAACAGCCTGACGTAGTCATACTCACCGAATCGTGCTTTACATCCAATGTCCCAAACTCCTCCATACCATCCAGGACAAAGAAGCGTACTTGATCGGCACCCCTTCCACCACCTTCAACATTCACTCCCTCCACCACCGGCGCACAGTGGCAGCAGTGTGTACCACCTACAAGATGCACTGCAGCAACTCACCACGCCTCCTTCAACAAAACCTCCCAACCTGCGACCTCTACTACCTAGAAGGACAAGGGCAGCAGGCGCATAGGAACACCACCACCTGCAAGTTTCCCTCCAAGCCACATACCATCCTGACTTGGAACTATACTGCCGTTCCTTCACTGTCACCGGGTCAAAATCCTGGAACTCCCTTCCTAACAGCACTGTGGGTCTCCCTACACCACATGGACTGCAGCGGGTCAAGAAGGCAGCTCACCACCACCTTCTCAAGGGAAATTAGGGATGGGCAACAAATGTTGGCCTAGCCAGCGATGCGCACATCCCAGATATGAACAAAGGTAACATTATTCATTGATCAGCAACAAACAATGTGTCAGCAATCCAACAACCAACCAGAATGGTTTGCTTTGCAAAGAAACAACACTGAGGTTCACATTATAAATTCATTTATCTCTAAACTGCATAGAGATTTTCAAAGATTAATGGGTTAGAGTTTGCTAAAAAAAAAATACCAGTGTGTGAAGGACGCTCACCATTATTAATGTATAAACAACCAAGCGACTTGTGATGAAAAAGAGATACACCAGGAACTACAAATCACAAGTTGCTGGACAATTTGCCCCTCTCCCATGGTTAGCTTTGGCATTTCAGAGTTAAGAGTCAATCACATGGGGTCTGGAGTCACATGTAGGCCAAACCAGGTAAGGATGTCCAGTTTCTGTCCCTAAAGGACATTAGTGAACCTGATGGGTTTTTATAAAAATCTGGTAGCTTTAGCATTACCACTGACACTAGCTTTTCTATTCCATATTCGTTTAATTAATTGAATGTAAAGTCCATAGTAGCTGTGGTGTGATCTGAACTCGTATTTCCGGATCATTAGTCCAGGCCTCTGGATTGCTAGTCTAGTAACATGGCCATTATGCTACCAAATCCATACACGATGTTCCTGAAATTGATGTATTTGTACATTAACTGTCCATTGAACTTGCCACAGAAAGTCGAGTAGTAATTATCAGCATAAGTGCCCTTTTAAACGTGATAATTGCTAATGATCGTCAATCAACCTCTTCAGCCCAGAAAGTAAACAATTCAAACTGTTGAGTTTCAATCCTTCAGGTTGTAAATTGTTGCTGGAGATTTTAAAAACACCAATTTTTTCATTTGACATCTCCGTCTTCCTTTTCCTTTGTCTCTTTTCTCCTCTTAATCCAGTCTTTCCTTCCCTCTCTTACTTTCTCTTTCTGTACTTGATTTGACTCATTCACTGTCCTTCCCGTTTATTATTCAATTCTTTAATCTCATTGGTTGGGGAAATCAACTGGATGAAACCAGTTAAAACAATCAGTCCTACGATCAGGGGTGTGACCAGAGACATGTGACTGGAGCTCAGGTTTCAGTTTAGAAGATCACTCTGCAGTTGCGGAGGTGAAACAGCAAGCTGGTATTTTAAAGAAACAAAGTTGCTGTAATTGAAACCTGTTTTCTGGAGCCTGGCCCTCAGGGTGCAAGTTGCTACAGCTGTTTTCCGTGACTTAAAGAAGTACTTAAGGCAACATCCGTGGAACTATGCCATCAGACTGTTGCGAGAAACCATGGAGGTTCCGAAAGGGTGTGCAGTTTCGGTGCAGACGCTATCGATGGAGTTCAGATTTCAGGGTAACTACTATTGAATGGAAATCAGCATTTGCATCTTAGAAGTCGGGATTTGGAGATCTACTTGAAAAGTTCAAAAACCTTAAAGATATTGTGGCACTAATTGGTGTTACCTTTGCTGAGAGGACCATCCAGAAGAACTGAGAGATCTATCTTTGTTGCATCTGATAATTAATGTGTAATCTTTAAGCTTGACCATGATTTAACTGTTAGTTCATGTCTAAGTTTTGTTGGTTTTTGTTTGAGTGTTGAAGTAAAACTTACAAAAGTGATATCTTGTCTGTTTGCGTTTTATTTCTAAATTGGGGTCAGTGGGTGGATTGGTTTGTGATCTCCATGGGGATCATAACACTCTCCTTAGGTAGAGGCCTAAACTGTACACAGTACTCCAGACGTAGTCTCACCAAAGTGCTGTACAATTACACTAAGTCCTCCTTACACTTGTACTTGTAACCCCTTTGAAATAAAGGTCAACATACCATTTGCCTTCCTAATTGCTTGCTGTAACTGCATGTTAACTTTCTGTATATCTTGTACAGGGACTGCCATACCCGTCTGAACATCAACATTGTTGTCACCATTTAAAACTGCAGGCTGCTCTTAGCAGCAGAGTGAACATAGTCAGACATCAACACAAGGTAGAATGGGAGCAGGTACCTGAGAGACACGTGCTGCCTCTGCAAGGAATTTCTTCATCTCCGCTGCATCATGAGCCACGTTCATCGCTGAACCACTGTGGAAGTCAAAATGAAACGATGGTGTCAAACCTCTACACATCAGCAAGAACTGGCTGCTAAATTTTACTTACCTACTCATCCACCCACCTCACAGAGCTGACTCAGCCCACCCCGACACAGCTGACTCACTGTAGCACAGCCCCACACTGCCCATGAAGAAAGCTGGCTCAGCAATTCCCTCTGGCTCTGCACAGCACTGGCTCTCAGCTTGTCCACTCCCACCACTGCACACCCATCTCAACTCCCCTGCAATGCAGTTGATTCAGCACCCCACTCACCCCCATCCCACTTGCCCGCATCCTACCCCCAACCGTGCACGCTCAGCAGCTGGTGTGAGAATTGGAAAAAAGTCACACTCAGGAATTTAAGAGAACTCTTCTATATAATGGTATATTGGGAGCTTTACACTGTATTTAACCTGTGCTGTAACGGCACTGGGGTGTATGATGGGACAGTGTAGAGGGAGCTTGACTCGAATCCGTGCTGTACCTGCTTTGGGAGCACAAGAAAATAAGAACAGGAGTTGGCCATTTAGCTCCTTGAGCCTGTTCCACCATTTCAATGGCTTAATGGCTGATCTGCAAGCCAACTCCATTTCCCCGCTTTTTCCCATAACCCTCAATTCCTTTATTTAATAAAAGTTTATTAGTTTCAGTTTTAAAATTACAATTGATGGAGCACCAATTGTCTTTTGTGGAAGAGAGTTCTTCATGTTCCAAGAGAAAGACAGGACTGATCAAAGATAAAACAAGGTCCGGGATGGGGCCTGCAGGAGAGAGAGAGGAGCGACCCAGGATAAAGAAAGGCCTGACAGCAAGACCTATGGGAGAGAGAGAGAAGCGACCCATGATAAAACGAAGCTCGAAAGCAGGACTGCAGGAGAGAGAGAGAGGAGCGACCCTGGATAAAACAAATCCTAATTGCTTGCTGCACCTGCATGTTAGCTTTCAGTGACTTATTGACAAGGACACCCAGGACCGACCCTTTGTACATTTACACTTTCTAATTTCTTACCATTTAAGAAATACTCTGCATATCTATTCCTCCTACCAAAGTGGATAACATCACATTTTTCCACATTATATTCCATCTGCAATGTTCTTGCCCACTCACTAAGTCTGTTCAAATCCACTTGAAGCTGCTTTGCATCTTCCTCACAACACACATTCCCACCAAGTTTTGTGTCATCCTCCTTCTTTCTTTTGGGCCTCCTTATCTCGAGAGACAATGGATACGCGCCTGGAGGTGGTCAGTGGTTTGTGAAGCAGCGCCTGGAGTGGCTATAAAGGCCAATTCTGGAGTGACAGACTCTTCCACAGGTGCTGCAGAGAAATTTGTTTGTCGGGGCTGTTGCACAGTTGGCTCTCCCCTTGCGCCTCTGTCTTTTTTCCTGCCAACTACTAAGTCTCTTTGACTCGCCACAATTTAGCCCTGTCTTTATGGCTGCCCGCAAGCTCTGGCGAATGCTGGCAACTGACTCCCACGACTTGTGGTCAATGTCACACGATTTAATGTCGCGTTTGCAGACGTCTTTATAGCGGAGACATGGACGGCCGGTGGGTCTGATACCAGTGGCGAGCTCGCTGTACAATGTGTCTTTGGGGATCCTGCCATCTTCCATGCGGCTCACATGGCCAAGCCATCTCAAGCGCCGCTGACTCAGTAGTGTGTATAAGCTGGGGGTGTTGGCCGCTTCAAGGACTTCTGTGTTGGAGATATAGTCCTGCCCGATGCCAAGTATTCTCCGAAGGCAGCGAAGATGGAATGAATTGAGACGTCGCTCTTGGCTGGCATACGTTGTCCAGGCCTCGCTGCCGTAGAGCAAGGTACTGAGGACACAGGCCTGATACACTCGGACTTTTGTGTTCCGTGTCAGTGTGCCATTTTCCCACACTCTCTTGGCCAGTCTGGACATAGCAGTGGAAGCCTTACCCATGCGCTTGTTGATTTCTGCATCTAGAGACAGGTTACTGGTGATAGTTGAGCCTAGGTGGGTGAACTCTTGAACCACTTCCAGAGCGTGGTCGCCAATATTGATGGATGGAGCATTTCTGACGTCCTGCCCCATGATGTTCGTTTTCTTGAGGCTGATGGTTAGGCCAAATTCATTGCAGGCAGCCGCAAACCTGTCGATGAGACTCTGCAGGCACTCTTCAGTGTGAGATGTTAAAGCAGCATCGTCAGCAAAGAGGAGTTCTCTGATGAGGACTTTCCGTACTTTGGACTTCGTTCTTAGACGGGCAAGGTTGAACAACCTGCCCCCTGATCTTGTGTGGAGGAAAATTCCTTCTTCAGAGGACTTGAACACATGTGAAAGCAGCAGGGAGAAGAAAATCCCAAAAAGTGTGAGTGCGAGAACACAGCCCTGTTTCACACCACTCAGGATAGGAAAGGGGTCTGATGAGGAGCCACCATGTTGAATTGTGCCTTTCATATTGTCATGGAATGAGGTGATGATACTTAGTAGCTTTGGTGGGCATCCAATCTTTTCTAGTAGTCTGAAGAGACCACGTCTGCTGACGAGGTCAAAGGCTTTGGTGAGATCAATGAAAGCAATGTAGAGGGGTATCTGTTGTTCACGGCATTTCTCCTGTATCTGACGAAGGGAGAACAGCATGTCAATGGTCGATCTCTCTGCACGAAAGCCACACTGTGCCTCAGGGTAGACGCGCTCGGCCAGCTTCTGGAGCCTGTTCAGAGTGACTCGAGCAAAGACTTTCCCCACTATGCTGAGCAGGGAGATTCCACGGTAGTTGTTGCAGTCACCGCCGATCCAGATCCTCTATCTAAACCTGTCGCCTATTTTCTAAGGGTCTGTATCTCTTTACTTCCTGCCCATTCATGTATCTGTCTAGATACATCTTAAAAGACGCTATCGTGCCCGCGTCTACCACCTCCGTTGGTAACGCGTTCCAGGCACCCACCACCCTCTGCGTAAAGAACTTTCCACGCATATCCCCCCTAAACTTTTCCCCTCAATCAGGTCCCCCCTCAACCTCCGTCTTTCTAATGAAAATAATCCTAATCTACTCAACCTCTCTTCATAGCTGGCGCCCTCCATACCAAGCAACATCCTGGTGAACCTCCTCTGCACCCTCTCCAAAGCATCCACATCCTTTTGGTAATGTGGCAACCAGAACTGCACGCAGTATTCCAAATGTGGCCGAACCAAAGTCCTATACAACTGTAAAATGACCTGCCAACTCTTGTACTCAATACCCTGTCCGATGAAGGAAAGCATGCCGTATGCCTTCTTGACCACTCTATTGACCTGCGTTGCCACCTTCAGGGAACAATGGACCTGAACACCCAAATCTCTCTGTACATCAATTTTCCCCAGGACTTTACCATTTACTGTATAGTTCACTCTTGAATTGGATCTTCCAAAATGCATCACCTCGCATTTGCCCTGATTGAACTCCATCTGCCATTTCTCTGCCCAACTCTCCAATTTATTTATATTCTGCTGTATTCTCTGACAGTCCCCTTCACTATCTGCTACTCCACCAATCTTAGTGTCGTCTGCAAACTTGCTAATCAGACCACCTATACTTTCCTCTAAATCATTTATGTATATCACAAACAACAGTGGTCCCAGCACGGATCCCTGTGGAACACCACTGGTCACACGTCTCCATTTTGAGAAACTCCCTTCCACTGCTACTCTCTGTCTCCTGTTACCCAGCCAGTTCTTTATCCATCTAGCTAGTACACCCTGGACCCCATGCGCCTTCACTTTCTCCATCAGTCTACCATGGGAAACCTTATCAAACGCCTTACTGAAGTCCATGTATATGACATCTACAGCCCTTCCTTCATCAATCAACTTTGTCACTTCCTCAAAGAATTCTATTAAGTTGGTAAGACATGACCTTCCCTGCACAAAACCACGTTGCCTATCACTGATAAGCCCATTTTCTTCCAAATGGGAATAGATCCTATCCCTCAGTAACTTCTCCAGCAGCTTCCCTACCACTGACGTCAGGCTCACCGGTCTATAATTACCTGGATTATCCCTGCTACCCTTCTTAAACAAGGGGACAACATTAGCAATTCTCCAGTCCTCCGGGACCTCACCCGTGTTTAAGGATGCTGCAAAGATATCTGTCAAGGCCCCAGCTATTTCCTCTCTCGCTTCCCACAGTAACCTGGGATAGATCCCATCCGGACCTGGGGACTTGTCCACCTTAATGCCTTTTAGAATACCCAACACTTCCTCCCTCCTTATGCCGACTTGACCTAGAGTAATCAAACATCTGTTCCTAACCTCAACATCCTTCATGTCCCTCTCCTCGGTGGATGCAAAGTACTCGTTTAGAATCTCACCCATTTTCTCTGACTCCACGCATAACTTTCCTCCTTTGTCCTTGAGTGGGCCAATCCTTTCTCTAGTTACCCTCTTGCTCCTTATATATGAATAAAAGGCTTTGGGATTTTCCTTAACCCTGTTTGCTAAAGATATTTCATGACCCCTTTTAGCCCTCTTAATTCCTCGTTTCAGATTGGTCCTACATTCCCGATATTCCTTCAAAGCTTCGTCTTTCTTCAGCCACCTAGACCTTATGTATGCTTCCTTTTTCCTCTTAGCTAGTCTCACAATTTCACCTGTCATCCATGGTTCCCTAATCTTGCCATTTCTATCCCTCATTTTCACAGGAACATGTCTCTCCTGCACGCTAATCAACCTCTCTTTAAAAGCCTCCCACATATCAATTGTGGATTTACCTTCAAACAGCTGCTCCCAATCTACATTCCCCAGCTCCTGCCGAATTTTGGTATAGTTGGCCTTCCCCCAGTTTAGCACTCTTCCTTTAGGACCACTCTCGTCTTTGTCCATGAGTATTTTAAAGCTTACGGAATTGTGATCACTATTCCCAAAGTAGTCCCCTACTGAAACTTCAACCACCTGGCCGGGCTCATTCCCCAACACCAGGTCCAGTATGGCCCCTTCCCGAGTTGGACTATTTACATACTGCTCTAGAAAACCCTCCTGGATGCTCCTGACAAATTCTGCTCCATCTAGACCTCTAACACTAAGTGAATCCCAGTCAATGTTGTCTCCTGCAGTGCTGGAGAGCCTCCTATTGGCCCTCCAGCTTCAAGAGCCTGCCACCGTCCTTGATTGGACAGCAAGCCCAACCTTTAGCCACTAATTGGCAAATTCAGGGAAAAGTACTGCTGGGTGACTGTTACCACACAGTGCGAAGTTGTGACCTCCATTTGACCCTGGCGTCAGGGTCTCCACCCAAAGGGCAAAACCCTACCCATGAATGCAAGGATGGGAAATAAACATTTCAGCGAACTTAACATTTCAAAAAGACAGCAGAATGAAAAAGGAGGAGTAGCCAAGATAATATGGGATAACATAAGAACAGTAGTAAGAAAGGATCTTGCTTCAGAAGATCAGCAGGTGAAATCAGTACGGGTGGAGATTATTAGTAACAAACATCAGAAAACGTGGATGGGAGATGTTCTAACAGTCGTTATAGATAGAATATTATGCAAGAAATAATTGAAACTTGTAACAAAGAATGTAATAAACATGGAAGACTTTAATCTTCATCTGGACTGGACAAATCAAATTGGCAAAGATGAGTTTGTAGAATGCTTTTACAACAAGTTCCTATAACAATGCACTGTAGAACCAACTAGTGATAAAGCTATTTTAGATCTAGTACTGTGTAATGAGGCAGAGTTAATTAATAATTTCATAGTAATTTATCCTCTGGGAAAAAGTGATCATAATACAATTGAGTTCCATATTAAGTTTGAGAGGGACATACTCAAGTCCAAAACAAGAATCTTAAACTTCAACAAAGTTAAATGGGTAAATAGACAAAAAGGTATGGAGGTAATTATTTAAAATTTTCAACAAAAAAAATTCCATTAATAAACAAAAACTTAGCAAGAAAATCCATCCATGGCTTATTAGGAAAGTTAAAGGCAGTATTAGATTAAAATAAGAGGCTTATAATGTTGCAAAGCATCGTGGTAAGCCTGAGGATTAGGATATTTTTAGAAACTGGCAAAAAGAAACCAAAAAGTTGATTAAAAAAATGAAAAAATACAATGACAGCAAACTAGCCAGGAATAGAAAAACCTTTTACAAATATATAAAAAGGAGGAGAATAGCTAAAGTAAATGCTGGTCCCTTAGAGGCAGAGACAGGAAAAATTATCATGGGGAATGAGGAAATTGCAGAGACCTTGAACAAATATTTTGCAGTTGCCTTCACAGTCAAAGGCACAAATTACATACCAGAAATCGAGCATAAACATGGGGCTAATAGGAGTGAGGAAATTAAATTAATATCAGCAAAGCTAAAGTATTACAGTAACTTAAGGGACTAAAAGCCGACACATCCCCAGGGCCTGATGGCTCACATCCTTGGCTTCTAAAAGAGGTAGCTGCAGAGATAGTGGATGCACTGGCTATGATTTTCCAAAAGGAAGTCTGAACAATGCACTTAGAAGATCATAGTATGATCAGACAGAGTCAATGTGGTTTTATGAAAGGGAAATCATGTTTGCCAAATTTATTTCAAAGTTTTGAGGATGGAACTAGTCAGGTAGATAAAGGGGAGCCAGTAGATGTATAATACTTGGATTTCCAAAAAGCATTCAATAAGGTGTCACACAAAAGGTTAGGTAAGGGCTTGTGGAGATGGGGGTCATATATTATCATGGATGGAGGATTGGTTAATGGACAGAAAGTAGACAGTAGGTAGAAGTGGGGCATTTTCAAGTTGGCAGGCTGTGACTAGTGGAGTGCCGCAAGGATCAGTGCTGGGGCCTCAGCTATTTACAATCTATATTAATGACAGAGTAATGTATCCAAGTTTGCTGATGATACAAAGCTAGATGGGAATGTAAGTTGTGAGGAGGACACATAGAGGCTGCATAGAGATATAGACAGGTTAAATGAGTGGGCAACAAGGTGGCAGATGGAGTATAATGTGGGGAAGTGTGAGTTTATTCGCTTTGGTAGTAAGAATAACAAGCAGAATATTTATAAGAGGCATGTAACTTTTAAATATTGATGTTCAGAGAGACTTGGGCATACTAGCACTAGGAACACAGAAAGTTAGCAGGTACACATCAATTAATTAGGAAGGCAAATAGCATGTTGGCCTTTATGGCATGGGAATTGGAGTACAAGGATAAGGAAGTCTTGCTACAATTGTATAGGGCTTTGGTGAGACCACACCTAGAATAGTGTCTGCAGTTTTGATCTCCATTTCTAAGGAAGGATACACTTACATTGGCAGTGGTACAGCAAAGGTTCACTTGATTGGTCCCTTGGATGAAAAGGTTGTCCTAAGATGAGTGGCTGAGAAAATGTAGGTCTATACTCTCTGGAGTTTAGAAGAATGAGAGGTGATCTCATTGAAGGGGCTTAATAGGGTATCTAATTTCTCCTTAAATGCATTTATGCTATTTGCCCGAACTACGTCTGTGGTAGCAATTTCCATTCTCTGCATAAAGAAGTTTCTCCTGAATTCTTTATTGGATTTATTAGTGATTATCTTATATTTATGGCCCCTAGATTTGGCCTCTCCTATCAGTGGAAACATCTTCTCTATGTTTATCCTGTCAAATCCTTGCAGAATCTTAAGGACCTCTATCAGATCAACCCTCAGCCTTCTCTTTTCTAGAGGCCTAGCCTGTTCAATCTTTTCTGATCAGTATAACCTCTCAGTTCTGGTATAGTTCTTGTAAATCTTTTTTTACACCTTTTTTGTCCTTTTTAATAATATGGAGACCAGAGCTATGCACAGTATTCTAATTGTGGCTTAACCAAAATGCTACACAAGTTTAACATAACTCCTCCACTTTTTAATTATAGTCCTCTGGGAATGAACTTGGTTTACTTTCTTTATGGCTGTATGCACCTGTGTTGCTACTTTCAGCGATTTGTGCATGTAAATTCCTAGGTCCATCAACCCTATTTGGACTCTAATTTTCCAGAGAGAGTCTGTGACCTTCGTATTCTCCCTGGCAGAATATACAACCTTACACTTACCTATATTGAAATTCATGTGCCACGTGTCCTCTCATTCTGCAAGTTTAATAAGTCTTGTCTTTTGCCATAATATTCACCAGTATTAACTATACCCACAATTTGATGCCATATGCAAATTTTGAAATCATACTTGCAGAGGGACCATACACTGTGTCTAATTAGTGTTATTCATGGGAATGTTTGATGGGACAGTGTAGACAGAGCTTAGCTCAGAATCTAATCTGTGCTGCATCTGCCTTGGGAGTGTTTGTGCACTCGAACATAAACATCCCTCACTTCGGTAGGCATAAAATATATAAAGCAGTTTAAAAAGTCCATATAAAGCTTATCATCCTGGAGGCAAAGAGAAGAATATTTGAAAAAAGGGCCAGAAAAGACAATCAATGTTCCATCCCAATATGGTGCAACCTACATGCAGCACCAACCCTCCTCCCTCACGGGTCACAAAATGTTCTAGGGAAATGAAATAATTATAGGCCAATATAAGAAAATAACTTTGCAAAGTTCCTCTCTGGCTCCTGAGCTTCAGGAGACCAGTGGCTGATACCACTTTCCCAGTCAGCCCACCTAGACTCTATATCGAGAGAGCTTGCTCTCAGGAACCTGACTATTCCCTTTTGAATGCTTACAGCCAAAACATACTCACCTAATTCCAAATTTTGGTGATACTTTGTGAAAAAAACCACCTAATTCAATTCTTTTGCAAATTTTACAGACGCACCCATCCCCACGCAGACTGAACCTAATCTCATCATTTCAAAGACGACAATCAAATCCCATTGTGCAATCATTTTCACTTTTTCAGGGTTAAAAGCTCTAGCTATCTAATGATACCTGAGGGTCTTTAAACAAGTTAGCAATCAAAAGTGGGCCTTGACTGAACCATTTCCAGAATCTCAGTTTCTCCAACCATACAAGCTGGACAGTATTCTAGATGTGATCAGATCAAAGTCTTATACAATGTAAGGATAATATTGCTATTTTCTGTGTTTATTGTCCGTTCAGGGATGAGATCTTTAAAGACTTCTGAACAATAACCCCCAGACTTCTCGTGCACAACAGCCTTGACAAAAGCACTACACATGCCTAAAATTGCTCCTGCCCAAAGGCATCATCTTGAA
The DNA here is from genome assembly GCF_036365525.1 of Heterodontus francisci. Taxonomy (NCBI): domain Eukaryota; kingdom Metazoa; phylum Chordata; class Chondrichthyes; order Heterodontiformes; family Heterodontidae; genus Heterodontus; species Heterodontus francisci. Next base: position 136,127,277 of record NC_090377.1, on the reverse strand, counting down.
TATGTCTATATTGAAACCCATCTGTCAGACCTCTTCATGTAATTTGTTCATATTTTTCATCCAAGGTCCTAACATCCCCCTAAATGTGTGTGTCAACAGCAAATCATTAATCTATTCCCAATACATTCATCCAGATCATTAATAAAAGATGGAAAAGAGCAGGGATCGCTGCATGACTCTATTAGTGACCAGCCCCATTACTTTTCATCTGAGCCAATATAACCAATTTCCTAACCAACCTAAAGTCTGCCCACAAATCCTACAAGATGCAGTCTTGTACAACCAATTTTATGAAAGGCTTTTGAAAATCCAGATACACAATACTGACAGAGCTTCCGTCATTCAATAACATTGTAACCTCAAAATACAATTGTGATGATCACTGTTCACTACGACCAACCACATCTTTAAACTCTTCTCCCTCACATCTTAAGGCTCCTTGGAATATTACCATGACAAAAAGTGCTAAATAAGGGCAATGTTACTTTTGCTGGAATCTAGTTAAGGGGGTGGTCAGTTGACTTGAATACAGTGCAACGTAGTTAACCATAACCATGACTGCAAACGCCACCTTGGGCCAACCATGAGCCATTCACATGGTTATGGCAATAAGGAACAGGTATATAGGAAGCTCACATTAATAAATCCAAGACAGAGTACTTAGAAATACATTTCTGAAATTGCTTTAGGAAATGTAAAGCTCACTCAAGCTCATACTTTACACTTGCTCCAATCAACCCTCAGATTTATCTTAAATGAGCTGCCTAAATCCTACAAGGAACAGCTGGAACATTATCGGAGGGCAACAATTGGCTTCAGGCAGAGCTGCCAACTCCTGGAGATTACACTGTGACTCCTGCCGGAGACTCCATGTGCGTTGAAAGGCAGGGTTGAGCTAAATTATGACATCCCCCTACAGTTAAATGGTCTGTCAACACTCACCATCTAGGTTCAGACATGAAGAATGGCCATTTGAGTGAGCAAGTCAGCACCTTCAAAATAGGGCATCAGGACAGAGAAAAAGGAAAAACTACTGGATAACAAGCTGCCATAAAACTCAGTTTTGTACCCAAAAGCGTGCACAGATTAGATTTTGGCATCTTACATAAAATAAAGCTGACACTTCTCACAGATTTTAAGTGGAGCCAAATGCCCGAAATTAATAACTTTACCTTAGGACATAAGATGGCCGCAGCAAGCAGGGGTAGCCCACAGTCTCAGCAAATGAGAGTGCATCATCCTAGCATAAAAAAATGAGTCAGTCAGTGAAACGGCTACTTATTGTACACCAAACATTCTTCTCACACAGAGATCTGGGAATCCACAACACAGCCTTCCACATCCCAAGACAGAGAAGCTGGATTAAAGTTTCATCAGAATTGCAATTCTGATCCAGGGTCGATACCTGGAACATTAACCAGTCCTTTCCCAAGGGCTGGCTGACCTGTTGTATGTTCCCAGTATTTCCTGTTCCTTTTCCCTTTGCACTTCTCATACTTAATGTTGAATGGAAACAATGTCCAAATAACTAACCAATAGCAGATTCCCATGTTACAACACAGGTGTAAAAATGACAGCTGAGTTTACAGACTTGTAATTAGGCAGCACGGCGTAAATATAGAAATAGAAAGGAAAGAAGTACCATATTAGAGAGGAGCAGACTAAGAAAGACTATGAGGAATACAAAGACAGGTTTAGAATGCTTTTTGTAAACGCACAAAGTGAAGTGAGCTACAAGCACAAACAGCTATGTGGGAATATGATGTAGTGGCAATAGTATAAACATGGCTTAAAAATGGTGAGGATTGGGTGCTTAATACTCACATATGAGGAAAGTTCAGAAAAGATAAGGAAGACAAAAGGGAGGTGAGGTGGCAGTACTGATCAGGGAAGTGTTGCAAAGGGAGAATGTCCTTGAGGGGCCAAGGACAGAATTCATTTGGTTAGAGTTGAGAAGCAAAAAAGGTATGATCACATGACTGGGGGTATTCTATAGGCCTCCAAATAGTGAGAGAGACAGAGACAGAGAGATAGAGGAGAAAATCTGCAGGGAAATCACAGAAATATACAAGAACTATAAAGTGGTGATAATGGGGGATTTTAATTACCCAAATATCAATTGAGATAATGTTAAGAATAAAATGTTAGGGGGAGGAATTTCTCAAATGTGTTCAGGAGAACTTCCTTGACTAGTATGTTCTCAGTCCAAATAGGAAGGAGGCATTGCTGGATCTGGTGCTGGTGCTGGAGAATGAAACAAGTCTCTGTGGGCTAACACTTGGGCAAAAGTGATCATTGTATCATAAGGTTTAGTTTAGTAATGGAGAAGAGCAAGGAACAATCGAAAGTAGAATTTCTAAATTGGAACAGGGCTAACTTTAATGGGATGAGGGGGGATCTGGCCAGAGTAAAATGGAACCAAAGACTGACAGGAAAAACTGTAACCAACGATGGGCGATCTTTAAGATGATGTTTCTGGTACATGGTAGGCACATTCCAAGAAGGAGGAAAGGCAGGGAACCCAAAGCCAGGGCTCCTTGGATGATGAGGGCAATAGAGAATATAATGAAACTTAAAAAAAGAGGGTGTATGATGCATATCAGGTGAATATTTCAACTGAGAACCAGGCCAAATACCAGTTGAGAGGGGAAGTGAAGCAAAAATAAGACTGGCAAAGAGAGGATATGAGAACAGAATGGCAGTTAACATAAAAGGGAACCCAAAAATCCTCGACCAGCATGTAAATAGAAGGCAGGTAGCAGGAGGCCAGGTGGGGCCCATTAGGGACAAAGAGGGTGATATATGTTTAGAGGCACAGGGCATGGCTAGAATACTTAATGAGTACTTTGTATTGGTGTTTACTAAGGAATGAAATGTTGTCAAAGTATTGGCAGAAGTGGAGACGGAAGAGGCAATGGATGGAGTGAAAATTGATAGGCAGAATGTACTGGAAAGGCTGGCTATGCTTAAAGTGGATAAGTTGCTTGGTCCGGATGGCTTGCATCCCAAGTTGCTGAGGGAAGGGGGGGGCGAAGATAGAGGAAGGGCTTGCTATAATCTTCCCTAAATTAAGGGGAAAGTGGCAAATGTGACATTCTTGTTCAAGAAAGGGTGTAAGGACACTCCTAGTAATTACAGGCCAGTCAGTTTAACATCAGTGTGGGTAAGAATTTACAAACAATAATCAGGGAAAAAATTGACACTCGGAGAGGTTTGAGTTAATTAAGGAGAGCCAGCACGGATTTGTACAAGGCAGATCATGCTTGACTAATCAAATTGAATTTTTTGACGAAGTAACAGAGAAGGTTGATGAGGGGAATGTGCTGGATGTTGTCTATATGGATTTTAAGAAATCATTTGACAAAGTATCACATTCATAAAGCTCTAGTTAGGCCATAGCTACAGTTTTGAATCCAGTTCTGGTCACCACACTTCAGGAAGGATTTGAGGGTGCTTGAGAGGGAGCAGAGGAGATTTACCAGAATGATTGCAGGGATAGGGGATTTTAGTTCCAAGGTTACACTGCAGAAGCTGGGGTTATTCAACTTGGAGCAAAGGAGATTGAGGGGAAATCTGATAGAGGTGTACAAGATTTTGACAGACTTAGATAAATGTGGACAAAGAAAACCGTTCCCATTAGCTGATGGTACAAAGCCTAGGGGACACAGATTTAAGGTTTTGCACAAGACATACATGGGGATGTGAGGAAGAACCTTTTTTTACACAGTGAGTGGTAATGACCTGGAGCTGGCTGTCTACAAAGACGGTGGGCACAGAGACGATCAATGATTTCAAAAGGAAATTGGAAAGGCACTTGAGGGAAATGAACTTGTAGGGCTATGGGAATAGAGCAGAGGAATGGGACTGACTGGATTGCTCTACAGAGAGCTGTCATGACTCAATGGACTGAATGGCCTCCTTCGGTGCCGCAATGACTCCATAAGGGAGATTGCATATCTGGTCAAATGTAAAATGACACAGTTAGGAGTGGTGTTTACATTGACACTCCCCTGTTCAATCATATTTGGTAATACAACAGACAAATGCCTCCTGGTAGCTATTGCTCTACATCCTCTCTACTGAGTCATTTAAAAAAGATTCATATTCCATGCTCCACCTGTAGCTCCATTGCAATGGGTGTGAATCCCCAGCACAATCTGCACTCTTGACCAGGAGTAAGACCAGTGAGAATGGGAAATCAGGACTGCAGATAGCAAGCTGAGTGTAAAGATTCGAGTTTGGTGAAGGGGGAGGAGGCGCTCCATTTTACTACTTTTTTTTTAAAAAAACGATCTAGTATTTGGTTCCTGCTTTGGCGCAGCTGTTTGGTGAGTACCTGGTAAGCTGTTCTATTTATCATAAATAGTCTGTAAAGTTAAGGTATGGCAGGGCAGCTCTGCCGAGTGGAATGCACAGCCTGTGGCATGTGGGAAGTCATGGAAGCACCATGTGCCCCAGACAAACATATCTGCGGAAGTGTCACCGGCTGCAGAAGCTCAAGCTCCGGTTTTCGGAACTCGAGCGGTGGCTGGAGCCACTGTTGTGCATCCGCGAGGCGGAGGACTATGTGGATAGCACGTTTAGGGAGGTGGTCACACCACAGGATAGGAGCATGCAGGCAGATAGAGAATGGGTGACCACCAGGCAGTTGAAGAGAACCAGGCAGGTAGTGCAGGAGTCCCCTATGATCTCACTTGCTAATCAGTTTTCCATTTTGGATACTGGTGAGGGTGATGGTTCCTCAGAGGAGTGCAGTCAGAGCCAAGTTTGTGGCACCACAGGTAGCTCAGCTGCACAGGAGGGGAGGAAGAGGACTGGAATAGCAGTAGTGATAGGGGATTCGTTAGTTAGAGGAACAGACAGGTGTTTCTGTGGCAGTAAACGTGACTCCAGGATGGTGTGTTGTCTCCCTGGTGCCAGAGTTCAGGATGTCACGGAGAGGCTGCAGGACATTCTTCTGGGGGTGGGTGAACAGCCAGAGGTCATGGCCCACATTGGTACCAATGACGTAGGTAAGAAGGGGGATGTGGTCCTGAAAACAGATTTTAGGGAGTTAGGAAGGAGATTAAAATGCAGGACCTCAAAAGTAGTAATCTCAGGATTACTCCCAGTCCCATGTGCAAGTGAGCATAGGAATAGGAGAATTCAGCAATGGAACACATGGCTGGAGAACTGATGTAGGAGGGAGGGCATCATATTTAGATTAGATTAGATTAGATTAGAGATACAGCACTGAAACAGGCCCTTCGGCCCACCGAGTCTGTGCCGAACATCAGCCACCCATTTATACTAATCCTACACTAATCCCATATTCCTACCAAACATCCCCACCTGTCCCTATATTTCCCTGCCACCTACCTATATTAGTGACAATTTATAATGGCCAATTTACCTATCAACCTTCAAGTCTTTTGGCTTATGGGAGGAAACCGGAGCACCCGGAGAAAACCCACGCAGACACAGGGAGAACTTGCAAACTCCACACAGGCAGTACCAGGAATCAAACCCAGGTCCCTGGAGCTGTGAGGCTGCGGTGCTAACCACTGCGCCACTGTGCCGCCCTTTTTTAAAGATCTGTGTGTGTACACCCCAGGTCTCTCTACTCCTGCACCCACTTTACAATGGTATCATTTAGATTACAATGGTATCATTTGTGAGTCATTGGGACCAGTTCTGGGGCAGGTGGGACCTGTACAAGATGGATGGGGTACATCTTAGCAGGACTGGGACGAATATCCTTGCAGGGAGATTTGCTAGTGCTGTTGGGGAGGGTTTAAACTAAATTGTCAGGGCAATGGGAACCTAAGAGGGAGCTTACATTGGAGGGAAGCAAAACTGGTAACTTGTCTGGGGTGTGAGAACCAGGAGCAAGTATTAGAGAGCAAGCAGCACAGAATACTGGGGGAGATAGATAGCACAAGAGTAGGGAATAGTACGTTATTAGGTGGGGTCAGACTAAGGGAGAAAGTAGTAAAGTCTGAATCAGGGTTGATGTGCATGTATGTGAATGTATGGAGTGTGGTTAATAAGACTGGTTGAGGTACAGGCGCAGATTGCAATGTGGAAATATGATGTTGTGGCTATAACAGAGACCTAGATCAAAGAAGGGCAGGACTGAGAGTTAAATATTCCTGGATACAAGGTGTTCAGGAAAGATGGGAAAGGGAAAAAAGGTGGAGGGGTGGCAGTATTGATTAAGGAGAGCTTTGCAGTGCTGAAGAAAAAGGATGTCCCAGAGGGGTCGAGGACAGAATAAATTTGGCCACAGTTAAGGAACAAAAAAAGTGCAGTTACATTGCTCGGTGTTGTCTATCGGCCACCAGCTAGTGGGAAGGACGTACAGGAACAAATTTGCAAGAAAATTACACAGAGATGCAAAAATTATAGGGTAGTTATAATGGGGGACTTTAATTATCCAATCATCGACTGGGATAATAGTAGTGTAAAGAGCAGTGAGGGGCAAGAGTTCGTAGAGTGTGTTCAGGAAAATTTTCTACAACAGTATGTTGTAGTCCAATGAGAAAAGATGGACTGCTAGATCTGGTTCTTGGGAATGAGGTAGACCAAATGGATCAAGTATCAGTAGGACAGCAATTAGTGGATAGCGATTATTGTATCATAAGGTTTAGGCTGACTATGGAAAAGGACAAAGAACAATCCAGGATAAGAATCATTAACTGGGGGAAGGCCAACTTCAACGGGATAAGAATGAATCTGGGGGCGAATAAATTGGAGTCAAAAGCTGGCAGGAAAACCAGTAGATGAATAATGGGCGACCTTCAAAGAAGAGATAGTTCAGGCACAGTCAAGGGATGTTCCCTCGAGGGGGAAAAGTAGGGCAAACAAATCCAGAGCTCCCTGGACGACAAAAGAGGGAGAGATTAAGATAAAGAAGAAAGATTGTGCTTATGACAGATGCCAGGTAGAAAATACTATTGAGAACCAGGTTGAGTATAGAAGGTCCAGAGGGGAAGTGAAAAAGCAAATAAGAGAAGCAAAGAGAGAGCATGAAAAGAGACTAGACTGTCTGTACTTAAAGTGGATAAAACACCAGGGCCAGATGAGATCCATCCAAGGATACTGAGGGAAGTGAGGGTGGAAATCACAGAGGCACTGGCCATAATATTTCAGTCTTCCTTGGACTCGAGGGTGATGCCAGAGGACTGGAGAATTGCAAACGTTACACGCTTGTTCAAAAAAGGGTGTAATAAGCCCAGCTACTAGAGGCCATTCAGTTTAACTTCGGTGGTGGGAAAACTTCTAGAAAAAATAATTCGGAACAAAATCAATAGTCACATGGACAAATGCGAGTTAATTTAGGAAAGCCAAGCATGGATTCCTTAAGGGAAAATCATGTTTATCTAACATGCTGGAGATTTTTGAAGAGGTAACAGAGAGAATTGATGAGGGCAATGCTGTTATAAAAGCAAAATAATGTGGATGCTGGAAATCTGAAATAAAAACAAGAAATGCTGGAAATACTCAGCAGGTCTGGCAGCATCTGCGAAGAGAGAAGCCGAGTAAACGTTTCAGGTCAGTGACCCTTCTTCAGAAGGGTCAACATGGATACCGAATTGGCTGAGTGACAGGAAACAAAGAGTAGTGGTAATGGATGTTTTCTGGGCTGGAGGAAGGTTTGTAGTGGAGTTCCCCAGGGATCAGTGTTGGGACCCTTGCTTTTCCTGATATATATTAATGACCTAGACCTTGGCGTACAGGCACAATTACAAAGTTTGCAGATGATACGAAACTTGGAAGCATTGTGAACTACGAGGAAGATAGTGTAGAACTTCAACAGGACACAGACAAGTTGGTGGAATGGGCAGACAGGTGGCAGATGAAGTTCAATGCAGAGAAGGCAGCACAGTGGCGCAGTGGTTAGCACTGCAGCCTCACAGCTCCAGTGACCCAGGTTCAATTCTGGGTACTGCCTGTGCGGAGTTTGCAAGTTCTCCATGACTACGTGAGTTTTCGCCGGGTACTCCGGTTTCCTCCCACAGCCAAAGACTTGCAGGGTGATAGGTAAATTGGCCATTATAAATTGCTAGTGTAGGTAGGGGAATTGAGGGAAGGTGGGGATGTGGTATGAATATGGGATTAATGTAGGATTAGTATAAATGGGTGGTTGATGGTTGGCACAGACTCAGTGGGCCGAAGGGCCTGTTTCAGTGCTGTATCTATAAATAAATAATCATTCTGGCGAGAAAGAGCGGGAGCAGAGCTTTAAAACAAAAAGCGCACCAATAGGAACAGCATCCAAGACCAGAGAGAGAGAAAACAGAAGCAGTGGCGACAGCAGGAACAGTGGACCTGCTTGACCAATAAAAATCGGTGTGATGTCATAGGAGATCCGGTAAGTGATTGGGCAGCGCAGTGGTTAGCGCCGCAGCCTCACAGCTCCAGCTTTGCATCAGTATTCACCAAGGAGAAGGACCTGGTGGATGATGAGCATAGGGAAGGGAGTGCAGATAGTCTCAGTCATCTCATCAAAAAGGAGGAGGTGTTGGGTGTCTTGCAAAGCATTAAGGTAGATAGGTCCCCGGGGCCTGATGGGATCTACCCTAGAATACTGAGGGAGGCAAGGGAAGAAATTGCTGGGGCCTTAACAGAAATCTTTGCATCCTCATTGGCTACAGGTGAGGTCCCAGAGGACTGGAGAATAACCAATGTTGTTCCTTTGTTTAAGAAGGGTAGCAAGGATAATCCAGGAAATTATAGGCCGGTGAGCCTTACGTCAGTGGTAGGGAAATTATTAGAGAGGATTCTTCAGGACAGGATTTACTCCCATTTGGAAACAAATAGATTTATTCGCGAGAGGCAGCATGGTTTTGTGAAGGGGAGGTCGTGTCTCACTAATTTGATTGAGTTTTTTGAAGAAGTGACGAAGATGATTGATGAAGGAAGGGCAGTGGATGTTATCTATATGGACTTCAGTAAAGCCTTTGACAAGGTCCCTCATGGCAGACTGATACAAAAGGTGAAGTCACATGGGATCAGAGGTGAGCTGGCAAGATGGATACAGAACTGGCTTGGTCATAGAAGACAGAGGGTAGCAGTGGAAGGGTGCTTTTCTGAATGGACTGATGTGACTAGTGGTGTTCCGCAGGGATCAGTGCTGGGACCTTTGCTGTTTGTAGTATATATAAATGATTTGGAGGAAAATGTAGCTGGTCTGATTAGGAAGTTTGCGGACGACACAAAGGTTGGTGGAGTTGCGGACAGTGATGAGAATTGCCAGAGGATATAGCAGGATATAGATCGGTTGGAGACTTGGGCGGAGAAATGGCAGATGGAGTTTAATCCGGACAAATGTGAGGTAATGCATTTTGGAAGGTCTAATGCAGGTGGGAGGAATACAGTAAATGGCAGAACCCTTAGGAGTATTGACAGGCAGAGAGATATGGGCGTACAGGTCCACAGGTCACTGAAAGTGGCAACGCAGGTGGATAAGGTAGTCAAGAAGGCATACGGCGTGCTTGCCTTCATCGGTCGGGGCATAGAGTATAAAAATAGGCAAGTCCTGCTGCAGCTGTACAGAACTTTAGTTAGGCCACACTTAGAATATTGCGTGCAATTCTGGTCGCCACACTACCAGAAGGACGTGGAGGCTTTGGAGTGGGTACAGAAGAGGTTTACCAGGATGATGCCTGGTCTGGAGGGCATTAGCTATGAGGAGAGGTTGGAAAAACTTGGATTGTTTTCACTGGAACGACGGAGGTGGAGGGGCGATATGATAGAGGTTTACAAAGTTATAAGCGGCATGGACAGAGTGGATAGTCAGAAGCTTTTTCCCAGGGTAGAAGAGTCAGTTACTAGGGGACATAGGTTTAAGGTGAGAGGAGAAAAGTTTAGAGGGGATGTGCGAGGCAAGTTCTTTACAGAGAGGGTGGTGAGTGCTTGGAACTTGTTGCCGGGGGAGGTGGTGGAAGCAGGTACCATTGAGACGTTTAAGAGGCATCTTGCCAAATACATGAATAGGTTGAGAATCGAGGGATACGGACCCCGGAAGGGCGGCACAGTGGCGCAGTGGTTAGCACTGCAGCCTCACAGCTCGAGGGACCCAGGCTCGATTCTGGGTACTGCCTGTGTGGAGTTTGCAAGTTCTCCCTGTGTCTGCGTGGGTTTTCTCCGGGTGCTCCGGTTTCCTCCCACAAGCCAAAAGACTTGCAGGTTGGTAGGTAAATTGGCCATTATAAATTGTCACTAGTATAGGTAGGTGGTAGGTAAATATAGGGACAGATGGGGATGTTTGGTAGGAATATGGGATTAGTGTAGGATTAGTATAAATGGGTGGTTGATGGTTGGCACAGACTCGGTGGGCCGAAGGGCCTGTTTCAGTGCTGTATCTCTAATCTAATCTAATCTAAAGTGCAGAAGGTTTTAGTTTAGGCAGGCATCAAGATCGGCGCAGGCTTGCAGGGCCGAATGGCCTGTTCCTGTGCTGTACTGTTCTTTGTTCTTTGACCCGGGTTCAATTCTGGGTACTGCCTGTGCGGAGTTTGCAAGTTCTCCCTGTGACTGCGTGGGTTTTCGCTGGGTGCTCCGGTTTCCTCCCACAGCCGAAGACTTGTAGGTTGATAGGTAAATTGGCCATTATAAATTGCCCCGAGTATAGATAGGGGAATTGTGGGGATGTGGTAGGAATATGGGATTAATGTAGGATTAGTATAAGTGGGTGGTTGATGGTCTGCACAGACTCGATGGGCCGAAGGGCCTGTTTCAGTGCTGTATCTCTAAAATAGAAAAAAAAATAGAAGTGATTCATTTGTGGTAGGACGAACATGGAGAGACAATATAGAATAAAGAATATAATTCTAAAGGGGGTGCAGGAGCAGAGGGACCGAGGTGTATATGTGCATAAGTCATTGAAGGTGGCAGGACAGGTTGAGAGCGCAGTTAATAAAGTATACAGTATCCTGGGCTTTATTAATAAGGGCATAGAGTACAAGAGCAAGGAAGTTATGCTGACCTTGTATCAGACATTAGTTCGGCCTCAGCTGGAGTATTGCATTCAGTTCACGAGAATGCTTCTAGGGATGAGGAATTTCAGTTATGAAGATAGATTGGAGAAGTTGGGACTGTTTTCCTTGGAGGAGAAGGCTGAGAGGTGATTTGATAGAGGTATTCAAAATCATGAGGGGTCTGGACAGAGTAGACTCATGAAAGGATCGAGAATGAGAGGGCACAGATTTAAAGTATTTGGTAAGAGAAGAAAAAGTGACACGAGGAAAATCTTTTCACGCAGTGAGTGGTTAAGTTCTGGAAAGTGCTGCCTGAGAACGTGGTGGAGGCAGGTTCAATTGAAGCATTCAAAAGACAGTTATATGAAAAGGAAGAATGTGCAGGGTTATGGGGAGAAGGCAGGGGAATGGAACCGAGGGAATTGCTCTTTCAGAGAGCCGGTGCAGATATGATGGGCCGAATGGCCTCCTTCTGCACTGTAACGATTCTGTGAAGAGGCACCAGCGAGAATAGAGAATAGTTTACTTTGATATGTTAAATTAAAATTAATTTTAAACAATTTTGTTCTAGATCTCAAAGAACAGTAGCTTCACAGGGCATATCAAGTTTAACTACAAAAGTGAGAGTTGAGCAATCCAGATCCTTCATCAAGTTATCTATATTAAAAATCTTCCCTCTGCACACTGTCAATTGTTCCATTATAAAATCTGATGACAGTCTCCTCTGCTGGCAGGAGTTTGAATTACGAGTAATAAAGTTACATCGACAGTCTTTATTATAAATGTGAACACAGGCATTTTGAATGGAAATATAGAAATAAGGACAGAATATATGACTTTAAAAGTGGGTACTGAAGAACATCTGCAAACCCTGGTTCAGTTATCCCACAATGAAATCTCTTCGGTGTTAGCATGGTTGACCCTTGCTGGGGTACGATTCCTCAGAACCCTGACCCTTGCTGGGGTACGATTCCTCAGAACCCTGACCCTTGCTGGGGTACGATTCCTCAGAACCCTGACCCTTGCTGGGGTACGATTCCTCAGAACCCTGACCCTTGCTGGGGTACGATTCCTCAGAACCCTGACCCTTGCTGGGGTACGATTCCTCAGAACCCCGACTCTTGCTGGGGTACGATTCCTCAGAACCCTGACCCTTGCTGGGGTACCGATCCTCAGAACCCTGACTCTTGCTGGGGTACCGATCCTCAGAACCCTGACTCTTGCTGGGGTACCGATCCTCAGAACCCTGACTCTTGCTGGGGTACCGATCCTCAGAACCCTGACCCTTGCTGGGGTACCATTCCTCAGAACCCCGACTCTTGCTGGGGTACCGATCCTCAGAACCCTGACTCTTGCTGGGGTACGATTCCTCAGAACCCTGACCCTTGCTGGGGTACCGATCCTCAGAACCCTGACCCTTGCTGGGGTACCGATCCTCAGAACCCTGACTCTTGCTGGGGTACCGATCCTCAGAACCCTGACTCTTGCTGGGGTACTGATCCTCAGAACCCCGACTCTTGCTGAGTACTGATCCTCAGAACCCTGACTCTTGCTGGGGTACCGATCCTCAGAACCCTGACTCTTGCTGAGTACTGATCCTCAGAACCCTGACCCTTGCTGGGGTACTGATCCTCAGAACCCTGACTCTTGCTGGGGTACCGATCCTCAGAACCCTGACTCTTGCTGGGGTACCGATCCTCAGAACCCTGACTCTTGCTGGGGTACTGATCCTCAGAACCCTGACCCTTGCTGGGGTACTGATCCTCAGAACCCCGACTCTTGCTGAGTACTGATCCTCAGAACCCTGACTCTTGCTGGGGTACCATTCCTCAGAACCCTGACCCTTGCTGAAATGGGCTCATCCCAGACTCTGCACCCATATCCCTACATGCACCAAGTCATGTTCACCCATCACCCCTGTCTTCACTGACCGACATTGGTTCCTTGTCCAGCAATGTCTTGATTTTAAAATTCTCATTATTGTTTTCTAAGCTCTCCATGGCCTTGTCCCTCCATATCTCTGTCATCGCCTTCAGCCCTTCAAACCTCAGAGAATGCTTAAGATTTGTCACTTTGGCCAAGCTTTTGGTCACATCCTAATTAATCTCTTCTGATGACAGGCCATCAACTTGAAATATTATCTATTTCACTTTGCAAAGATGCTGCCTGACCTGCTCAGTGTTTTCCAGCATTTTCTGGTTTTATTTCCAAAATGTCCTTCTCAGGTTTGGTCCCAATTGTTGTCTGATTACATGAAGCACCTTGGGAGCACCTTTAACGTAGTAAACTATATAAGAATGCAAGTTGCTGTCGTAATGTGTTGGACTGAAGTCTTCCCCACAGTCCATTTTCTGTTTACTGGACATGGACAGTCTTACTGACAATACAATGTAGCGATGCTGGACAAGAATATAGAAACACAGGAACAGGAGACAGCCATTGGCAGCCAATTGAATTTACAATGGCCAATTTACCTATCAGCCTGCAAGTCTTTGGCTGTGGGAGGAAACCGGAGCACCGGGCGGAAACCCACGTGGTCACAGGGAGAACCTGCAAACTCCACACAGGCAGTACCCAGAAGCGAACCTGGGTCGCTGAAGCTGTGAGGCTGCGGTGCTAACCACTGCGCCACGGTGCCACCCATAAAATGCGGCCCAAGTCCTAAAGCGTGTAGAGTCCCAAAAAGGTATTCGCGATCTACCCTGTCGGACGCCTTCTCCTGATCGAGGGAGAGAAAGGCAGAGATTAGGGCGGCGCAGTGGCTAGCATCGCAGCCTCTGATCCATGGCTTTAATTGGCCTAACCTTAACTAGCTACCTGCCACTTGCAGGCAGGTAGCCCACTCTGCCACTCACCCGACCTTCCACATCATGGCTCAGGGGCGGCTGGTCGCACAAAATTATGTGCCCACCCGCCTCTGTTCCTGCTCCCATATTGGGGCGAAAATTTGCCCACAGAGCCATAGAGGTACAGAAGGAAGCCATTTGGCCCATTGTGTCCATGTCGGCTCACCATAGACCAATCCAGTAAGTCCCATTCCCCTGATCCATCCCCGCAGCCCTGCAAATTTATTTCCCTCAAGAGCCCATCCGATTTCCAGTTGACCAGACTTCTTTAATTGCACAAGTAGAGCTCTTGTCCTTTAGGTGTATGTACACGTTTTTCATTCTGCCAAATACGTCTTTGAACACTTCCCAAAGTTTATTCATAGTTTTATCCATTAATAGTTCTACCCAGTCTTTTGCAGTCAATTTCTGCCTCGTCCCTCCAAAGTTAAACCGACCTAAATTTATAACAGTGGTTTGTGATTCACCCTTCTCCCTCTCAAAACCAATATTGAATTCCATCATGTTATGGTTACTGTTAACTAGGTGTTCCCTTACTGTTAGATTATTGACTAATTCAGATTCAGTACTCACAACTAAATTGAGTGTAGTTTGTCCTCCTGTTGGCTGAAGAGCACATTGTTCCAGAAAATTAAAGTCTCCCACTGTAACTACTCTGTTTTTGCAACAAGCTTCCCTGATCTGCACACTTGTGTATCCTGCTGCTATCTGGAGGTCTATAGACAACTCCCACCAAAATCTTGCATTCTTTTCTATTGCACAATTCTACCCATAGTAGTGTTTCTATTGCCTGGCAAGCCCTACTGGTATCTCCTCTTTCTAATGCTGTAATAGTATCTCTCGTCAATATTGCCACTCCACCTCCTTTTCCAATATTCCTCTCCTTTCTAAAAACCTTATGACCTGGAATATGTATCTCCCAGTCATGCCCAGCTGGTAGCCAGGTCTCAGGAATAAAACATAAAATACTCAGTAGGGCAGTAACCTCTCATCAGAACTGAAACATTGGGCTGAATTTTACACCAGCCCAAAGAGTGAGATGCTGGCGGGGGTGGTGGCGGAAAATGGAGAGGGAGGCTCCGGGAGGCCTTCCCAACCCGATCCCACCTCTGCCAGCACTTTATGCAGGACGACAGAAGCAAAAAACGGCCCACCCACTTAAGGGCCTTCGCCCGCCTCCACGCAGATTTTACGCGTGGCAAGCAGGCGGCCTAAACCTGAGAAGCCGCCTGACAACAGCTGGCTGGTCTCGAACATCCCGGGAGGCCCTCATGATCAGGCACCCTGTGCCCAATGGAGGGCCGCCCCCACTACCCCAACCACCCCCAACACCCAACCCGCCCCCCTTCCCCCCAACCGACCACCCTTGGGTAATTGGTCGGGCCCCGGCGAGGCAACCTAAACTTACCTGTGCACCAGGCTCCATGACATCTTCTCTTCACACTGGGCTGTAGTCCCAGCAGTGGCCACTGTTTCCGGTGGCGCTGCTGGGACTAAATGCTGCCTGCCCGCTGATTGGCCAGCAGCTCCATTAGGCGGGACTTCCTACTTCAAGTAGGTGGAAGTCCCGCCTCACACCAACTGAAGCCTGGTGACCCGCAAAATATGGGTCAGATCCCCAGGCGAGGCGGAAGCGGGTTCGCCACCGACTTTTCAGTCGGTGGCCGGCTCCCGTCCACCTAGGGTAAAATCCTGGCCATTAACTCTGTTTCTCTCTGCACAGATGCTGCCAGACCTGCTTTCCAGCAGTTTCTCCTTTTATTTCAGATTTCCAGCATCCACAGTATTTTGCTCTTGTAGCCAAGTCTCAGTGATGGCCACTTGTTGATTCACTTGTTTTATTGCTTGTGCTATGTACATTACTGTATAGAGCTGTCAACTGGACAATAGACCATCTCCTGCCCTTATGGCCTGATCCTGCTTCTAAACTCTCCTTTTTATCATTTCTGTTGTATTTTGATCAGTTATTTTGTTATTATTTCTTATATTTTGCTCTGAACATGAAATATTTATATTACTTTTAACATTACTGATGATCTGGACTTCACTCTCATCCCTTTTACTGAACTTAAGGCTTTCTCTATTTTTATTTCTGCCTGAGCCTTCCCCTCTGCCCAGTTTAAGTGATGGGCATGTCAGCACTATCCCATTATAAAAGGCAGCAGCAAAGGATATAGGAGGGGATCCACTTTGACAAGCCAAGTCCAGCAGCATGAGAGTCAGTTGATGGTGGAAAATGAGCAAAAGAAAATCCTTGACAAGATAGAGAGACAATGACAATAAAATAGCACATTGAGCAGGCCCTCTTCCTGCACCCCTCCCACCCCCTCCTCATCCCACACCCTCCTCCTCAACGTGTTGACTTTTGGTGCGCACAGTTCCGCAGGCAGCACTCCACCCTCTGGTACCTTGCCCAAGTAACTGTGCTTCAAGTGTGACCTGAACCAGCAAGTTTCAGTATGCTATTCCACTACAGTGATCATCACAGGCAAGAACAATTCCTTCTTCTTTCATATGCTCACTTTTTCAGCAGTCATCAGGAATGAGAGCCCTGGCTGAATTTTGGCTTTGTTTTTTCAATTGTTGCTTTCCATTTCTGGGTCGCACACACATAACCTGGGATTGAAGGCTGGTGCCCTGCTTCCTACCCTCCGCCAGTGCCACTTTGCTGCCCACCTTCTTCCAGTGCAGGAAATGCAGATCACCCATTATAGAGCAGCTTATAATATTCCATTTCTATTTATGCAATGCAACAACCAAATTATTACAGAAAAGACAGATGAAAGCTTTGGGAGGAGCTACAATATGTTAATTGGCCTCTTCAGATACAAACGTATCTGCTATATATTTCCAGCAGTTTGTATCTTCATTTCAGATTTCCAACATTCCCAATTTTTCTTCTAATGTACATACTGATCCTTACCTATCCCACATCCTTCAATTGATTTCAAAGGTGCACTATGATAATGTTATTTACCAAAGAATTGACAGCCGTCCACGGAGCCTGGGAAATTTGGAGCTCATCAAGCACTCCGGAGAAGACTGCACGGTCTTCAGCTCGGTCAATCTGCATTGGATTAGTGCCCAGAATGTTCACACCATATTTGTACAACGGAAGAGCCAAGTTGTTTGGAATCTGTCCACCGACAGAAATGATGGACCCCTTGCAACTCTGAGGAAGGAACGTCACAGTCTGATTACTCAAAATGTCGCATTGAGAACCCAATCAACCCACTAATCAATATATCTCACTGAGAACCCAGTCAACCCACTAATCAAAACATCTCACTGAGAACCCAGTCAACGCACTAATCAATACATCTCACTGAGAATGCAGTCAACCCACTAATCAATACATCTCACTGAGAACCCAGTCAACCCACTAATCAATACATCTCACTGAGAATGCAGTCAACCCACTAATCAATACATCTCACTGAGAACCCAGTCAACCCACTAATCAATACATCTCACTGAGAACCCAGTCAACCCACTAATCAATACATCTCACTGAGAACGCAGTCAACCCACTAATCAATACATCTCACTGAGAACGCAGTCAACCCACTAATCAATACATCTCACTGAGAACCCAGTCAACCCACTAATCAATACATCTCACTGAGAACCCAGTCAACCCACTAATCAATACATCTCACTGAGAACCCAGTCAACCCACTAATCAATACATCTCACTGAGAATGCAGTCAACCCACTAATCAATACATCTCAGAGAACCCAGTCAACCCACTAATCAATACATCTCACTGAGAACGCAGTCAACCCACTAATCAATACATCTCACTGAGAACGCAGTCAACCCACTAATCAATACATCTCACTGAGAACCCAGTCAACCCACTAATTAATACATCTCACTGAGAACCCAGTCAACCCACTAATCAAAACATCTCAGAGAACCCAGTCAACCCACTAATTAATATATCTCACTGAGAACCCAGTCAACCCACTAATCAATACATCTCACTGAGAACGCAGTCAACCCACTAATCAATACATCTCACTGAGAACCCAGTCAACCCACTAATTAATATATCTCACTGAGAACCCAGTCAACCCACTAATCAATACATCTCACTGAGAACCCAGTCAACCCACTAATCAATACATCTCACTGAGAATGCAGTCAACCCACTAATCAATACATCTCAGAGAACCCAGTCAACCCACTAATCAATACATCTCACTGAGAACCCAGACAACCCACTAATCAATACATCTCACTGAGAACCCAGTCAACCCACTAATCAATACATCTCACTGAGAACCCAGTCAACCCACTAATCAATACATCTCACTGAGAACCCAGTCAACCCACTAATCAATACATCTCACTGAGAACCCAGACAACCCACTAATCAATACATCTCACTGAGAACCCAGTCAACCCACTAATCAATACATCTTACTGAGAACCCAGTCAACCCACTAATCAATACATCTCAGAGAACCCAGTCAACCCACTAATCAATACATCTCACTGAGAATGCAGTGAACCCACTAATAAATACATCTCACTGAGAACCCAGACAACCCACTAATCAATACATCACAGAGAACCCAGTCAACCCACTAATCAATACATCTCACTGAGAACCCAGTCAACCCACTAATCAAAACATCTCACTGAGAACCCAGTCAACCCACTAATCAATACATCAATACATCTCACTGAGAACGCAGTCAACCCACTAATCAATATATCTCACTGAGAACCCAGTCAACCCACTAATTAATACATCTCACTGAGAACCCAGTCAACCCACCAATCAATACATCTCACTGAGAACCCAGTCAACCCACTAATTAATACATCTCACTGAGAACCCAGTCAACCCACCAATCAATACATCTCACTGAGAACCCAGTCAACCCACTAATCAATACATCTCACTGAGAACCCAGTCAACCCACTAATCAATACATCTCACTGAGAACCCAGTCAACCCACTAATCAAAACATCTCACTGAGAACCCAGTCAACCCACTAATCAATACATCTCACTGAAAACCCAGTCAACCCACTAATCAATACATCTCACTGAGAACCCAGTCAACCCACTAATCAATACATCTCACTGAGAACCCAGTCAACCCACTAATCAATACATCTCACTGAGAACCCAGTCAACCCACTAATCAATACATCTCACTGAGAACCCAGTCAACCCACTAATCAATACATCTCACTGAGAACCCAGTCAACCCACTAATCAATACATCTCACTGAGAATGCAGTCAACCCACTAATCAATACATCTCACTGAGAACCCAGTCAACCTACTAATCAAAACATCTCACTGAGAACCCAGTCAACCCACTAATCAATACATCTCACTGAGAACCCAGTCAACCCACTAATCAATACATCTCACTGAGATCCCAGTCAACCCACTAATCAATACATCTCACTGAGAACCCAGTCAACCCACTAATCAATACATCTCACTGAGATCCCAGTCAACCCACTAATCAATACATCTCACTGAGATCCCAGTCAACCCACTAATCAAAACATCTCACTGAGAACCCAGTCAACCCACTAATCAATACATCTCACTGAAAACGCAGTCAACCCACTAATCAAAACATCTCACTGAGAACCCAGTCAACCCACTAATCAATACATCTCACTGAGAACCCAGTCAACCCACTAATCAATACATCAATACATCTCACTGAGAACGCAGTCAACCCACTAATCAATACATCTCACTGAGAACCCAGTCAACCCACTAATCAAAACATCTCACTGAGAACCCAGTCAACCCACTAATCAATACATCTCACTGAGAACCCAGTCAACCCACTAATCAATACATCAATACATCTCACTGAGAACCCAGTCAACCCACTAATCAATACATCAATACATCTCACTGAGAACCCAGTCAACCCACTAATCAATACATCAATACATCTCACTGAGAACCCAGTCAACCCACTAATCAAAACATCTCACTGAGAACCCAGTCAACCCACTAATCAATACATCTCACTGAGAACCCAGTCAACCCACTAATCAATACATCTCACTGAGAACCCAGTCAACCCACTAATCAATACATCAATACATCTCACTGAGAACCCAGTCAACCCACTAATCAATACATCTCACTGAGAACCCAGTCAACCCACTAATCAATATATCTCACTGAGAACCCAGTCAACCCACTAATTAATACATCTCACTGAGAACCCAGTCAACCCACTAATCAATACATCTCACTGAGAACCCAGTCAACCCACTAATCAATACATCTCACTGAGAACCCAGTCAACCCACTAATCAATACATCTCACTGAGAACCCAGTCAACCCACTAATCAATACATCTCACTGAGAACCCAGTCAACCCACTAATCAATACATCTCACTGAGAACCCAGTCAACCCACTAATCAATACATCTCACTGAGAACCCAGTCAACCCACTAATCAATACATCTCACTGAGAACCCAGTCAACCCATTAATCAATACATCTCACTGAGAATGCATTCAACCCACTAATCAATACATCTCACTGAAAACGCAGTGAACCCACTAATCAAAACATCTCACTGAGAACCCAGTCAACCCACTAATCAATACATCTCACTGAGAACCCAGTCAACCCACTAATCAATACATCTCACTGAGAACCCAGTCAACCCATTAATCAATACATCTCACTGAGAACCCAGTCAACCCACTAATCAATACATCTCACTGAGAACCCAGTCAACCCACTAATCAATACATCTCACTGAGAACCCAGTCAACCCACTAATCAATACATCTCACTGAAAACGCAGTCAACCCACTAATCAAAACATCTCACTGAGAACGCAGTCAACCCACTAATCAATACATCTCACTGAGAAGCCAGTCAACCCACTAATTAATACATCTCATTGAGAATGCAGTCAACCCACTAATCAATACATCTCACTGAGAACCCAGTCAACCCACTAATCAATACATCTCACTGAGAACCCAGTCAACCCACTAATCAAAACATCTCACTGAGAACCCAGTCAACCCACTAATCAATACATCTCACTGAGAACCCAGTCAACCCACTAATTAATACATCTCACTGAGAGCCCAGTCAACCCACTAATCAATACATCTCACTGAGAACCCAGTCAACCCACTAATCAATACATCTCACTGAGAACCCAGTCAACCCACTAATTAATACATCTCATTGAGAATGCAGTCAACCCACTAATCAATACATCTCACTGAGAACCCAGTCAACCCACTAATCAATACATCTCACTGAGAACCCAGTCAACCCACTAATTAATACATCTCACTGAGAGCCCAGTCAACCCACTAATCAATACATCTCACTGAGAACCCAGTCAACCCACTAATCAATACATCTCACTGAGAACCCAGTCAACCCACTAATTAATACATCTCACTGAGAACCCAGTCAACCCACTAATCAATACATCTCACTGAGAACCCAGTCAACCCACTAATCAATACATCTCACTGAGAACCCAGTCAACCCACTAATCAATACATCTCACTGAGAACCCAGTCAACCCACTAATTAATACATCTCACTGAGAACCCAGTCAACCCACTAATCAATACATCTCACTGAGAACCCAGTCAACCCACTAATTAATACATCTCACTGAGAACCCGGACAACCCACTAATTAAAACATCTCACTGAGAACCCAGTCAACCCACTAATCAATACATCTCACTGAGAACCCAGTCAACCCACTAATCAATACATCTCACTGAGAACCCAGTCAACCCACTAATTAATACATCTCACTGAGAACCCAGTCAACCCACTAATCAAAACATCTCACTGAGAACCCAGTCAACCCACTAATCAATACATCTCACTGAGAACCCAGTCAACCCACTAATCAATACATCTCACTGAGAACCCAGACAACCCACTAATCAATACATCTCACTGAGAACCCAGACAACCCACTAATCAATACATCTCACTGAGAACCCAGTCAACCCACTAATCAATACATCTCACTGAGAACCCAGTCAACCCACTAATCAATACATCTCACTGAGAACCCAGTCAACCCACTAATCAATACATCTCACTGAGAACCCAGTCAACCCACTAATCAATACATCTCACTGAGAACCCAGTCAACCCACTAATCAATACATCTCACTGAGAACCCAGACAACCCACTAATCAATACATCTCACTGAGAACCCAGTCAACCCACTAATCAATACATCTCACTGAGAACCCAGTCAACCCACTAATCAATACATCTCACTGAGAACCCAGACAACCCACTAATCAATACATCTCACTGAGAACCCAGACAACCCACTAATTAAAACATCTCACTGAGAACCCAGTCAACCCACTAATCAATACATCTCACTGAGAACCCAGACAACCCACTAATTAAAACATCTCACTGAGAACCCAGTCAACCCACTAATCAATACATCTCACTGAGAACCCAGTCAACCCACTAATCAATACATCTCACTGAGAACCCAGTCAACCCACTAATCAATACATCTCACTGAGAACCCAGTCAACCCACTAATCAATACATCTCACTGAGAATGCAGTCAACCCACTAATCAATACATCTCACTGAGAACCCAGTCAACCCACTAATCAATACATCTCACTGAGAACCCAGTCAACCCACTAATCAATACATCTCACTGAGAACCCAGTCAACCCACTAATCAATACATCTCACTGAGAATGCAGTCAACCCACTAATCAATACATCTCACTGAGAACCCAGTCAACCCACTAATCAATACATCTCACTGAGAACGCAGTCAACCCACTAATCAATATATCTCACTGAGAACCCAGTCAACCCACTAATTAATACATCTCACTGAGAACCCAGTCAACCCACTAATCAATACATCTCACTGAGAACCCAGTCAACCCACTAATCAATACATCTCACTGAGAACCCAGTCAACCCACTAATCAATACATCTCACTGAGAACCCAGTCAACCCACTAATCAATATATCTCACGGAGAACCCAGTCAACTCACTAATTAATACATCTCACTGAGAACGCAGTCAACCCACTAATCAATACATCTCACTGAGAACCCAGTCAACCCACTAATCAATACATCTCACTGAGAACCCAGTCAACCCACTAATCAATATATCTCACGGAGAACCCAGTCAACCCACTAATCAATACATCTCACTGAGAACCCAGTCAACCCACTAATCAATACATCTCACTGAGAACCCAGTCAACCCACTAATCAATATATCTCACGGAGAACCCAGTCAACCCACTAATCAATACATCTCACTGAGAACCCAGTCAACCCACTAATCAATACATCTCACTGAGAATGCAGTCAACCCACTAATCAATACATCTCACTGAGAACCCAGTCAACCCACTAATCAATACATCTCACTGAGAACGCAGTCAACCCACTAATCAATATATCTCACTGAGAACCCAGTCAACCCACTAATTAATACATCTCACTGAGAACCCAGTCAACCCACTAATCAATACATCTCACTGAGAACCCAGTCAACCCACTAATCAATACATCTCACTGAGAACCCAGTCAACCCACTAATCAATACATCTCACTGAGAACCCAGTCAACCCACTAATCAATATATCTCACGGAGAACCCAGTCAACCCACTAATTAATACATCTCACTGAGAACGCAGTCAACCCACTAATCAATACATCTCACTGAGAACCCAGTCAACCCACTAATCAATACATCTCACTGAGAACCCAGTCAACCCACTAATCAATATATCTCACGGAGAACCCAGTCAACCCACTAATCAATACATCTCACTGAGAACCCAGTCAACCCACTAATCAATACATCTCACTGGGAACCCAGTCAACCCACTAATCAATATATCTCACGGAGAACCCAGTCAACCCACTAATCAATACATCTCACTGAGAACCCAGTCAACCCACTAATCAATACATCTCACTGAGAATGCAGTCAACCCACTAATCAATACATCTGACTGAGAACCCAGTCAACCCACTAATCAATACATCTCACTGAGAATGCAGTCAACCCACTAATCAATACATCTCACTGAGAATGCAGTCAACCCACTAATCAATACATCTCACTGAGAATGCAGTCAACCCACTAATCAATGAAGAATGCTAATTATTTCTCATGTCTTCAAGAAGAAATCATCTTCTAAGAATTTATGACTGTCTGAATGGGCCGCTCAACAACACCAGTGGACAGACAGCAACACAAGGCCAAGACAGGATAGGCACTGCACTGATGTGGAAGACAAAGGAAAACCAGAATTGCTGTCTCACCTCCTGCTCATAGATGTCCAGGATCCTTTCTAGTGAGAGCTCCTCAAAGTAGAGCCTGTCACACTCATCAAAATCTGTGCTCACGGTCTCTGGGTTGTGGTTTACAACCACTGTCTTCTTCCCGAGCTGCCTCAGTGTTCGGATGCTGGAGACAGCACACCAATCAAACTCCACACTGCTACCTGCAGACACAAGATCCTGATCTGAAATACCAGTCGCTGCAGTTATCTGAACCCTCAGCATCTGCTGCTGTACATTAAGTACATCACTGCTGAAAACATACAGTGTGGAGATGCCCTACCTGATGGAACACACATAGTACAGGTACCAACTTTTCCATTAAACACAGCAAAAGCACAGCGAGCTAACTTATACAAGTTGCAGTTATTCTGCATGCATCACGCCTGAAAGAACTTCACATGCAATTAATTAATTTGAAGTGCAGCCTTGTTATATTGGTAGACTTCAGTCATTTTACATCTAAGCTCCCACAAACAGCAGAGATAAATGACCAGTTCATCTGTTTTTCGTGATGTTGATTGAGACAGAGAGAAAACTTCCTGCTCTTCAATTACAATGCTCATCTCAACAAGCAGATGGAATCTCGATGTTCTGTCTCACTTTACTTCCAAATATGTAACATTCCCTCAGTACTGTTGCAGTTGAGCTGTTGTGAAAGTTAAGACAGTATAAACTTAAGATGGTTAGCAAGGAATTAATCTTGAACTGTAAGAGGCCAGTGGAATGTACAATGCCCAGTTCCTCATTGGAGTTCACCCATTGAGGGAGCACAATTTTGACATGCAATGGGCCTAAAATTATACTTGAAGGTTTAAACCACTTCGTTGTGTTTTAGTATGGTGGGAAACTAAGGCGCAGGCTGTCCAGTTCCCTCACTGTGTGGGTAGCTGTGGATGCTTCATTTGTCTGGGATGACCAGAAAGCAATTCAAGCTCAAGGTTTCTGATCTAAAGAAGCAGTTGGCAACATGGACACTTCTGGGAGGTTGAATGTGGTCCCCCAGCTGAGTTGGTAAGGAAGGAAAGATGATGTCAATCCACTGAGGTAGAAAAAGGAAGGCACTCCAGGAATCTGACAAGGTTATTGAATTAAACAATGGGTGCTGAATACTGGCACCATGTAAAAAATATCTGGCAAAGAGAAGGGAGAGAAGTGAAAAGGCTGGGGAATGTCAGAGTCAGGGAAGCAAACAGTGTCTTCTGCTGTTGCAACCAAGGGTCCCAAATGATGAGTTGTCTCACAGATACCAGATAAGGGACAATAGAGGGTGGATGCAAAGGAATTGAGGGGTAGAGGATAGTCAGAAGTCAGGTTCATGTTGCCACCAATGACAATGGAAAAAATCATATGCGCTTGCTCACTTGCCCACAAAGCAATAATAATACATGGATGAGGACTTGGTTGCATTTTTGTAGACAGTAGCTTTTAACAAGGTTCCACATGGCAGACTGGTTAAAAAAAATAAAAACCCATGGGATCCAGGGAAATGTAGCAAGCTGGATACAAAATTGGCTCAGTGGCAGGAAACAAAGGGTAATTGTTGACGGGTGTTTTTGCAACTGGAAAGCTGTTTCCAATGGTATTCCACAGGACTCAGTGCTGGGTCCCCTGCTTTTGTGGTATATATTAAAGATTTGGACATAAATGTAGGGGCATGATCAAGAGGTTTGCAGACGACACAAAAATTGGCTGTGTAGTTGATAGCGAGGAGGATAGCTGTAGGCTGCAGGAAGATATTGATGGTCTGGTCAGGTGGATAGAAAAGTAGTAAATGGAATTTAACCTGGAGAAGTGTGAGGTGATGCATTCGGGGAGGTCCAACAAGGCAAAGGAATACACGATTCATGGGAAAATACGGAGAGGTGTAGAGAAAGTGAGGGATCTTGGAGTGAATGTACACAGATCCCTGAAGGTAGCAGGACAAGTCGATAAGGTGGTTAAGAAGGCATATGGAATCTTTTCCATTATTAGCTGAGATATAGAATATAAGAGCAGGGAGGTTATGCTGGAACTGTATATGTCATTGGTTAGGCCACAACTTGAGTACTGTGTGCAGTTCTGGTCACCTCATCACAAAAAGGATGTAATTGCACTAGAGAGAGTACAGAGGAGATTTATGTGGATGTTGACTGAAAAAATACAGCTTTGAGGAAAGATTGTACAAGCTGGGGTTGTTCCCCTTGGAGAAGGCTGAGGGGAGATTTGATTGAGATGTACAAAACTGTGAGGGGCCTGGAGAGAGTGGACGCGAAGGGCCTATTTATCTTAGCAGAGAGGTCAGTGACTAGGGGAGCATAGATTTAAAGTGATTGGTAGAAGGATTAAGGAGAGATTCATCCAGAGGGTGGTGGGGGTCTGGAGCTCACTGCCTGAAAGGGTAGTAGAGGCAGAAACCCTCAAATCATTTAAAAGGAGTCTGGATATGCACCTCAAGTGCTGTAACCTGCAGGGCTATGGACTAAATGCTGGAAGGTGGGATTAGGCTAGGTAGCTCGTTTTTCGGCCGACACAGACACGATGGGCAAGTGGCCTCTTTCTGTGTCCTAAGTAGGCAGTGTCTGTGATGGAAAGGACATGGGATACAAACCTCAGCTCGGGGTGAGACAGAATGCCAAGATTGCCAACAGTCTGGTTCAACCAAAGACAGTGGCCTGAGAGAGGGATGGAATAGTTGGTGAGTGCATAAATATTATGACATTAGTTGAAGAGGACATCTTCAGTCTTCCAACTGGAGGCAATTGCAATTAATCCAAAATTGGGCATTGAGCAAGCAGCTTGATAGCAGAAAAGCAGTGGAGGGGTCGAGAGAGGGTGTGGTGAGGTAAAGCTAAGTATTGCGAACTCACATATGGAAACTGATCCCATGCCTTCGGGACAGCATGTGGATGAAGAGGAGGAGGGGGTCAAGGATAGGTGCTTCGGGAACTCCAAAGATAATGGTGCGAAGAGAAGCCATTGCAGGTGATTCTCGATGATAGTGCCACCCAGCTGGACAATACAGGAGAGGTGCTGGAAGAGGGCAGTGTGCTTGAACATGTCAACAGCTGCTTTGAGATTAAAGAGGATGAGGAGAGGGAGGGGTAGTTCACCACAGTCACAGTCATTGTCACGCACGCAAGAAATGCAATGATACAAAAATTATGAACAAAATCTGAAGAGTTATAAAAACTGATTTTATCTTTTTTAAAAATTGACCTTTTTTTAAAAAAGTGAACAATGCTCCAAAATGGCCGCCAAAGTAAAAAGTGCTTGGCCTTGGTATATTCAAACTGTCTGACAGAGACAACAGGAAAATCTTCAAAGCTAAGAGGTGTCAATTGCACCCCATCCTACACCCATCCTAAAACATTCCAGAATTGAATGTCTTCTTCTGAAACAAAGAAGGTGTGAGGTAGCCACATCCTGGACTATTGTGCGATCACCTTGGGGGAGAGGCCAAAGCATCTACTACCAGGAGGTGAGATATAACACAGTTTTACCTTAAGAAAGCCTGAGAGAGAGAGAAGGCCAGAAAAAAAGCAGCACCCAGAGTTTGTTTCCAGCAAACCAAAAGGCAGGTACCCTGTTGTAGAATTCTGCATGTACATATACAGCAGTGAATTAGAAGTGATCCACTGACGTCAACTGAACTTTCAACCGAGAGAAATCTACAATCACCTCAGGCCTGTAACCAACAAGAAATCAATTTCCAAGAGAATTCAACAGCTTTACGTGACCTCCCCCAAACCTACCCCCACTAATAATCATTTACCCCATTTTTCCTCTCTCTCTCTGGTTTGTGTGACCGAATGAGTGAGTGGATGCGGTTGCGGCAATTTCGGGATAAGGTGTATTGATCAATAAAACAATTGATTTTCTGTTTCTAAAGCTGCAAGAAAACCTGTTGCTCTCTGTTTATTTGACAAATAAAACACCAAGAGGTTAAACCCTCATAACAAAAAACACTTGCTGCGGTCAGGTGGGAGTTGAACAATGGAAAACACCCAAACCTCACCATGTGGCCATAACCGTCGTGTTGGATGTCATTTGTGACTTTGGTAAGACCTGTTTCAGGGCTGTGGCCTGGGCAGGAACATGATTGCAAAGGTTCAAAAATGGAGTTGTGGGAAAAATGGACATAGATTTAGGTGGCAAAACATCTATTTTCTTAATTTACCTATATGGTATGGTCCACATCCCAGCACCATTATTCCATGATCATTAAAATCCAAGTCATGCTCCTGAAACAGAAACAGAAACAGAGTTCATCTATTTTTGGGCAAAAGTACAACAAAAAGCATTAAATAAAAGACTTGACCTAGCAAGACTCACCTGTCCATGATAGGTGGAGTACAGATAATTGGTGATAGCTGGGTACTCCGCAGCAAGCGTGTCAATCTAACAAAAGAAAACAATAGATGGGAGTGAATGAAACAGATGGGATGGCCATTTGGCCCAGCTTAGCTTTCTTAGGTTTCACTCTGAGGTTTTTGTCTCCATTACTCATCCAGGAGAATCTTTCAAGTTCCGATCACTCTGTGTGAGACTTTTCCTGATATTTTCCCTAAATCTTCCTTTCACCAGCTTTAACTTTGTTTTATTATCTTGGCATGCCTTGAAATAATGCTATTTACTATCTTATGTACCTATATAAAGTCCCATCGCCATCAGTTCCTTTCAAAGCGATAATTCGATCTTCTGAGTCTTGACGCTTAGATGTTTCCCTTGGCCTCAGGATATTACACGCAAAATATACCTGACCCTGCACCTGTCTAGCCAAGGTTGAACTGAGCTTGTTTCTGTGCAAATTAATTAACCCAGTGTTATACAGTAACAGTATACAATAGCCAATCCACTGCTACCCATTTTGTGTACCTGCCAAAGCCAAATTCTAACCCCATAGGGCTTTACAGTACAGACGGCCATTCAGCCCCTTGTTCCTGTGCCAGCTCTCTGAAAACAGCTGTCAACCTTCTCCCATTTAACAACACTAATTAACCTGATTTATACAGCTTATCACATTAAAAACACACATCATGATAAATTCGAAGTGGAGTGACTGCCACTGCTATGAAGGCAAATACAGCAGCCAATGTGTCTCAGCACCATCCTTGGAGGCAACTAAGCACTGACTCGGTGTCTGATCATGTTGCATTAATTTTAAAGAGTAGGAAGAACAAAAAGAAGAGTTTATATTGATATACCAACTTTAACATAGTAAAATGTCCCAAGGCACTTCACAGGAGAATTAATAGAGAGATTAAAATTTCAAAGAGAACTGGTGGGGGTCTGGGGGAATGAGGAAAGTCTATTTCCTCTGGTCGGGGAGTTTGTTCAAGGGCTCATCAGTTTAAAATCATCACTGAGAATAAGGAGAGAGAGGTTAGAAGAATAAATTTCTTTATGCGCGAATTAGTTGGAGCTTGGGATGTTTCGGTCCAGGAAGCGATCGATGCATAGACCGTAGTTCTTTTAAGGGAAAATTGAATAAATATTTGAAAGGGAGATTAGTGATTGGATTGCTCCATCAAAGAGCTGGTCCTCAAACAATGGGCTGAATGGCCTCCTTTTGCACTTTCATGATTCTAACTGCTGTCATGATTGAGATCAGATAACTCAAGCATACATCAGAGATTAAAACTAGGACCTTCTAGCTTGTTAAGACTTAGTACTGTTGAGAAAGATGGTCTTCAATGAAGGTCAGGTATATGCATGCCTACTGAGGCACAGTAAGTACATCAAGTAACTGACCTGCTTAACCTGTGGTTTAATGTTCCTTTGTATCCTCAGCTTCCTTGCATCGAGTTCAGAGAGGCCGATGCAGTCCCCAATCTGTCGGTCTGAAAATCCGTCTTTCTTTGCTTTTAACAGCAGTTCGTCAGTGATGGTTTCACTGATGGGAGAGACCACAGTAGTTAAAGCAGCAATACAACATGATGGCTGTACACTGAGCTCTTTCAAACCTACATGCTTGTATTGAAAGTCAGGGCTGAGAATGTAGTATTCAAGCAGAGACTTACGACCCACGGAGTACCCTTGTCCTGGTGAGGCCTGTGGATCTGTGGAGGTCCTATAGGGACAGAAGCCCCTGGTTTCCCACCATCTCCAACAATGCCTCTCAGCTTTCATGAAGGTTTGGCTCTTGGACTCCACTGGAAAGCAGAGTTTTCTTCCTTTATATGGTCATGTGTCACTGTAGTAAAGTATTATGTGGAGCCTGTTGGTGAGCAAGGGAGGACTGCCTATGGTTTAGTAACGTGGTCCAGATAATAGAAACAGAAAATGCTGGAGACATTCAGCAAGTCAGGGAGCATTCTTCAAAATCTGAGAACTTCATTGACCTGAAACATTAACCCTCCCTTCCTCACTCCACAGACACCTTCCCAGTTTCTTGGCCCAGATAATCTGAACCCATTTGTCTACTCAGTCAATTCCACTTTTGCGAATCTTGGACTTGGTCCCAGTCACTCAGTAACAGATTCTTCATAGGGTAGTAGCTGAATATCACATTCATGTTATGGGTTGCTGGAAACAGTTTCGCATTTTCTTTCCACTTAATTTTACTTTCTCCTCTGTAAGTCACTTTTAACCACAAAGCAGGGCAAGTGTTTGACTTGGCCACTGCCTCCAGCCTGCTGTTCCAATGCCAGCCATTCAGATGTACCAGTGGCCCATATATAACTGACACTGATACAGACATGTCTAACTCATTACCACTTCAAGTCACATTGTGTGAAGTTGACCAGGTTTGTGTGGAGTGTGCATGCACGCGTGCCAGGCTCAGACTCGACTGTGTTTATTACCCCTCCAATCAATGGCTACTTGGAAGAGGTACATGCTGTCAACATCTTCTAGAACTGACAAAAAGTCATCGATCTGAAACACTAATTTGGTTTTCTCTCCTGATGCTGCCTCACCGGTTGAGTGTTTTCAGTACTTTTCTGTTTTTATTCCATGGAACTGTACACCAGCAAGAGCAAGAATCTTCATCAGAGAACAGCAGAAAATTCCCTAAAACATATTTAGCACACAATAGCCTCCCATGTGTAGTATGGCAAGTTGAAAGTGCAATAGGACTGGGTCAGATTGCAGCAAGACACAAAGAGTGAACAATGAGAGAAAGAGAGAAAAGTTAACTTTTTCTAGTTTATAACTAGGGCTGTGGGAGATGGTGTAAACTAACTGGGTAGGGAGAGGGGGAATCAAGATAAAGCATCGGAGAGGAGATACAAGCAGACTGGGAGAGATAAACGGTATCATAATAAAGAGACCAGAAAGAGGACAGATCAGAAAGGGGGAAATGCTCAGCAGTCTAAGGCTGATTTAGAGTACATGAGCATAAATGCACAGAGCATGACAAAGAAGGTTGGTGAGCTGCAGGCGCAAGTTGCCATATGGCATTATAATATAGCAGTAATAATGGAAACCTGGCTCAAACAAGGGCAAGAATGGCAATTTAACAATCCTGGCTACAGTGTGTTTAGGAGGAATAAGGATGGAAGAAAAAGCAGGTGGGCAGTGTAGCAGTATTGATCAACGGTACTGCTATAGCACTGTAACCCTCTGCTCATCGGCCTACATTGGTTCCCAGTCCGTCAACACACGAGTTTAAAATTCTCATTCTTGGTTTCAAATCCCTCCATGGCCTCTCCCCTCCGTCTCTATAATCACAATCAGTGCTACAACCTTCAGATCACTGGGCGGCACAGTGGGGCAGTGGTTAGCACCGCAGCCTCACAGCTCCAGCGAACCGGGTTCAATTCTGGGTACTGCCTGGGTGGAGTTTGCAAGTTCTCCCTGTGTCTGCGTGGGTTTTCTCCGGGTGCTCCGGTTTCCTCCCACAAGCCAAAAGACTTGCAGGTTGGTAGGTAACTTGGCCATTATAAATTGCCACTGGTATAGGTAGGTGGTAGGGAAATAGAGGGACAGGTGGGGATGTGGTAGGAATATGGGATTAGTGTAGGATTAGTATAAATGGGTGGTTGATGGTCGGCACAGACTCAGTGGGCCGAAGGGCCTGTTTCAGTGCTGTATCTCTAAACTAAACTAAACTGCATTCCTCCAATTCTGGCCTCTTCCATATTCCTGATTTTCATCAGCTTCACCATTAGCGACCATGTATTCAGCTGCTTATGCCCCAATTTCTGGAATTCCCTCCCTAAACGTTCCTGCTTCTCCACCTCACTCTCCTCCTTTACGACACTCCTCCTTTATGACACTCCTCCACACATTTCTTTCAGCAAGTTTTTGGTCACCTGCTCTAATATCTCCATGTGGTTGAGTGTCAAATTTATTTTGATAACATTCCTGTGAAGCACCCTGGGATGTTTGATTACATTTAAGGTGCTATATAAATGCAAGTTCATTTCTCTCCATGTTAATCTTGGCCATGAGACCCACTTCCTGCTCCCTCAATCCTATTCCACTAAACTGCTGACCTTCCAACTTCTCATCCTGGCCCACGTGTTAGCTGATATTCTTAATGATTCTCTCCCCTCAGGTACTATTTCCTTCCCCTTCAAATCAGCCATCATCACCCTCTCCTCAAAAAAACACGCCCGACCCCTCTGTCCTTGCAAACTACCATCCCAGCTCTAACTGCTCTTTCCTCTCCAACGCCCTTGCACGTGTTGTCATCTCCTGAATCCGTACCCAACTTTTCCAGAACTCCATGCTTAAACCTGTCCAATCAAGTTTTCACAGTGCCACACTACCGAAACACCTTTTATTAAATTCACAAATGACATCCTACCTGACTGTGACCGTTGTATACTGTCCTTCTCAATCTGTCTGCAGTTTGCGACATGGTTGACCACATCATCCTTCTCCAATGCCTCTCCTCAGTTATGCAGCTGAGTGGCATTTCCCTTTCCTGGTTCCATGACTATCCATTCATAGCCAGAAAATCACCTGCCATGGATTATTTTCCTGCTCTTACCTCTGGAGTCCCCAAGGAACTAGTCTTGGCCTCCTCCTATTCCTCATCTGCATGTTGCCCTCGGTGACTAGATTTAGTTTTTCAACACTAATATCTAATAAGGAAGGTTTCTAAAAGGCAAAATTGTGGAGAAATGGATAAAGGACTGGACTTGGGACACCAGCAAAGTTTCTGATTGATAATGGAGGTGAATATGGTAATGACATTTTCACACGTACCAAGGTCATGAATACAGCAGCTGAGAGTCCTTTTAGCAATGGCTTTTATGAAAGGAATCATGTGGTGATCGGTGAAATGCTGCATAACATTTTAGCTGATCAACCAGACTGTGAATTGATACCCGGTGTGGCATGGATGGTTCATACAAAGCATTCTCTCCAGACAGTCGGAGGGCTTGGTCTATGGGTAAAATCCTAAATTTCCTTCTGTTCTGTGCAATAGTCCTCCTGTTCTAGAAAGTACTACAATTAGTTAAATTTTTTCTGCACATTTGCATGCCTTGCATGCAGGGAGATGGGCTTTCATCAGGGCTGAGAGTCTCTGAGAATATTCGGAGAGCTCTGAGGCATCATACAAGGCCATCTGAGACAGAATTTAGTTCAGGAGATTTGGTGTATTATAGAAGAAAGAGAGGGTCATAGGGAATGGAAGGACCCTGGTAAGCTTGTGATGGTAAGACAGTAGTTATCAAACACAGCAATCAAACTATTAAGATTCATTCCTCAAAATTAATCACAATTAATTACAAAAACTCAGACTCTGAGCAACTGATAGAAGTAAACGAGGCGCCTTGTACCTCAAATGCTCATGTGTTTTGTGATGAAGGTCCTGAGGAATGGAATACAGTAGTCCAAGGACTGGATAGTGGTAACATTAGTGATCATGACACACAGGACAGAGCTACTGCATCCAAAGTGGGCACTCAGCTGACACATATTCCAGAAGATGCCAATGAACAAAGGGATGAAACAACTGTGGAATGTACAGGAAAAGTTACTGTCAAGCTTAAATATTGGCTGAATGTTCAGGATGATGGCAAAGAAGCAAGGTCCATGGATTGGCAGAATGGGGTGAAAGGGCGGGGAGTAAGAAAGCAGAGCGCAAGTAGTAATGGTGGGTCCAGAAGTGATTCCTACTTCAGAAAACTAGAACACACTGGAGAAAGAGAGCGATCTCAGTAGTAGTCTTGACAGAAATGAAAGTGGAAGTACAGGCTGAAGCTTGAATAGA
Source organism: Heterodontus francisci (assembly GCF_036365525.1). Classification (NCBI taxonomy): domain Eukaryota; kingdom Metazoa; phylum Chordata; class Chondrichthyes; order Heterodontiformes; family Heterodontidae; genus Heterodontus; species Heterodontus francisci. Next base: position 136,092,966 of record NC_090377.1, on the reverse strand, counting down.
TTAGACAATGAAACAAATGCCACATAACAGTCATGTAACAGAACTAGAAGCAGAAGTCCTCATGATTGTGAAGAGACACAAAACAACGGGAGTTAGATAATTGGAGAAAGTTTGGGGTTTATTCTGAGTTACCAGATAAAGGATCAACCAGCTTTATCACAAATGCGGGTTTACACTGAAAAGACCTTGCAGATGAAACTTATAAAGCTGGTAGCTAAGAGTTTTGAGGAGCAACTGGGTGATACAAATGTTAGTGTGGCTTTTCCTACAGGTGGAAAAGTAATAAAGAACAAAGAACAGTACAGCACAGGAACAGGCCATTCGGCCCTCCAAGCCTGCGCCGATCTTGATGCCCGTCTAAACTAAAACCTTCTGCACTTCCAGAGTCCGTATCCCTCTATTCCCATCCTATTCATGCGTTTGTCAAGCTGCCTCTTAAACGTCGCTATCGTACCTGCTTCCACCACCTCCCCTGGCAGCAAGTTCCAGGCACTCACCACCCTCTGTGTAAAGAACTTGCCTCGCACGTCCCCTCTAAACTTTGCCCCTCGCACCTTAAACCTATGCCCCCCAGTAACTGACTCTTCCACCCTGGGAAAAAGCTTCTGACTATCCAATCTGTCCATGCCACTCATAACTTCGTAAACCTCTATCATGTCGCCCCTCCACCTCCGTCGTTCCAGTGAAAACAATCAGAGTTTATCCAAACTCTCCTCATAGCTAATGCTCTCCAGACCAGGCAACACCCTGGTAAACCTCTTCTGTACCCTCTCCAAAGCCTCCACATCATTCTGGTAGTGTGGCGACCAGAATTGCAAGCAAGTTTCTAAGTGTGGCTTAACTGAAGTTCTGTACAGCTGCAGCATGACTTGCCAATTTTTATACTCTATGCCCCGATCGATGAAGGCAAGCATGCCCTATGCCTTCTTGACTACCTTATCCACCTGTGTTGCCACTTTCAGAGATCTGTGGACCTGTATCCCCAGATCTCTCGGCCTGTCAATACTCCTAAGGGTTCTGCCATTTACTGTGAACTTCCCACCTGTATTAGATCTTCCAAAATGCATTACCTCACATTTGCCCGGATTAAACTCCATCTGCCATTTCTCCGCCCAAGTCTCCAACCGATCTTTATCCTGCTATATCCTCTGACAATCCTCATCACTATCCGCAACTCCACCTACCTTTGTGTCGTCCACAAACTTACTAATCAGACCAGCTAATTTTCCTCCAAATCATTTATATATATATATATATATATATATATATATATATATTACAAACAGCAAAGGTCCCAGCACTGATCCCTGCGGAACACCATTAGTCACAGCCCCCCATTCAGAAAAGCACCCTTCCACTGCTCCCCTCTGTCTTCTATGACAGAGCCAGTTCTGTATCCATCTTGCCAGCTCACCTCTGATCCCGTGTGACTTCACCTTTTGTACCAGTCTGCCATGAGGGACCTTGTCAAAGGCTTTACTAAAGTCCAAATAGACAACATCCACTGCCCTTCCTTCATCAAATCATCTTCGTCACTTCCTCAAAAAACTCAATCAAATTAGTGAGAAACAACCTCCCCTTCACAAAACCATGCTGCCGCTCGCTAATAAGTTCATTTGTTTCCAAATGGGAGTAAATCCTGTCCCGAAGAATCCTCTCCAATAATTTCCCTACCACTGACGTAAGGCTCAAAGGTCTATATTATCCTTGCTACCCTTCTTAAACAATGCAACAACATTGGCTATTCTCCAGTCCTCTGGGACCTCACCTGTAGCCAATGAGGATACAAAGATTTCTGTCAAGGCCCCAGCAATTTCTTCCCTTGCCTCCCTCAGTATTCTGGGGTAGATCCCATCAGGCCCTGGGGATTTATCTCCTTAATGCTTTGCAAGACGCCCAACATCTCCTCCTTTTTGATAACGACATGACCCAGACTATCTACACTCCCTTCCCTCGACTCATCATCCACCAAGTCCTTCTCTTTGGTGAAAAACTGATGCAAAGTACTCATTTAGTACCTCGTCCATTTCCTCTGGCTCCACACATAGATTCCCTCCTCTGTCCTTGAGTAGGCCAACCCTTTCCCCGGTTTCCCTCTTGCTCTTCATATATGTATAAAAAGCCTTGGGATTCTCCTTTATCTTGTTTGCCAATGGCTTTTCATGACCCCTTTTCGCCCTCCTGACTCCTTGCTTAAGTTCCTTCCTACTGTCTTTATATTCCTCAAGGGCTTCGTCTGTTCCCAGCCTTCTAGCCCTTACGAATGCTTCCTTTTTCTTTTTGACTAGGCTCACAATATCCCTCGTTATCCAAGGTTCCCAAAACTTGCCAAACTTATCCTTCTTCCTCACAGGAACATGCTGGTCCTGGATTCTAATCCTCAACATCTTTTTAGTTCTTTTGGCCACTTATTCATGAGCATAAAAGCCGCATTTCATCAGGGTGATATTTTTCAAAGTTTCTGAAACCACCTGAAGAGACTACAGATGCAGAAGGAAAACTATGGAAACTAAACAAATGCGTCTATGGCCTGAATAATGCTTCCAGGTCATGGTATGTTTCAGTGAAACCTGTTTTGTGTAGATAGTTGCATTCAACAAAATTCAGATCCCCCAATGTTTTATTGGTATCATAAAGGGAAATTTTCAGAAATCCTCATGATGCATGTTGATGATTCCTTATGGGATGGTACTGTGGAATTTGAGAGATACCTCATTAGTAAGATTACAGTAGAATTTAAAATTGGGAGCCAGGCTTGTGAGGCTTTTAAATATATTGGTTTAGATATTAAGCAAAGTGGGTCCAGAATAACTTTAAATCAACAATCCTATTTAGAAAGTGTTACTCCCATCCCAGTGAATCACACAAAGTCACCACAGAAAGATAGTGCTATATCTAAAGAAGACTGAGCAATTAAGAAGCTTGATTGTTCATTTGAAGTGTTGTGCACTCAGACTAGACCAGATGATAATTGTGATGTATTGGATTTAAGTACTCTGATGAAACACCTTAAAGTAGAGAATATTTGAACAGCAAATAAAACATTTTAAAAAATTAAATCTGGATAAATGCATATTTTAATTTCCATCCTTAGATAACCAAAAGAACATGAACTTAGACATTTTTAGTGATGCTTCACATGCTAATCTTCCGATTGAGTATTCAAATGCAGCTGGTTTCATAATATTTCTTATGGGTGAAAATGGGAAATGTTGTCCTTTAGCTTGGGAAGCGAAGAAAATACAAAGGGTTGTTAAAAGTACTCTGGCTGCTGAAACACAGGCTTTTGTGGCGACAATGGATATGAGATTCTATCTGTCAAATATTTTAAGTGAGATTCTGAAGATAGTATCCCCATTGAATGTTATGTAGATAATCATTCATTGCGGGATAATATATACTCTATAAAAAGTGTGAGCAAGAAAAGGTTACGGATTGAACTTTCTGGCTTGAGACAGATGCTGGAGAGAAAGGAAATCCCTAAAATTAAATGGTTGAATGAAAGTCATTAACTGCCTGATTGTTTTACAAAAAGAAATGCATGTATGAAGAGGAGGATCATCTCACAATGGAACACTTTGTACAGGATGTGGAAGTCCTGGTTTGATTTTTTAAACATTTTTTGGTTGTACATCTAAACTCTAATTTTTAATTAGAGAAGGGAAATGCGTTAATTGTATATTAATTGAGTATTTAATTGTGCCCAGGATTTACCTCCTCTCCCCATATGAAACAGCACAATGAAAATTAGAGAGGTTTCAGGTCTCTATAGCCAACTTTTTAAATTGACCATGATAGCTTGGTTTGGTTAGCTCTGGGGATGGTGGTGGTAGCCTCAAGCCCCATTCCACAGTTCATGTTGTAATGTTGGGCTGATAATAATGCAAAGTTTTATTAGAGAGAGACTCAGAAAGAATTGACCCAACAAATCAATCCCATTCGGTCTATATTCATCAAGCAAAACCTTCTGACCAATATATGTGCTTCATTTATCAACAGTCAATTTCATTTGTCCAACAGCACGGCAATAGTACAGGAGGAGGCCATTTAAACCCTTGAGCCTGTTCAATGAGATCATGCCGGATCTGTATTTTATCTCCATTTACCCACCCTGGTTTTATAAACCTTAATGCCCTTGCCAAACAAATATCTATCAATCTGAGTTTGAAATTTTCAATTGACCCCCAGCCTCAACAGTTTTTTTAAGGAGGCAGCGCTCCAGATTTCCACTACCCTTTGTGTGAAGAGGTGCTTCCTGACATCACCCCCAAATGATCTCGGTCTAATTTTAAGGTTTTGCCTCCTTGTTCTGGACTCTGTCACCAGAGGACGTAAGCTCTCTCGATCTACCGTATCAAATCCTGTAATTATCTTGAACACTTCAATTAAATCACCTCTATACTCAGGGTAATAGAAGGCTAGTCTTGTTTGCCAAAGTCATTAACTGTCACTTGTGCAGGAATCACGGATACACAGAAATTTTAAAAAAGCAGAAGGAGGCCATTCGGTCCATCATGTCCGCACCGGCTCTCTGAAAGAGCAACTTCCTCAATTCCATTCCCCTGCCTTCTCCACATAACCCTGCACATTCTTCCTTTTTGTATAACTGTCTAATTCCCTTTTGAATGGTTGAATTGAACATGCCTCCACCATGTTCACAGGCAGCGCATTCCAGACCTTAACCACTCACTGCGTGAAGAGGTTTTTCCTCGTGTGACTTTTGCTTCTCTTACCAAATACTTTAAATCTGTGCCCTCTCATTCTCAATCCTTTCACAAGTGGGAACAGTTTCTCTCTATCTACTCTGTCCAGACCCATCAGGATTTTGAATACCGCTATCAAATCACCTTCTCTTCTCCAAGGAAAACAGTCCTAACTTCTCCAATCTATCTTCATAACTGAAATTCCTCATCCCTGGAACCATTCTCGGGAATCTTTTCTGTACTCTCTCCAATACCCTCACGTCTTTCCTCAAGTGTGGCGCCCGGAATTGGATGCAATGCGCCAGCTGTGGCCGAACAAATGTCTTATACAAGTTCAACATAACCTCCTTGCTCTTGTACTCTATGCCCCTATTAATAAAGCCCAGGATACTGTATGCTTTATTAACCGCTCTCTCAACGTGTCCTACCACCTTCAATGACTTATGCACATATACACCCGTCCCTCTGCTCCTGCACCCCCTTTAGAATTGTACCCTTTATTTTATATTGTCTCTCCATGTTCTTCCTACCAAAATGAATCACTTCACATTTCTCTGCATTGAACTTCATCTACCACCTGTCTGCCCATTCCACCAACTTGTCTCTGTCCTTTTGAAGTTCTACACTACCTTCCTCACAGTTCACAATGCTTTCAAGTTTTGTATCATCTGCAAACTTTGAAATTGTGCCCTGTACATCCAAGGTCTAGGTCATTAATTTATATCAGGAACAGCAAGGGTCCCAACACTGATCCCTGGGGAACTCCACTACAAACCTTCCTCCAGCCCAGAAAACATCCATTAACCACTACTCTTTGTTTCCTGTCACTCAGTCAATTCCGTATTCATGCTGCCACTGCCCCTTTTATTCTATGAGCTACAAGTTTGCACACAAGTTTGTTGAGCGCAACATCAAACGCCTTTTGAAAGTCCATGTACGCCACAACAGCACTGCCCTCATTAACCCTCTCAGTTACCTCCTCAAAAAAACACTAGCAAGTTAGTTAAACATGATTTTCCCTTAAGAAATCCATGCTGGCTTTCCTTAATTAACTCGCATTTGTCCATGTGACTATCGATTTTGTCCCAAATTATTTTTCAAAGTGATTCCTGACAACGCAGCCGGCCACTGACGTCATCAGGCTGCGCCAAGGTGTGCACTTGCGCAGATGGGCTCCTGCTCACCGCGCGTGCGCTGCTTTCCGACTTGCCAGGACTGGCATGCGCCGATGACATCATCGCGTGACGTGTGCATCTTCGGACAACGCGCCTGGTCAGCCTCTGTGCATGCACTTTACGCGTACAGCAATGCGATGCTAGCGTATTCACCCATGCATCAATCTCCGCTCCCCCCCTTGCTGCTCTCACCGGTCACTCCGCTCCCCCCCTCCCCCTGTCCCCGGCCCGCTCCGCTCCATCCCTGGCCCACTCGCTCGCTTTCTCCCTCCCGCCATTGTGTGCTGCCATGTGTTTAGGTCAGGTTGCCTTTGTGTGATTATTTGAGCAAAGCCATCTTTAGTCCTGGCAGCTGCCTAAAGTCGCATGCTGCATTTGCGCATATGCCACTGCAGCGCCACCTAGTGGTGGCGTTGTCAGCAAACACAGCCATTATTTTTTCTAGACGTTTTCCCACCACCGACGTTAAACTGATTGGCCTGTAGTTGCTGGGCTTATCTTTGCACCCTTTTTTAAACAAGGATGTAACGTTTGCAATTCTCCAGTCCTCTGGCACCACCCCTGAGTCTAAGGAAGACTGAAAAATTATGGCCAGTGTCTTTGCAATTTCCACCCACACTTTCCTCATCTCATCTGGCCCTGGTGCTTTATCCACTTTAAGTACAAGCAGCCTATCAAATACTTCCTCTATCAATTTTAAACCCCTCTAATGTCGGACTTACCTCCTCTTTCAACATTGCCTGGGTTGCATCTTCTTCCTTGGTAAAGACGGATACAAAGTATTCATTTAATAACTCAGCTATGACCTCTGCCTCCATGTGTAAATCCCCTTTCAATCCCTAAATCGGCACCACTCCTCCTTTTACCATTTATATGCCTATAGAAAACTTCGGGATTTCCTTTAATGCTGGTTGCCGGTCTCTTTTCATGCTCTCTTTGCTTCTCTTATTTGCTTTTTCACTTCCCCGCCGGACCTTCTATATTCAGCCTGGTTCTCAATAGTATTTTCTACCTAGCATCTATCATAAGCACACTTTTTCTTCTTTATCTTAATCTCTACCTCTTTTTTCATCCAGGGAGCTCTGGATTTGTTTGCTCTACTTTTCCCCGTCGGGGGAACATACCTTGACTGTGCCTGAACTATCTCTTCTTTGAAGGTCGCCCATTGTTCATCTACCGGTTTTCCTGCCAGCTTTTGACTCCAATTTATTCACCCCAGCTCCATTCTTACCCCATTGAAGTTGGTCTTCCCCCACTTAATTATTCTTACCCTGGATTGTTCTCTGTCCTTTCCCATAGTCAGCCTAAACCTTATGATACAATGATCACTATCCCCTAAATACCCTCAGCCGATCGAAAGGAGCAGGATAACCTTGACAGAGAGGTGCCCCTGCTGCACGACCAGGTGGCCTCCTGCCACCCTCCTCTCCCTCAAACCTCCAGCATTAGATCCAGGTGGGTGTCAATGAAGTGAAAGACTGCCCTGCCCCAGGTGCCAAGCCTCTAGCTCCCTGTATCATCTCACTTCCCTCTGCTGTTGTGGAAGGCTTTGGCACAAAAAGTGAAATTGCTCCCTCAGGACAACAAGCAACCTTAGTAACGGCTGCCATGGGGATTCTAAATCAGTCCCACACTTCATCTGACCCACCTCCATTCCTGTCTCACAGGCTCTAACTGGACAGGAAACACGTCTCCATATCAATTAAGGGCTCATCCCAAAGAACAAAGAAAATTACAGCACAGGAACAGGCCCTTCGGCCCTCCAAGCCTGCGCCGATCCAGATCCTCTACCTAAACATGTCGCCTATTTTCTAAGGGTCTGTATCTCTTTGCTTCCTGCCCATTCATGTATCTGTCCAGATACATCTTAAAAGACGCTATCGTGTTCGCATCTACCACCTCCGCTGGCAACGCGTTCCAGGCACCCACCACCCTCTGCGTAAAGAACTTTCCATGCATATCCCCCCCTAAACTTTTCCCCTCTCACCTTGAGAATCCCTGTGAAAATCTGAACTTTAAATCAGTTTCCCACCAGAGGCTCTGACCCAAAACCAGACCCGACCCCTGTTTCCTGCCTCCGAAACAAAAATCCATCCCCAATACTCTGAACCTCAATTCAGGTCTCACTCGCTGCTAAGCTGCTCCTTGAATCAAATATGGGGAGTTGCTTCCTGCATTCTAGAGCAATTCCACTGGAAACAATGGGAATCACTGCTTCAAACTCTCATTACAAAGCAGTAATTCTAAATCTGTACAAATCACTGGGGTTCACTTTAAAAAGTTAAATTTGTTGGCAGGGCGGCACAGTGGCGCAGTTGTTAGCACCGCAGCCTCACAGCTCCAGCGACCCGGGTTCAATTCTGGGTACTGACTGTGTGGAGTTTGCAAGTTCTCCCTGTGTCTGCGTGGGTTTTCTCCGGGTGCTCCAGTTTCCTCCCACATGCCAAAGACTTGCAGGTTGGTAGGTAAATTGGCCATTATAAATTGCCCCTAGTATAGGTAGGTGGTAGGGAAATATAGGGACAGGTGGGGATGTGGTAAGAATATGGGATTAGTGTAGGATTAGTATAAATGGGTGGTTGATGGTCGGCACAGACTCGGTGGGCCGAAGGGCCTGTTTCAGTGCTGTATCTCTAAACTAAACTAAGGGCTGGCTGCCTTTAAAAATGACACCAGCGCCTGTGCACAGGCAGTTGACACCTTTGCTGGGGACAGACAGCCCTCCCCCTCCACATGATTGAGAGGGGTGGGCCACCCCAGCTATTTAAATGAGCCGCTGTGCAGGAGATCGCAGCGGCTCTTTGGCGTGTGGCCCGATGGGAGCGACGGAGGGCTCTTAAAATCCATGCCACTACTTTCAGTCCGTAAAACTTTAAGATTGTCAAAAGCAAACAGCTAGGAGATGGTTGAGGACATGGCATTCCTGACTGACTAGTTTTTAAAAGGGAAGTGAATGCATATTTGAAAAAGATAGATTTGAAGTACACAGAGAAACGGCAGGGGAAAAGTGAAGAGCTATTTCAGAGAACCTGGTACAGGTATGATGGAGGAAATAAGAAATGGCAGCAGTAGTAAGCCATTCAACACTTTGAGTCTGCTCCGCCTCCCCTTTTGCTGTAAAGTTCTATAATTCTATGAAATCAGCCCAAGAACTGATCTGGAAAGTGCCCAACCACATCACAGTATGAGTTGCTCTGTTTTCCAATTACTGAACATGATGAAGCTGGTGTTTAGAATCATGACCTGGTCTGAACGAGCACTGTACAACTTCACTCTCCCACCTTCCAACAGTGCTAGCTTCAGGAGAGGGGATTGAGGACAACTGACTGGGGTAGCAAAAGCTTGTCAACTATGAAACGTCATGCACATCCATTCAATGATGAATGATAAAAGGGAATGGAATAAACTCCATTCAATGAGAATTCTAGCTGTGAAGATTATCCAGGGATTCCATTACACTGCGGAAGACAAGTGTCTGCCACACCAAGATTAACAGTGTACTGAACACTTTACATATTACACCCCCACCCCATCAGCTACTACTTTCACTCTGTGCCACTGCACCCTGAAGCTAACACAGAGAGCACTTCATTTATCATTTTTACTGTAATGCGGAAATTCATCATTAATTATTTAAATGAGTGACTGTTATTGAATTGCTTACATTTAAAAAAAAAAATAAGCAAAAAGTATTAAGAAGCCACAGGAACCTTAGAAGTGCAGACTGAAGCCAGACTGAAGGGTGGAATAAAGTAATGGGGCTCCTTTCCCACAAGTGTGGGACCACAACCTGGTGCACTGGAAGTGAGCACATTGAATAAATTGGATGGTCTGCACCTCGCACAACAACATGGTGGTCTTAAACGTAGAAAAACATTCCAAGGTGCTTCACAGACACTGAGACAAACAAGGTATCAGAAGGGCTGACGAAAAGCTGGTCAAATCACATTGCTGGCAGAATTGCATGTTTGCATATATGTCTGGCTATAGAGGTCAAAGTGCAATGCAGCCTAGTGATTGGCCGTGTTACAGCTGAGGGCTCGAGCTTTGCAGGTTTGTTGCTGCTCCAAACGTGAACCATGGTATGACCATCAGACCAGGGAAAAGGAGCATTAAGGGGAAATCATCAGCACTTGCTGATCTAATCTGGATATAACAGAACACTGTCAACAGGATCGAATCAACAGAAATAACCAGCTTCAGAAATTAATTCATTAAATGATTTCTATTTATAACATCAAAAATAACATATTCTCAATCATAAAACAGAATCATAGAATGTTTAAGGCACAGAAAGAGGCCACTTGGTCCATCGTGTCTCTGCCAGCTGAAAAACAATCCACCCATTCTAATCCCACCTTCCAGCATTTGGTCCGTAGCCCTGCAGATTACAGCATTTGAGATGCATATCCAGACTCCTTTTTAAATGAGTTGAGGGTCTCTGCCTCAACTACCCTTTCAGGCAGTGAGGTCCAGACACCCACCACCATCTGGGTGAAAAAATGTTTCCTCATCTCCCATCTAATCTTTCTACCAATCACTTTAAATCTATGACCCCTCTGCTAAGGTAAATAGACCCTTCACATCCACTCTATCCAGACCCCTCAAAATTTTGTACATTTCAACCAAATCTCCCTTCAGCCTTCTCTGTTCCAAGGAGAACAACCCCAGTCTATCCAATCTTTCCTTAGCGGCGTTTTTCCAGTCCTGGCAACATCCTCATAAATCTCCTCTGTACTCTCGCTAGTGCAATTACACCCTTTCTGTAATGAGGTGACCAGAACTGCACACAGTACTCAAGTTGTGGCCTAACTAATGAGCTATACAGTTCCAGCATAACCTCCCTGCTCTTATAGTCTATACCTTGGCTAATAAAGGAAAAGGATTCCATATGCCTTCTTAACCACCTTATCGCTCTGTCCTGCTACCTTCACGGATCTGTGAACATTCACTCCAAGGTCCCTCACTTCGTCTACACCTCTCTGTATCCAACAAGAAATTGCAGATGTTTTACAGAAACGGCCTAATGGATGTCTAGGATTATTGAGATGTAGTCTTACATCCCTTAAAGCCAGAACCTAAAACATTAGTTCACTGCGGCTGGTGTATTGTGTCCTATTCTAGGCATCACACTTACAGTAGTGAGTGAGGGTACAGAAAAGATTTACTAGAATGGTTGCAGGCATGAGGAAATAGTTACATTGATAGACTGGAGAAGCTGGGATTGTTCTTCTTCGAGCAGAGAAGGCTCAAAAGGAGGTTTGATAGAGGTTTTCAAATCATGAAGGGTTTAGACAGAGTAAATTAAGTGAAAGTGTTTCCATTGGCTGAAGGGTCGATAATCAGAGTGCACAGAAATAATTTCAGGATTATGGGGAAAGAGAAGTGGGCTGGGAATAACTGGATTGCTCTTCCAAAGAGCCGACACAACCCAATGGGCTGAATGGCCTCCCTCTGTGCTGTACTATTCTATGATAACTTTTCACTGCCTGCGCTTGCAATACTTGCTGAATCCCCACAACCCTCTGAAAAACAGGATTCCAACAATTAGCAAATACAGCAATTGACTGTGAGCCCTTTTCACTGGCCCTTTTTGAGAAACTGGCGATTTTGCTTTTATGTAGCAATAAGTAACCAAACAATCTTAAGTTGAGTGGTCACATACTGTGGATTCTCTATTTTTATGATAACACATTTACAGGAGGGATCTGTCTGACAGGTGCAACTAGGTCTACTTCAACCAGCTGATCATATGCTGACAATTATCACTTCCTGTGATGCTGAGTGCAGTACTTACATTGTTAAAGTGATATCACAACACATCCTAGCTTTTCTTTTGAGTCATACAACTGCATACTAACAGAGAAAGACGACTAAATGTGGTCGTTGGGAGGCACAGCTGGTAGATCTAGAATCTGCCTCAGCTTCAATGCTCCAGATTGATGGAGCTGTTGTCGGGAGGGAAATGGTAGGGAAGTGAGGGAATGAGGTAGAGATGTACAATACAAAGTTTCTGCTCCTACTGCACATGGCATGTTTTTCCAAGGCTGACAACATGGGTGTGTGGAGGAAGCTCCTGCTTGAAACAGGTGGCAGTTTCATCAGGAAATGTAAGTGACGCGGGAGTGCTGTTATGATGCCTCATGTTTCTTGCAGCTGGCATAATGGGTCCAAGTGACTTCTACAGGACAAGCACAGAAATGTCTGATCAGTGTTTCAGGGCTCTAAGAAGATAGGGCAGGTAAGTCTAATAGACACAGCCGTAATCAAACAGTTTTCAGTATTTTCCTGGTACAGTTCTTCCAACACTTGTTTTACTCCCCCCTCCACTTAACAATACTTGCAGGCATTGCCATCATTACCTGCCAACAATTTGGGTCAGCTGGGATGCAAATGCAAAGCTGTTAATTTGCTCAAGAGGACTGACAAAGCCAGCGATGGAACCCCACAACTGTGGCCTCAAAAACCCACATTTTGGCTGTCATGTCACATGTTACTTTGTCAGTAAAAGCAATGCAATGCCTTTTGAGCTTACTAAAAGCTTTCAGAGTTTTTGTCTGCTCGTCGTGACACTGTCCTTTAATTTTTCACATCCGATTTCACTTAAACGGTATATCACCGTATTATCGCGCACTATCACAGAGTACATCACCATCTTATCGCGCACTATCACAGAGTATAGCACCCTAACAATGGATGCAATTATATATTTATATCACTGACTGTAGTTACCTGTTGTGTTTGCTTAACTCTTTCTCCAACATCACTATTTGCTTGAGTCTGTAGAGGAACCACTTGTCTATAGCAGTCAAGTCATAAATTTCATCCACTGAGATCCCACTGTGTAATGCCTGCAGGAGAAGGAAAATCAGGCAGCAACAGTGAATAACCTGGAGGGTCAAAAACCAGATATCCTACCGGCAGGTACATCAAGAAAATGTCACAAAGGATCTCGTAACAAAAGGAAACAAAAATCACTAGCCTCCCAAAATGCAACTTGGAGAGTTGCGGCTTTTGAGCTAGAACATTTGCAATTACTTCCTCTTTTACTTTTAACTCACACATAATCCAACTGACCGCAGAAAGGAGGGGGAGAAGGAGGGTGTGGGGATGGGGAGAAGATCCTCATCAGTCTGGTACCCTGATCCTGATGCAAACCTGCAGGAATCAGGCAAGGACAGAATATGGGTCTCAGCTCCCACCCATCCCGCATCATTGGGGTTTTGCATCATTGAAAGTGGATAAATTGCCAGGCCCAGATGAAATGTATCCTAAGCTGCTCAGAAAAGCAAAAGAAATAGTGGAGGCTCTGACCATCAATTTTCAGTCCTCTCTGGCTACAGTTGGGGAGCCACAGGACTGCTAATGTTGAGACATTTTTTTAAAAAAGGGAGGTAGGGATGTACAAGTAATTTCAGCCCAGACTACCTAACCTCAGTGGTGGACAAATTATTGGGAAACAAATGATGGAGAGAGGGGGAGAGAGGGGGAGAGAGAGGGGGAGAGAGGGGGGACAACACAGAGGAGGGGGAGTGAGTGCCACAGAGAGACAGAGAGACGGAAAAGTGAGCGATCAAGATCACTCCTGACAATGGTTATCTATCTGGAATACTCCGCATCATTACATGTGTGCAAGCAAACACTGACTACTTGTGCAAGCAAAAAAAATGCCAGGTGTCTCACTAAATCAGCGTCCAACATAGTGACCAAAAAGTCAGTCAATAAATTAGTCTTCTCATTTAAAGCTTCTTCACAAAAAAGCACCTTTGTTGTTGTTTTGATTAACGGTAAGATACATTTTTAATGCCTTTATCTTTCCAAAATTGTCTCATTCGCCCCCTATGTAATACAAAAATTGTAATGTGGCCTCCCATGCAAAAATATTGGACACTCCTGCTTCAGGCTTTAAACCTTATACAGTAAATGGAAAAGTCCTGGGGAAAATTGATGTACAGAGAGATTTGGGTGTTCAGGTCCATTGTTCCCTGAAGGTGGCAACGTAGGTCAATAGAGTGGTCAAGAAGGCATACGGCATGCTTTCCTTCATCGGACGGGGTATTGAGTACAAGAGTTGGCAGGTCATGTTACAGTTGTATAAGACTTTGGTTCGGCCACATTTGGAATACTGCGTGCAGTTCTGGTCGCCACATTACCAAAAGGATGCAGATGCTTTGGAGAGGGTGCAGAGGAGGTTCACCAGGATGTTGCCTGGTATGAAGGGCACTAGCTACGAAGAGAGGTTGAGTAGATTAGGATTATTTTCATTAGAAAGACGGAGGTTGAGGGGGGACCTGATTGAGGTGTACAAAATCATGAGAGGTATAGACAGGGTGGATAGCAAGAAACATTTTCCCCCAGAGTGGGGGATTCAATTACTAGGGGTCACGAGTTCAAAGTGAGGGGGGAAAAGTTTAGGGGGGATATGCGTGGAAAGTTCTTTACGCAGAGGGTGGTAGGTGCCTGGAACGCGTTGCCAGCGGAGGTGGTAGACGCGGGCACGATTGCGCCTTTTAAGATGTATCTAGACAGATACACGAATGGGCAGGAAGCAAAGAGATACAGACCCTTAGAAAATAGGCGACATGTTTAGATAGAGGATCTGGATCGGCGCAGGCTTGGAGGGCCGAAGGGCCTGTTCCTGTGCTGTAATTTTCTTTGTTCTTTGTTCTTATGTTTTAAAATAACCTAACAGCAAAAGTAATTCACATTGGCATTACATACTATTTTCCTTGCTGTTTGCTTGCTAGCTAATACAGTTGTGCTCCTCTCCATTGATATTTGTATGCTTAGCTATTTTATTTATAGGGAGAAGTGTGTTTTAAATTGGACTGTGTTTTGATATTAGATTGGATATATACTTTATAAACAGATTAACTGCACTCATGTCCGTGGCTGAGTCAATAATTTTGTCAAACGTCCATGATGCAACATGTTGGTGCCGATCCCTGAACACGAGGAAAAACCTTTTAATGCAGCGAGTGGTTAGGATCGGGAATGCACCGCCTGAGAGTGTGATGGAGGCAAATTCAATCATGGTTTTCAAGAGGGAATTGGTTAATTATCTGAAGAGAAAAAAATTGCAGGGCTATGAAGAAAGGGCCAGGGAAGTGGGACTAGCTGAGTTGCTGTTGCAGAGAGTTAGCATGGGCACGATAGGCTGAATGGCCTCATTCTCTGCTGTAACAATTCTTTGATTGTGTGAAGGAATGCATTTGGGGAGGGCAAACAAGGCAAGGGAAACACACAATAAATGGTAGAATACTGAGAGGTGTAGCAGAACAGAGAGACCTTGGAGTACATGTCCACAGATCCCTGAAGGTAGCTGGACAGGTAGATAAGGTGTTTAAGAAGGCATATGGGATACTTGCCTTTATTAGCCAAGGCATAGAATATAAGAGCAGGAGGTTATGGTATAAAATACCAGTTAGGCCACAGCTGGATTACTGCGAACAGGTCTGGTCACCACAATACAGGAAGGATGTGATTCAACCTGAGAGGGTACATAGGAGATTTACGAGGATGCTGCCAGGACTGGAGAATTTTAGCTATGAGGAAGGATTGGATAGTCTAGGGTTGTTTTCTTTTGAACAACGGAGGCTGAGGAGAGATTTAATTGAGACGAAGTAAATTATTAGGGGCCTAGATAGAGTGGATTGGAAGAACATATATCCCTTTAACAGAGAGATCAATAACCAGATTTAAAGTAATTAGCAGATGGGATTAGAGGGGAGTTGAGGAGTATTTATTTCACCCAGAGGGTGTCGGGGGTCTGGAACTCACTGCCTGAAAGGGTGGTAGAGGCAGAACCCTCGTTGCATTTACAAAATACTTGGATATGCACTCGAAATGCTGTCCACACACCAAGAGCTGGAAAGTGGGATTAAGTGGACAGCTCTTTTTCGGCCAGCACAGACACAATGGGACGAATGGCCTCTTTCTGTGCCTTACATTTTCTATGTTTCTATGAAAAAGGAGTTTCATTGAGGAGTATTTAGAAAGTGAAACTACTACATTAATCAAAAGGGCCCCATTATACATTGAAAGCACAAATCAGAAATAGTGCCTACAACACCAAATAAGGAGTCATACTCTCTGACTGGCACACATTGGCCTACTTGTACTCTTGCCCAAGGAATGATGCTTTGGGACCTTCAAGATAGCTGGGAGGAACAAATGTTTCAAATATCATAACCGTGAAGCAAGAGTCCAAGTGCAGGAGAGTGGTGTGAGCAGACGAGGCTCCACACTGAGACCACCCTTCAAACACGGCAAGCGCCGTCTAACCTGTACACACGAGCTTCCTATTACAGCCACTTCCTTTCCCATTTCTGAAAACGCTGTCCTCCAACACTTGAATTTAATTCGTCATCGTACATTCTGTAGCCAGTAACTGAAGAACACCTTCAATTTATCATTTCTTCAACTAGATATTCTAAACTGGTTATAAATCCAGAAGCTGTGCTGGCTACTTCTAACCTCCTCTTAACTAGATATGTACGAATTTCATCCTTAAAAACTAGCATTTGCCTACCACCAATATTAAACTAACTGGCTCAGGTGATGCCCCAGGTCAGCTTTGCCTCCTTTATAAAAATGGCTCCCACTATTGACTATTTCCAGTCCTCCAGCTCACACCCACAATATCTCCACCATGTACAAATGAACAAGCCTCTCCTTGTGGGGTCCCACGTCACTTAATTCTCTTCACTGAGGTACCTGTAAAATGCTTAACACTTCCTTTTGATATCTCTCTTCATGCAGCTTTCCAACCTCTTAACCTACCTCTAATTTTCTCACACTCTCCTTTACTTTTTTCAATATTCATCCTATTCCTCATAGGCCTTCTTCAATTCTAATTAGTTTCTAATTTCTGGCATCCAGAAACCACTACTAGCATCCTGATTTTTCAATGGAATATACTTAATGTATACATTTGTAATCTCCAATATTCAACAGAAAAAAATCCATTCCACTGCTCTACTGTCCTGTGGGCCAATTTCTCCTCCCACTTTGCATAGCTAGTTTCGCTCATCTTTTTGAGAACATGTTTAGTTTAACTTTCATTTTTGCACTGATTTTTCCCTTTCTTGTTGAATCTTAAATTCAATCTTATTGTGGTCACTATTTCCAAGGTCCTCACAGACACTTTGCTCATCTACTTAATCGATTTCTCCTCGCTTTGCAGCCAACCAAAAAATTGCTTGAGAAAAGAGTTCTATAAACATGTTAGGAATTCAACCATCTTCTCTCCAGCTCTCCCTTGCTGCCCCATTCAAGAGGTGGATAATTAAAAGCTTGCAAAATAATTACTTTGTTATTCCTGCTCACATCTCTGTCTGCAGGCTCCCTTTACCATTTCCTTCTCACACTTGAGATCAGTAAGACATCTTTTCTAAAGTAACAAGCCCAGTTGTCTTCTAAATTCCAACTACACTGACTCTATCAGTCTCCTTTTCCATCAACCATCTGTACTGCCTATATTCTCTCTAACCAATGTTGCCACTCTACCTCCTTTCATATCTTTCCTATCCCTCCTAAATGTATTGACCAATAATTGGAACGCAATGCGCCGTTTTCACAGATGTCAAAATGGCGGCTAAACATCCAATACGATAGGCGACGTGTGTCTGCTCATTCGTGCCGACCATATTGGTAAAGGCTGATCTGTAGGCACCCAGTTGTGCAGCTGAAGAAAACATTAGGTTCTTCATACTTGTAAAGAGGGTGCCTAACATTCTTTTCTGGCCCCCTTTGCAAAATTGGATTCTGCACAACCTCTGCAGGAGCCATGCGGGCTGTGGTCAGTTTCCTCAGGCACTTGACAGGCCATTCTAATGAATCATAGAAAGTTTAAGGCACAGAAAGAGGCCACTTGGCCCATCGTGTCTGTGCCGGCTGAAACACGATCCACCTATTCTAATCCCACCTTCCAGCACAGTGGCGCAGTGGTTAGCACTGCAGCCTCACAGCTCCAGCGACCCGGGTTCAATTCTGGGTACTGCCTGTGTGGAGTTTGCAAGTTCTCCCTGTGTCTGCGTGGGTTTTCCCCGGGTGCTCCGGTTTCCTCCCACAAGCCAAAAGACTTGCAGGTTGGTAGGTAAATTGGCCATTATAAATTGCCCCTAGTATAGGTAGGTGGTAGGGAAATATAGGGACAGGTGGGGATGTGATAGGAATATGGGATTAGTGTAGGATTAGTATAAATGGGTGGTTGATGGTCGGCACAGACTCGGTGGGCCGAAGGGCCTGTTTCAGTGCTGTATCTCTAAACTAAACTAAACATTTGGCCCGTAGCCCTGCAGATTACAGCACTTGAGGTGCATATCCAGACTCCTTTTGAATGAGTTAATCCTTAAAAAGGGGCCGCTGGAGGCTGACAAAAGAAAGGCAAGTTTGAACTTTTTGTTAAAAATGTATATTATCGTGGAGTGGGAGTAATCCTCAGTCGTGATGGCCTATCAGTCTTTAGTAGTACACTGGGTCTTCCTATCCCTGGCTCCAACCCTGGAAATGCCTGGCCAGGAATCCTGCAGATGGCAGCCATGACATGGTCTTTTTCCGGAAACTTCTGTCCGACTCCCGTCAGTTGTAAGGGGAGGCTAGTGAAATCTGGGATAAGATTTTTAACATTGATGGATTTATTAGTAATCAACACTTTAAAGAAAGGAAGACAAGGGGGTGTAAACTTCAGATCTGCAATGCTTGCCGACTGTAAAAGTCAAAAACTACACTGCTGTAAAAATGCAGAGAGACACTGCTGGCTTTGTTTGGAATATAGCTGGCTTACGTAAACAGCCCCAACACAATGAATCCAACCTTCACAGAGATCATTCATGCAGAAACCTCCTTCATCCAGGCAAATCACAAGCTCATCGACAATCTATTTTGCAGCGTGAAAGATTATAGGGATTATAGAGAGCACACCAGTTATGTTAGCCTGCCCAGCAGGCACAGTGAAAAAGCACTCAAGGAAAGACAAAAGTTGGGGATGGGGAAGCTCAGAATTTTGTCGCCCAACCACAATAGATTGACAGGATATAGCAGCATGAAGAAGCTGAATATAACCACCGATATCACACCTGCTACAGTGCAATATCAAAGCTTCTATTCAATCTCTACAGACAGTAACTAGCCTCTGCTGTCCCCAATATGGAGAATATGGTGAGGAGTCATGTGGTACCACTGCAGAGCAACAGGAGCCGCAAGCAACACCAAGTGCAGGACACGGAGGAGAAGTACAAATATATGTCTGGTGGTGGAAAAGTGTTTAATGCTGAAACATGTGCCACTAGAAACATGTGCACATAAACCACCAACATCATTACTCTTTAAGAGGGGCAGGGAGGAAGGATGTCATTTCCTCTTTAAGGTTTGGATGTAGTATTTACAAAGTCACCTCAAACACAAGTCCTTCCATCTGGCAGTCAGATCTGAATAGCTTCTCATTCTGCCCAGAGACAGACTGCAGCAGCAAAACTTGAGTTATTTAGGTACAGGATGCAGTGGTGCCAGGAGAGGGTAGAAAACAGAAAAATGAGTGGAAAAGTGTTTTCTGCTTTAGTTTAACATGCATGTAGACCATTTTTCATTCACACATACTGGAATATTTGACATTGAAGGCTGAATTTTGTGCCTCCAGATCCATTTTGTGCACATTCAATGTTTCCTCTAATACACCAAGCTGGGTACCCTGAACTTCATCACCCAACTCCCCGGGTCCTTTCACATCCACTTTACACTGAACAGAATCAGCAGCCTGAATGACAATGAAGCAAATCTAGACCACAGATTCCCCAGGATCAGCCATTAATAGGAACAGGAGGAGGCCATTCTGCCCTACCAGCCTGTTCTACCATTCAATTAGATCATGACTGATCCACATCTTAACTCCATCCACCTGCCTTGCTCGCGTAACCTTTAATATCCTTGCTAACAAAAATTTATCAATCTCAGATTAAAATTTTCAATTGACCTCCAGCCTCAACAGCTTTTGCGGGCAAATATTCTAGATTTCCACTACATTTTGGTGATGAAATGCTTCCTGACCTCACCCCTGAACAACCTAGCTTGAATTTTAAGATAATGTAATGGCTAGCTCCCTTGGGAGCACCAACTTGGCAAATTACCCCATAGTGTCCCTGTCTTTGAGGCATCACAACTCAAGAGCAATTAGGAATGGGCAATAAATGCCAAGAATGAATTTTTAAAAAAAGGTAATGGAAGCCAAAAAAAAGAAACCTCAAACATCTCTCTGGGAAACGGTGGGTCAGAACTCCCGGGACCAACCAGTGGCTGTATTCACTGAGCAGTCATTACCTTTGCCAAGGAGTAGGTCCGGTTGATAGATGGAACAGCCAGATCTTTCTGCAGGTCAAAATCATCAGACCACAATTTCTTCATTGGGAGCCGGGGCACAAAACCTTCCACGGATGGATGACACATTCTCAGGGCTTTCTGGAAACTCTCTTCAAACGTGCGGCCGATAGCCATTACCTGGGTAACACAAACATGCAGCTTAGAGGAATGCACCCACACCAATCGGATCCAGCTTCAGATCAACTCTTTCCAAACACAGCGATAGAGTGAAGCAAAGGGTCTTTCTACTCAATGCTAGATCGAGATCCTGAGCCCAAAGATGAACTTGCTCTTTGAAACCAGGGCAACCTCTTCAGTGGTTACTGGGGAATGGTGAGCAGTAAGTCAGTCAGATCCAAAGGCTATTTGCACCTACCACCATTATCTGACCCACAAAGAGGGTCTTGGTTACCTTTTCACCAATATCCAGTCCACAGGCCTCAAATCTGGCAAATCACAAACTCTGCAGAATTTCTTTCTTAAATATAAACTAATCATCAATGTTCTGCAGGATTTATATTAAACTTTGAGCAAAACATATAGACACCCAATAAACTTGTGGTTTGTCAGTGTGACTGTGTCTTAACTACAACGTAAATGTTAACTCCTCTGTCCTGGGAGGAGGCCAAAGGAAAACGGGAGGCATCAAATGCATGTGTGTAGGAAGCAGCCAAGGAGTTACACTTAGGGCACAGCCCACTCACCTCCCCAACACTCTTCATTGAACTGCCGATCTCTCGGGAAGCTCCATGGAAACGGTCAAGATCCCACCGCGGAACCTTGGTCACAATATAATCCAAACTCGGCTCAAAGCACGCAGTGGTCTTCCCTGAAACTGCATTCTTGATATCAGGTAGAGGGATTCCTAGGGCCAGTTTGGCAGCCACAAAGGCCAATGGGTAGCTGGAGGGAGAGTGAGAGAAACAAACTCACAAAGAGACAAAGAATGAATGCTCTGTATCCATAAGAAGGGTAAAGGGATCTTTCTTTCCTAGATGTGAGGCCATTCCAGATACAGAGAGACAGATGCACTATGACTAAGTATCAAAATGTAGATTCTAGCACCGCAGCTCTTGCTTCCAGCAGTCACAGCAGAGAGTTGAGCAGTTTAAACATTTGTTTTGGCAAAGATAGATTAGGAAAATACTACAGCAGCCCTAATGGTCCCAAGAAATCAGAAGTCCTGGGAAGGTAAGCAGGCAGGGCCCAGGCACAGGGGAATTGAACAACCAATCTGTCTCTGCTGCTCTTCACAGTTGAATAGTTTGCCAACCCTCACCATCAAGACAATGGTGATCAAAGGCTGCTGGAATGCATGTACCCCAGCAACATAAACATCCAACGACAGGTCACAAACCTGAAATGTTAACTCTGTTTCTCTCCTCATAGATGCTGCCAGACCTCCTGAATGTTTCCAGCATTTTCTGTTTCTTCCCCAGCAACATTACATGCTTTCAAGGGGGGAGCAGGTGAAAGTGTCGGCCCGCAGTGTCTGCGGAGGGATACAGCATCAGTCATATCTCTGACTGTACATCTCTGATGGGTCCCATTCTGGAGTAATCATTACATTTAGAAAGAGACAGACTTTATAAAAATTAGAAGCTCTGCATTAGCGACGTTGGACTTAATAGGCGAATATCATTGCCTCATCCAGAATCAGTACAAGCTCCAGATGACGTTGCATTTAACAGCATAATTCCGATACAGATTCCTTGTCCCTGTCCAGTTAAATGACCCGAATGGTGACAGCAATCTATGTGCTACATCACCCACATTGTCTGGGACGAGAAAAAAATCTCCCAGGGCCCTCAGTCCAGTTAGAAAATTAGGCATCAGGGATGATACAGCAAGATCATAACCAGAGCAAGCGAGTGCCTGATGGCAGTGGGGGGGGGGGGGTGGGGGGGGGGGAAACAGGAAGGGGGCCAACTGTGCAAGAGCAGGACGGAGTGACAAGAGCAATGTAGGAGCAGAGGTGGCCGAAAAGAGGCCAACAGAGTGAGAGGGCCAACAGAGTGAGGGGATGTTGAGTTAATGTGTGTTAAATATTTTTGCGTGGGAAGCTGTGTGTGCAGCGGATGGGCCAAGCCAAGCAGGAATGTAATGCAGGCTGTGGCACAGGTGCTGCTGGTAAAGTTACAGGCCTGACTCTCAAATAGCAGATCAGATGTCCTGAAGTGCAAGCGCGCAGCGTGATTTCTGAATGTCCCCCTTGGACTGCTTATTCCCACTCGACCCCTCCCCCTAAGTATTCCAAACTTCGACTGCTTTCATGGGACCTCATTTATATAATGGAATACATTTGTGGACATGGGATTTTCATGGAATTATTTTAGCTCCAGGTCCCAGGATGTAATGCAGGCTGCGCTGATGGGATTTTTTCCCGAATTAGGAGCAGAAGTAGGCCATTCGGCCCCTCTAGCCTGTTCCGCCATTCAATAAGATAGTTCTGGACTCACCCACAAGAGGAAACATCCTTTCCACATCCACCTTGTCAAGACCATTCAGGATCTTATATACTTCAATCAAGTCTCCCCTCACTCTTCTAAACTCCAGTGAAAACAAGTCCAGTTTGCCCAACCTTTCCTCATAAGATAACCCGCTCATTCCAGGGATCAATCTAGTAAACTTCCTCTGAACTGCCTCCAATGCATTTACATCCTTCCTTAAATAAGGAGACCAAAACTGCACACAGTATTCGAGATGTGGTCTCACCAATGCCCTGTATAACTGAAGCATAACATCCTTACTTTTATTTTCAATGACTCTCGTAATAAAGGATAGCATTCCATTAGCCTTCTTTATTACTTGCTGTACCTGCATAACTAACTTTGTGACTCATGCTCGAGAACACCTAGATCCCTCTGCAAATCGGAATTCTGCAGTCGCTTTCCACTTAAGTAATACTCTGCTTTTTTATTCTTCCTGCCAAAGTGAACAACTTCACCTTTTCCCACATTATACTCCATCTGCCAGATTTTTGCCCACTCATTCAACCCATCTATATAGGTCTGCAACCTCCTTATGTCCTCTTCACATCACACTTTCCTGCCTATCTTTGTGCCATCTGCAAATTTAGTTACCATGCCATCGTTCCCCTCAGCTAAGTCATTGATATAAACTGTAAAAAGTTGAGGTCCCAGCACAGACCACTGCAGGACTCCACTCGTCACATCCTACTAATCAGAAAAGGACACATTTATGCATACTCTGTTTTTTGCCAGCCAGTCAATCTTCTATCCATGCTAATATGTTACCCCCCTCCCCCCACACCATGAGTTCCTACTTTGCGCAATAACCTTTTATGCGGCACCTTGTCAAATGCCTTCTGGAAATCCAAGCACAGTACGTCAACAGGCTCTCCTTTATCCACAGTGCATGTTACTCATTCAAAGAACTCCAATAAATTGATTAAACATGACTTCCCTTTCACAAAGCCATGCTGACTATTGCCGATTATATTGACTTTTTTTAAGTGCTATAGCCTCCTTAATGATTGATTCTAACACTTCCTCACGACAGACATCAAGCTAATTGGCCTATAGTTAGCTGTTTTCTGCCTGTTTTCTTGAATAGAGGAGTTATATTTGCTACTTTCCAGTCTGATGGAACCTTTCCAGAATCTAGTGAATTTTGAAAAATTAACTCCAATGCATCAACTATCTCACTAGCCACCTCTTTTAAGATCCTAGGATGAAGCCCATCAGGACCCAGGGACTTGTCAGTCTGCAGCTGCATCAGTTTGCTCTTGTGATTGTAATTTCACCAAGTTCCTCTCTTCCTTCCACCTCATGATTTACAGCTATTATTAGAATATTTTATGTATCCTCTTATAGTGAAGACAGAAGCAAAATATTTGTTCGTTTCATCTGCCATTTTCTTATTATCTACTATTAACTCCCATTCTCACTCTTTAGTGGACCAACATAAAGGTCGACTTGGGACTGCAAATGAAACCCGACCTGAACCCGAAAGAACCACGTCCGACCTTGAGCCCAACCTGGCCCGAGTCCTTCCATTCTTTCCCACGCCTGACCAGTTAACCTACCTTCCGTTTTTAACTTTCTTGCTGATCTGCACAAGCTTAAAATAACTGTAACAAAACCACCTTTCCAGTCAAAAAATTACATTAACATTGAGCCACTTACCTGAGGTTGTGATAGTGCGTGTCCAACCCGGCCCGACCCGACCCAAGCCCGAATGCCGGACCCGGAAGTGCGACCCAACCCGAACCTGACACGTCGTCGGATCCAGTCAGGTTTGGGTCAGGTAGCCGGCCTTTAGACCAACACTCACTTTACTTACTCTTTTCCAATACCTGTAGAAACTCCTGCTATCCGTTTTTACATTTCTAGCTAGCTTCCTCTCATACTCTAATTTCTTTCTCCTGATTAACCTTTTAGTCATTCTCTGCTATTCTTTATATTCTGACCAATCATCTGACCTGCCACTCATCTTTGCGCAATTATATGCATTTTCCGTATGTTTTTTGCTTTCCTTAACTTCTTTAGTAAGCCATGGATGGTGTGTCTTTCCCTTAGAATTTTTCTTTATAGTAAGAATTTACTTAACCTGAGTATTCTGAAATATCCCCTTGAATATCTGCCACTGCTTCTTTATTGATTTATCTCCTAGCCTGGTAACAGTTCACTTCAGCTAGCTCAGCTTTCATGCCCACATAATTGCCCTTATTTAAATTTAAAATACTAGTCTTAGACTCACTTCTCTCTTTCAAACTGGATGTAAAATTGAATCATACTGTGGTCAGTGCCTTTACTCTGAAGTCATTAATTAATCCTGTCACATTACACAATACCAAGTCTAATATAACCTGGTCTCTGGTTGGTTCCAGAACGCGCTGCTCTAAGAAACTATCTCTAAAGGGCCGAATGGCCTGTTCCTGTGCTGTACTGTTCTTTGTTAAAGCATTCTATGAACGCTTCATCCAGGGTACTATTGCCAATCTGATTTTTCCAGTTTATATGTAAATTAAAAGCACCCAATATTTCTTCTTGTATACGTCTTCCTACATTATGGTTACTGTTAGGGGGCCTGTAGACCACTCCCACTAGTGACGTCTTTCCCCTACTATTTCTCATCTCCACCCAAACCGATTCTATATCCTGATCTCCTGAACCAAGGTCATCTCTAACTATTGCACCAATGGAATCCTTGATTAACAGTTCTAACCCTCCACCTTTACCTAGCTTCCTATGCTTCTTGAATATCACATACCCCTCAATATTCAGGACCCAATCCTGGTCATCCTGCAGCCACATCTCCGTAATGGCTATCAGATCATATTTATTTACTTCAGTGTGCGCTATCAGGTTGTTTACTTTGTTATGAATGCTACATGCATTCAAATACAGAGCCTTCAGTATTGTCTTTTTATTATCTTTGTAACATCTAATCTTGACTGTTAGTGTGTTATTAGGGTTTTTCTCTCTGTCCCTTCCTGCCATTTTCTGACCTTCATTTCCCATATTACTATTTTGCTCTCTTGCCTTGGCTCTACCCCTTGATTTGCTACATCTATTCAAGCTTGATCCCTCAACCCCCTTTGTTTAATTTACAGCCCTCTCTACTTCCCTAGTTATACAGTTTGCTATAACACTGGTCCCAGCACGATTCAGGTGCTACAGCCCCCACTTTCCCCAGTACTGGTGCCAGTGCCCCATGAACCAAAACCCACTTCTCCCATACCAGTCTTCAAGCCACATATTAATTTCACTAATCTTATGTGCCCTCTGCCAATTGGTACTTGGCTCAGGTAATAATCCAGAGATTATTACCCTTGAGGTTCTGCTCTTCAATTTGGTGCCTAGCTCTTCATACTGTCTAAGCAGAACCTCTTTCCTAGTCCTACCCATGTTGTTAGTATCTACATGGACCATGACAACTGGATCCTCCCACTCCAAGTTCCTATCCAGCCCTGTGCAGATGTCCAGAACCCTGGCACCAGGTAGGCAACACAGCCTTCTGGACTCATGCTGTCGGCTGTACAGAACAGCGTCAATCCCCCTCATTATACTATCCCCTACTACCACTGCATTCCCTTTTGCTCCCCCCACTTGAATGGCTTCCTGCACCACAGTGTCATGGACAGTCTGCTCATCCACCCTGCAGCCCTCACTTTCATCCACATAGGTTTGAGGTGCTCTCAACCTGTTTGACAATTGCAAAGTCTGAGGCTCCTCCACTACTGTCTGCTCAGTCCCTTTATTTGCCTCACTCATGGTCACATCCTCCTGTCCCTCACTGCAGACCAAAACAGATGACCCTGTATTAAGAGGTGTGACCGTCTTCTGGAACAAAATGTCCAAGTATTTCTCCCCCTTCCTTACGTTGCACAGTGTTTGCAGTTCAGCTTCCAGATCAATAATCCTGATCCAGAATTCTTCTAGCTGCTTACACTTTCTGCAGATGTGTTTGTGCTAGATTGCCTTTGTATCCAAAAACTCCCACATACCACAGCTGCAACATAACATCTGTCCTGCCATTGTTACTTATGCTATTAGTTAATTTACTTTAATTATTTTCTTAAACACTCTTAATTAACTCTCTTGCTGTTTCCCAATCTACTAAGCTTAACTAGTATTAGTAAATAAAACCTTACAATTCGTAAAATTACCTGAGGTTTGAAAGATAAACGATAAAACACTCACCAACCAATCACCGACCTAGGAGTCAAAGGAAGACGGCTCACCAGCTGCCAGAGGCCAAAAAAGATAGGAAAAGGAGCTCCTCTTTCTCCCTCTGCACCGAATTTCCATGTGCACCAAATTTCCAGCTTCACTCTGGCAATGTCTCACTCAGGCAAATGACTCCTTTCACTACATCCCCTCACAGTGGATGAACAGTGTCTACCTGGCTGTTCAACCACTCTGAATACAGTTTCTAGCCAGTATAAATCCAGGACTACCCACTGATTTATTTAAAATGTACCCAATGTCCCTGAGAATTGTGTCCTGATTCCTCAACTGATACTTTAATCAAAACTGTCGTAAATAGAAGCCAATGGAGATCCTTCAAACACCACAAAGTGAACATCATTATCAAGGATTTTCACCCAAAGGGTATCTTTAGACAAAGTGTTGCCCCAAAACATTGATGTGGCTTTTCTCGGGAAGCTGTATTAATTAGAGATAACATAATGACAGTAAGTAAAATGGACATAACTAACAGAAGGTCAGAAACAGAATCCATATGAATTATAACAAAAGAAAAGGAAGGATCGATCACACTAGT
Organism: Heterodontus francisci; assembly: GCF_036365525.1. Lineage (NCBI taxonomy): Eukaryota > Metazoa > Chordata > Chondrichthyes > Heterodontiformes > Heterodontidae > Heterodontus > Heterodontus francisci. The sequence goes on along the minus strand of NC_090377.1, from coordinate 136,065,482 downwards.
AGAAGTATACTACAGACTACCTCATAGTGGAAAGGACGTAGAGGAGAAAATATGTAAGCAAATATGCGAAATGAATAAAGGACATTGAATAATAAATGTGGGTGATTTTAACTATTCCAAAATAAACTGACAAGCAGAGGTAGCAAAAGGAGTACAGGGAATGGAGTTTTTAATCAATGGGAGCAGGACTCCTTTCTTAGCCATGATGTAAAAGTCCAGCAAGTAAGGGAGCACTGCTGGATCATGCATTGGGTAATGAACCAGAACAGATAAGGGAAGTAAATGCAAGGGAACATCTAAGCAATATCAACCACAGTGTAAGGAATTTTCCTCCACACAAGATCAGGGGGCAGGTTGTTCAACCTTGCCCGTCTAAGAGCGAAGTCCAAAGTACGGAAAGTCCTCATCAGAGAACTCCTCTTTGCTGACGATGCTGCTTTAACATCTCACACTGAAGAGTGTCTGCAGAGTCTCATCGACAGGTTTGCGGCTGCCTGCAATGAATTTGGCCTAACCATCAGCCTCAAGAAAACGAACATCATGGGGCAGGACGTCAGAAATGCTCCATCCATCAATATTGGCGATCACGCTCTGGAAGTGGTTCAAGAGTTCACCTACCTAGGCTCAACTATCACCAGTAACCTGTCTCTAGATGCAGAAATCAACAAGCGCATGGGAAAGGCTTCCACTGCTATGTCCAGACTGGCCAAGACAGTGTGGGAAAATGGCGCACTGAAACGGAACACAAAAGTCCAAGTGTATCAAGCCTGTGTCCTCAGTACCTTGCTCTACGGCAGCGAGGCCTGGACAATGTATGTCAGCCATGAGCGACGTCTCAATTCATTCCATCTTCGCTGCCTCCGGAGAATACTTGGCATCAGGTGGCAGGACCATATCTCCAACACAGAAGTCCTCGAGGCAGCCAACATCCCCAGCTTATACACACTACTGAGTCAGCGGCGCTTGAGATGGCTTGGCCATGTGAGCCGCATGGAAGATGGCAGGATCCCCAAAGACACATTGTACAGTGAGCTCACCACTGGTATCAGACCCACCGGCCGTCCACGTCTCCGCTTTAAAGACGTCTGCAAACGCGACATGAAGTCCTGTGACATTGATCACAAGTCGTGGGAGTCAGTTGCCAGCGTTCGCCAGAGCTGGCGGGCAGCCATAAAGGCGGGGCTAAAGTGTGGCGAGTCGAAGAGACTTAGCAGTTGGCAGGAAAAAAGACAAAAGCGCAAGGGGAGAGCCAACTGTGTAACAGCCCTGACAAACACATTTTTCTGCAGCACCTGTGGAAGAGCCTGTCACTCTAGAATTGGCCTTTATAGCCACTCCAGGCGCTGCTCCACACACCACTGACCACCTCCAGGCGCTTACCCATTGTCTCTCGAGATAAGGAGGCCAAAGAAGAAGGAAAAAAAAGGAAAAATAAAATAAATGCTGAGAATGATAAAGACCAAAGTAATAAATTGGAAAGAAGCTGATTTTGAAAAGGATGAGAATGGAAAGAGGGAAAATAAATTGGAAAAGCTTACTGACAAACGCAGAAATACAACAGCTGTGAGAAATATTTAAAACTGTGATCAAGAACAATCTCGGAGAAATAAACGAGCCTGTTGTGACACATCATGGATGAATAAAGAAATAAGGGCAAAATTGAAAGTGAAGAAAAAGGCAGACACTAGGTCGAGAGACAGTAAAGGAGTGAATAACAAAAGGGAATACTCAAAGGTTAGGAAAGTAGTAAAAAAAAAAATTAGGAAGCTAAAGAGAAACTACTAAACTATCAAGGAATATTAAGAGAAATAGTGAAGTATTCTAGACATATAAATGAGAGAAAATAAAATCAGGGTACGGATTAGGCCTTGAAGGGGTACACAAACTCGCAGGTAGCGACAGCAAAATGACTAGCATGGGGGACATGACATGAGAAGAGATGAAAAAAGATATAAAGACATTTAAGATGGAAAGTGGCGGGGAATGACTGATAAACTAAATCAAACTTAGGGAGGATAAAACCCCTGCTCCAGATGGATTGCAGCACGCACGTTAAAAGATAGGGAAGAGATTACAGAGGCACTACTACATATTATGAACAAATCAAAAGAACAGAGCCAGAGAACTGGCAAACAGCAAATATGATTCCTCTATTTACAAAGGGAGATAGAAGAAGTCCAGAGAACTATAGACCAATTAGCGCAACGCCAGGGGTAGGAAAGATGCTCAATGATGTCATAGAAAAACATTTAGAAACCAAAAATACAAAGAAAAGTCACCACCTCTCAGGAAAGACTGAACAGGCTAGAAAAGAGAAGACTAGGGGGTGATCTGATCAAAGTCTTCAAGATTATGAAAGGGTAGATGCAGTGGAACCCAGAGCGTGTCACTAATAAATCCAATAGGAAATTCATGAGAAACTTCTTTATGCAGAGAGAATGGTTAGAATGTGGAACTCAATACCACAAGGAGTAGTTGAGGTGAATGGTAGCAATGCATTTAAAAGGAAGCAATGTAAACACGAGGGAGAAAGATGAAGATGACTAGGAGAGGCTCATGTCGAGCATGAACACAGGCAGAGACCAGGTGGGTTGATTGGCCTGTTTCTGTACTGTAAATACTACAGACTACGTAATATGATGTAGATGGACCCTTCTTTCTTCTGGCATCCTTTATTCTTATTTTAGATTGCCAGCAGCCACACAGTGTATGTCTTTTTGCTTGTTGCATTGTATCAATTGCAGATTAGGCCATCTCTGATCACTACCTTGTATCACACTCTACGCACAACCCCGTTCCAAGCCCCAACCCTACCTCATTCTGTATCTGTCCCTGGAAAAAGCAATCCCTCGATTTACTTACAACTGCACTTTCAAAATTTGCAACTGTCTAGCCTCTGGCCCTCCGGTTGCCAGAACATTTCTGCAGCTACTGATTTGCTCAACCGTACCCTCACCTCCACCTTTGATGCCCTAGTCCCCAATAAAAAAAATTAGTCTCTCTCATCCTGACTGTTCCACTGGTACAGCCCTCCTCTCCACTTCCTTAAGTCCAAGGGATACAGACTCGAAAGGATATGGCGGACAACTGCCAGATCTGGCTGGATCACTTCAAAAGTATCAGGTTCTGCTCCCGTCTGCTAAAACTGCTCACTAATCCAGGTTCATCTTGGAATGCAACGATAACCCCCGGTTTCTTTTCTCTACTGCAAACCATCTTTTTAAACCCCTCTCCCTGTCTTGTCCACCCTCACCTCCAAGAATAAGTGTGAAGAGCTCATGGACCTCTTTGTCACTGAGATCGAGACCATCTGATCAGCTGCCTCTGCCACGTCCCTCTCTTCCACTAGCCCACTGGGCCAAACTTCCTCTAAAGTTCCCCACTGTCTAGCCCTGAACTCGCAGATTTCTCTAGTTTCTCTCCTAGCTATCCTCATGCCCTCTCTGAGCTCATCTTGTTCATGTGACCCACTTCCTGTCCCCTCAATCCTGTTCCCATCAAACTGCTGATCACCCAACTTCCCCTCCTGGTCCCCATGTTAGCTGATATTGTAAACCATTCTCTCTCTTCGGGTGTTGTCCCCCTCTCCTTTAAATCTGCCATCATCTCTGCTCTCCTCAAAAAAAAACACTGTTCTTGCAAACTACTTCCCCATCTCCAACCTCCCTTTTCTCTCCAAAGTCCTTGAATGTGTTGTCGCCTCCCAAATCCATTCCTATCTTTCCCAGAACTCTGTTTGAATCTTTCCAATCAGGTTTCCACCCCTGTCACAGTACCGAAACAGCTCTTATCAAAGTTACAAATGACATCCTATGTGACTGTGACAAAGGTAAGCTTTCCTTCCTTGTCCTTCTCGACCTGTCTGCAGTGTTTGACACGGTTGACCACACCATCCTCCTCCAACACCTCTCCACTGTCATTCAGCTGGGTAAGACTGCTATCACCGGGTTCCATTCTTATCCATCTATTGGTAGACAGAAAATCACCTGCAATGGTTTCTCTTCGTGCCCCCACATTGTTACCTCTGTTATCCCCCACGGATCTATCCTTGGCCCCCAACTATTTCTCATTTACATGCCGCCCCTTGGCGACATCATCTGAAAGCATTGTGTTAGTTTTCGCATGCATGCTGACAACCTTCAGCTCTACCTATAATAAAACAGATGAAAGGTCACAGTCCTGAAATGTTAACTCTGTTTCTCTCTCCACAGATGCTGCCAGACCTACTGAGTATTTCCAGCACTTTGTTTTTATTTCATATTTCCAGCATCTGCAATATTTTTATAAAAGGAAAATACTGCAGATGCTGGAAATCTGAAATAAAAACAAGAAATGCTGGAACCACTCAGCAGGTCTGGCAGCATCTGTGGAAAGAGAAGCAGAAAGAGTTCCGAAGAAGGGTCACTGACCCGAAACGTTAACTCTGCTTCTCTTTCCACAGATGCTGCCAGACCTGCTGAGTGGTTCCAGCATTTCTTGTTTTTCTTATCTGCAATATTTTTATTTTTTTCAGCTCTACCTCATCACCACTTCTCTCAAATCCTCCACTGTTGGGCTCATCTTGACCCCAAGGTGAGCTTTCGACCTTATATTCGCACCATCACTACGACCGCCTATTTCCACCTCTGTAACATTGCCCGATTTCGCCCCTGTCTCAGCTCATCTGCTGCTGAAACCCTCATTCTTGCTTTCATTACCTCTAGACTTGACTATTCAAATGCACTCCTGGTTGGTCTCCCACATTCTACTCTTCGTAAACTTGAGGTCATCCAAAACTCTGCTGCCTGTGACTCAACTTACACCAATTCCCATTCCCCTATCACCCCTGTGCTCACTGACCTACACTAGCTCCCAGTCAAGCAATGTCTTGATTTTAAAATTCTCAACCTTGTTTTCAAATCCCTCCATGGCCTCGCCCCCTCCCTATCTCTGTAATGTCCTCCAGCCCCACAACCCTTTGATAGATCTGCGTTCCTCTAATTCTGGCCTCTTGTGTATCCCTGATTATAATCACTCTACTACTGGTGCTCGCGCCTTCAGTTGCCTGGGCCCAAGCAGTGGAATACCCTCCCCACACCTCTCTGCCTCTCCACCTCACTTTCCTCCTTAAAGAGGCTCCTTAAAACCTACCTCTTTGACCACGCTTTTGGTCATCCGACCTAATATCTCCTTTTGTCGCTCGGTGCCATATTTTGTTTTATAATGGTCCTTGTGCCTTGTGACATTTTATTATGTTAAATGTGCTATATAAATATAAGTTGTTGTTTTTAAGTGTGTTTACATTAAGTGCAACCCTGCCTCCCCCCTCCACTTCACCCCTCCTTACCCAGTGGCCTTGGAGGCCAATGCTGAGCTGCGGGACAGCCGGGCGTTGACTTCGATGATGCAGTATTCCAGGGACAAGGGGTGCAGGGCATACTGAATATTGCACTCTCCTATAATGTTCAAATGACGCACTACCTTGATAGCAGTTTCACGCAGCATATGGTACTCTTCGTTGGACAAGGTCTGACTTGGGGCTACAACAACTGAGTCACCTAAAGCACAAGATTCAAGGTACAGGAGACACAGAATGAGAACCATAGGACAAGCAGCACATGTGAACAGTGTCTGAAACATATTTATTTAACCCAACTGCACAGACACATTCACTCTCATTCATTCCTTCTCAGAGAACTTCTCACTTCCCTCAGTCCTCTTCATCAAATCGCCAACCTGAGCTTGGTATTCCCTTAATCTTCTCTCCCACTCTTCAATTTGAGTGCAGTTCGGAGCTCTGCATTTCAGCCCTTCAACTTGGCCTCTCTATTTAAAAGAAAAGCTTTGTACTTGCAAGTATGAGTCTACAATGTGAACTTGGTTTCAGGGACCAGCTGCAAAACTCATCTTTCCAAAAGGGGATTAATGCTTCAGTCTGGCAGCAGTTCGATCCATTTAAAGACGGCACCAGAATGAAGCAATAGGCACTGAGAGTATTACAGCCTGTGTGGGCCAGGACTGCCCCAGTCACTGCATTTAACAATGGGGTCTCAAAAGGGACAGTTAAGCTTTAGCTTTAGTTTTCAACTGATTCTTGAACTTCTCAACCCCCACCATCTCACATCTGGGTCAGGGCAAGTTGCTTATGCACAAATTCTATCGCATCCCTCACTGCACTGATCTTGCCTGAGATAGAGACTGGGGGGACAGCTGTCCAACATCACAGAGCTTGCCCCGACTGCAAAGGAGCAGCAGAACCCATCTCTTTGCTGACAGCTTCCATCTCTCTTATTTTAACATACCATATTGTCAGTATTACAGTCCAACTGTGACCAGTTAAAGTTCTGCAGCTAAATGAAATAATTAACCTCTGAAAACAAAGCAGGACCTTGCTGATGGCCAAGCTGGTAAAGGGTATCACCCGAGGCTGTGTAGCACCCCGGGTAACGGGCATCACCATGTGTTGTACCGAGCCACACAGCACAGAAGTGGTTCCAGGTTTGTGTGCTGTGTTAGCTAATCAGAGCTGGGATGTCAGGTAGGGGCCACCACCATTGACCTTTGTGTTAGGGAGGAGGCAAAAGAAAAACTTGAAACCAGCTTTCACACTCCAATATGAATTTTCTACAAATCCTAACCTGCCAATCTGCTGCCAGTCACCACCTTAACAAGAGGGAAAACTATAACAAAGAAAGACAGCACACATCAGACTCCTGCTGCTGCTGCTGCTGAAAGCATCAAACTATTTGCAGATTGTACTGAAAACCAACAGAAAACAGATTGCAGACTGCAGTCTGGAGATCAGCGAGGATCAAAAAAAAATGAGTGAATGAAAAAACAAATGGGAGAGCAGTAGTTAGTCAGCTTTACAGGTGAATGCAATGGGAGCTCCACAGTTTGAGGTCCTGACAGAGTTAAGATTCTCAAATCCAACACAAGATTATAGAACAGCCACTTATCCTCTCAGAGTTTTACCTGTATGAATTCCCAAGGGGTCAAAGTTCTCCATGTTACACACAGTGACACAGTTATCAGCTGCATCGCGCACCACCTCATACTCCACCTCCTTCCAGCCCAGCAGTGATTGCTCCACAAGAATTTGATTGGTCATAGCCAAGGCCTAGAGAGAAATTAACAACCGTTAGAAACATAGCACCATCCTTCAAAACCACAAATGAGGAGAACTTTTAAACTGCACCCAGTACAGACCATCTAAGATTTGAATATGTCTGAGGATACAAGAGTTCAGAAGTCGTGGTGAATCTGAATAAAGCCTTGGAAAGACCACAGTTGGAATACAGTTTGCAGTTTTGGGCTCCACTCCATAGGAAGAATGTTAAGGCAGTAGAGAAGGCACAGCACAAGTCACTAGGATGCTGCCTGGTCTGAAGAAATATAAACTCTCAGAAAAGCTTGAAAGAAATGGGGCTGTTTTAGTTAGAATAGGAAACAAAAGAGTGATTTGATAGAGGTGTTTAAAATTGTAAAGGGATAGGAAGAGTAGATGATCTAGAATGAGGGGGCATAGATCCAAGGCGACAATCATATAGTCCAGGTGGGATGGTCCTGAGGGAAGTACAGGTAGAAATAGCAGAGACTCGCGCCACAATCTTTCAGTCCTCCTTATGTATGGCAGTGGTACCAGAGAAATGGAAGGTTGCAAATATTACACCCAGTTTAAAAAAGGGGGGAGGAAGAAACCCGGCAACTACAGGCCAGTCAGTGCAAACGCTGGTGGTGGGGAAACTTTGAGGCACACTAATCTGGGACAAAATTGTCACGTCGAAATATATGGTTTAATAAATGGCAGCTAGCATTGAGTTGTAAAAGGAAAATAGTGTCTAACTAACTTGCTTGAGTTCTTTTACAGAGCATTGGAGAGTTGATGAGGATAGTGTGGATGATGTATGCATGGACTTTCAAAATGTGTTTGATAAAGTACCACATAATAGACTTGTTAGCAAATTTAAACCCCATGAGTAACAGCGTGGATGCAAAATTGGCTAAGGGGCAAAAAGCAGAGAGTAGTGGTGAAAGGTTGTTTTTCAGACTGAGGGAGGTATACAGTGCTGTCCGCCAGGGGTTGTTATTAGGACCACTGCAATTTTGACCTGGACTTGGGTATAATTTCAAAGTTTGCAGATGACACAAACCTTGGAAAAGTGAGAAGGGTAGTATCAGACTTCAGGAGGACAAAAACTGATTAGTGAAATAGGCAGACCCATGGCAGACAAAATTTAACACAGAGAAGTGATGCATTTTACGAGGAAGAATGAAGAGGGACAATATTAAATGGATCAGGCACAGAGAGACCTCGGGTTTCACATACATAAATCTTTGAAGGTGGCAGGACAAGTTGAGAAGACAACTGAAAAGCAGATGGGATCCCTGCTTTATAAAGAGAGGCAGAGAGTACGAAAGGAAGGAATTTGTACTAAACTGTTATAAATCACAGATTAGGCCTCAGCTGGAGTACTGTGTTCAATTCTGGGCATCACACTTTAAGAAGGATGTCAAAGGTGCAGAGGAGATTCACTAGAATCGCATTAGCGTTCAGGGACTTCAGTAATGTGAAGAAGCTGAAGCTTTTCCTCAGAGCAGAGAAGGTTAGGAGATTTAATTGTGGTCAATATTATGAAGGATTTTGATAGAATAAATAGAGATAAACTATTTCCACTGGCAGAAGGGTCAGTAACTAGAGGACGCAGATTTAAGGTAATTGGCAAAAGAAACAAAGGTGAAATTAAAAAGGAAATTAGGAAAGCAAAAACAGGGCATGAAAAATACAGGCAAATAAAATCAAGGAAAATCCAAAGATTTTTAATGGTTACATAAAGAGCAAGAAGATAACTAAAATAAAAAAGAGTAGGGCCTACTGGGGACCATAAGAGTAACCTGCGTGTGGAGGAGGAGGACGTGGGTATGAATCTTAATGAATACTTGGCATCTGTTATCACAAAAGTGAGGGACAATACAGATATTGCAATCAGGGAGGAGGAGATAACAAGGAGGGTTGATGTAGTCTATATGGATTTTAGCAAGGCTTTTGATAAAGGTCCCTCACAAAAGCGAAAGACCAGGGATCCAAGGCGAAGTGGCAATTCGGATCCAAAATTGGCTCAGAGGCAGGAAGCAAAGGGTGATGGTTGATGGGTGACTGGAAGGCTGTTTCCAGTGGGGTTCTGCAGGGCTCAGTACTAGATCCCTTGCTTTTTGTGGTATTTATCAATGATTTGGACTTGAATGTAGGGGTATGATTAAGAAGTTTGCAGACGATATAAAAATTGACTGTGTGGCTGATAATGAAGATGAAAGCTGCAGACTGCAGGAAGATATCAATGGACAAGTCAGGTGGGCAGAACAGTGGCAAACGGAGTTCAATGCGGAGAAGTGTGAGGAAATGTTTATGGATAAGGTTAACAAGTCAGGGCAATACACAATAAAGAGCAGGATACTGAGAAGTGTAGAGGGACAGAGAAACCTTGGAGTGCATGCCCCCAGAATAAGGTGGTCAAAAAGGCAAACAAGATATTGCCCTTATTAATTGAGGCATAGAATATAGAGCTGGGAGGTTATGCTGGAACTGCATAAAATACTAGTTAGGCCACAGTTGGAGTACTGTGTGCAGTTCTGGTCACAGCACTATAGGAAAGAAGTGATTGTACTAGGGAGGGTGCGGAGGAGATTTATGAAGATGTTGCCCGGACTGGAGAATTTTAGTTATGAGGAAAGATTGGATAGGCCAGGGTTGTTTGCTTTGGAACAGAGGAGGCTGAGGGGAGACCTAATTGAAGTGTGTAAAATTATGAGGGATCTAGATAGAGTGGGTGGAAGGCCCTATTCCCCTTGGTTGAGGGGTCCATAATCAGGGGGCATAGATATGGGTAAGAGGTCAAAGGTTTAGAGGGGATTCAAGGGGAAGTCTTTTCAGCCAGATCTGGAACTCACTGCCTGAAAGGATGGTGGAGGCAGAAACCCTCATAACATTTATAAAGGGTTTGGATATGCACTTGAAGTGCAGTAACCTACAGGGCTACAGACCAAGAGCTGGAAAGTAGTATTAGGCTGGATGGCTCCTTCATAGCCAGCATGGACATGATGGGCCAAATGGACCTTCATGCTGCAAATTTCTATGATTTATATGATTCTATGATTCCATGAAGAGATGAGAAAAACTGTATTTATGCAGCGAGTTATGATGAACTGGAATGCATTCCCTGGAAGGGTGTTGGAAGTGAGTTCAGTAGTAATTTTCAAAAGTGAATTGGATAAATACTTGGAGAAAGAAAATTTGTAGGAGTAATTGTGCGGAAGAGTAGGAGAGTGGGATTAATTGGGGATAGCTGTACTGAAGAGCTGGCACAGGCACAGGCACAGGCACAATGAGCTGATGGCCTCCTCCTGTACTCTATGATACTGTTTCCTTTAAATACCAACACTGTTAAAGGTTGTGGCATGAGTTAGTGATTGAAGCAGAGACCATGCCAACATTTATGAATAGGTTAAATAGGTGGTTAAAGGATAGGGGAATAAAGGGATGTGGAAACACGGTGGGACACGTGGGATTGGAATATGCAGCATAAACACCAACATGGGCTGAATATGCCTAATTGCCCTTTCTGTACTGCCATTCCCATGCAATTCTATATAAAAGCAAAAGGTGTGGGAGCCAACAAAAATATTGGAAAATAGCTCAGTCAGCATCTGAGAGAGAGACAACTGTCCTGGTTTCTAATCTTCAGCTGCTGTCTGCTGGGTTTGTGGTGCATTAACTGTAGTGAGGCCCCACACACATCTTGCAAAACCCAGGCAAAGCAAGAGCAAACGTCCTCTGGGCAGACTGTTTGTACTTCTTTTTTTTTTATAAGCAGATGCTACTGTAGCGCTGAAACCAATACAGGAGCAACAAGTGTCATAAGTACACGGCCAGGCCCAGGCTAGGATGCACCTTTAAAAGACTGACCAAAGCACAGAGCGGTCAAACAGCTGGTAGTGGTGAATGAAGTGGTGTTAGACGCAGAACAAGATGTCAAGTGCTACACGAGGTCCAGCGCTAAATTAGGCTGCTATCAAAGACAGAATCAATCAATCACTGCAACGCACAGCTCCCTGCATTGGCAGAGGTTGGCCTTCCACATCCTCCAATCAGACATCAATACATGACATTAGGAGGCATACTGGGGAAGCAGAAAATATAAAGGAATATCTTGGATGAGAAAGGGTTGGGTGAAGGCATTGCATGATATAGCACTGTGTCACACACAGCAGGGGATCCCTGCTCCCCCCCACCTGACGATCCTTATCTCAGCTTGCACTCCACAATTATCTTCAGCAAGAAAGAAAAATCACCCAGGCAGGACAATGTATAGACAACAGGGGGTGTGCCTCATGGCCCCCAAGACTTGGGATGGCGGGGGCAAGTGGGTACTAGGCTAGGCTCATGTGCAATGTGCACTGTCCAGTCAACTTTACTGGAAAGTGCACATGGATGCTGTGTTGTAGTGACAGTCAAGAGAGGTCCGACTTTGGCAGGAATGGCCTTTATGTTTGAGTAGCCTGCTAGTACACTCTTGCTCGCTTGCTCATGGAGAATGAACGCTTGGGTGAGATACCAAAGAGCTGCCAGTCACTACAATACTGCACCTCAGTAAGAGACAGGCCTGTGAAACATGGGGAAATTGGGGGAAAAGGAAATATTACGTGTGTATATGCACCATGGTTAGATGAGAGCAACAATTGGGAATGGGAAGGTTCCCAATCAGACAAGGAGGAGCTTTGAGACAGTGAAGACCAAGAGCAATTTAAATAGCGATCAAGACTCAGTCCACATAGAAGTAACCAAGAACAAGTTACATTGGTAATTATTTTAATCCAAGGACAACCTCACTTGGCATCAGTACACCTGGACAAAAATAAAAAGTAAACCAGGTTGGCTCCTATTCTGTATAGTTATACACTGGCCTCCTCTAGAATCATAGAAGGTGGCCATTTGATCCATTGTGCCTGGGTCAGCTCTGTGGAAGAGTTATCCAATTAATCCCACTTCCCTACTCTTTCCCAAAGCTCTGCAAATTTTTCTCCTCCAACTATTTATTCCCTTTTGAAAGTTACTGTTGAATTTGCTCACACCCTATCCCCAAGATCATACCTCATTGCATAAAGATATTCCCATCTTGCCTCTGGCTCTTTTGCAAATTAGGTTAAATTTGTAAAATTTGTTACATTTCTCTCCAGAAGCACCGCCTCACCTCATCTCAAAGCTGTTCTACTCCGCAGTTTCATTTCATCCTTCATCTCATCCGACGCATTAACAAAAAACTTTTTTTCTTCCTTTCAGGTGTTAAGGAACAAAAGCTCCAGCAGCTGATAGGGTCTAATGCCCCTCCAGATCCTTCTTCCCTTCACTTCCCTCTGACCCGACCCCTTCTGATCTGACCCCTTGCCGTGTATTCACTATACCCTCTGACCTCCCCTTCTCTGACGCTGAGCGTTCTGTACTCAGCAAAGATCTCAGTTTTATCCCCTTACGCCCCCACCTCAATGAATTTCGCACTCGGCATGATGTTGAGCTCTTCTTCCTTCGCCTCCGCCTCCGGGCTCACTTCTTTGACCAGGAGTCCTCCCCCTGACCAGCAGACCCATTCACGCGCCTCCAGCATTCTCCCTCTACCTGGACCCCTCCCCCTGGCCTCTTACTCGTTCTTGATCTTTTCATTGAAAACTGTCAGCGAGACATTGGTCATCTCAATTTCTCTGCCTCCCTCACTCACTCGAACCTGTGCCCCTCTGAACTTGAGGCATTCTGTTCTCTCAGGTCTAACCCCGAGATGGTCATCAAACCTGCAGACAAGGGTGGTGCTGTTGTTGTATGGCGTACTGACCTCTACCTTGTAGAGGCTCAGCGCCAACTTTCAGACACTTCTTCCTACCTCCCCCGGACCATGACCCCACCACCGAACATTAAGCAACTGTCCACAGGACTGTGACTGACCTCATCTCCTCTGGAGATCTTCCCTCTACAGCTTCAAACCTCATAGTCCCGCAACACCGGACAGCCCGCTTCTACCTCCTTCCCAAAATCCACAAACGGGACTGTCCCGGCAGACCCTTTGTATCAGCCTGCTCCTGCCCCACTGAACTTATTTCTTCCTATCTTGACTCTATCTTTTCTGTCCTGGTCCAGTCTCTTCCCACCTACATCTGTGACTCTTCTGACGCCCTACGTCATTTTGACAATTTCCAGCTTCCTGGCCCCAACCGCCTCCTCTTCACTATGGACGTCCAATCTCTCTACACCTCCATCCCCCACCAGGATGGTTTGAGGGCTCTCCGCTTCTTCCTTGAACAGAGGCCCAACCAGTCCCGATCCACCACCACCCTCCTCCGCCTGGCTGAACTGGTTCTCACATTGAACAACTTCTCCATCAACTCCACTCACTTCCTTCAAATAAAAGGTGTCACTATGGGTACCCGCATGGGTCCTAGTTATGCCTGTCTTTTTGTGGGATATGTCGAACATTCCTTGTTCCAGTCCTACTTAGGCCCCCTCCCCCAACTCTTTTTCCGGTATATTGATGACTGTATCGGTGCCGTTTTCTGCTCCCGCCCCGAACTGGAAAACCTTATCAACTTTGCTTCTAATTTGCTCCCTTCTCTCACCTTCACATGGTCATCGCCGACACCTCCCTTCCCTTCCTCGACTTCTCTGTCTCCATCTCTGGGGATAGGTTGTCTACTAATATCCATTATAAGCCCACCGACTCCCACAGCTACCTCGACTACACTTCTTCACACCCTGCCTCCTGTAAGGACTCCATTCCATTCTCCCAGTTTCTCCGTCTCCGACGCATCTGCTCTGATGATGCTACCTTCCATGGCAGTGCTTCTGATATGTCTTCCTTTTTCCTCAACCGAGGATTCCCCCCCACTGTGGTTCACAGGGCCTTCAACCGTGTCCGGCCCATTTCCCACACCTCTACCCTCACCCCTTCCCCTCCCTCCCAGAACCGTGACAGGGTTCCCCTTGTCCTCACTTTCCACCCCATCAGCCTCCATATCCAAAGGATCATCCTCCGCCATTTCCGCCACCTCCAGCGTGATGCCACTACCAAACGCATCTTCCCCTCCCTTCCCCTGTCAGCATTCCAAAGGTATCGTTCCCTCCATTACCCCCACCACCTCATCCCCTTCCCACGGCCCCTTCCCCTGCAATGCAGGAGGTGTAATACCATTTACCTCCTCTCTCCTCACTATCCAAAGCCCCAAACACTCCTGTCAGGTGAAGCAGCAATTTACTTGTACTTCTTTCAATGTAGTATACTGTATTCGCTGCTCAGAATGTGGTCTCCTCTACATTGGGGAGACCAAACGCAAACTGGGTGACCACTTTGCAGAACACCTCTGCTCAGTCCAAAAGCATGACCCTGAGCTTCCATTTGCTTTCCATTTCAACACTCACCCTGCTCTCATGCTCACATCTCTATCCTGGGATTGCTGCAGTGTTACAGCGAACATCAACGCAAGCTTGAGGAACAGTATCTCACTTACCGATTAGGCACACTACAGCCTGCTGGACTGAACATTGAGTTCACTAATTTCAGAGCATGACAGGCCCCCCATTATACTTTTATTTTTAGTTATTTTTCCTTTTTTTGGTGTGTTTATTTTATTTTATCTTAGTTTTTTCAGTTTGCTTGCCCACTTTTTTTTTCATGTTCGTACTTGCATATGTTCAGTTTTCAGTCCATTAACACCCTATCTGTATTAATGCTTTGTCTTTCAACACACCATTAACATATTGTTTGCCTTTGCTCCATGACCTTCTGGTCAGCTATTCTGTGACCTTGTCCTACCTACACCTTCTCCTTTGTTATCTCTTGCCCCACCCCTGCTTTACTTGCTTAAAACCTTTCACATTTCTAATATTTGCCAGTTCTGAAGAAGGGTCACTGACCTGAAACGTTAACTCTGCTTCGCTCTCCACAGATGCTGCCAGACTTGCTGAGTATTTCCAGCGTTTCTTGTTTTTATTTTAGGTTAAATTTGTATCCTTCGGTTACTAACTCAGTGGAAACAGTTCCTCCTTATTTGCTCTAACAAAACCCTTCATAACTTTGAGCACCTCCATTAAATCTCCTCTTTACCTTTCCTGCTCAAAGGAGAACTCCAGTTTCACGTCCTTCATCTGTCGTACCAGTCTGGTAAATCTCTTCTGCACCCTCTCTAAGGCCTTAACATCCTTCCTGAAGCTTGAAATTGGCCACAACACTCCAGTTGAGGCCTAACCAATGACTAATAAAGGTTTAGTATAAGTCCCTTGCTTTTGGACTCTTATGCCGCTATATACAAAGACAAAGACTCCATATGCATTTTATTTCATAAAAACAGCCTGATCAACTTGGCCTGCCACCTAGGATTTGTGTACATGCACGCCTAGGTTTCTCTGACCGTGCCCCCTTTAAAATTGTACCACACAGTTTATATTGCCTCTCCTCTTTCATCACTTCACACTTCCCTGCATTGAATGCAATCTGCCACGTGTCTGCCTATTTCACCAATCTGTCTACGTCCTCCTGAAGTCTGTTACAGTCCTCTACGTTTCGTGTCATCTTCAAATTTTGAAATGACGCCCTCGATACCAAAGTGCAGGTCTTTACTATATAATCAAAAAGAGCTCCACTGGCAAAGAGTTGGAAAGAAGTTTGCAAACAGAAATCCAATTGGCTGTGATGTTCTCCGCAGTTAAATGGCCTTTGTAAACAGGCTATGTAAATCTTACTCCAAAAACAGCCCATGCCCTCCCCCCCCCCACCCCCACTGTTTGAACAGAATGTTGTAAATATTTGGACTCATGTTTCTCGCCTGTCCGTTTCTCAGTATGTATTTTGAGATTGCCTGCTATGCTGAGCACTGAGAGTCAGTGAACCCAATCTATCACAACACCTGTCGCACAGCAATTCTACAGCCTTGTTCAAAACTCTGGTCATCTTTCCTTCTCACAACACCAAGATCTCACTCCACAGCGGACAATTTTCACCAACAAGCCCAGTCAGTAACATACAAATAATTGTCATGGTACAAAGGCCATTTCTGGGTTCAGCAATGTTTTCAAATGATGGTTATCGTAAACACTAAAAAGTTGCATTTCCCTCAGTACGTACAGACGCTGAGCCTGAATGGGACAGGTGGCATTCGACAGATGAAATACATTTACTGGAGTTGAACTGGTGCTGGGCAATTGATCAGGCTGCAGGAAACCATTCTGACACGCTCGTATGTTTGTGATATGTTACATTCATGCAATACACATTTTCCCAGCAGTACTGTACATCACCCTATTAGTATTTGTAGGCTTAAGAGACAAACAGAAACATGTCTATTCAATGTACAGCACATTGTTTTGAAGAGAGCAGACAAACCTGTAATTGCGGGATGAAACACAACAAAAGCAAAATGCTGGAAATCTGAAAATAAAAACAGGAAGTGCCGGAAATACTCAGAAGACAACTCATATTTGACTCAAAACCTTAACTCTGTTTCTCTCTCCACAGATGCTGCCTGACCTGCTGAGTATTTCCAGCATTTTGTTTTTATTTCAGATTTTCAGAATTTGCTGTATTTCGCTTTTGGGTTATGTTGGGGATAATTAGACTGAAAGATGAACAAAGCCAGGGCTTAGTGTACATGCTATCCCTATAATTAGACAATAAGGTGATGGCTGTAGGTCAATGATTGGTCTATGAAATTTAGTGGTTCTGTATTATAAAAAGGGATATAAAAAGAGGGGCCAAACAGACAAGAAGGTGTAGAAGATTTCAAGAGACATTCAGGGGACAAGCCAAGGGTTCAGGTCAAGGGATGCAGGCACTTGTTACTGTGACTTTTACACAAGGTATAAGCAGGGTAATATAACTCTCAATTATACCTTGTAAACTACTGCTCAGATACAGTAAGGCATCATGTCTTTCCTGTGCTGAATAAAATTTAGTCACTGCCACTAATATGAGGTAATGTCAAATCATTAGCTATTAAGGTATATCAAAAAGAAATCCCAACACCCTCCCTACACCAAA
Source organism: Heterodontus francisci (assembly GCF_036365525.1). Taxonomy (NCBI): domain Eukaryota; kingdom Metazoa; phylum Chordata; class Chondrichthyes; order Heterodontiformes; family Heterodontidae; genus Heterodontus; species Heterodontus francisci. The sequence continues at coordinate 136,048,431 of NC_090377.1, read as the reverse complement.
GGTGCTGACTCCTTGCAATGATTCTCAGCATTTGGCCCTTCACCACATTCACCAAGAGTCAACCACACTGCTGTGGGTCTGGAGTTACATGTAGGCCAGACCAGGTAAGGTCGGCAGATTTCCTTCCCTAAAGGACATGAGTGAACCAAATGGGTTTTTACAAGACACCAGTAGTTTCATGGTCACCATTACAGATTCTTTTTTTTTACTCCAGATTTATTTAATGAACTAAATTTAAATGCCGTTATGAGATTTGAACTCATGACTCCAGATCATTAGTCCTGGCCTATTAGTCAGTAACTTAGCTACTATGTTACTAAATTGGTGGAATCTTATTAACCTCAATGCAAGCAATTATGTAATACAATAGAAAAATTTAAATACAACCCTCACCTCTTACAATGGGCACGTTCGTGTCAGTGTGATATGGGTGCTATAACATTTAGCAAGTGAACACCCTATTAAGACTTCTAGTAAGACAGTATTGCAAGTGGAAGGAGCATTGCTCAGCTCTAGGCGTCAGCGGAGAATATTGACACATGTAAGGAATCATTAGAATACCCAAAGGATGTTTAACGTCTCTGACTAGGTGTTGCCTGAGTTTGCTACTTAGCCCGAAAGTAGCTGTTAAGTCTTTGCAACAGATTACATCATTAAAGAAACAGCCCATTGGGTTAATTAGGCAGAAAATGTGAGTTACTATTTACAGGGCATGATGTCTTTAACAAAGGCCCAGCTTAATTGGTGAAAGAATTGCTTCTAGCTTTTTTTGGGAGGCTATCAAATTGAATAATAAAATATACATTTAGGCCAGCAAAATAAATAGGTCTTCAAATGATGTAGTTTTTAATATTACCCATACTGAGTGTGTAAGCACAGCAGTCTCTGCCTGATAGAAACGGTGCGGTAAAGACTCTATAATTGACAACTCTGAAATTGATGGTACTGTAATAGTTAATACAACAAACTGAAGTTAGTTTTATCAAAACTCCTCTGACCTGCGTTTCAACAACAGCCTAGGATTGCTAACAAGTTTTACCATTTTAAAAGAAATTTCCTAATAAACAGAGGTGATGACGGATATAACAGTCAGGCTGAGCATGGGTTGAAACACCCAGTCAAAATCAGCCTGAGCAAACAGCTGTCAGACGACAGCATTCACTGGCAGCCTCACAACACCGAGCGTTCACCGGCAGCCTCGCAACACAGCTTCTCATTGGTCAACACGCAGGTTAGGAAATGTCACTTACTTTACCAGCAATTTCATTGAGTTTTTCTTTGTCGTTGCACAGACCTGAGCCAAGGCCACCGAGCGCGTAAGCTGACCGCACCATGACAGGATATCCAATCTTCTCTGCTGCCTGGAAGGCGTCCTCCAGCTGCAGATTTAAAGAGTCATTAGTAGAGTCTCGAACAGACGACTTCACTCCTCAAATACAACTTGTCAAACATAAACACCATCAGCCTCACTCCAAAATCAAGCCTTCCACCATTCAAGCACTTCAACTTTTGCTACTATGTGCAGCCGACACAGAAAGAAATTGTTGCTTCATCAGGCCTCAAACTGCTTCACACACAGCCAGCACCTTGTGAACTGCATTCAGAAACAGAAGCCACTTTGCACACATCACAGTCCCATAAACAGCAATGAGACATAACAAGCAGTTCATCTGTTTGTGGTGGTGTTGGTTATGGGAGAACTTCCTTCAACAGTATCGTGGGATCTTAACATTTACCTTAAGTGGAGGATTACACATCTCAGCCCCAATGGATGGCACCTGCGACAATGTAGCACTCCCTCAGTGCTGCACTCAACTGTCAATCTTGTTCACATACTCGGTCTTGAAATCAGAACCTTCTGGCCCATTATCAATGGAGACTCACTGATTCCTACAGTTCTACTGATGGGCCTTTCTCTCGGAAAGGACAGGGGGTTCCAAAGTATAAGCTTTAGATATAAAACACCTTTTCAAGTTCCTTAACTGTTAGAAGGAAATTGCTTCAGATTCTGTAACTGGGGAATCAGGTCAATCTAAAACCAAGGAACTCAACAGGATTGTTTTTAGAACCACTTGGCTGATTGCACTGTTATTTACAGCCAGCCAGATGGTCTGAGAAACAAGTGTCTTTGGTTGCATTATCTGCATGTGGGCTGTTTATATCTTTATAGTGACACATTATTATTTCACTAAATAGGCAGCACAAGTACACATTATACCATGCAAGCGATATCATTTTACATTGTACTTGTTGCTGCTGAACTTTCCCACTTATACTGCAGGTAAGTTCCAGAAAAATAGAAAAGAGCACCCCTTGCAGGATTTGGGCTTGCACATCTGCTCAGACTTCAGTGAGGTATTCGTTGGCCACTAATGCACACTTGCTGGCAGCTAAATGATTTGGTTCATGCAGGACAGCAGCCCACCCAAGATAGTGAATCTGCTGCACATTTCAATGTGTCAGCGATACCACATCCCATCTGAAATGCAGAGACACTCCCTCCACTGGGGGATTATGACACCTTGATCAGCATCTCCACTAGTCCGTTTCCGCCAGGGACAGGGCCACTGGCCCCTGTCCGCCAGGAGCACTGTCACTAACTCAGTGACTGAGGAATAGCTTTTTGGTTCAAAGGGAGTGTGTGAGACTGTAGGGGAGACACTGAGTTGTGGATAGATAACTCACTACAAGGTGGGAGAGAAAACAAACAGAGGGTAAAGCCATCAACCAACTCTTTCCCAAGCAAGTTTGTGCGGCACAGTGGCGCAGTGGTTAGCACTGCTGCCTCACAGCTCCAGGGACCCTGGTTCGATTCTGGGTACTGCCTGCGCGGAGTTTGCAAGTTCTCCCTGTGTCTGCGTGGGTTTTCTCCGGGTGCTCCGGTTTCCTCCCACATCCAAAGACTTGCAGGTGATAGGTAAATTGGCTGTTGTAAATTGCCCCTAGGTGTTAGGAAATATGGGATTACTGTAGGGTTAGTATAAATGGGTGGTTGTTGGTCGGCACAGACTCGGTGGGCCGAAGGGCCTGTTTCAGTGCTGTATCTCTAAATAAAAAAATAAATAAAGATACCAACAGAGGTCAGGGAGCTTTCCCCAGGAGACCATCAGCACAACAGATTAAGGAGAGGAAAATGACAAACAAACAGGAATGAGGAAACAAGAGCGAATGATGGAGCAACATCTCTGCCTGTGTCTCACCGACTCTACTGCAAAGCTCGGAGCTATTTTCTCATTGATTTCCAGCAGTTTATCCGCAAACAGCTGCCTATCCTCAGTAGCCATGATGGAGGTGACGGGAGTTCCCAGCACATGGACACCATACTTCTCCAGCACTCCCTGCTTATATAGCTCCACACCTGCCGCAAATAAAACAAGTCAATTTAACAGTTAATCTCAATACCCAGAACTACTCAAGATCCACTCTGACTGCTCAGAGGAAGCCCGCCCCACCTTGCAGTCACTCACAGTCATTACTCTATAAATAATGTTAGAGGTGTGTAACATACTGCACAAAACATCCATACACCCTCTGCTCACAAACTATGATTTATTACTCTGCATTCGTCCTAATTTTGGATTTTAATCCAACCAGTCTGGTAGTGCAGCAAGTAAAACAACTGACGCACATTCCAGTCAGTTGTGTGCATGGAATTATGATGAGACCGTAGCCCAAATATTTGAGAGGTATGTAAAGCACAAGAAGGGAAGCCCACCAGAAAGGGAGATCTTTAATGGGTTTCCCTGGTCCAGGTCTCCCAGCCATGCAGTTAGCTGAGAGACTGCGCGTGAACAGGTAAGAGAGAAGAGTCCCAGAGGAATGAAATGCTGAGATTTGCGGAAGGTGCGTGAGCAAACAGAACAATCACCTGACTTCTATTAAACAGGCCAATTGGAATAGTTGGATGAACAGCTTCTATTGTGTTGTGCACTGGCTGTTGTGCTGTGTACTGTTTAAAAAGGGTGAGAGATAAACCAGGGAATTTTGGACAGTTAGCCAAACATGTGTTGTCAGGAAATTGGTAGAGTCTATAATTAAGTATAGGGACACCTTGAACATTTTCAGCTAATCAGAGGGAGCCAGCATGGATTTGTAAAAGGGAAGGTCACGCCTGACAAATTTGACAGAAGAAGTGGCTAAAGTAGTGGACAAAGGAATCACAGAACTATAGACATTACAAGCATAGAAAGGGGCCAGTTGGCCCATCTTGTCTGTGCTGGCTGAAAATCAGCTATACAGCCTAATTCCACTTTCCAGCTCATGGTGTGTAGGGTTGACAGCCCTATTGGTTATGTCACTTCAAGTGCATATCCAAGTATTTTTTAAATGCGTTTCTGCCTCTACCACCCTTTCAGGTAGTGAATTCCTGACCTCCACCACCCACTCGATGAAAAAGATTTCTCCTCAATTCCCCTCTAATCCTCCCAATCTATGCCCCCTGGTTATTTATCTCTCTGCTAAGGGAAATGGGTCCTTCCCATCCACTCTATCTAGTTCCATCAGAATTTTATACACCTCTATCAAATCTCTCCTCAGCCTCCTTGGTTCCAAAGAAAACAACCCCAGCCCATTCAATCCGACTGCATAGCTAAAATTCTCCAGTCCTGGCAACATCCTTGTAACTCTCTCCTGCACCCTCTCTACAGCAATCACATACTTCCTGTAATGTGGGGATTAGAACTGCACGCAGTACTCTAGCTGCGGCCTCACTAGTGTTTTATGTAGTTCTAGCATAACCTCCCTGCCTTTATGTTTGATGCCTCTGCTAATAAATGAAAGTATCCCATATGTCTTCTTAACCACCTTATCTACCTATTGTGCCACTTTCAGGGATCTTTGGACATGTACACCAAGGTCCCTCTATTCCTCTACATTTCTCAATATTCTCACCATTTATTGTCTTGTTTGCCCTTCCCAAATGCATTACCTCACACTTTTCCCAAATGAAATGTATTTACCACTTTTATGCCCACCTGACCTGCAATCTGCAGCTCTCTTCCTCTACAACTACAAAGCCATTATTTGTATCATCTGCAAACTTCTTAAACTCCTTACGCTTAAGTCTAAATCATTGATATATATCACGAAAAGCAAGGGACCTAACACTGAGCCCTGCCTTACCCGTCTGGAAACAGCTTTTCAGTCACAAAAGCACTGGTCAATCATTACCCTTTGCTTCCTGCCACAGAGTTAATTTTGCATTCAACTTGCCACGTTCCCTTGGATCCTGTGGACGTTTACTTTTCTGACCAGTCTATCCTGTGGGACCTTGTGAAAAGCCTTTTAAAATCCATGTAGACCACTTTAAACACACCATCTTCAGGGACTTCCCTTTCTCTCTTGTTAAACTATGGTACAACGTTAGCTGTCCTCCAGTCCTCCGGCACCAAGCCTGTAGCCAGGGAGGATTGGAAAATGATGGTCAGAGCGTCTGCCATTTCCTCCCTTGCTTCTCTTAACAGCCTAGGATACATTTCATCCAGGCCTGGTGATTTATCCACTTTCAAAGATGCTAAACTGTTTAATATTTCCTCTTGCACTGTGTTTATCCCATCCAATATTTCACACTCCTCCTCCTTCATTACAATGTCTGCATCATCACCCTCTTTTGTGAAGGCAGGCACAAAGGGCTGAATTTTCCTGACATCGCGGGACCCCTACATCAGGAGCATTTCCAGATCCCAACCCCTGTCTGGGTCAGAGGTGCACCAACAGTTGGAGTTTTCTGGGAGGTAGCCAATTAACAGGCCACCTCCACATTCGCCATCCAATTAAGGACGGCATGCAGGTTCCGAGGTGGTAGGCCCAATAGAAGAGCCTGCAGCAATGGTGGACACTGCTGAATCAGGTAGGAGAGTGCAAAGGCACCCCAAAATGGAGGAGGTGCCCTCAGAAGCATTCATATGTTATAATGTGGAGGGCCCACAGCTCGTAGGGCCATCAGTGTGGAGGGGAAACCCCTCGACAGGAAGGGTTATAGCCAAGGTCACAGCCTTTGCATTTTTGCAGCCCCTCCATGGGTCAGTGAGATAATGCTCCGATGGCCCTACAGCCTGCCGTAAGGAGGCTGCCTCTGAACTGCCGCCAGCCTCCCGACTCAGCGGGAAGGGGCTGGCCTGATGCTGGAAAAAACCCAGTGGCATCCTCAACCTGCCCCCAATTAATTGGGCTAATTGCCTGCCCGCCACTACCGGGAGGGTGGCCATCCTCCCCAACAAGACGCCTCCAGAAAAATCACACTGAGGTGCCAACATGTCAGGAAAACAGCATGTGGTGCTGCTGCAAGAATTTGCCTGCTTGCCAACCTTCTAACCCACCTCCTCAGCAAAATCCAACCCAAAGTTTTCATTAGAGCGAAGCCCAAGTCTTCCGCCTACACCTTTTTGGTCTCTAACAGAACTTACTCTTTCTTTAGTTATCCTCTTACTCTTGATGTATTCACAAAATATCTTTGGGTTCTACTTGATTTTACATTTTTCATGACCTCTCTTTGCTTTCCTAACTTCAATTTCACCCCTGCACTTTCGATACTCCTCCATGCCTTCTGTATTGAATTCTTGGCATCTGACATAAGTTTCCCTTTTTTGTCTTATGTATGCTTCTTGAAATCCGGGGGGGGGGGGCAAATTTGGGAGTGCCACCCTTTTTCTTTGTGGGAACATATTTATTCTGAACCGTCTCTATCTCTTCCTTGAATCCCTTCCTCTGCCCTGATACTGATTTACCATCAAATAGCTGTTTCTGGACCACTTTTACTAAATTACATCTCAGCTTAGTAAAATTGGCCTTTCTCGAACTGAGAACTTTTACCCCTGGTCTATCTCTGTCATAGAGTTATGCAGCACAGAAACAGGCCCTTCGGCCCATCGTGTCTGTGCCGGCCATACAGCATCCAACTATTCTAATCCCATATTCCTGCACTTGGCCCGTAGCCTTGTATGCTATGGCGTTTCAAGTGCTCATCTAAATACTTCTTAAATGTTGTGAGGGTTCCTGCCTCCACCACCTCTTCAGACAGTGCCTTTCAGTCTCTCTTCATAGCTGAAATGCTCCAGCCCAGGCAACATCCTGGTGAATCTCCTCTGCACCCTCTCCAGTGCAATCACATCCTTCCTATAGTGTGGCGACCAGAACTGTACACAGTACTCCAGCTGTGGCCTAACTAGCGTTTTATACAGCTCCATCATAACCTCCCTGCTCTTATATTCTATGCCTTGGCTAATAAAGGCAAGTATCCCATATGCCTTCCTAACCACCTTATCTACCTGTGCTGCTGCCTTCAGTGATCTATGGACAAGTACACCAAGGTCCTTCTGACGTTCTGTACTTCCTAGGGTCCTACCATCCGTTGTATTTTCCCTTGCCTTGTTAGTCCTCCCAAAATGCATTACGTCACACTTTTCAGGATTAAATTCCATTTGCCACAGCTCCGCCCATCTTACCAGCCCATCTATATTTCCCCGTAATCTAAGTCTTTCCTCCTCACTATTTCTAACATCACCAATTTTCGTGTCATCTGCGAACTTACTGATCATAACTCCTATATTCACGTCCTTTTCCATAAATATGCTAAATTTATTTAAATTATGATCACTACCACCAAACCTTCTACCAGTGATACACCTTCCACCTGCCCAGCTTCAGTCCCTCGGACTAAGCCCAGAACCACCCCTTCTCTTGTTGGGCCTGTTGTGTATTTGCTAAAGAAAAGTTCTCCTGAATGCACTTTAAGAATTCTGCGCTCTCAATACTTTTACACTGCATTTATCGCAGTTAAACCCCTACTATTACTGCCCTAATGTGTTTGCACTTCTCAGCAATGTACCTACATATTTGCTTTTCTATCTCCCTCTGACCGTTTGGGGGTCTCTCATACACTCTCAGCAATGTGACTGCCCTTTCCTGGTTCTTCAGTTCAACCCATTTGACCTCATTTGATGACCCTTCTTGCATATCATCCCTCCTCACAGCTGGGATTATTTCTTTAACCAATATTGCAACACCACCCCCGCCCCCCCGGCCCACTTTTATAAACCCCTTTATCTCATTGAAAACCCTGTAATCAGGAATATTAAACTATGATTTCTGCCCTTCATTAAGCCATGTTTTAGTAACAACAATGATATCATCCTTCCACACATCTATCTGTGCCCTCAGCTTATCTGCCTTATTCACAGGACTCCTTGCACTGAAGTATTTACCATTAAGCACTACCAAAATCTTTTGCTGTCTATTTTCCAGCCTTCACTTCCTCTGCTTTTCACATCCATTTGCTAACTTTCTGGGAATATTTTTAGTTTAGAGATACAGCACTGAAACAGGCCCTTCGGCCCACCGAGTCTGTGCCGACCATCAGCCACCCATTTATACTAATCCTACACTAATCCCATATTCCTACCACATCCCCACCTGTCCCTATATTTCCCTACCACCTACCTACACTAGGGGCAATTGCTAATGGCCAATTTACCTATCAACCTGCAAGTCTTTGGCATGTGGGAGGAAACCGGAGCACCCGGAGAAAACCCACGCAGACACAGGGAGAACTTGCAAACTCCACACAGGCAGTACCCAGAATTGAACCCAGGTCGCTGGAGCTGTGAGGCTGCGGTGCTAACCACTGCGCCACTGTGCCGCCCCTGTGGCGATATCTATGGATGTTATTTATAGGAACTTCCAGAAAGTATTTGATAAAGTCCCATATGAGAGACAGTGAGCTGAAGTTGAAGCTCATGGAATTGAAAGCAAATTATTGACCTGGTTAGGAAATTGGCTGAGTGGCAGAAGATAGAGAGTAGGGATAATGGGCAGGCACTTAAATCGGCAGGAAGTGACTAGTGGGGTCCCACAAGAATCTGTGCTAGAGTCCCAACTATTCACCACATTTATTAATGACTTCGATAATGGGATAGAAAGATACATATCCAAATTTTCCAAAGATAGGCAGCATTGTAAGCACTGTAGATGGAAGCTTAAAATTACAGAGATGTTGATGAATTAAGTGAATGGGAAAAACGACAGCAAATGGATTTCATTGTAGGCAATTGTGTCTCAGCCAGTAGCACTCTGGCCTCTGAATTAGAGGGTTCTGGGTTCATATTCCATTCCAGGACTTGAGCCCAACAATGTAGCCTGATGCTCCAGTACAGTACTGAGGGTGTGCTGCACTGTCAGAGATATCATTTCTCAGATTAGGCGTTAAACCAGTGGATGTAAAAGAGCCCATGGCACTATTTCGAAGAGGAGCAGGGGAGTTATCCCCAGTGTCCTGTCCTCAATCAACATCACAAATACAGATCATCTGGTCCATTAACACATTGTTATTTGTGGGAGCTGGCTGGGCTCAATTTTGTGACACCGGCGGAGCACCCGATGCTGGTCAAAAAGGTAGGGAAAATCCCATCTCGGCCATTTGGAGCCCCCCCTACCCCCGCCGATGCAATTCTATGGCGACCGTGCAATTAACAACCCGGCGCCGGGATTCTGTCCCTTTAAAGATGGGGATCCCACCTCCAAGGGCTTCTGGCCAATCACAGGGCCGGCAGCTCAGCGGTATTGGCAGCGCCACTAGGAGCAGTGGCCATTGCCGGTACTGCAGAGGCCCAATGCTGGAAACCTGGACCCCAGGTAGGTGAGGTGGAGTCGCTAGGGCCAGTCCGGCAGGCCCTGGGGATTGGCGGTCATTGAGTACAGGGGGAGAGGATCCAATGAGGTCTTCAGCCTATCCTACCCTGACGAAATTGCGGCGTGACAAGAAGGCGACAGGCCCGCCACCCCTTGACTCCTGTCACAATTCTATGGGGGTCCCTGCCTCCCAGCCTGTTTCCGGAGCTGGGTTGGGGGGAGTGCACATAAAATTCAGCCTGCTGTGTGCAACTTGGCTGCTACATTTCCTACATTACAACATGCCACACTGTATATTTGAAAACAACATTCAGTGCAGAGGTTTTTAAAGGCTGAATCTTAGAGAAAACATCTGCTGTCAGATGGACCTGGACTCTGCAATACCAAAATTACTTCAAAAAGTAGGCAGCACAGTGTTTGCATTGCCAGCTGGCTACTGTATTCAAATTGCAAGTCTGTATTGGCACAACCGACCTCGGCTGGGCAGCAGTTCTACACTAACCACCCTGGGTGAGAGGAGGGACCATCTGCCAGCGTGCAATGCTGGTCGCCACACTACCAGAAGGACGTGGAGGCTTTGGAGAGGGTACAGAGGAGGTTTACCAGGATGTTGCCTGGTCTGGAGGGCATTAGCTATGAGGAGAGGTTGGAAAAACTCGGATTGTTTTCACTGGAACGACGGAGGTGGAGGGGCGACATGATAGAGGTTTACAAAGTTACAGAGTGGATAGTCAGAAGCTTTTTCCCAGGGTGGAAGAGTCAGTTACTAGGGGACATAGGTTTAAGGTGAGAGGGGCAAAGTTTAGAGGGGATGTGCGAGGCATGTTTGTTTTACAGAGGGTGGTGAGTGCCTGGAACTTGCGCCAGGGGAGGTGGTGGAAGCAGATACGATAGCGACGTTTAAGAGACATCTTGACAAATACATGAATAGGAAGGGAATAGAGGGATATGGGCCCCTGAAGTGCAGAAGGTGTTAGTTTAGGCAGGCATCAAGATCAGGCTTGGAGGGCCGAATGGCCTGTTCCTGTGCTGTACTGTTCTTTGTTCTTTGTTCATCGTGTCACAGTGACCTCGGCTAGAATTGCTAGTGTGCAACAGAAGATTGGGTGAAACAGCATGGGCCCTTCACAGTCAAGCGCTCTGCCAATACACCACCGTCTCCCCCTTACACATGTAGAGTAGCCAGTTGCACCAAACAGCAGAGGCCACAGACCACAAAGAGTCCAACATAGGGGAGGAGAGAGATAAAAATGACTTTAAAAAAAACACAAACTTCAATAAAGAGCAGTGCCATTCCCTGCAAAATAACTCACCGCAGTTCAGGGCAGTCTGTCCCCCCATGGACAGCAGTATTCCATCAGGCTTTTCTGTTTTAATAATATCAGTCACAAACTCTGGGGTCACAGGTAAGAAGTAAACTGTGTCTGCTTGCTTAGTTCCCACTTCGTTCGTCTGCACTGATGCAATGTTTGGGTTCATTAGTACAGTTTTTATGTTTTCTTCCTAGACGAAAACAAATAGACAAAGGCTAGAGCATTCAGTATAAAGGAATGTGTTAAAGGTGCCGAGAGTTTACATGCACACTCCTACAACAGGGCAGAGGATGATAATCCACACATACAATTACACAGGGTGGAATTTTATGCCCTCCCCACGGCAGGTTTAGAACATAGAACATAGAACATTACAGCGCAGTACAGGCCCTTCGGCCCTCGATGTTGCGCCGACCTGTGAAACCATCTGACCTACACTATTCCATTTTCATCCATATGTCTATCCAATGACCACTTAAATACCCTTAATGTTGGCGAGTCTACTACTGTTGCAGGCAGGGCGTTCCACGCCCCTACTACTCTCTGAGTAAAGAAACTACCTCTAACATCTGTCCTATATCTATCACCCCTCAACTTAAAGCTATGTCCCCTCATGTTTGCCATCACCATCCGAGGATAAAGACTCTCACTATCCACCCTATCTAACCCTCTGATTATCTTATATGTCTCTATTAAGTCACCTCTCCTCCTCCTTCTCTCCAACGAAAACAACCTCAAGTCCCTCAGTCTTTCCTCGTAAGACCTTCCCTCCATACCAGGCAACATCCTAGTAAATCTCCTCTGCACCCTTTCCAAAGCTTCCACATCCTTCCTATAATGCGGTGACCAGAACTGCACGCAATACTCCAGGTGCGGCCGCACCAGAGTTTTGTACAGCTGCAGCATGACCTCGTGGCTCCGAAACTCGATCCCCCTACTAATAAAAGCTAACACACCATATGCCTTCTTAACAGCCCTATTAACCTCGGTGGCAACTTTCAGGGATTTATGTACCTGGACACCAAGATCTCTCTGCTCATCTACACTACCAAGAATCTTCCCATTAGCCCAGTACTCTGCATTCCTGTTACTCCTTCCAAAGTGAATCACCTCACACTTTTCCGCATTAAACTCCATTTGCCATCTCTCAGCCCAGCTCTGCAGCCTATCTATGTCCCTCTGTAACCTACAACATCCTTCGGCACTATCCACAACTCCACCGACCTTCGTGTCATCCACAAATTTACTAACCCACCCTTCTACACCCTCATCCAGGTCATTTATAAAAATGACAAACAGCAGTGGCCCCAAAACAGATCCTTGCGGTACACCACTAGTAACTAAACTCCAGGATGAACATTTGCCATCAACCACCACCCTCTGTCTTCTTTCAGCTAGCCAATTTCTGATCCAAAGCACTAAATCACCTTCAATCCCATACTTCCGTATTTTCTGCAATAGCCTACCGTGGGGAACCTTATCAAACGCCTTACTGAAATCCATATAGACCACATCCACTGCTTTACCCTCATCCACCTGTTTGGTCACCTTCTCAAAAAACTCAATAAGGTTTGTGAGGCACGACCTACCCCTCACAAAACCGTGCTAAATATCGCTAATGAACTTATTCTTTTCAAGATGATTATAAATCCTATTTCTTATAACCTTTTCCAACATTTTACCCACAACCGAAGTAAGGCTCACAGGTCTATAATTACCAGGGCTGTCTCTACTCCCCTTCTTGAACAGGGGGACAACATTTGCTATCCTCCAGTCTTCCGGCACTATTCCTGTCGACAATGACGACATAAAGATCAAGGACAAAGGCTCTGCAATCTCCTCCCTGGCTTCCCAGAGAATCCTAGGATAAATCCCATCTAGCCCAGGGGACTTATCTATTTTCACACTTTCCAAAATTGCTAACACCTCCTCCTTGTGAACCTCAATCACATCTAGCCTGGTCGCCTGAATCTCAGTATTCTCCTCGACAACATTTTCTTTCTTTACTGTAAATACTGACGAAAAATATTCATTTAACGCTTCCCCTATCTCCTCTGATTCCACACACAACTTCCCACTACTATCCTTGATTGGCCCTAATCTAACTCTAGTCATTCTTTTATTCCTGATATACCTATAGAAAGCCTTAGGGTTTTCTTTGATCCTATCCGCCAATGACTTCTCGTGTCCTCTCCTCGCTCTTCTAAGCTCTCCCTTTAGATCCTTCCTGGCTAGCTTGTAACTGTCAGTTTGGAGGTGGGTAGAGCATAAAACAGGCGGGGTGGGGGAGCGGGGGAAATGGTGGCAGGTGGGAACTGGCCTCCATCCCACCTCCGCCAAAATTTAGTGCAAGGTGGGAAGGTCTGTGAATGGCCTTCCCGTCCCGCTGCCCATTGAGGCCCTTAACTGGGTAATTAACCCATAATTAAGGGCCTCTTCCTGCTACAGCCACAAATACTCATGCAGATGGAGAGACCTCCATCAGGGATTTCCCTCACCGCCAGATGGCAACACGGACCGCCAAGGCGTGTCCGGCCGAGTGACGAGGGCAAGGAAGAGGAGAGTGTGCAGGAGCAGCTCCTACAGGAAACCCCCCCACGCCGATTGGAATGGCACGGAAGGCATTTCCGAGAGGCAGCTCAGGTTGTGCGGGACCGGCTCCCGAGGAGGGTTTCGGGGCCTGGGTCCGATGAGCAGTTCTGGCCAAGCGGGGGTCAGCTCGGCCAGGAGCGCACCGCTCTCGCGAGCCCCCTCGCCACCCGCAGTGAGGGGCATCCCGGGGGCTTTGGCTACTCCTCCACCTGCCGGTCCATCCCCGGAGTCGGCCACCCGGACAACCGAGACGCTCTCCTCCGCCGGCAGGGGAGCGCCCTGACTGGAGGTGACCATGTTCCAGACTCGGAATAGATCCCGGTAAAAGACAGGCAACTCCCTCAGAGAGGTGCGGCTAACGGTCTCCGCTGGGAGCTGCATGTTGTCTTGAAGGCAGTGATGCAGGCGAAAAAAATACGTCGCCAGTGCACACCATCTGGGAGGACGCTCGACGTACAGGTATCTCTGCAGGGTCCAAAGGCGAAGAGTCGCAGCCTGGGTGCGGACGCACACCAGCAACTGGCCGCCCTCCTCAATCGGGAGACTCAGGACCCCGACAGAGACCCAGTGTTTTCTCTTGCCCCGGAAGAAATCGACGAGTTTCTTCTGATTCTTGCTGGCAAATGCAGGGGGCGGTGCTAAAGTGACCAACCGGTACCACAGCATCAAGGCCACCAGTTGGTTTATGACCAGCGCTCCGCCCAGTAGGAAAGCACTCAGAGCAGTTCTGTCCAGTGCCCCAGCCGAGTGGTGACTTTCGCCTCCAACTCCTGCCAGTTTGCCGACCAGGCTTCCTCAGTGGGGCTAAAGTGGACTCCCAGATAGAGTCATAGAGAGATACAGCACTGAATCAGGCCCTTCGGCCCACCGAGTCTGTACCAACCAACAACCACCCATTTATACTGATCCTACATTAATACCATATTCCTACCACATCCCCACCTTTCCTTAATTCCCCTACCACCTACCTATACTAGGGGCAATTTATAATGGCCAATTTACCTATCAACCTGCAAGTCTTTGGCTGTGGGAAGAAACCGGAGCACCCGGAGGAAACCCACGCAGACACAGGGAGAACTTGCAAACTCCGCACAGGCAGTACCCAGAATCGAACCCGGGTCGCTGGAGCTGTGAGGCTGCGGTGCTAACCACTGCGCCACAGTGCTGCCCACAAAATGTGGCCCAAGTCCTAAAGCGCATAGAGTCCCAAAAAGGTATTCACGATCTACCCTGTCGAACGCCTTCTCCTGATCGAGAGAGAGAAAGGCGACCGACTGACCAGTCCTCTGGGAAAGATGGAACAGGTCCCGGACCAGGTGGATGTTGTCCTGGATGGACCGGCCCGGGACCATGTAGGACTGGTCGGGGTGGATCATGTGGGCCAGCACGGAGCCCAGGCGGGTAGACATAGCAAAGGCAAAGATCATATAATCCATGCTGAGGAGGGAGTTTTTAAACAGCAGTTTTTAAACAGGCGGAGATCGCCCCTCTTCGGCAGCAGGACGATGACCACCCTGCGCCATGAGAGGGATATCTCCCCGGTCGCCAGGCT
This sequence comes from Heterodontus francisci, assembly GCF_036365525.1. Classification (NCBI taxonomy): domain Eukaryota; kingdom Metazoa; phylum Chordata; class Chondrichthyes; order Heterodontiformes; family Heterodontidae; genus Heterodontus; species Heterodontus francisci. The sequence continues at coordinate 136,033,350 of NC_090377.1, read as the reverse complement.
TTCCCCCAGGAACCGCACGTAATTGTGCCCCAGGACGTCCCAGAATGCCCTGAGGTACTCCACGGTCAGCCCGTCCAACCCCGGGGATTTGCCCCTCGAGAGCTGGTGGAGGGCGCCGGTCAGCTCCGCCAACGTGAGCGGAGCCCTCCAATCCTTCGATGCCCTCCGGGCTGACCTTCGGCAGGTCCTCCCACAAAACTCTGCGCGTGCCCTCGCTGGATGGATCCAGAGAGAACAATGCACTGTAGTAAGTACGGGCCAGGAGGCCCATTCCCTCCAGGTCCATGATGGAGGAACCGTCGTCGGCCAGCAGCTCGATGAGCTGTTTACGGACCCCCCGGCATTTTTCCAGCGAGTAGAAGAAGGGTGAGGCGCAGTCCAAATCTTCCAGGATCTGGATCCACGACCTCACATATGCGCCTCGGGACCCTATGAGCTGCAGGTCCCTAAGCACGCCTTTCTCTTTGTACATCTGCCACAGGGCCGGGTCCGCGACGGCATAACCGAGGCAGGATTCCAAGTCAAGCACCTCCCTCTCTAGGCACCCGAACTCGGCTTCCCGCCTCTTGGTCGACCCATTCGCATACTCCTGACAGAAGACACGGACGTGAGTCTTGCCCACATCCCACCATAGCCTCAAGGAGGGGAAGCCCCCCTGCTTCCTTCTCCAGTCGGCCCAGAATCGACAGAACGAGTCCCGGAATCGTTTGTCCTCCAGCAGCCGGTCGTTAAAGTGCCAGAACGCAGACCCCGCCCGCGTGCGGAGCGGAGTGAATTCCGCTCGCAACGGGTGGTGGTCCGAGCACGTGGAGGCTGCCGAGACGCGGGAGACGTACACCTGCGAAAAGTAAAGGCTGTCGATTCGGGACCCTCCTCCTCCAGACCTCCACGTGAAGGCGCTGGAGTCGGGATGGAGATTCCGCCAGACGTCCACCAAGTTGAGGGAGCTGATTAGTCCCCTCAACTTTTCCACCGACGCTTGGCCGCGCTGGGGACTTTAGCGATCCCCCACCTCGAGGGTACAGTTGAAATCCCCCGCGAGGATGATGCACTCGCCGCTATCGATGGAGCTCAAGAGAGCGGACACTTCTTCAAAGAAGCGCACTTGCAACGCGCCAGGCCAGGGCACATACACGTTCACAAAGTGGAGTAGCACACTACCCAGGCGAATGGCAAGGTGGAGCAAGCGGCCCGGCACTAGCTCCTTGACCCCCAAGATCTCCGGCTGAAAAGTCAGGGCCAACAAGATAGCCACCCCACTAGAAATAGGGGTGGTGACTCATGCAGACCCCACCCTGCCACTCCAGGAGCCAGGTGGCTTTGTCTCCCGGAACGGTGTGGATTTTCTGCAGAAAGCTCACTGCATATCTCCCTTCCCTGAGAACGGAGAGATTGTGAAATCTGCGGTGAGACCCCCTGTTGATTTTGAGGCTGGCTATGGTTATCTTCATGGCAAAGGTACTTAAAAACTGTCACCAACACCTCACTGTGAGGAGGGAGCAAAAGTGCACCTCACCTACCACTCTCCCAGCAACCCATTGAGGAATGCATTAAATCGGCGCCTCTCAACCAGTTTCATACCTGCACCCTTGCCTGCTTTGAGGGCGGCACGAGCAGATTGGATGATCAGCGCCAGACTCGACCAATGGCCCAGGACCAGCTGAACTTTATTGTGGCAAGCCCTGCATGCCGTGAGGAAATCCCGGAGTTCCGCCGTGGGGATGAGAGGAGACTCGGTAGGAGGCACGAGGGACTCCACCACCTCACTGGTGACGGAATCAAGGTCGTGCTCTGTGCCCCACACCGAATCCCCATCCTCCTCTGGGTCGTCACCGCCAGCGGCCGACACATCCACCACACACTGTGGGGCGGACGTCCCAGCCGCGCCAGCTGGTCCCACCTCCGTCACGATCCCACCCCCAGGATCGATGGCGGAGGAGTCCTCTCTGGGTTCTTGGATGGAACTGTAGCCTAAGGGCGCCATCCACCTCCGTTCCCAGGCTAATGAGCAGTCCAGGAGAGATGGAAGTTCCCGACTCTGGAAATGCAGCCGGACCCGAGACCGGAGGTGGAGAGAGGAGGCCATCTCCTGCTCCGCCAGCACCCACAGACCCAGCAGATGGGGCAAAATTTTCAATTACAACCGGGTCGGGTGTCTCCTGGTTGGTGGTGGATTCTGGCTGGGAGGGCTGACCCTTTGGGGCCTCACCCTCCCCTCCACTCAGGGCACCCGACCCAGTGGCAGACTGGGAGGCTTCTCCAAGAGCGTCCTCAGGCTCCCCCACCACAAGCAGGGCTCCACTGGCTCCCCCCCGAGGGGCCACATGTACAGGGGTCTCTCCCTCCCCTCCATCCTGAGGGGTAGGGAGCTCCTGCTCAGGCTTTACAGACTTGGTCTTGGTGGTGGAACCTGGGGACCTGAAACAGGAGACAACTCCCCTCCAACAGATGGGTCCTGCACCACAGGGCCCTGTGTTACCTTCGTGGAGGGGTGCCTTCTCCTCTTTTTCCCGCTAGGGCGCAGAGGCTCAGAGACTCAGAGACCTCCATGTCATCAGAGGCCTCCACACCCTCCTTTTTTTGTTTAGTTACTCTGGGCCTGGGACAGGTGGATTCCCTGACAACTGGCCTTGGGCTGAGCTCAGGCTCGGATTGTGTCATGGTGTCCGGGGACACGCCTCTTGTTTTTTTTTCCCCGCGCCTTCCTTTCACACGGACGGGCACTCCCCTCCCTGCCGGAGGCTGTAAAAACCACAGCCTCCGGAACTGACTGAGCAGTATCTGTAGGATGTGTGGGGGAAGTGGGAGGAGGTGCAGTGGTGCCACCCTGGGCCGCCAAGGTGGAGTTGGCACCACGCAGACATGGCATCACGCTCGTCCGAAGTCCAGAATATGCTGTAGGCCGTCCCCTGGAACTCTACATCGAAATGTCCCTCCAAGATCTCCTCCCGCGCCAGCTGCATAAATAGCTGGCGGCGGAAGGAGTAGACATGTTGGAGGCTGTGCTCCCGAAGACCGAACAGGATTGGGGTGATCCCCGACCTTACTTCCCCCAGATGGTGCAGGTGGGGGAGGAGGAGCTCACTGGGAATGAAGGGCAGGACATTTGATAACATCATCTGCTGCGCAGTGGCCCCCAGAGGGTCCACCAGCAGGAAAGTCCCCCCCACAATGAGCCTTTATTCAGGGCCAGGGACATGGCCCACTCGGTCTTCAGGAAGAACACAGCCTTCCCGTACATTTTTGAGGCTGCCACAATGGCCGAGGGGCCGACAACCTCGGCCATTGCCTTTACACAGGCCTCTATAGACATATTGGGGTGGGGATAGCTCTTTACCCCATGGCTCGATGTAATTAATTTAAAAATTAATGATGGGGTCACGCGGGCGGCCACAGAGGCTACAGCCACATAGGTATGAGAGGGCCCTGCCACCGGTGATGATGGGCTTGCCATGGGTTCAAGAGCCAAAACCACCCCCAAATTGCAGGCAAATAAACAAATAAAAAACAACAAACAAACGTTTCCAAGAAAAAGCAGCTAGTAGGTTTGGGGAGAGGCTGAGGGTATACAGGAAAGGGGAAAGACAGGCTGCAAGCGATGACTGCTTTTTTTTCCTTAAAGGGTGGTACTCTGAGCACTCTAGCCACTCCTGGTCTTCTGGTTGTGGGGTGTCTTCACCTGGGTCAGCCGAAAGCTGCCCAGACACTAGCTAGATCCTTCTGTCTCTATAGCCAGGGAGCTTCAGCTGACCCAGGCTGGGCAATTGGGGTGGGGAGGGAGCTTCCTTGTGTAGTCAAATGCAATTGCACAGCTCCCACCCCTTGTTGTTCCGGCCTCTTCCACCTCCCACAACAGTCCAAATGAAATAAAAATCTGTCGCTCGACACCCACCTCGAAATACAGGCTTATTCCAAAGTCTTTCCTCCTCTGCAGCAAAAGTTGTTCAAAGTTTTTGCAGCTCTCCCTCTCCAGCAGCACCTCCAGCAACTGACTGCAGCAGCACTGTCAGCTGCACCTCATTGAGGCACTCAGCACGCAGCATTCCCAGAGACCAGCCAGCCCTGCGCTGTATCTGTCCTGGGAGTATTTAATAGGACAGTGTAGAGGGAGCTTTACTCTGTATCTAACCCATGATGTACCTGGGAATGTTTGATGCGGACAGTGTAGAGCAGGGTTGCCCGACCTTTTTGGGTGGAGGGCCGCATTATGATTTTTGCTCGGCCCAGGGGGCTGGTGAGCAGATTTCGAAAGATAAAGGCATCAAAAATTTATCTTAATAAAAATAACAACAAATGTGCATTAAAACAAAAAGTGCTGGAAATACTCAGCAGGTCTGGCAGCATATGTGGAGAGAGCAGCAGAGTTAACGTCTCAGGTCAGTGACCTTTCGTCAGAACTCAAACGTGCATTTTTGTGAAGAAGCTTTACTTGAGCAGACTAATTTATTGACCTACATTCTCATCACTATATTGAAAATTGATTTAGTGACATACCTGGCATTATTTTTGCTTGCATAAGTAGTCAATCTCTGCCCGCACACTTGATGTAGCGATGCAGAGTATTCTGGATAGATGTCCATCTTTCAGGAGTGACCTTGATCTCTCTCCTCCTCTCTCCATGCTCTGTCTCTTGTTCTATTTTCCCCCCACCCTCCCCTCTAAGACGAGGGGACACAGATTGAAAGTTTTGTGCAAAAGATGCATGGGGAATATGAGGAAGCACTTTTTTACGCAGCGGGTGGTAATGACCTGGAACTCGCTGCCCACAAGGGAGTGGACTGACTGCATAGCTCTGTGGCGAGCTGGCATGGGCTCGATGGACAGAATGGCCTCCTTCTGTGCCGTAGGTAAATGACTCTTTGACTCTCCCCGCCACCCCGCCCCCTCTCTGTCTCCCCTCTCTCTTACCCCCTCTCTGTCTGTCTGTCTCCCTTTCCTTCTCCCCCCTTTCTCTGGCTCCTTCTCCCCCCAGCTTCTCTCTGCATCTCTTCCCCCCCTTTCTCTCTCCACCCCATGTCTCCAGTGTTCCCCACTCCCCGCTCAGTGTTACCCACTCCCTCTGTCCCCACTGTCTCTCTGTCCCCACTGTCTCTCTCGCTCTCTCAGTTGCAGAGAGCAGAACGCTCAGCAGATGGTTTTAAAAACATTGCCGTCAGTTTCACAGCTGACAGCTGCTGACATCGGGAACAGCCTTTCCCCAACAGACTAGGGGTTTTGGGCCAGCTTTCAAAAACAAACTCAGAGCCCACTGGAAAACCCCCGGGTCTGTTGGGGAAAGGCAGTTCCCAATGTCAGAAGCTGTCGGCAGTGAAACTGACAGCAATGTTTTTTCAAAGGTCGCTCTGTAAGAAGACCACGATAAAGGGAAATTTCTCATCTCCAGTCACAATGAGGATGAGGAACGGCTCCGGGAACAGTTAGTTTACACCCCTGGGTCGGATGGAAACGTTTGGCGGGCCGGATCCTGGCCTGTGGGCCGTATGTTGGATAACCCTGGTGTAAAGGGAGCTTTACTCTGTGTCTAACTTGTGCTGTACCTGTTCTGGGAGTATTTGATGGGACAGTATAAAGGGACCTTTTGTGTATCTAACCCTGAGAGTGTTTAATGGGTCATTGGATGCTTGAGACAGAAAGTATTTAATTACCAGCTCTATGAGCAGCACAAAATTCATAAAAAACATTAAACAGAAATAGCACAAAAGTTCGAGATGCTCCTGGGTGGGTTGATAGACAGGAGTTTTAGAGAAGTGCTTACACCCAAGGTGCAGGCAGATAGATGGGTGACTGCTAGAAGGGGCAGGCAGTCAATGCAAGAATCCCCTGTGGCTATCCCCCTCTCTAACAAGGATACCATTTTGGATACTGTTCGGAGGGATGGCCAATCAGGGGAAAGCAGCAGCAGCAAGAGCAGTGGCACCACGGCTGGCACTGTTGTTCAGCAAGGAGGGACAAAGTGCAGAAGAGCAATAGTTATAGGGGACTCTATAGTCAGGGGCACAGATAGGCGGTTCTCTAGACGTGAAAGAGACTCCAGGATGGTATGTTGCCTCCCTGGTGCCAGAGTCAAGGATGTCTCTGAACGGACAGGGGGCATTCTGAAGGGGGAGGGTGAACAGCAAGAGATTGTGGTACACTAACGACATAGGCAGGAAGAGTGATGAGGTCCTGCAGGGGGAGTTTAGGGAGTTAGGTAGAAAGTTAAAAGTCAGGACCTCTAGGGTTGTAATCTCTGGATTACTCCCTGTGCCACGTTCCAGTGAGGCTAGAAATAGGAAGATAGTGCAGCTGAACAAGTGGCTGAACAGCTGGTGTAGAAGGGAGGGTTTCAGATATCTGGACCATTGGGATCTCTTCAGGGACAGATGGGACCTGTACAAGAAGGACTGGTTGCATCTAAACTCGAGGGGCACAAATATCCTGGCTGTGAGGTTTGCAAGCGTCACTGGGGAGGGTTTAAACTAGTGTGGCAGGGGGGTAGGAACCAGAGCAGTAGGACAGCAAGTGAAATAAATGAGGGGGAACGAGGAAATAAGGCCAGTAAGACTAAGAGGAAGAGCAGGCAGGGAGATGTTGCGGAGCACAGCGGGACCAGTGGTCTGAAGTGCATTTGTTTCAATGAGACAAGTGTAACAGGTAAGGCAGATGAACTTAGAGCTTGGATTAGTACTTGGAACTATGATGTTGTTGCTATTACACAGACTTGGTTGAGGGAAGGACAGGATTGGCTGCTAAATGTTCCAGGATTTAGAAGCATCAGGCGGGATAGAGGGGGATGTAAAAGGGGTGGGGGGAGTTGCAGTACTGGTTAAGGAGAATATCACAGCTGTACAGCGGGAGGACACCTCGGAGGGGTCATGCAGCAAGGCAATATGGGTGGAGCTCAGGACTAGGAAGGGTGCAGTCACGATGTTGGGGGTTTACTACAGGCCTCCCAACAGCCAGCGGGAGGTAGAGGAGCACATATGTAGACAGATTTTGGAAAGATGGAAAGGTAACAGGGTTGCAGTGGTGGGTGATTTTAACTTCCCTTATATTGACTGGGACTCACTTAGTGCTAGGGGCTTGGATGGGGCAGAATTTGTGAGGAGCATCCAGGAGGGCTTCTTGAAACAATATGTAGATAGTCCAACTAGGGATGGGGCCGGACTGGACCTGGTATTGGGGAATGAGCCCGGCCAGGTGGTCGAAGTTTCAGTAGGGGAGCATTTCAGGAACAGTGACCATAATTCCATGAGTTTTAAGGTACTTGTGGATAAGGATAAGAGTAGTCCTCGGGTGAAGGTGCTAAATTGGGGGAAGGCTAATTATAACAATATTAGGCAGGAACTGAAGAATTTAGATTGGGGGTGGCTGTTTGAGGGTAAATCAACATCTGACATGTGGGAGTCTTTCAAACGTCAGTTGATTAGAATCCAGGACCGGCATGTTCCTGTGAGGAAGAAGGATAAGTTTGGCAAGTTTCGGGAACCTTGGATAACACGGGATATTGTGAGCCTCGTCAAAAAGAAAAAGGAAGCATTCGTAAGGGCTGGAAGGCTAGGAACAGACGAATCCCTTGAGGAATATAAAGACAGTAGGAAGGAACTTAAGCAAGGAGTCAGGAGGGCTAAAAGGGGTTATGAGAAGTCATTGGCAAACAGGATTAAGGAAAATCCCAAGGCTTTTTATACATATATAAAGAGCAAGAGGGTAACCAAGGAAAGGGTTGGCCCACTCAAGGACAGAGAAGGGAATCTATGTGAGGAGCCAGAGGAAATGGGCGAGGTACTAAATGAGTACTTTGCATCAATATTCACCAAGGAGAAGGACTTGGTGGATGATGAGCCTAGGGAAGGGAGTGTAGATAGTCTCAGTCATCTCATTACCAAAAAGGAGGAGGTTTAGAGATACAGCACTGAAACAGGCCCTTCGGCCCACCAAGTCTGTGCCAACCATCAACCACCCATTTATACTAATCCTACACTAATTCCATATTCCTACCACATACCCACCTGTCCCTATATTTCCCTACCACCTACCTATACTAGGGGCAATTTATAATGGCCAATTTACCTGTCAACCAGCAAGTCTTTGGCATGTGGGAGGAAACCGGAGCACCCGGAGGAAACCCATGCAGACACAGGGAGAACTTGCAAACTCCACACAGGCAGTACCCAGAATTGAACCCGGGTCGCTGGAGCTGTGAGGCTGTGGTGCTAACCACTGCGCCACTGTGCTGCCCACAGGTGTTGAGTGTCTTGCAAAGCATTAAGGTAGATAAGTCCCCAGGGCCTGATCGGATCTACCCCAGAATACTGAGGGAGGCAAGGGAAGAAATTGCTGGGGCCTTGACAGAAATCCTCATTGGCTACAGGTGAGGTCCCAGAGGACTGGAGAATAGCCAATGTTGTTCCTTTGTTTAAGAAGGGTAGCAAGGATAATCCAGGAAATTATAGGCCGCTGAGCCTTACGTCAGTGGTAGGGAAATTATTAGAGAGGATTCTTCGGGACAGGATTTACTCCCATTTGGAAACAAATGGACTTATTAGCGAGAGGCAGCATGGTTTTGTGAAGGGGAGGTCGTGTCTTACTAATTTGATTGAGTTTTTTGAGGAAATGACGAAGATGATTGATGAAGGAAGGGCAGTGGATGTTATCTATATGAACTTCAGTAAAGCCTTTGACAAGGTCCCTCATGGCAGACTGATACAAAAGGTGAAGTCACATGGGATCAGAGGGGAGCTGGCAAGATGGATACAGAACTGGCTCGGTCATAGAAGACAGAGGGTAGCAGTGGAAGGGTGCTTTTCTGAATGGAGGGATGTGACTAGTGGTGTTCCGCAGGGATCAGTGCTGGGACCTTTGCTGTTTGTAGTATATATAAATGATTTGGAGGAAAATGTAGCTGGTCTGATTAGTAAGTTTGCGGACGACACAAAGGTTGGTGGAGTTGCGGATAGTGATGAGGATTGTCAGAGGATACAGATCGGTTGAAGACTTGGGCAGAGAAATGGCAGATGGAGTTTAATCTGGACAAATGTGAGGTAATGCATTTTGGAAGATCTAATGCAGGTGTGAAGTATACAGTAAATGCAGAACCCTTAGGAGTATTGACAGGCAGAGAGATCTGGGCATACAGGTCCACAGGTCACTGAAAGTGGCAACGCAGGTGGATAATGTAGTCAAGAAGGCATACGGCATGCTTGCCTTCATCGGTCGGGGCATAGAGTATAAAAATTGGCAAGTCATGCTGCAGCTGTACAGAACTTTAGTTAGGCCACACTTAGAATATTGCGTGCAATTCTGGTCGCCACACTACCAGAAGGACGTGGAGGCTTTGGAGAGGGTACAGAAGAGGTTTACCAGGATGTTGGCTGGTCTGGAGGACAATAGCTATGAGGAGAGGTTGGATAAACTCGGATTGTTTTCACTGGGGCGACATGATAGAGGTTTACAAAGTTATGAGCGGCATGGACAGAGTGGATAGTCAGAAGCTTTTTCCCAGGGTGGAAGAGTCAGTTACTAGGGGACATAGGTTTAAGGTGAGAGGGGCAAAGTTTAGAGGGGATGTGCGAGGCAAGTTCTTTACAGAGAGGGTGGTGAGTGCCTGGAACTTGTTGCCGGGGGAGGTGGTGGAAGCAGGTACCATAGAGACGTTTAAGAGGCATCTTGACAAATACATGAATAGGATGAGAATAGAGGGATACGATTCCGGAAATGCAGAAGGTTTTAGTTTAGGCAGGCATCAAGATCGGCGCAGGCTTGGAGGGCCGAATGGCCTGTTCCTGTGCTGTACTGTTCTTTGTTCTTTGATAACTGGAGCAGCAGGACAATAGCTCCACCTATCCCCAGAGTTAGGCAGAAACTACATCCAATGGTCGCAGCGAAAGCCTAGCTGGTGTGACACTGAAGATTCCTAATCTATGCTGAATTCCTGAGCTCACTTAGGCCAACTGATGGAATATTACAATTGGTTTCAGCCTGGGGTTAGGAAGGACGGGATCAGACAGAGACCCTGCCCATTATCCAGTGACTTGAACAACTTGCATCTAGATAGCACCTTTATTGTAGTAAAATATCCCAAGTCACTTCACAGGAGCATTAAAAAATTTACAGTGAGCCACATGAGATAATCGGACAATTGATCTAAAGCTTGGTCAAACAGGTAAGTTTTAAGGAATATCTTAAAAGGAGAGAGAGGTGGAGAGGTTGAGAGAGGGAATTCTTCTGCAAGTGTGAGGGAGTGAGTGCACACACATTAATGTCTATAAATGTCAAGTGAAGATATTCGGGACAATTTCTCCGAGCAGTTTGTTTCAGTGATAAACCGGGAGTAGGCTATTTTCAACCTGGTGATGTGCAGTGAGACAGGATGAATTAATGACCTCATAGTAAAGGAGCCTCGAGGCAATAGTGATCATAACATGATAGAATTTCACACTCAGTATGAGGGTGAGACATGCGGGTCTAAGACTAGTGTTCTAAACTTAAATAAAGGCACTTCCAAAGTAATGAAGACTAAATTGGCCAAAGTGAACTGGAAAATTACGTTAAAAGGTCGGACAGTAAAGAAGCAGTGGCAGACATTTAAGGAGATATTCAGCTCAGCCATGATCTTATCAAATGACGGAGCAGGCTCGAGGGGATGAATGGCCTACTCCCACTCCTAATACATATGTTCGTACATATGTTTGTATAATGTCACATGGAGATGCGATGCATCCCATGGCCAAATAGCCAATGACACGTAACTTTCTGGCCTGGGATATGAAGCATAGGCTCTTGGAGGAGCTCCGATGCCTCAGGAACCCTGTAACCCACAGAGTCAGTGCTGCCGGGAGGAGAGGAGATGAGAACTCACCTTTAATGCTTTGACAGCCTGCGATCCAGAGTAATCAAACTCTCCAGCCTGGCCAATCGAAAGACCTCCGGAACCCAAGACTAGAACCTTGGAAACCTGAAATAGCAACAAAACATCATGACGGAACGTAATGAAAGGAGACGACAATTCAGCTTCTCAACTGCCATTCAATTAGATCATGGCTGATCTGTATCTTAACTCCATCTACCCACTTTGGTTCTGTAACCCTTAATACCCTTACCTAACAATAATCTGCCAATCTCAGTTTTGAAACTCTCAATGGATCCAACCTCAATGGCTTTTAGCGGGGAGAGAGCTCCTGATTTCCAAGACCCTGACTGCAACTCTAAATAGCATAACTCTAATTTTAAGATTATACCCCCATGTTCTGGACTCTCCCATGTGATTCCCCATCAAATCCTTTAATCATTTGAAACACCCTTTATTCTTTTATACTCAAGGGAACACAAGCTTAGTCTATGCAATCTGTCCTCATAACTTAACCCTTTTAGCCCCAGTATCATTCTGGTGAATCTGTGTTGCATGCCCTCTTAGGCCAATATCTGCTTCCTGAGGTGCAGTGTCCAGAACTGTGCAGTGCACCAGAAGGCGTCTAACCAGAACTCTGTACAGCTGTAATTTCCACTCCTTTGTATTCCAGCCTCCTTGAGATAATGGCCAACATTCCAATCGCCTATTTAATATTTTTTTGTACTTGTCAACAAGAATGATGTTGGAAAGGAAGAATAAAAGGATGAAATAATTGTAGCGCTGTGAGGAACTGAAAGGAGCCAGCAGGTCATGGCACATGGAAGGCAGAACAACAGCATGAGGAGAAATCACTGGTAACAAATAAAATCCAAATCCCAGACATTAATGTATGCATGACAAAAAACTCTTGTATTTTATCACATCAAGGAGAACAACCCAAAGCCTCAATAATGATGACCATGAAACTACCAGTTCGTTGTAAAATCCCAGCTGGTTCACCAATGTCTTTCAGTGAAGGAAATCTGCCGCCCATACTCTGTCTGGCCTATACGTGACTCTAATGCAGTTGACCCTTAACTGCCCCGCCAAAGTGGCCACTCAGTTGTATCAAACCGCTACAGAAAACTTGAAGAAAAATAAAACTAGACAGAGCACCCAGCATTGACCTCGGCACTGGAAATGACAAAGGCTGACCCTGCAAAGTCATCGAGCAGCGTTTTCCTTCTGGGGATGGGCAACAGGCATCGGGACCATGTCTGGGTCCTGAACCCACGCGCACCCCCAGGGGAAACGGTCACCTGCCCTGATTTTCACTAGTGCACCCCCTTATTGGTCTGGAGGCAGGTTTGGCGGCCAATTAACAGACGCGGGGAGGAACTGTGAAAGTGTGAGCCCGATTTAAGCAGACCGTGGCAGCCATTACTATGGCTGTCGTTTCATTGCTTTGCCTTCTGTTTGAGAGATGTCTGAGGAGAGGCAGAGGCCTGGATCCTGGGGCAGGGCAGCCCCTCGATTCACAGATGCAGACCTGGAGCTCCTCCTCGAGGCTGTGGGGGAGAGGAGGGAGGTCCTCTTCCCAGAGGGTAGCAGGAGGAGGTCACCCTCCCATACCAAACAGGCCTGGATGGAGGAGCTGACACTGTGAGCAGACTGAGTGTGGTGCACAGAAACTAGGTCCAGTGAAGGAAGGGGTTCAATGATCTTATTCACTCTGGCAAGGTGAGTGCAACACCGCCCTCTCAGGACAGGCCTCTGGGTACTCAGCCTCAGGGAGTCTCAGGGCACAGACTGCTCCTGAACATGGGAGGAGTGTGTGCCCAGGGCACTTACTGACTCTAGAGAATGGCTCAGAGCCATTGTGCTACTGAGGACCTGTCAGCACTGAAACATGCAGCTTCTAATGAATAGGAGCAGCTGGCATTGGCCATAGAAGCCAGTCGTGCCTTATCTCACTCGTGAGAGGGCCCAGGCGGGAGGAGGGGTTCCATACCTGTATGTCATCACCATGGAGGAGTGAGCCATGGACATCACCATGGTCAGCGACCATGAGGCAGTCAGGCCTGGCAAAATGGGCATCTGTGGTGGAGAGGGTGAAGACAAACTGGACAGTGTACTCCACCACATCAGACAGCATGCCAAAGGCTCAGCTGCTTTGGGAAGCCCAGCTCTGATGAAGGAGCATCTGTGCAGCAGGACTCAGTGATGGAGGCTATCCTCACAGTGACTCGGGTGCAGCAGCATCTGGAGGTGCCCCCACGACGGGGGTAAACCGCCAGGTGCATCTCAGCCAGAGGCTGAGACAAGTGCTCAAGCTGCCTCTACCTCTTCCGAGGCCACAAGGGGACAACCACATAGAAATGGCTGAGAGTAGAGGCCACCGTGCCGGGCAGAGCACGGAGAGGGTCAGTGTTCTCACAGGTAGTTCAGAGTGAGTTCCATACCATGTCATTCCTCCTGGGTCACAGGGGCTCAGCTGAAACGAGTCTGAATCAGATGATCCCTGACATTGATGACATCTTGATGAGACCCTTGAGCCCTTGCCGGGCCCAGCCACCTCCCAGTGCAGCTGAGGGGCCTCAATGTTCTGCATCCTCCCCTGCTCCCTCCACTTTTTCCTCCTCTTCCACATTCTGCTCCTCCTCTTCCTCTGATGAGCTGAGTCTTTAGTTTAGAGATACAGCACTGAAACAGGCCCTTCGGCCCACCGAGTCTGTGCCGACCATCAACCACCCATTTATACTAATCCTACACTAAGCCCATATTCCTACCACATCCCCACCTGTCCCTATATTTCCCTACCACCTACCTATACTAGGGGCAATTTATAATGGCCAATTAACCTATCAACCTGCAAGTCTTTGGCATGTGGGAGGAAACCGGAGCACCCGGAGGAAACCCACGCAGACACAGGGAGAACTTGCAAACTCCACACAGGCAGTACCCAGAATCGAACCCGGGTCCCTGGAGCTGTGAGGCTGTGGTGCTAACCACTGCGCCACCCCTTCCAGGGCTTCACCCTCTTCCAGCAGACTGCCAGTGACTTGCAGGACAGCACCTCACTGGTTCGGGCACCGGAACAGCATCTTCAGAAGCCCAATGGCCTGTTCAGTGGTTGTCCTAGTGATCAGATGGTTTCAGTTGTACAGCATCTGTGCCTCTGTCTGGGGCTCTCGTAGCCGGGTGTGTAGCCCTCTCTTCAAGGGATATCCCTAGTCCCCTAGAACCCATCCACATGGTTTGAGTGGCGGCATGAAGAGCAGTAACAGCCTGAATGCTGGAGGATGGAGGAATACATGGCAGCTGCCAGAAAAGCAAGCACACACATGGAGGAAGCTGTTGTTGTGGTCACAGACCAGCAGAACGTTGAGGAGAGTGGAAGCCCTTCCTCTTGACGAATCTGACTGGCGGGTGGGTGTGTAAGGGGGGGGGGTTAATGGATCGGGTGGGCATGTAAGGGGGGGTTAATGGATCGGATGGGAGTGTAAGGGGGGGTTATGCCTTGATGGCCACATGGGTACAATTGATTATTGCCTGCACCTGGAGGACTCCAGTGATGGAGGTGAAACCCGCTGCCCTCTGTGCCTGCAGGACCGTACATGTCTGTCGGTTTGTCCAGCCCTGGCATGGCGAGATGCAGTGGTGTGTATCCATTAGTGAGATGCCACCAAGGTCTGCAGCTGATCCTTGGAAGGAGCCAGAAGTGAAGAAGTTCAAGGCCACAGTGACTTTGATGGCTACTGGCAGGGCATAGCGGGCAGTGTTGCAAGGTGTGAGGTCTTTCACAACGGAGGCACAGATCTCTGTGACTATCTGCCTGGAGAGTTACAGTCTCCTACGGCACTGGTTCTGTCATCTCGGTAGCTCCTTCATTGCCAGTATATCCTATGCTGAGGGTATGTTCTGTTTCCTTCCTGCCCCTCATCCCTTATTCTCTGCCCTCCTGATGCTCAGACCTCTGCCCATCCTGAGGAGGGTGTTGCTCCTCATCACCACTGGACACATAATCTGAGAGTCGTGCCCCCATTGCCAGCTGTTGCCTTCCTTGTGCTCAGTCAGCCCCCCCCCCACAAGTTATGTTTGGCATCCTTGCCCCCTCCTCTTATGGAGCCATGATGCTAGGGCTATGACGAGCCCCTGCAAAGCCCAAGGGTTTACTGACCACTCTCCCAGCAGCCTGTGCTGTGCCGTTGGTACCTGTATGCCATTGGCTGTGAACCCTCTGTGACGTTCACCCTTTCACGGGCCCCACCTAATTCCCTGGGGTGACCATGACTGGTGCCCCTCTGTGTGTCCGCCTCCATTCACCTGGTTTGTCCCGCACCCCAAGTGTAGTCCCCATCAAAATCTGAACATGCCTCTTAAGGTGCTCTCAATGAGCTCTTTAACAATGTTAATTGCCATGGTTAATGGATCAGGCAGGATCTCAAGGCCACTCTCACCCATCACTGGCGCCGAGAACAGTGTTGGAAAATCGGCATGTCAGTTAGCTCCAGTGTTTTATCCTCTGACCGCCTCCATTCCCACCTCAGCCCTTCCTCAATAACATCTGGGGACTTGTGCCAAAGTTGGGAGAGCCGTCCCACAGACTAGTCAACAACAGCCTGACATAGTCATACTCATGGAATCATAATTTACAGACACCACTATCACCATCCCCGGGTATGTCCTATACCACGGGCAGGACAGACCCATCAGAGGCATACAATCAGGAGGGAGTTGTCCTGGAAGTCCGCAACATTGACTCCGGACCCCATGAAGTCTCATGGCATCAGATCAAACATGGGCAAGGAAACCTCCTGCTGATTACCACCTAACGCACCCCCTCAGCTGATGAATCAGTACTCCTCCATGTTGCACACTAATTGAAAGAAGCACCGAGGGTGGCAAGGGCACAGAATGTACTCTGGGTGGGGGACTTCAATGTCCATCACAAAGAGCGGCTCGATAGCACCACTACTGACCGAGCAGGCAGAGTCCGAAAGGACTTATCTGCTAGACTGGGTCTGCAGCAAGTAGTGAGAGAACCAACAAGAGGGAAAAACCTACTTGACCTCGTCCTCAACAATCTACCTGTCACAGATGCATCCGTCCATTATAATATTGGTAGGAGTGACTACTGCACAGGAGTGCCGACCATCAACCACCCATCTATACTAATCCTACACTAATTCCATATCCCTACCACATCCACACCTGTCCCTATATTTCCCTACCACCTACCTATACTAGGGGCAATTTATAATGGCCAATTTACCTATCAACCTGCAAGTCTTTGGCATGTGGGAGGAAACCGGAGCACCCGGAGGAAACCCACGCAGACACAGGGAGAACTTGCAAACTCCACACAGGCAGTACCCGGAATTGAACCCGGGTCGCTGGAGCTGTGAGGCTGCGGTGCTAACCACTGCGCCACTGTGACACCCCTGGATCAGATGAAACCTCTGCATTCCTGCCACATCCAGTCGTGAATGGTGGTGGACAGTTAAACAACTAACTGGAGGAGGAGACACCACAAATATCCCCATCCTCAATATTGGGGGAGCCCAGCCAATCCAAATCAAGCCAACTATCCCCCCCAACCCCATCAGTCTACTCTTAATCATCAGTAATGTGATGGAAGGTGCCGTCGACAGTGCTATCAAGTGACACTTACTCAGCAATAACCTGCTCACTGATGCTCAGTTTGGGTTCTGCCAGGGCCACTCAGCTCCTGACCTCATCACAGCCTTGGTCCAAACATGGACAAAAGAGCTGAACTTCAGAGGTGAAGTGACATCAAGGCAGCATTTGACCGAGTATGGCATCAAGGAACCCTAGTAAAATTGAAGTCAATGGTAATCGGGGAAGATCTCTCTACTGGTTGGAGTCATACCTAGCACAAAGGAAGATGGTTATGGTTGTTGGAGACCAATCATCCCAGCCTCAGGACATAACTTCAGGGGTTCCTCAGGGTAGTGTCCTAGGCCCGACCATCTTCAGCTGCTTCATCAATGACCTTCCTTCGATCATAAGGTCAGAAGTGGGGATGTTCGCACAATGTTCAGCACCATTCACAACTCCTCAGATACTGAAGCAGTCCGTGTCCATATGCAGCAAGACCTGGACAACATTCAGGCTCAGGCTGATAAGTGGCAACTTACATTCATGCCACACAAGTGCCAGGCAATGACCATCTCCAACAGGAGAGAATCTAACCATCTCCCCTTTATATTCAATGGCATTGCGATCGCTGAATCCCCCACTATCAACATCCTGGGGGTTACCATTGACCAGAAATTGAATTGGACCAGCCACATAAATACTGTGGCTACAAGAGCAGGTCAGAGGCTGGGAATCCTGCAGCGAGTAACTCACCTCTTTACTCCCCAAAGCCTGTTCAACATCAACAAGGTACAAGTCAGGAGTGTGATGGAATACTCTCCACTTGCCTGGATGGGTGCAGCACCAACAACACTCAAGAAGCTCGACACCATCCAGGACAAAGCAGCCCACTTGATTGGCACCCCATTCACAAACATTCACTCCCTCCATCACCAATGCACAGTGGCAGCAGTGTGTACCATCCACAAGATGCACTGCAGCAACGCACCAAAGCTCCTTCGACAGCACCTTCCAAACCCATGACCTCTACCACCTAGAAGAACAAGGGCAGCAGATGCATGGGAATACCACCACCTGCAAGTTCCCCTCCAAGCCACACACCATCCTGACTTGGAACTATATGACCATTTCTTCACTGTCGCTGGGTCAAAATCCTGAAACTCCCTTCCTAAGAGCACTGTGGGTATACCTACACCAGATGGACTGCAGTGGTTCAAGAAGGCAGCTCACCACTACCTTCTCGAGGGTAATTAGGGATGGGCAATAAATTCTGGCCGAGCCAGTGAAGCCCAGATGCCAGGAACAAAAGATAAAAGGAACAGTTTTGCAACCAAGCACAGTGGCTTTTTTTGCACGCACTAACATCCCATAAACTAGAGCTGTGGTGAATGGCCAGCTTAGCTCCTATTTTTGGGGAGTGTTGATTCAGGGAGGAGTACTGGGCAGGACAGTTTGTTACTCTTCTTCAATTGATGCCGTCGCATTTTTAATAGCCATCTGGATAAACTGGGTGGGTCTTGGTCTAGCAGGTACAGTAATGCTAAATTACTGAACTAGTAATCCAGGGAATGTCAATTCAAATCCCACCATAGCAGTTTGAGAATCTGTAAATAAATAAAATGCTGTTGAAATGTCAGAAGAACACAACTGCCATCCTTACTCGGTAAGGCGGCACAGTGGCGCAGTGGTTAGCACCGCAGCCTCACAGCTCCAGGGACCCGGGTTCGATTCCAGGTACTGCCTGTGTGGAGTTTGCAAGTTCTCCCTGTGTCTGCGTGGGTTTTCTCCGGGTGCTCCGGTTTCCTCCCACAAGCCAAAAGACTTGCAGGTTGATAGGTAAATTGGCCATTATAAATTGTCACTAGTGTAGGTAGGTAGGTGGTAGGGAAATATAGGGACAGGTGGGGATGTTTGGTAGGAATATGGGATTAGTGTAGGATTAGTATAAATGGGTGGTTGATGTTTGGCACAGACTCGGTGGGCCGAAGGGCCTGTTTCAGTGCTGTATCTCTAATCTAAAAAAAAAGGCCTATATGTGATTTCATCAATGTGTTTGACTCTTAACTACCCTCCGAAATGGCCTAGCAAATCATTTCATTGCATCAAAATGCTACAGTAGTTCAAGAAGGCCTTGGAGATGGCAGAGTCAACTACTGCAGGACCAGAACCACAGGGAAACTAGAGAAAGGGAATGACACAAGAATGAATGAGGACATGACAAAAGGAGAGAGAGGGGGAGACAAAGAGAAAGATAAAACATGACTTTTGCCAATTTGTTTGCTGCAACAAATTACTTGCCATTACAAATGAATACTTGCAGGCAGATTGATCAGAATACTTAACATATAAATCAGTGAAGAGAAAGAAAACCAACCTCAAGCCTCTCAGGGGGAGGGGGAACTGCTGGCATGACCGAGGCAATGCTGGTTCCTTTTCCTTTTTTTATTAGCGAAATAAAAGCATCAAACAAGAACTGAAAAAGGAGATAAGTGTAAGTGCTCTCCATATTTAACACTGTGCAAAGTGCCTTCACAAACCAGCGGCAAGCTTTCAGCAGGCAGAAATCAAATAACATATTTTCACATTTGTTCACAGAATGGTACAGCACATAGAGGCCATTCATCATGCCTGTTCTTTGAAAGAGCTAACCAATTAGTCCCTCTCCCCTGTTCTTTCCCCATAACACTGAAAATTTCCCCTGTGAAAATCCATACACACATCAACTACACTACTCTCATCAACCCTCCCTTTACTTCAAAGAACTCAATCAAGTTAGTCAAGCTTGATTTGACTTTAATAATCCATGCGGTCTTTCATTTATTAATTTTTTCTTTTACAAGTGGCAATTAATTTTATCTTGAATTTTTGCCTTTAAAAGTTTCCCCGCCATTGACATTCAGCTGAGTGGGTTGAAGTTGCTGCGTTTATTTGTAACATTTGTAGTCTTCTGGCATTACTCCCACATATAAAAGAGGACTGGAAGATTATAAACACCTTTACTCCCCTCAGCAACCTAGCATGCATCCCATCTGATCGGGTTACTTCTCTATATCCAGTAGTGTTGCAGATCGAGACTAGGCTCTTTTCTGACTACTTTGCACACTCTTGATTAATGAAGAATGACACCCTGATCAGCAAATATACTTAAATGTGTACAAATGCGTACAAATTACTGACCTATTGGCAGCGCTAATGTTGTGCTGGTGAGGAGCAGAATGTGCAACCACACCTAGTGACTCCCCACCTGACAACAGTGCTAACCAAGACACAGGGAGATCAGGAATGGTTTCCTGGGCAAATAAACAGGACAAGCATTAATAGTGTCGTCTACAGAGTGGGTGTCAGACAGAGACTGGTGTGCAACAGGTGACTTCACTAGGCTCATGTATCCAATGAGGTTTTGCTCCAACTTCTTAGAAACTAGCTGTGAAGCACCACATAAACTGTTTGTAGATCTGCAATGATTGCCCTGCCAGTCAACTCTTATCACATACATTTATGCTGTGTTCTCACATGACTGATTTAGTCCATTTATGTCAATTTTGTATGGTAAATTATACATTGACAGACCAGTTCCCACCAGTATTGCACACCAGTGTTATACAGTGACAGATCTAAAGCTCACCTACATAGCTCAAATTGCCATCAGGGTTGGAAGGACTAAAAGGTATATTTGTAGTACTTGGTGTTTCTCAGTTGAAGTGGAAAGTGAATGACTGGGCATGGCTCTAGTACTGGTGTGGAGTCTCACTCCTGATTAGTTGTAGTCAGAACACACACTGATGTTTCAGCTCTATTTCCAGCCCACTCTACATGCTGAGTCAAACAAATTCCACATCTGTGCTCTCAGAAAATGATTTTGAAGAAACATCCCTGTTGATTTTGATATTTATAGTTACTCCCCTGGGCTTTGATTGGAAAAAAATATTTTACTCACTTCAGTATCTGTTGGTCCTCCCTTTGCCTCTGGATGGAACTGTGCAGTAAAAATCGGTTTGCTCTCATGCACGATTCCCTGAAACAAAAGAATTAAACTTACTGCTTTTCATTTATAACGCTCGTGTTCCCAGTTAATGAAGGGAGCACTTTTATCTTGCACAAGCGACACAGTTTCCTCTGTTCCGAAGAAGGGTCACTGACCTGAAACGTTAACTCTGCTTCTCTTTCCACAGATGCTGCCAGACCTGCTGAGTGATTCCAGCATTTCTTGTTTTTGTTTCAGTTTCCTCACAGCCCTCCTTCCATTCCCCTGCATCTCACAGCATATAACTCTGAGACAGTAGAAGTCTCCCTTCGACAGAACTTCCCTTCCCTGTTCATTGAAGGATACCACTTAGAAGGAGCACCCACAGCTCTCTCAGGTAGAGGTTCCAAAAACTCACAACCCTTTGAATGAAGAAATTTCTCCTCATCTCAATCCTAAAAGGCCGACCCCTTATTCTGAGACTGTAGATCATAGTTCTAGACTCCGCAGCCAAGAAAAACATTCTTCCACCATTTACCATGTCAAGCTCCTTAAGCATTTTACATATGTTTCAATGAGATCAGCTCTCAGTTTTTCTAAATTCTAGAGAATATAGGCCCATTCTACATAATCTCTCCTCCTAGGACAATCCACTCATCACAGGCATCGGTCTAATGTACATTTGTTGCAGTCATCTTGCTTAGGTAAAGGAGATCAAACTGTATATAGTGCTCCAGATGTGATTGCAGCAAAGCTCTATATAACTGAAATAAAAACAAGAAATGCTGGAAACACACAGCAGGTCTGGCGGCATCTGTGGAAAGAGAAGCAGAGTTAACGTTTCAGGTCAGTGACCCTTCTTCAGAACTATATAACTGCACTCAGGTTCTTTACTCTTATACCCCAATCCCTTTGTAATAAAGGCTTGCTGTGCTTGCATGTTAACTTTATGATTCGTGTACAAGGACACCCAGGTCCGTCCGAATACCAGCATTTCCCAGGCTCTTTTAAAAAATAGACTGATCTTCTATTTTTCCTAACACATTATATCCTATCTGCCACGTTCTTGCTCACTCACTTAAGCACATTAGCAATGCTGAAAAGGACAATGAAGAGGGAGGGAAAGTCAAGCTCATTCCCACGAGTCCTTGGACCTTGATCACATTCCTCTATTATGATCTTCCTTATTCCATGCCACACAACTCACGTTTTCACTCCCAAGCACCAGCTCAGACACTTTCAGCCACGTGCAATTCAATAGCATTACAGAGAATCTAGCACCAGATGAGTCACAGAGCGCCAAGGAGCCAGACGATTTGGGGAGTTGATGGTAAGTCACCTTCCCAGGTGGTAATGGAGGAGAAGCCTGTGCAATGGCTTGGGACTTGTGGGACCCAGAACGCATGGGAACTCAGTTGAAAAGGAGGATATTCAAGCAGCATCCAACCCATATATTGCCTCAAGTCAGTCTCAAGAGATCGTGCTGTCGGTAGCCTAAAGCTTTAATCTGTGGCCACATCAGGGACTCCAGCCCAGTAGAAAGGCAGTGGCTGGAGGTGCCCTGTCCGAGGCTGTCATCTCACAGGACATCCTCATAATACAGGTGCTCTGCCCATGGCAACACTCCAGCGGCACAGAGCTGGCATCAGGAGATATGAACTCCAGAGATCCAACCAGCAGGCCCCACAGCAATAAGCTGGCTCGAGAGGAGAGCGACATGAGTCCCAATAGCAGAAGAGCAGCCAAGCACCTCTGACAAGCCTGGCCACGAGCCTGGACCCATGAATAATACTTGAATAGGGGAAAGAAAGGAGCATTCAGTCCCATAGGGGAAGCATGGTCAGGAAGGCAGCACTGGACTGAAGGATGCAACAGCTGGGTTGTAGAAAGAAAAAACAAAAAATGCTGGTAATCAGAAACACAAACAGGAAATGCTGGACACACTCAGCAGGTTAAGCATCATCTGTGGACTAATGGAGGGATTAATGTTTGAGATGTGGATCACTTGTCAGAAGAAGGGGTATATTATGGACAGTAGCAGTTAAAGCAGAAACTGTACAAAGAGAGGAGGGAAACACAGGCAGGCAAAATGTGTAGAGCTCTGAAACGGCAAAATGTGTAGAGCTCTGAAACGGCAAAAAGGAGATGGTCAAACAGCAGAGTGATTTCAGCACAAGATAACAGAAGGCACAAGACAGAAATCAGAGATATATAAGACACAGATTGTGGGAACAGTTGGAGGAGGTCAGGGGAGTCAGGGAGATAGAAATGGAAGCAAGAAAAGCAGACAAAGAAAAGCAAATTCTCAGTTCTTGTACCCTAACAGCTGTGCAAAGGAGAAACAGTCAACACCAAAGCTGCAAAACTTCCTGCCACTCATTGTACCACCAGAAAAATCATATCCGCCCATACCGGTACAGTGTTCACCGAGGGGACCACATCAGAACCTGCAGAAACAGTGTTCACTGAGGAGACCACACCAGAACCTGCAGAAACAGTGTTCAACGAGGGGGCCACATCAGAACCTGCAGTAACAGTGTTCACCGAGGAGATCACACCAGACCCTGCAGAAACAATGTTCACCAAGGAGACCACACTAGACCCTGCAGACACAGTGTTCACCGAGGGGGCCACATCAGAACCTGCAGTAACAGTGTTCACCGAGGAGACCACACCAGACCCTGCAGAAACAATGTTCACCAAGGAGACCACACTAGACCCTGCAGACACAGTGTTCACCGAGGAGACCACACCAGAACCTACAGACAGTGTTCACCGAGGAGACCACACCAGACCCTGCAGACACAGTGGTCACCGATGAGACCACACCAGACCCTGCAGACACAGTGGTCACCGATGAGACCACACCAGACCCTGCAGACACAGTGCTCACCGAGGAACCTGCCAGCACAGTGCATCTTAATCCAAAAAGCCAGTTGATGAAGGATAGACCTGCAGCCAATCTTTACACACTCATATTTATTTACAGAGTTACACATTACAAGCCTACACCTCCTATCCGATGCACCACAGTTTTACCCTGAGCCTAATTTTATACCTTTTTTTTTTAAAACAACCTAATAACTTTTTGGATGGCCCAAACAGGAGATGTGTCTAATTTTATTCCTCTTTTGGACTAACCGGGAGGTTGTTAATAAAGAGGAACTAAGTGCCTCTTCTGAAGGGAGCACCATTTATATACTGTAACAAAAAAAATCTCCAAAATCTATAAAGGAAACTTAGCTAAAATGAAACTAAAATGTCACTCCCAGTGGGTAGGATTCAGTCCAGTCCCTCCGGTGCCCATCGGTCGGGGAAGAACTAAACGGTTCCGGGAGTCTCAGTGTGCTCCCTCTCCAGGGACACCGGGGCGCAGAAGTAGTTGTGGGAGAGAGGCAGACAGTCTGGCTAAGTGACCCCCCTCAACTGCCCTCTGCTTGGAGCTATCAATGGCCACCTTGGCCAGGCTCAGGAGCAGTCCCACAAGCAGGTCTCTCAATCTGCATACTCCCCCCGACCTCCACACCGGGTGGCCGAAGGTCAGGAGCGTGGGACTGAAGTGCAGCCAGAACTTGAGGAGCAACCCCATCAGATAGTCAAATAAGGGCTGCAACCTTGCACGCTCTACATAAATATGAAACACTGACTCCTCCAGGCCGCAGAAATTACAGGAGGCCCGGCAGTCCATGAACCTACCTCAGTAATCAATTGCACGGGATTGCCGGGTGCAACACTCCAGAATGTGCTGTTGTTAGAACAGCACATTTTGGAACCAACCAGACAGCAGGCTATACTAGACCCGGTACTGTGTAATGAGATAGGATTATTAGTGAAGGCGCCCCTAAGTAGCAGCAATCATAATATGATCAAATTTTACATTCAGTTTGAGGGAGAGAAGAATGGGTCCAAGACAAGCATTTTAAACTTAAATAAGAGCAATTATGAGGGCATAAAGCAATGCTAGCTAAAATAAACTGGCAAATTAGGTAAACGGATAGGTCAAAGAGATGCAATGGCAGACATTTAAGGGCATATTTTAGAATATACAGAATAGATGCATTCCAATGAAAAATAAAAATTCTAAGGGGAGGACCCACCAGCTGTGGTTAACTAAAAAAGTTAAAGATAGTATCAAACTTAAAGAAAAAGCATATAATTGTGCAAAGATGGGTGGCAGGTCAGAAGATTGAACAGAATATAAAAAACAGCAAAGAATGACTAAAAGATTGATAAGGAAGGAAAAATCAAGAGTACAAGAGAAAGCTAGCTAGAAATATAAAAACAGTTCGTAAGACTTTCTATAAGGATTTTAAAAAGAGTTAACAAAGCGAGTGTTGGTCTTATAGAAAGTGAGTCTGGAAATTAATAAGGGAGAATAAGGACATGGCAGATGAATTGAACAGATATTGTCTCTTGGTCTTCACTATAAAGAATACAATGAACATCCCAGAATTAGCAGTAAATCAGGAAATGGAAGGGAGGGAAGAACTCAATAAAATTACAATCACCAGGAAAGTGGTACTGAGCAAATTGTTGGAGCTGCAGGTTGACAAGTCCCCAGGTCCTGATGGACTTCATCCTAGGGTCCTAAAAGAAGTAGCTAGTGAGATAGTTGATGCATTGGTTTTAATTTTCCAATCTTCTCTAGATTCGGGGAAGGTTCCGTTAGATTGGAAAATAGCCAATGTAACTCCTTTATTCAAAAAGGGAGGGAGACAGAAAGCAGGAAACTACAGGCTTAGTTTCTGTCTTAGAGAAAATGTTAGAAGTTATTATTGAAGACGTTTTTTTTATTTTTTTTTATTTTTTATTTAAAGATACAGCACTGAAACAGGCCCTTCGGCCCACCGAGTCTGTGCCGACCAAGAACCACCCATCTATACTAACCCCACAGTAATCCCATATGCCCGACCACCTACCTACACTAGGGGCAATTTATAACAGCCAATTTACCCATCACCTGCAAGTCTTTGGTGGTGGGAGGAAACCGGAGCACCCGGAGGAAATCCACGCAGACACAGGAGGAACTTGCAAACTCCACACAGACAGTACCCAGAATTGAACCCGGGTCCCTGGAGCTGTGAGGCTGCGGTGCTAACCACTGCGCAGCCCCAAATTATTGCAGAGCACGTTATTGCAGAGAAAAATTCAAGGTAATCAGGCAGAGTCAACATGGTTTTGCGAAAGGGAAATCATGTTTGACCAATTTATTGGAGTTTTTTGAGGGAGTTACATGTGCTGTGGATAAAGGGGAACCGGTGCATATACAGTACTTAGATTTCCAGAAGGCATTTGATAAGGTGCCATATCAAAAGTTACTGCGGAAAATAAAAGCTCATGGTGTTGGGGGTAACATATTGGCATGGATAGAAGATTGGCTAGCTAACAGGAAACAGAGTAGGCATAAATGGGTCATTTTCTGATTGGCAAGATGCAAGAGTGGAAGAGTATCGTGGATAGCACGTATAGAGAGGTGGTCACACCGCAGGCTTGGATTCCACAGGCAGGAAGGGAATGGGTGACCACCAGGCAGAGCAAGAGGACTAGGCAGGCAGTGCAGGAATCTCCTGTGGCTATTCCCCTGCAAAACAGATATACTGTTTTGGATACTGTTGGGGGGAATGGCCTCTCAGGGGAAAGCAGCAACAGCCCAATTCGTTGCATCACGGTTGGCTCTGCTGCACAGGGGAGGAGTAAAAAGTGTGGGAATGCAATAGTTATAGCGGATTCAATTGTAAGGGAAATAGATAGGCGTTTCTGTGGCCACATAAGAGACTCCAGGATGGTATGTTGCCTCCCTGGTGCAAGGGTCAGGGATGTCGCAGAGCGGTTACAGGACATTTTGAAGGGGGAGGGTGAACAGCCAATGGTTGTGGTACACATTGGTACAATCTTAGTAGGTAAAAAAAAGAATGAGGTCCTAAAAGCAGAATATAGGGAGTTAGGAAGTAAGTTGAAAAGTAGGACCTCAAAGGTAGTGATCTCAGGATTACTACCAGTGCCACGTGCTAGTCAGAGTAGAAATAGTAGATACATCGAATGAATACGTGGCTGAAGAGATGGTGTGAGGGGGAGCGTTTTAGAATCCTGGGACATTGGGACCGGTTCTGGGGGAGGGGGGACCAGTACAAACTGGACGGATTACACCTGGGGAGGACTGGGACTCATGTCCTGGGGAGAGTATATGCTAGAGTGGTTGGGGAGGGTTTAAACTAAAATGGCAGGGGGATGGGAACCTTTGCAAGGAGTCAGAGGAGGGGGGATCAAAGACAAGAACAAAAGACAGTGAGGGGAATAAGAAAAGTGATTGGAAGAGAAATCAAGGGCCAGAATCAAACAGGACCACAGTGAAAAATTGTGGGAAGATTTTTAGATTTAGAGATACAGCACTGAAACAGGCCCTTCGGCCCACCGAGTCTGTGCCAACCATTAACCACCCATTTATACTAATCCTACATTAATCCCATATTCCTACCACATCCCCACCTGTCCCTATATTTCCCTTCCACCTACCTATACTAGGGGCAATTTATAATGGCCAATTTACGTATCAACCTGCAAGTCTTTTGGCTGTGGGAGGAAACCGGAGCACCCGGAGGAAACCCACGCAGACACAGGGAGAACTTGCAAACTCCACACAGGCAGTACCCAGAATTGAACCCGGGTCGCTGGAGCTGTGAGGCTGCGGTGCTAACCACTGTTAAAAAGACAAGCCTTAAGGCTTTGTGCTTTAACGCACGGAGCATTCACAATAAAGTGGATGAATTAATCGCGCAAATAGATGTAAACAGGTATGATATAGTCGGGATTACGGAGAAATGGCTGCAAGGAGAGCAGGGGTGGGAAATGAACATCCAGGGGTATTCAGTATTTAGGAAGGACAGAAAAGAAGTAAAAGGCGGTGGAGCTGCATTGCTGGTTAAAGAGGAAATTAGCGCAATAGTGAGGAAAGATATTAGCTCTGACGATGTAGAATCTGTATGGGTAGAGCTGAAAAACACTAAGGGGCAAAAAATGTTAGTGGGGTTTTTATATAGACCCCCAAACTGTAGTGGTGATGTTGGGACTGGCATCAAACAGGAAATTAGAGACGCATGCGATAAAGGGACATCTGTAATTAAGGGTGACTTTAATCTGCATATAGATTGGGCAAATCAAATTAATCACAATACCGTAGAGGAGGAATTCTTGGAGTGTATACGGGATGGTTTTCTGAACCTATATGTTGAGGAACCAACTGGAGAACAGACCATCCTAGACTGGGTATTGTGTAATGAGAGGCGAATAATTGACAATCTAGTTGTGCAAGACACCTTGGGATGGGCGAACATAATATGATAGAATTCTTCATCAAGATGGAGAGTGATGTAGTTGATTCTGAGACTAGGGTCCTGAATCTTAGTAAAGGAAACTACGAAGGTATGAGGCACGAGTTGGCTATGATGGATTGGGAAACGTTACTTAAAGGGATGACGGTGGAAAGGCAATGGCAAACATTCAAAGAACGCATGGATAAACTGCAGCAATTGTTTATTCCTGTCTGGCGCAAAAGTAAAACAGGAAAGGTAGCCAAACCATGGATTACAAGGGAAATTAGAGATAGCATTAGATCCAAGGAAGAGGCATATAAATTCGCCAGAAAAAAACAACAGACCTGAGGATTGGGAGCAGTTTAGAATTCAGCAAAGGAGGACCAAGGGATTGATTAAGAACGGGAAAATAGAGTACAAGAGCAAGCTTGCGGGAACATAAAAACTGACTGTAAAAATTTCTATAGGTATGTGAAGAGAAAAAGATTGGTGAAGACAAATGTAGGTCCCTTACAGTCAGAAACAGGGGAATTTATTATGGGCAACAAAGAAATGGCTGACCAATTAAATGCATACTTTGGTTCTGTCTTCACAAAGAAGGAGACAAATATCATACCAGAAATGTTGGGGAACACAGGGTTTACTGAGAGGGAGGAACTGACGGAAATCAGTATTAGTAGAGAAATGGTGTTGGGGAAATTGATGGGATTGAAGGCCAATAAATCCCCACGGCCTGATAATCTACATCCCAGAGTACTTCAGGAAGTGGCCCTAGAAATAGTGGATGCATTGGTGGTCATCTTCCAAGATTCTATAGACTCTGGAACAGTTCCTACAGATTGGAGGGTAGCTAATGTAACCCCACTATTTAAAAAGGGAGGTAGAGAGAAAGCAGGGAATTATAGACCAGTCAGCCTGACGTCGGTAGTGGGGAAAAGTTCAGAGTCCATTATCAAAGATTTTATAGCAGAGCACTTGGAGAACAGTAGTAGAATTGGACAGAGTCAGCATGGATTTACAAATGGGAAATCATGCTTGACAAATCTACTAGAATTCTTCAAGGATGTAACTGATGAGGGGGAGCCAGTGGATATGGTTTATTTGAACTTTCAGAAGGCTTTCGACAAAATCCCACATAAGAGATTAGCTGAACTCCAGTAAAATTAAAGCACATGGGATTGGGGGTAGTGTATTGCAATGGATAGAAAATTGGTTGGCAGACAAGAAACAAAGAGTAAGGATAAATGGGTATTTTTCCAAATGGCAGGCAGTGACTAGTGGGGTACCGCAAGGATCGGTGCTAGGACCCAAGCTATTCACAATATATATTAATGATTTAGATGAGGGAACTAAATGTAATATCTCCAAATTTGTAGATGACACAAAACTGGGTGGGAGGCTGAGTTGCGAGAACTTGCCGTACCCCTAGCCAAGCTGTTTCAGTATAGCTACAACACTGGCATCTACCCGGAAATATGGAAAATTTCCCAGGTATGTCCTGTTCACAAATGTAGGACAAGTCCAATCTGGCCAATTACCACCCTTTCAATCCACTCTCAATCATCAGAAAAAG
This sequence comes from Heterodontus francisci, assembly GCF_036365525.1. Lineage (NCBI taxonomy): Eukaryota > Metazoa > Chordata > Chondrichthyes > Heterodontiformes > Heterodontidae > Heterodontus > Heterodontus francisci. The sequence continues at coordinate 136,004,071 of NC_090377.1, read as the reverse complement.
TGATAGAAGGTGTCATCGACGGTGCTATCAAGCGGCCCTCACTCAGCAATAATCTGCTCACCGATGCTCAGTTTGGGTTCCGCCAGGGCCACTCCGCTCCTGACCTCATTCCTGCCTTGGTGCAAATATGGACAAAAGAGTTGATCTCAAGTGATGAGGTGAGAGTGACTGCCCTTGACATCAAGGCAGCATTTGATCAAGTATGGCATCAAGGAGTCTGAGCAAAACTGGAGTCAATGGGAATCAGAGGGAAATCCTCCACTGGTTGGAGTCATACTTAATGCAAAGGAAGATCGTTGTGGTTGTTGGAAGTCAATCATCTCAGCTCTAGGACATCACTGCAGGAGCTCCTCAGGGTAGTGCCCTAGGCCCAACCATCTTCAGCTGCTTCATCAATGACCTTCCTTCAATCATAAGGTCAGAAGTGGGGATGTTCATTGAAGATTGCACAATGTTCAGTACCATTCCTGGCTCCTCAAATACTGAAGCAGTCAGTGACCATATGCAGCCACACCTGGACAATATCCAGGCTAGGGCTGATAAGTGGCAAGTAACGTTCGCACCACACAAGTGGCAGGCAATGACCATCTCCAACAACAAAGAATCTAACCATTTCACTTTGTCTGTCAATGGCATTACCATCACTGAATCCCCCACCATCAACATCCTGGGAGTCACCATCGACCAGAAACTTAATTGGACCAGACATATAAATATTATGGATACAAGAGCAGGTAAGAGGCTTGGAATTCTGCAGTGAGTAACTCATCTCCTGACACCCCAAAGCCTGTCCACCATCTTCAAGGAGTGTGATGTAATACTGTTCACTTGCCTGGATGGGTGCAGCTCCAACAACACTCGAGAAGCCGACACAATACAGGACAAAGCAGCCACTTGATCGGCACTCCATCCGCCAACTTAAACATTCACTCCCTCCACCACTGACACACAGTGGCAGCAATGTTACCAATGACAAATTGCACTGCAGCAACTCGCCAAGGCTCCTTTGACAGCATCTTCCAACCCCGCGACCTCTACCACCTAGAAGGACAAGGGCAGCAGATGCATAGGAACACCACCACCTGCAAACTCCCTTCCACGCCACACACCATCCTGACTTGGAACTATATCACCGTTCCTTCACTGTCACTGGGTCAAAAACCTGGAATTCCCTCTCTTACAGCATTGTTGGTGTACCTACACCAGATGGACTGCAGCGGTTCAAGAAAGCTCACTACCACCTTCTCAAGAGAAACTAGGAATGGGCAACAAATGCTGGCCTTGCCAGTGTGCCCACATCCCATGAACAAATAAAAAAGGGACATTCATGAACCAGATGAGTTTGTAATAAAATTCAGTAGTTTCATGGTCACTGTTACTGTTACGAGCTCATTATTGCAGATTTAATTGATAAATTACATTTAAATTTCCCAGCTGCCATTATGGGATTTGAATCAAGTCTCGGTGTCATTTGTCTGGACCTCGGGATTACTGGCCCACTATGCTACTGTATCCATGAATTCTAGGCTTGTCGGAGTGAAGTGAAATTTCCCGTGGAGGTGTAACCGGGAAGTTACAGCCGAAATTAAGCCCAGTTGTTAACCTAATTTGTCAATGTCTATTTCTACCATCTATTCCTTCAAGTATGAAAATGAAACTTTCAAGCCATCTAATCATTTTTTGTTTTCATGTCACTTCTCCAGACACCAAGAAATGCATCGTGAGAAAAAGAAAATGCATAACATGAGGATACAACAAAAAGAATTGCAATAAAACACCAGAAAGTGACTGTTCCCTGCTATACCCAATCCTCGGGGCTTAATATGACACCCGTTTTGAACCAGCATAATTGCAGGATATTAGCCTTGGAGTGATGCAATTATAATGAGCTGACAGCCATTGGGGATGGTGGGGGGTTGGGGGGGGGGGGGGGGGGGGTAGGGGAGACAGAGATTGATGGTTGTGTTTATTGGCAACTCAAGTGAGGTGGACCAGATTTCTGATTGGTCCCCTTGAGGGACAAGACACATCCAAAGGTTTGTCTGGAATGTGTAATTTGATTCACTGTAAGCAGACCAGCAGGTTGGGGAGTGAACAGTGCTGCTGTGTTTCTATAGTGTGGCTCAGGAGGGTGCAAATTACGTGAGAATGGTGATATGGTCGAATTCAAAAAGTGGAGCTATAGTTAGCTTTGTGAAGATCCTGTAATCTCATGTTCTGCAATTGTAATTGTAGTTGGCTGGTCAAAATAGCAGTCTTTATACTCTAATTCATGGGTTAGTTAGCTCTTTGGAGGTTTATCTTTTCTTTTGTTAAAAAATTTGAATTAAGAATGAAAGGACCAACGTCAAGACAACAAATTAAAGGCAGAAATGTTAATTAAAACCTAACAACCTGGTGCAGCATAGGGGCAGCCACAGCAGCGAGCAACCCTTCTGGTCTGATACATGTGGCAAGGCCTTCCATCAGCCGCCGCTACAGCCTGACCAAACGTGAACACGTTCATAAGGGCAAGATGCCCTTCCTTCCACTGCCCAGCCTGCAGGAGGGGCTTGAATCAAGTCAGGTGTGAGCCCCAGCATGTCCACACAGCAGAGAAAACCTTCCATTGCAACATACGCAGCAAAGGCCTCCCATGTTTCAACCGCTTGGTGGACCAAACAGGGAACACAACCGGGGCCCAGCTCTTCATCTGCCAGGTCTGCGGGCAAGGCTTTGCCACCTACAAAATCCTGGGCAAACACCGGGAGGTCCACAAGGGCCTGAGGCCCAGCAAGTGGGCCCCCGCTGGTGCAAACCTCAAGAGCCATGGCTGGATCCACATGGGTGAGATGCCCTTCCAGTGCAGTCAATGTTTCCTACACTCCAATCCAGTCACCCAGGACAGAAAGCATGCAACTCTAGGTTCGACAAGGTAATGTGCTTCGGAAGGCCCCTCTCCAGTTGGCTTTATGGAGTCCAGGCATATGCACGACCAACCGAGTGTGCATGCGCAGTACGAAAACAGTCTTCAAGCCCCCAGACTGTTTTCATGCTCCCCCTGTGGGAGTGCATGCAAAGAAGGACTTAAATACCTTCCAAGTAAACATTCCAGAGGGTCTAGATGGGTGTAAATGATCAGGGATATTTGGGCCTGGGCTAAGGTTACGTGCAAGTCACTTGCACCCAGATATCTTTTGTTTATTCATTCATGGGATGTGGGCATCACTGGCTAGGTCAGAATTTATTGCCCATCCCTAATCGCCCTTGAGAAGGTAGTGGTGAGCTGCCTTCTTGAACCGCTGCAGTCCTTGGAGTGTCGGGAGTTCCAGGATTTTGACCCAGCGACAGTGAAGGAACGGCGATATAATTCCAAGTGAAGATGATGTGTGACTTGGAGGGGAACTTGCAGGTGGTGGTATTCCCATGCATCTGCTGCCCTTGTCCTTCTAGGTGGTAGAGGTCACGGGTTTGGAAGCTGCTGTCGAAAGAGCTTTGGTGAGTTGCTGCAGTGCAGCTTGTAAATGGTATGCACTGCTGCCACTGTGCGTTGGTGATGGAGGGAGTGAATCCCCCCTGATTCCCACTGACTTCAATTTTACCAGGGTTCCTTGATACCACACATGATCAAATGCTGCTTTGATGTCAAGAGCAGTCACACTCACTTCACCTCTGGAGTTCAGCTTTTTTGTCCATGTTTTGACCAAGGCTGTAATGAGATCTGGAGCCAAATGGCTCTGGCGGAACCCAAACTGAGCATCAGTGAGCAGGTTATTGCTGAGTAAGTGCCACTAGATAGCACTGTCGGTGACACCTTCCATCACTTTGCTGATGATTGACAGTAGACTGACGGGCAATAATTGGCTGGATTGGAGTTGTCCTACTTTTTGCGGGCAGGAGATACCACATTGTTGGGTAGATGTCGGTGTTGTAGCTATACTGGAGCAGCTTGGCTATGGGCAGAGCTATTTCTGGAGCACAGGTCTTCGGCACTAGGGCCAGGATGTTGTCAGGGCCCATAGCCTTTGCAATATCCGATGCCTTCAGTCATTTCTTGATATATTAATCAAACTGATTGAAGACTGGCATCTGTGATGCTGGGGACCTCAGAAGGAGGCAGAGATGGATCATCCACTCATCACATCTGGCTGAAATTGGTTGTAAATGCTTCAGCCTTGTCATGTGCTGGACTCCCCCATCGTTGAGGATGGGAATAATTGTGCAACCTCCTCCTCCTCCTGTCAGATGTTTAATTCTCCACCACCATTCTCGACTGGATGTGGCAGGACTGCAGAGCTTTGATCTGATCCGTTGGTTGTGAGATCGCATATCTCTATCTATTGCATGCTGCTTCTGCTGTTTAGCATGCACATACTACTGTGCTGCAGCTTCACTAATTTGGCACCTCATTTTTAGGTATGCCTGTTGCTGCTCCTGGAATGCACTCTTGCTGTCTTCGTTGAACCAGACAGGATTGATGGTGATGCTAGAGTGGGGGATATGCCAAGCCATGAGGTTATAGATTGTGGTTGAATACAATTCTGCTGCTGCTCATGGTCCACAGCGCCTCATTGGGGGCCCAATTTTGAGCTGCTGGATCTATTCTTGATGTGATGTGAAAAGAGAATTGGGTGTGCTTGTACGAGGAATGCAGAAAGTTAGCATGCAGGTACAGCAGGCAATTCGGAAGGTTAATAGCATGTTGGCCTTTATTACAAGGGGATTAGCGTACGCGAATAAAGAAGTCCTGCTCCAATCGTACAGGGTTTTGGGTGAGACCACATCTGGAATACTGTGTGCAGTTTTGGTCTCCACATTTAAGAAAGGATATACTTGCATTGGAGGTGGTACAGCAAATGTTCATTAAATTGGTCCCTGAGATGCAGGGGTTGTCCTATGATGAAAGGCTGGGTAATTCGGAGCTATACTCTCTGGAGTTTAGAAGAATGAGAGGTGATCTCATTGAAACATACAAGATTCTGAAGAGACCAAATAGTATAGACACTGAGAGATTGCTTCCGCTGGTCGGGGAATCTAAAACATGGGGGCACAGTCTCAGGGTAAGGGGCCGATCATTTAGGACTGAGCTGAGGAGAAATTACTTCACTCAAAGGGTTGTGAATTTTTGGAATTCTCTATCCCAGAGGGTTGTGCATGCTCCATCTTTGAATACATTTAAGGCTGAAATAGACAGATTTGTGGTCTCTCAGGGAATCCAGGGATACGGCGAGCGGGTGGGAAAGTGGAGTTGAAGCCTAAGATCTGCCATGATCATATTCAATGGTGGAGTAGATGGGCCATACGGTCTACTTCTGCTCCTATTTATAGTGTTCTTGTATTGTGAGCCAACCCTATTTAGCACGATGGTAGATGATGGAGGGTATCCTCAGTGTGAAGACTGGACTTCATCTCCACAAGGACTGTGTGGTGGTCACTCCTAGCAATACTGTCATGGACAGATGAATCTGCGACAGGTAGATTGTTGGCAGCTAGGTCAAGTAGGTTTTTCCCTCTTGTTGGTTCTCTCACCACCTGCCGCAGGCCCAGTCTGGCAGATATATCCTTCAGGACTTGGCCAGCTTGGCCAGTAGTAGTGCTACCAAACTATTCTTGCTGATGGACATTGAGGTCCCCCACCCAGAGTACATTCTGTTCCCTTGCTATGCTTAGTACTTCTTCTAAGTGGTGATCAACATGGAGTCATAGAGTCAGAATTATACAGCACAGAAACAGGCCCATTGGCCCATCGTGTCTGTGCCGGCCATCAAGCACATATCTATTTTAATCCCATTTTCCAGCACTTGGCCCATAGCCTTGTATGCTATGGCGTTTCAAGTGCTCATCTAAATACTTCTTAAATGTTGTGAGGGTTCCAGCCTCTACCACCCTTCAGACAGTGTGTTTCAGATTCCAACCACCCTCTGGGTGAAAAACCTTTTCCTCAAATTCCCTCTAAACCTCCTGCCCCTTACCTTAAATCTATGCCCCCTAGTTATTGACACCTCAGCTAAGGGAAAAAGTTTCTTCCTATCTACCCTATCAATGCCCCTCATAATTTTGTCTACCTCAATCAGTCCCCCCTCAGCCTTTGTTGCTCTAATGAAAACAACCCTAGCCTACCCAGTCTCTCTTCATAGCTGAAATGCTCCAGCCCAGGCAACATCCTGGTGAATCTCCTCTACACCCTCTAAAGTGCAATCACATCCGTCCCCTAGTGTGGCGACCAGAACTGTACACAGTACTCCAGCTGTGGCCTAATTAGCGTTTTATACAGCTCCATCATAACCTCCCTGCTCTTATATTCTATGTCTCGGCTAATAAAGGCAAGTATCCCATATGCCTTCCTAACCACCTTATCTACCTGTGCTGCTGCCTTCTGTGATCCATGGACAAGTACACCAAGGTCCCTCTGACCCCCTGTTAATCCTGGAGTCCCACCACCTATTGTATGTTCCCTTGCCTTGTTACTCCCAAAATGCATCAACTCAACTCACACTTCTCAGGATTAAATTCCATTTGCCACTGTTCCGCCTATCTATATCGTCCTGTAATCTAAGGTTTTCTTCCTCACTATTTACAACACCAATTTTCGTGTTATCTACGAACTTACTGATCATTCCTCCTATATTCATGTCTAGATCATTAATGTACACTACAAGCAGTAAGGTTCCCAACACCGATCCCTGCAGTACACCACTGGTCACAGGCTTCCAATTGCAAAAACAACCCTCGACCATCACCCTCTGCCTCCTGCCACTAAGCCAATTTTGGATCCAATTTGCCAAATTACCCTTGCTCCCATGGGCTCTTACCTTCTTAACCAATCTCCCATGCGGGACCTTATCAAAAGCCTTACTGAAGTCCATGTAGACTACATCAACTGCTTTACCCTCATCTACACATTTAGTGGAGTGCTGATTCATTAGCTGAGGGAGGGCAGTAGGTGATAATCAGCAGGAAGTTTCCTTGCTCATATTTGACCTGATGTCTTGAGACTTCATGGGGTTTGGAGTCAATATTGAAGGGCGGCACAGTGGCGCAGTGGTTAGCACTGCAGCCTCACAGCTCCAGGGACCCGGGTTCGATTCTGGGTACTGCCTGTGCGGAGTTTGCAAGTTCTCCCTGTGTCTGCGTGGGTTTCCTCCGGGTGCTCCGGTTTCCTCCCACATGCCAAAGACTTGCAGGTTGATAGGTTAATTGGCCATTATAAATTGCCCCTAGTATAGGTAGGTGGTAGGGAAATATATAGGGACAGGTGGGGATGTGGTAGGAATATGGGATTAGTGTAGAATTAGTATAAGTGGGTGGTTGATGGTCGGCACAGACTCGGTGGGCCGAAGGGCCTGTTTCAGTGCTGTATCTCTAAACTAAACCTCCATGGCAACTCCCTCCTGACTGTATACCACTGTGTCGCCACCTCTGGTGGACAGGACATACCCAGGGATGGAGGACTCCAGGATATTGTCTGTAAGGTATAATACGATGAGTATGACCATGTCAGGCTGTTGCTTGACTAGTCTGTGGGACAGCTCTCCTAATTTTGGCACAAGTCCCCAGATGTTAGTGAGGAGGACTTTGCAGGGTCGATAGGCAGGATGTGCTATTATTGTTTCCGGTGCCTAGGTTGATGCTGGGTGGTCCGTCCAGTTTTATTCAACTTATCTGTCCGGTTTTTTGATACAACTGAGTGGCTTTCTAACCATTTCAGAGGGCAGTTAAGAGTCAACTACATTGCTGTGAGCCTGAAGTCACATGAAGGCCAGACCAGGTAAGGATGGCAGATTTCCTTCCCTAAAAGACATTAATGAACCAGATGGGTTTTTACAACAATCCAGTAGTTTCATGGTCATTAATAAGAATAGGTTTTTTATTCCAGATTTATTAATTGAATATAAATTCCCCAGTTACCTTAGTGGTTTGAACTATGTGTCTGGAGCATTAGCCCAGGCCTCTGGATTACTAGCCCAACAACATTACTCTGTGCTATCTTCCCCTGTTTTGCACCTCATTGCACAGTTTATCCTGCACAAAGAGACAGAAAATTCCATCCCATAATTTTTATTGTTTGGACACCCAGCAATTTAGTTGCTCTCTTTTGTTTGTGCCTCCAGTTTTCTTACCACTTGCCTGTACAACCTGCCATTATCATGGCCGCTGAGCATTTCCAGTTATTTGGAATCACCAACAAGAATGTATACGAGGGATAGCTTTGAACTCTTTTACGCCAGTCTTGAGTTCAAGGTATAAGCTAGCACAGAAAGAGCTTTTTCTTCCTCACCTACCCCGGTCAGCTATTTCCACCCTCCCTATATAGAACATGCTGACTCCCTGTGCAGCAATCATTCTCAAGGCACTGGGACCCTTCACCCAACTGCTCATTCTTAATACTGAAGTCTAGATATTCAGCTTTGAGAGACTACTGAGTCATTGATGGCACCACAACTCTTCTGAAGCCCACACTCGTACACTCCAAGCAAAGATCGATGGAAAACAAACAGAACCAGGATTGTCAACCAGAGGTGACGAGTCCAACTGTGGCACCCTCACCAAGACAGACCTCCATTCGAAGCACAGATCAACCAACTGACCGACCGACCGACTTCCACTCAGACCCGCATTAAATTTGGGATTACCTTAATCTGTATGGTTCAGCTACTCATGGGTTTAATCAAAACAGGGCATCTTAATGAATCATAACACATTATTTAACAGCTATACAATACTCATATGGCAATATTATTCATCTAGGTCTCTGTTTACCTCATTGGTGCCATCGTTAGCATTTACAAACATCGGCTTCCATCCTTCCGGCAGAGTTGAACTATCAATGGCATATCCATGGTTCTGTGCAGTGATGAATGCCTGGCCATTCATTACATTCATCACAGGCTGATTCTGTCCTCTGTGTAACACAAACAGCAATGGGTATGCAGGCAATTTTTGAAATATCTGTCAGCAAATCCAAGCACTTTCCAACAAGATTATTGTCTATTACAGCCTCATTTCATGCTATTCACAGTTCCTAAATGACAGGCAGCTCCAAATCCCTAGGCCCAGTGGGTAAGCACACTGACAGGTGTAGCACTGAACTGTAAACTAGATCACTGTTGCTGCTATGGGAGTTCCTTGGCTGCACTGTGGTCAAAGTCTGTACACTTAGGCAATGGAGATACAGGTTCAAACTCAGTTAGAACATGAGGCTTGACACCAAGACACAAATGCCATCGCTCATTTATAGAGTTTGAAATGTGCTCAGGACGAAAAGTCAAACGTGTTGACTCTCGGATCTTGTGGGAAGCATGTTCGGGCAGCTTCAGCCCATTTCCTAGTTGGCCATGGACCAACTATACTAAACTGCCAAAACTCCAGCACCCCGAGTACAGTTACTGCCCCTTGAAGAAATAGCATGATTCAGCAAACTGGTTGACAATCCGGCTATTCTAATCAGTAATTTTACTCTTGTCCCATCATCACTTCCCCCAAGATGGTACATGTACAGGAGCTTATTTTTACCCTGTCCCTTTCAAACCATTGCAGGGCCTGGATTTTCCTCTGCCTGCTGGTAAAGGATTAAACCATGAGTTCCATCGGTTTCCCAGGCCTTGACAGAGCCCTGACCTAATTTTCAGGGTAGGCACTAACTTAGGCAGGGCAGTGAGAAGTAGGCCGACACCAGCCACACATCTCCCAACAGAAACATTCTGGCTATCTTTAAAAAGAGCTGGAGAACATCGAACAAGGAGGGATAAGCAGATTTTAGGCCTTGGATTGGGCTTAACAAGGTAAACAGCTGAAGCCGAACTAGTGGGAGAAGTGTCCATTGCAAGGTCCTCCCTTTTAAAAATGGCCCATAAAAACAGAGAAAGGGAGAGAGTGATTGATAGGCTGTATTGGGGTCAAGGAGGTCAGACTGGGTAGGGTGGCAGGTTCACTTGCCTAGCAAACATTTGCGAACTAGTTGGTTTGTGGTAAAAATCCAGCAGCTTTCAGGATCAGTTTCCTGATGTTAGCGCAAAAATCACCAGATTTCAGGAGTTGCCATGGTGGGATTTAAACTCTGGGTTGCTAATCCAGTACCACGAGAACCATATTACCTGATCATACTCAACCATACACAGAAAGATCTGAAGAGGAGGCAGAAAAAGAAAAAAGACCGCAGCAACTACTTATACAGGAGACAGCTCCAAGGTTTCTGGTACCTGTTTCCCATTGGCAGTTTGTAGCAATTGGCACCGGCGGCCAATGCAGTCAGCTGGTTCCCCATACAGATTCCAAACATCGGCTCTGGGCGACTGCTTTGAATTACCTAAAAGAGTACAAAGAAACCAGCCACTGATTACAGGGAAAGGACGGCCTGTGCTGCTCCAGAAATGAGGCAGTGCACACGACTCAAACACTCTCGACACTACATCCCCATGCAATACAAAGAACTGACCACACTATACAACATTTAACCGAACAGCTACATCCAAGTTTCAACATGTTTACGTAGAATCGGGTGAAGCCCACACCTTGTGTACGTTAGCGACCAGCTGTTTTGCCAAAGTGGGATCTCCTGGGCCATTGGATAGGAAGAGTCCATCGTACTCCATGTTACTAAAATCATAATCCCATGGAACTAAATGTAATTCAACATCTCTCTGGAAAAGAACAGAGCAGCATTTATTACCACATTCCTTGGCCCTCATTCAAAAATCAAACACTTGGTAGCCTATTGAAAATTGTTAGAACTGCACAGTCATATGTGACAAGAAAAGAATTTCCTCTGGCTTCCAATAGCAACTGTTCTCCTTTAGCTCCACTTCAGTTGAAAGTAGGTAAAAGTCATTGCCCCAGGTAGGAGTGTGTCACACAGGTGCCATTTCTAGGTAATCTCAATAGGCCAGCACCTCAGAGGCTTAAAGATGAAGCTCTCTGCAATTGGGTAGCTCATCGATTCATCATCTGGGATCACATCTCAAGAATGACCACTGTCAAGAGGTCCCAGAGGGCATAGGACATCCTCCTGGAAACCAGACCAGTATAAATCAACACTGGGACATCCCTGAAAACCAGCCCAGTGCAAGTCAACACCGGGAACGGGACCTGGGACATGAGAGGCAGCATTACATTGAAATCAAATTGTGCAAATATCTGCACAAACTTTGATGCATTCTTAGCAGACAATGGAATTTTACAAAAATGGAATGAGTATTCAGGCATTCACAGTCACTGAGAATGTCATGGCCCAGGTACTTTACTGACAAAAATATAAATCATCCATTAACCTTGCCCTCACTCCTACCAAAGGATACAAAGATATTGTTTCAATCCTGCTTTAGTAGAAATTGAAGATTCTAAATGGCCCCCAATACAGTAGAGCAAGAGCGTAACAGTAAATGGAAAGTGCCGTTCGGCAAGGGTACGGGTGACGGACAGGTGTAGATACCTTCACAAGAAGCCGGATTATGTTATGTTTTATACCACAGTCGACTGCAACGATTTTGATTGCATTCCCTTTCCCGTAGACTTTAACTTCCTGTTGAAACATAGAGTTGAAACACATGCACCACCACTTCATTCAAACAAAACAATCAAGTAAAATCTCAGTATTAACAATATGGAACCGCATCACATGTACAAACACTTTACCCAGTCCTCAACTCCAACAGACACAACTTCAACAATGTCAGCTGTTCTAAACAGGTTAGTTGCCCTAATCAAGGGATTTCACACAAGCACAGTATGACTACACTGACATTGAATAGTGCATTCCAGCTCTCAGCCTAGATGGCAAGCTGCAGGGGGACCTTCTCAATCCTGAAGGGGTGCTCCCCATGTCTGCAGTCGATTTCCCAAGCCACCACCCCCCCCCCCCCCCCACCCCACTACTCATCACAATGCAGCCCCCACTTCCCAGGCACACCTACACCGCAGCCCCCATTCCCCGGGCATCCCCACACTGCAGCCCCCATTTCCGGGCATCCCAATTCTGCAGCCCCCATTCCCCAGGCACACTACAGCACAGCCCCCATTCTCCGGGCACACCCACACTGCAGCCCCTATTCCCCGGGCTCACCAACTGTGCAACCCCCATTCCCCAGACACCCAAACATTGCAGTCCTCATTCCCCGGACACCCCCAAACTGTAGCTCCCATTCCCCGGGCACCGCCACTCTGCAGCCCCCATTCCCCGGGCTCACCAACACTGCAACCCCCATTCTCCGGGCACCCCTACACTGCAGCCCCCATTCCTCAGACACCCAAACATTGCAGTCCTCATTCCCCGGACACCCCCACACTGTAGCTCCCATTCCCCGGGCACCGCCACTCTGCAGCTCCCATTCCCCGGGCACCGCCACATTGCAGCTCCCATTCTCTGGGTACATCCACAATTCAGCCCGCATTCTCCGGGCACACCCACACTGCAGCCCCATTCTCCAGGTACACCCACACTGCAGCCCCCATTCCCCGGGCACACCCACACTGCACCCTCACACTGCAGCCCCTAGTCGCCAGGCACCCCCAAATTGCAGCCCCCATTCCCTGGGCGCACACACACAGCATTCCCCATTCTCTGGGCATCCCCACACTGCAGCCCCCATTCCCTGGGCACACCCACACTGCAGCCCCCATTCCCCAGGCAGCCCCATACTGCAGCCCCCATTCCCCCGGGCACACCCACACTGCAGCCCTCATTCCCCAGGCAGCCCCAAACTGCAGCCCCCATTCCCCCGGACACACCCACACTGCAGCCCCCATTCCTCAGGAACCCGCACACTGCAGCCTCACCCTCCCCCACATTCCAGAATCACCTCTTAACTGAGGAGTTTAAGCTTTGCAAATCTGTCAAATTGGGTGGGAGGAAAATACAAATAGTTAGGAAGAAATTTATGGCTGAGACTTTCAACACCAAGTGAATGCTGAAAAAAAACAACTTACTTTGGTTGATATTTCTGCCATTAGATTTCGCAGGTTGGGATCTACAAATTCTACAGGATCACCTTCAAACTCAATTTTACCGAGGATTGTTCCCTGTGAAGATTTATTTTTTAAATGCATGAAATAGGTTTAATTAATGACTGGAAGCAAAACTCAACTTGCTGTGAGAATTTCAAAATGGCCATCATGCTAATTACCTTATCCCGGACAATCTTTGTAAGCATTCTGGTGTCTATTCCCTGAAGGGCTGGGATCTGTATTAGAAGAAAACATGTTCCATGAAACAATAAGTCCCATATTCCTCTTAGCACTTTAAGAATATGGTCAGTTTTAACCCATACTGCAATTCCTTCCCAATTCCCCCTCAGTGACTCACCTGGAAATGCTGACTATCGTAGTGCTGCTGGCTCAGGTCAGAACTATCCAGCTCTTGCAGTTGTAGAGGGCTGGACAACAACTCAAAAAATGCAACAACACTGTTTAAATTTTGCTCAGTTGTGTGACCTTCGGGCCCCTGGTTTAGGCACCGTGTAGTAGGCCATTCAAACCAGGATGATTATCAGGCTCAATCTCCCATCTGCACGGAGTTGGCTGATTTCAGACAAGGTGGCAGCTCTGGTACCAAAAGTGGCTTTGGCGCACATAAACTAGGTGAGAATAAAGGAAATCAGCCACTCTTGATCCAAATGGAAGGACATATGGCTGGTCATTGAACAAAGGCAGGACTGGGCTCAACTGCTCCCCACAGTCAAACATACTGATGCTCACCATCAAGGCTCACACAATGACTTTTTTTTTTTTACTCTTTCATGGGACGTGAGCATCGCTGACTAGGCCAGCATTTGTTGCTCATCCCTAAATGTCCTTGAGAAGGTGGTGGTGAGCTGCCTTCTTGAACTGCTGCAGTCCATCTGGTGCCGGTACACTGCAGTGCTGTTAGGAAGGGAGTTCCAGCTTTTTGACCCAGCGACAGTGAAGGATCAACCATATAGTTCCAAGTCAGGATTTTATGTGGCTTGGAGGGGAACTTACAGGTGGTGGCATTCCCATGTGTCTGCTGCCCTTGCCCTTATAGGTGGTGGAGGTAGCGGATTTGGAAGGTGCTGTTTAAGGAGCCTTGGCGAGTTGCTGCAGTGCATCTTGTAGATGATACACACTCCTGCCATTGTGTGTCAGTGGTGGAGGGAGTGAATGTTTAAGTTGGAGGATGGGGTCCCAATCAGGTGGATTGCTTTGTCCTGGACGGCATCGAGCTTCTTGAGTGTTGCTGAAGCCACACTCATCCAGGCAAGTGGAGAGTATTCCATCACACTCCTGACTTGTGCCTTGTAGATGGTGGTCAAGCTTCGGGAGTCAGGAGGTGAGTTACTCGCTGCATAATTCCCAGCCTCTGACCTGCTCTTGTAGCCACTGTATTTATGTGGCTTACCAGTTCAGTTTCTGGTCAATGGTAATCCCCAGGATGTTGATAGTGGGGGATTCAGAAATGGGAATACTGTTGAATATCGAGGGGAGATGGTTAGATTCTCTCTTATTGGAGATCGTCATTGCTTCGCACTTGTGTGACACGAACGTTACTTGCCACTTATCAGCCCAACCTTGAATGTTGTTCAGGTCTTGCTGCATCTGGACATGGACTGCTTCAGTATCTGAGGAGTTGCGAATGGTGCTGAACATCGTACAATCATCAGCGAACATCCCCATTTCTGACCTGATGTTGGAGGGAAGGTCATTGATGAAGCAGCTGAAGATGGTTGACCCTAGGACGCAACCGTGAGGAACTCCTGCAGTGAAGTCCTGGGGCTAAGATGATTGGCCTCCAACAACCACAACCATCTTCCTTTGTGATAGGTATGACTCCAACCAATGGACTTCAGAGCCCATTGACTTCAGTTCTGCTAGGGCTCCTTGATGCCATACTTGGTCAAATGCTGCCTTGATATCGAGGGCAATCACCTGTAGGACAACCAGTGAGAGCTCACATACCCCAGCACAGCATCAATGCCTGCCAGACATGGGGAATAGAAAATGCTGAACACTCCTAAAATTATTAACATTCTTTGGGAAATAAAGAGACTCAAAACGGACAAAGAAGAGAAATAAATTGTTGCAGTCTTCCAAAAGAAGTCATCCAAATGAGGTAATCTATTCCCTCTGGGATGAATTACCTTAGTCTAGTAAATGTTTGGAGCATTTCAAAAGGCCTCAAAACTCCCAGCTAGTGTGACCTTCCCCAAAGCTTACTAAAGGCATTAGGAGTGGAACACTGAGTCCAATAATTTCAGAGCATGATCTTTTATATTTTTAGTTTTAAATTTTTTATTATTATCTAATTTTTCGGGGCAGCACAGTGGCGCAGTGGTTAGCACCGCAACCTCACAGCTCCAGCAACCCGGGTTCAGTTCAGCCTTTGCGGAGTTTGCAAGTTCTCTCTGTGACTGCGTGTCAGTCAGTTTTACGTCGGTAGTGGGCAAATTATTGGAGAGGATTCTGAGAGACAGGATTTATAATTACTTGGAAAAGCATAGTTTGATTAGAGACAGTCAGCATGGCTTTGTGAGGGGCAGGTCATGCCTCACAAGCCTTATTGAATTCTTTGAAGATGTGACAAAACACGTTGATGAAGGAAGAGCAGTGGATGTGGTGTATATGGATTTGAGCATGGCGTTTGATAAGGTTCCCCATGGTAGGCTCATTCAGAAAGTAAGGAGGCATGGGATACAGGGAAAGTTGGCTGTCTGGATACAGAATTGGCTGGCCCATAGAAGACAGAGGGTGGTAGTAGATGGAAAGTATTCAGCCTGGAGCTCGGTGACCAGTGGTGTTCCGCAGGGATCTGTTCTGGGACCTCTGCTCTTCGTGATTTTTATAAATGACTTGGATGAGGAAGTGGAAGGCTGGGTTAGCAAGTTTGCCGATGACACGAAGGTTGCTGGAGTTGTGGATAGTGTGGAAGGCTGTTGTAGGTTGCAACAGGACATTGACAGGATGCAGAGTTGGGCTGAGAAGTGGCAGATGGAGTTCAACCTGGAAAAGTGTGAAGTGATTCATTTTGGAAGGTCGAATTTGAATGCAGAATACAGGCTTAAAGACAGGATTCTTGGTAGTGTGGAGGAACAGAGGGATCTTGGGGTCCATGTCTATAGATCGCTCAAAGTTGCCACCCAAGTTGATAGGGTTGTTAAGAAGGCGTATGGTGTGTTGGCTTTCATTAACAGGGGGATTGAGTTTAAGAGCCGCGAGGTTATGCTGCAGCTCTATAAAGCCCTGGTTAGACCACACTTGGAATATTGTGTTCAGTTCTGGTCGCCTCATTATAGGAAGGATGTGGAAGCTTTAGAGAGGGTGCAGAGGAGATTTACCAGGATGCTGCCTGGACTGGAGGGCATGTCCTACGAAGAAAGATTGAGGGAGCTGGGGCTTTTCTCATTGGAGCGAAGAAGGATGAGAGGTGACTTGATAGAGGTGTACAAGATGATGAGAGGCATAGATAGAGTGGATAGCCAGAGACTTTTTCCCAGGGTGAAAAGGGCTATCACCAGGGGGCATAATTTTAAGGTGATTGGAGGAAGGTTTCGGGGAGATGTCAGAGGTAGGTTCTTTACACAGAGAGTGGTGGGTGCATGGAATGCGCTGCCAGCGGTGGTAGTAGAAGCAGATACATTAGGGGCATTTAAGCGACTCTTGTATAGGTACATGGATGATAGTAGAATGAAGCGTAGGTAGTTAGTTTGATCTTAGAGTGGGTTAAAGGTTCGGCACAACATCGTGGGCCGAAGGGCCTATACTGTGCTGTACTGTTCTATGTTCTATGCATGGGTCTCTGCCAGGTGCTCCGGTTTCCTCCCACAGCCAAAGACTTGCAGGTTGATAGGTAAATTGGCCATTGTAAATGGTGGGGATGTGGTAGGGAATATGGGATTAACGTAGGATTAGTATAAATGGGTGGTTGTTGGTCAGCACAGACTCGGTGGGCTGAAAGGCCTGTTTCAGAGCTGTATCTCTCTACGGCTCTATTTTAGTTTGTTTCAACATTCAATTTTTTTTTTTACCATGTGCCCAGCCACTCCTTTTTTTCATGTTAGTGCTTTTGGCTAGGGCTTTCATTGTTCTGTCATTTAACACCCTCTCTGCTCTAACGCTTTGTATTTCACCACACCATTAACACACTTTTTGCCTTTGCCTCATGATCTCCTTGTCAGTTATTCCCTGTGACCCGCTGTCCTATCAACACTTTCCCTTTTGTTCTCTTTTTCCCCACCCCCACTTTATTTGCTTTCAACCTATTACATTTCTAACCTGTGCCAGTTCTGATGAAAGGTCACTGACCTCAAATGTTAACTCTGCTTCTCTCTGCACAGATGCTGCCAGACATGCTGAGTATTTCCAGCACTTTTTGTTTTTATTTCAGATTTCCAGCATCTGCAGTATTTTGCTTTTATTCAGGAGTGAAATTCCCAGGAACTCCTCTAATACATTCATTTGATGTTGGGAAAAGGGGGCATATCAGAAGATCCTCCAAAAACTCCACTTCTGGAAAATGGCTACACCAAAGAAACGGGGTGGAATCTTTGATTCTGCCCAGCATTTCAGCCACTGGTGGCTAATCAGCCCCTCGGTGACACGGGTGATCATCTGCTGTACATGTGTGATATCTGCATCATGATCAGGTGTCTCGCAGGTGACTCTCTGTTCTGCATCTATGTCTGTAAGTGTACAGATTATACTTAAAGTTGATTAGTCACCAGGATCCGATGGCTCAGCATCCACGGACGCTGAGAGAAGTAAGGACAGGAGGCACTGGCCATAATCTTCCAATCCTTCTTAGATATAGAGGTGGTGTCAGAGGGCTGGAGAATTGCAAAAGTTACACCCTTGTACAAAAAGGATCTAAGGATAAGCCCTGAAACTAAAGGCCAGTCAGTTTAACCTTGGAGATGGGAAAGCTTTTAGAAACGATAATCTTGGACAAAATTTAACAGTCACTTGGACAAGTGTGGATTAATTAAGGAAAGCCAACATGGATTTGTTAAAGGCAAATCTTGTTTAACTAACTTGATTGAATTTTTTGACGAAGTAACAAAAGAGGGTTGATGAGGGTGATGTGATTGATGTGGTGAATATGGACTGCCAGAAGGCTTTGATAAAATTCCACATAATAGGCTTGACAGCAAACTTGAGGCCTATGGAATAAAAGGTGCAGCAGTGGCATGGATACGAAGTTGGCTGAATGACAGAAAACAGAAAGCAACAGTCAACGGTTGTTTTTCAGACTGGGGGAAGGCACACAGTGGCATGGTCTCAATGGACCGAATGGCCTCCTGTGCTGTAATGACTCTCTGACCGTGGTGTTCCCCAGGGGTCAGTATTACCACTACTCCTTTTCTTGATCTATATTAATGACCTAGAGGTGGGCATAGACGACATAATTTCAAAATGTGCAGATGATACAAAACTGGAAAGTAATGTGAACTGTGAGGAGGGTAGTGAGAAACGTCAAGAGGGACATAGAAGGACTGGTGGAATGGGTGGATACGTGGCAGATAAATTTAATGCAGAGAAATGTGAAGTGATAGATTTTGGTAGGAAGAATGAGGAAAAGCGATACAAAATAAAGGATACAATTCTAAAGGGGGTGCAGCAGCAGAGGGACCTGAGGGGGTATATGTGCACAAATCATTGACGGTGGCAGGGTAGGTCGAGAAAGTGGTTAAGAGGGATCCTGAGCTTTATAAATCGAGGCATAGAGTACAAAAGCAAAGAAGTTATGATGAACTTTTATAAAACACTGGATTCAGTCTCAACAGGATTCCAATTCTGGGCGCTGCACTTAGGAAGCATGTGAAGGCTTTAGAGAGGATCCAGAAAAGATGTACAAGCATGTTTCCAGGGATGAGAGACTTCAGTTATGAGGATAGATTGGAAAAGCTGGGGTAATTCTCCTTAAAGAGGAGAAAATTGAGAGGAGATTTGATAGAGGTGTTCAAAATCATGAGGGATCTGGAGAGAGTAGATCGAGAGAAACTGTTCCCATTGGTGGAAGGGTCGAGAACCAGGGGACACTGATTTAAAATGATTGGCAAAAGAACCAAAGGTGAGATAAGAAAACTTTTTTTTTTAAATCGCAGTGAGTGGTTAGGATCTGGAATGCACTGCCTTAGAGTGTGGTGGAGGCAGATTCAATTATAGCTTTCAAAAGGGAACTGGATAAGCACCTGAAGATAAACAACTTGCAGGGCTACAGGGACAGGGTGGAAGAGTGGGACGAACTGAATTGGTCTTAGAGAGCAGGCACCGACACGACAAACTAAATGGCCTCCTTCTGTGCTGTTACCATTCCATGATTCTATGATCCTAGGTTGGAGTGCAGACTCATGGAACTCAGCACTGGTGAATGCAAGTTTTAACATGTTTCAGTTAGTTAATAAAAAGGTGATACTTTTCTTAAACACCTGGCTTCCACGACACTCTAAAGAGGTGTATGCACACTCTCTGCTTCACAACCCACTGTCTAAAAAAAAAACTCTTCTTCCTTCACTATTTTGCTGAGGATCTTAAATTTATGACTCCCAACCAGTGGAAATAAGATGTGTTTCAGAAACACAGAGGAAATGTTCACAAATCTATTTCAAATGTAACTACACTCAGTCAAAGCCATACAATGCCACTTCCATGGAACAGTTGGACTTTTGGTGACAGGTTCTTCGAGATCCTCAGATGGCTGAGGGCTAAAGGCAATATGTAAATGTCTCCCTACCTGAGGTCTAATCTGTGCTTTACACTGAGTGAGCTGGGCAGTGGCTATGGTACTACAATTAATCTCAGCATCGCTGGGTGCTGGACTACACCCTTACTGCAGGGGCAGAATGAGGGACAGAGTGAAACCTCCAGCCATGTGGACAAGGCACCAGTGAGTGACTGGCACCTTGAATCTGTGTCCAGCAAACAAGAGGTTAGAGCGGGGGAATTAGAGGGGAAGAGAAATGTACCTTTTCTTCATGTAACCACTCGCCAAGTGATTTAACCGAGTTCCAATGACTATACTCATGGCTGTAATCCTGCACGAGTAATCCAGAAACCTATAAATAAGAGAACAAGAGATTATTCCAAACACTTAGTGCTCATCTGTCTGTTGCATTCTATAGTGAATTCATGTGCTCATCGCTGTTAGTGCTTTCCATTTCAGAGACCCATAATAAGCAATCACCATCCCCCACTCCCCCCAACCCCCACCCACCCTAATGGCATATATTAGATACAGAGTAAAACTCTTTCAATACTCTCCCATCAAACACTCCCATGGCAGGTACAGCACAGGGTTATATACAAAGTAAAGCTCCCTCTACACTGTCCGATCAAACCTCCCAGGGCTTGGGCACTTGGATGGCACAAATCCTCTCATTCGTCCAACCAGTAGATGTCCCTTTGCTTACAGAAGACATATACAAAAGGCATCACATAAACACTTGAGAGCAAGAAATCACCAAAGGTTTTAACATTGGACTCCTAACAAAGAGAGGAACAATGAGTTTCCGTGCCTGGAGATTGTAGAAGAAAGGGGGAGTTCATGATTCGTATTGTTCCCTTTCCATTCCTTATCTCCTTATTCACTCAGATAGTGCAGAACTTTGGTCTAACATACTGCACTCTCTTCACAGGTGAAACTCTGTTTTTCCTGCAAGTATGCTACATACCCTACCCTTTTTCTGCTCCTCTCAGCACCCAAAAGCAGGAGGCGATGGCACCCAAGCAAGCTGCTCACAGCACCCACATCTGAAGCCATTGCAGGATTCAGCTTGGGAAGAGTCAGTTAATGAGTTTCAGAAGGGATCCCTTGGAGAAGAACGAGTGAGAATCAGCTGGGACAAGTGGAATTGCAGGACGTACTAAACAAGCCCCTGCAGCTGCTGAGCTCAGGATATAGACCTCACAGGGCCTGCCCATCAATGTCCTTTAATTCAGCCTCAACATTTCACAAAGTAACTGGACAGCACACCACTCCTGGGGACATCTATAGATACTCCACAAACTACATCCATGTAATGGCCTTCTGAATGAGCTGAAGACCACCACAGAGAAATTGGCCACTGCAGCTGAGGTCCCACCGACCAACACCACACGCATGGTATGACTAGGATTCTTCAGGGCTTGAACTCCAATTTACACAAGTTTCAACAACCGCATCACTGTTTACCAGTTTTTTTCTCACACAGACCTCTAGCTATGCTGAAGAAAGTGGCACCATCTTTTCACCTGACACTCCATCAATATCCCCCAGCCACCCGATACATAGAACACAGACAGATACCCAAACACCTACTAACCCAACAAAGAGTCTGGCACCTTAAAGAGAGCCATTGACACCAGCAGCCATCCATCCTATGTCCTTCTCTAATTGGGGAAAACAAGCAGAAGTATTAAATGAAACAAGCTGAAAAACCCTGCACTATATGTTTTAAATGTTGGGTTGACAGATCCTACAATCTTTCCTGAGGATTCTTTGCTACAAGGCAGATAAAGGTTGCTGGAAGATTGCATGGGTGTGTGGCTGAGCAAAGGTTCTGTGTGGAAATGACTTGTGCTTGAAGGTGTTAAGGCACTTAAAAGATTTGAGCTATTCGGCCCAACGGCGGCACAGTGGCGCAGTGGTTAGCACTGCAGCCTCACAGCTCCAGCGACCCGGGTTCAATTCTGGGTACTGCCTGTGTGGAGTTTGCAAGTTCTCCCTGTGTCTGCATGGGTTTTCTCCAGTGCTCCGGTTTCCTCCCACAAGCCAAAAGACTTGCAGGTTGGTAGATAAATTGGCCATTATAAATTGCCCCTAGTATTGGTAGGTGGTAGGGAAATATAGGGACAGGTGGGGATGTGGTAGGAATATGGGATTAGTGTAGGATTAGTATATATGGGTGGTTGATGGTCGGCACAGACTCGGTGGGCCGAAGGGCCTGTTTCAGTGCTGCATCTCTAAAAAAAAAAATGGCTTCTGCAGATGGAACTGATCGATGCAATGGCAAATTTGGGCTTATCTTCTCCCTCTGATTGCAGCTGCTTTTCCTCTCCTGCCTGGTCCATGGCTGCATCCATTTGCAAGACTAAGTTTTTCAGGACACAGCAAGTTCCAGTGATCGAGTACACCATGACTGGGCTGTACTGCAGCACATCTGTATTACATAAGCATGCACTGAAGGTTGGAAATGTGGCACAATACAATTGTTTAGAAATGCCTGCCGAATAAAAGCTAACGTAGCTGCAACCATCAGTCCCCGAGAGAGTTTCCTGGTCCTCAGAGTGGCTCGTAGCTCCCAAATCTGGCTGCAGGTGATGGTAGCTTCTATTCTGACTTCTTGACTCATGGCTTATCCGAACATGCTTGAAGTGTGCCTCGAACACACGGATGCCAGCACAAGGATCATTGGCCCTTGTGTCATGAACTGCGAGGATCTAGGCTCAAACAAAACTATTTCCAACCCCACCATTCTCATAACCATAGACTGATTACTGTAAGTAGTCCTTCTCCAGCCCCTCTATCATGCACCACCAAGCGTTTCACTAATTTCTCCATCACATTGAATACAGTAACTAGTGTTCCTCTAACTCCCCTATTCCCAAACTATGGTAACAACTTCAATCGCCATTTTATGTGACAGGTTTTCCCTTTAACAGCAAATAAATGAGTTTGATCATATGTTTCAATACCTTAGTGGTAATCATATTTATTCAGTGGATCAATATACCTGCCCTCTTATCATATACCCTAATCAAATATCAAATATGCTAACAGACATTACCTGGATAAATTCAGATTCTACGTATTTCATTAACCCCAATTCATCCAATTTCTTCGTATCTGGGACCCCATAGTTTCCTGCCATGGGGGATGTGAGAGCCAGAATCTGTCCTCTATAGCTTGGGTCTGTCAAGGTCTCAGGGTAGCTAAAAAAATAAAAATTTAAAGCTCAAACTCAACAGAAGAAACGTCTCAAGTACCTTCACATTGTAAGTATTTCAAAGAGCAATTTTTAATTTCGGTAAGTTTTTTTTTTCTTCATTCATGGGATGTGGGCGTCACTGGCTAGGCCAGCATTTATTGCCCATCCCAGTTGCCCTTGAGAAGGTGGTGATGAGTTGCCTTCTTGAACCGCTGCAGTCCATGTGGGGTAGCTACACCCACAGTGCTGTTAGGAAGGGAGTTCCAGGATTTTGACCCAGCGACATTGAAGGAACAGTGATGTAGTTCCAAGTCAGGATAGTGTGTGACTTGGACAGGAACTTGCAGGTGGTAATGTTCTCATGCATCTGCTGCTCTTGTCCTTCGAGGCGGTAGAGGTCGCGGGTTTGGAAGGTGCTGTCTAAGGAGCTTTGGTGCATTGCTACTTTGTAAGGTTGCTATTTTGTAAGATTGTATGGTGTAGTATGTGAGGAGCAGCCCCTTTGTACCCTTGTCAACCAAACATCCCATGACAGCATGGGTGAGGACAAGGACCACTGATCTTCCACTGCTATGCAACTTATGCCTTCAAGGAGCTGGTAGTGCACACCAGCTGGCACACCCTGGGTCCTCTCCTCGGCTGGCATGCTAGACTAAGTGAGGGGAAACAGAAACTTCACAAGATACTGTACAAGGAGCATCACCCTTTTCAAGTACATGAAGCCTGGACTGGTAGCTGAGGTACAAGAACTCACCACTCAGAGTCAATGGCTCAGAAGAGGCAACAGAAAAATGTGAGACACATCTAGGGCAGAGTCATGAGGACACATGGCCAGTCACCTTGGAAGAGTCAGGGTACTCACCAAATATTCACCCATAGTTAGTCATGGAATCTAGTATAAACATTGGTCGCGATGTAGGCAGGACCAGGCCTCTGCAGAGAGGTCTACTGTAAATAGGAACAGGGAAGAAGAGGGCTTGCTAGGAAGTAGGAATAGCCAGGTGAATAACAAGGGCAGCCCAAACTCAGAAGAAAGGCTACAATCTGATGATGCTAGTCTCAAACCCCCAGACAAGAACTCTTGAAAATCGGAACGTGGAATGTGAGGACACTCTGGTAGAGTGGTAAAACAGACAACTGCATAAAAGAGACGTTAAGACTCAACATCGACATTTTAGGATAGGCAGAAGTTTGAAGGACGGAATCTGGGAAAATAGATAAAGGAAAGCAGGTGATGATCTACTCAGATGGTAGAGAACACAAGAATATTGGAATAATGATAACAAAGAAGGTAGCAAGAACAATGCAGGGATATTTATCAATATCAAAGAGAGTGATTACAGAAAAATTGAAAGGAAAACCAATGAACATTGTGTGTTTACTACTGTATGGGCCCACGCAGGATCACAGTGATGAAGAAGTGGAAGTATTCTATGAGGAGGTGCAAAATGCATTGAAGCATGTGAAGAGTGGAGACAGCTTGATAGTCATGGGTGATTTGAACACAAAAGTTGACAGAGAGAGGCATGGAAACGTGGTAGGAGCTTATGGACTCGGAACGAAGAATAGCAGAGGTGAACGAACGCCTGTAACAGTAATGTGAGGAAAACTACTTGGTCATCTTGAATACACTCTTCAAACAACATCCAAGATGACTGTACATCTGGAAGAGTCCAGGAGATGGTCACAGAAATAAAACAGATTTTCTGATGATCAATGAAAGATACAAGAACAGCATCAGGAAAGCCTTCACTTACCCAGGTGCAGACATCAATTCAGATCACTGCAATAGGGTAATAATAGTAGGGGATTTCAACTTCCCCAATATCAACTGGGATAGTCCGAGTGCAAAAGGCTTAAAGGGGGCAGAATTCCTAAAATGCATACAGGAGAGCTTTTTGAGCCAGTACGTAGAAAGTCCTACAACAGAAGGGGCAGTACTGGACCTAATCCTAGGGAATGAAGCCGGACAAGTGGTAGAAGTGTCAGTGGGGGAGCATTTCGGGGATAAGTGACCATAACTCCAAGATTTAAGGTAGTTATGGAAAAGGACAAAAATGGACTGGATATAAAGGTACTGAATTGAAGGAAGTTAGTTAGAATTGAAGGAGCAGCTACTTGTAGAAAAGTACACATCAGACCAGTGAGAGTCATTCAAAGAGGAAATAGTGAGAGTTCAGAGCCAACATGTACCGTAAAGGTGAAGGGTAGGACCAACAAGTCCAGGGAACCCTGGTTGCCAAGGGATACAGAAGATTGGATCAGGAAAAAAAAGGAGGCTTATGGCAGATTCAGAGCACTGAAAATAGCACAGGGACTAGAGAAGTATAGAAAGTACTTACAAAAGGTACTTACAAAAGTAATTAGGAGAGCGAAGAGGGGACATGAAAAAACACTGGTGGGCAAGATAAAGGAAAATCCTAAGGTATTTTATAAGTATATTAAGGACAAGAGGAAAACCAGGGAAAGTGTAGGGTCCATTAGGGATCAAAGTGGCAATCTGTGTGTGGAGCCGGAGGACATAGGTGAGGGTTTGAATGATTACTTTTCATCTGTGTTCACTATGGAGAAGGACAATGTAGATGTAGTGATCAGGGAGGGGGATTTTGATATACTTGAACATATTAGCATTGAAAGGGAGGAAGTATCAGCTGTTTTAGCAGGCTTAAAAGTGGATAAATCCCCAGGCCCAGATGAGATGTATCCCAGGCTGTTATGTGAGGTAATAGAGGAGATAGCAGGGGCTCTGACACAAATTTTCAAATCCTCTCTGGCCACAGGAGAGGTACCAGAGGACTGGAGGACAGCGAGTGTGGTACCATTATTCAAGAAGGGTAACAGGGATAAACCAGTTAATTACAGGCCGGTGAGTCTAACATCAGTGGTAGGGAAACTATTGGAAAAGATTCTGAAGGACAGGATTAATCTCCACTTGAAAAGGCAGGGATTAATCAGGGATAGTCAGCATGGCTTTGTCAGGGGGTGATCGTGTCTAACTAACTTGATTGAATTTTTCGAGGAGGTGACTAGATGTGTAGATGAGAGTAAAGCAGTTGATGTAGTCTACATGGACTTCAGCATGGCTTTTGATAAGGTCCCACATGGGAGATTGGTTAAGAAGGTAAGAGCCCATGGGAGCAAGGGTAATTTGGCAAATTGGATCCAACATTGGCTCAGTGGCAGGAGGCAGAGGGTGATGGTCAAGGGTTGTTTTTGTGATTGGAAGCCTATGACCAGTGGTGTACTGCAGGGATCAGTGCTGGGACCCTTACTGTTTGTAATGTACATTAATGATTTAGACGTGAATATAGGAGGTATGATCAGTAAGTTCACAGATGACACGAAAATTGGTGGTGTCGTAAATAATGAGGAGGAAAGCCTTAGATTGCAGGACGATGTAGATGGGCTGGTAAGATGGGCAGAGCAGTGGCAAATGGAATTTAATCCTGAGAAGTGTGAGTTGATGCATTTTGGGAGAACTAACAAGGCAAGGCAATATACAATGGATGGTAGGACCCTCGGAAGTACAGAGGGTCAGAGGGACCTTGGTGTACTTGTCCATAGATCACTGAAGGCAGCAGCACAGGTAGATAAGGTGGTTAGGAAGGCATATGGGATACTTGCCTTTATTAGCCGAGGCATAGAATATAAGAGCAGGGAGGTTATGATGGAACTGTATAAAACGCTAGTTAGGCCACAGTTGGAATACTGTGTACAGTTCTGGGTGCCACGCTATAGGAAGGATGTGATTGCACTAGAGAGGGTGCAGAGGAGATTCACCAGGATGTTGCCTGGGCTGGAGCATTTCAGAGAGACTGAAAAGGCTAGGGTTGTTTTCCTTAGAGCAGAAAAGGTTAAGGGGGGATATGATTGAGGTATACAAAATTATGAGGGGCATTGATAGGTTAGATAGGAAGAAATTTTATCCCTTAGTGGAGGGGTCAATAACTAGGGGGCATAGATTTAGGGTAAGGGGCAGGAGGTTTAGAGGGGATTTGAGGAAAAAAAATTTTACCCAGAAGGTGGTTGGAATCTGGAACACACTGCCTGAAGAGGTGGTAGAGGCAGGAACCCTCACAACATTTAAGAAGTATTTAGATGAGCACTTGAAACGCCATAACATACAAGGCTACGGGCCAAGTGCTGGAAAATGGGATTAGAATTAATTAATAATGAATAGTACTGAAGGCCTGTGCTCCAGAACTTGCCGCGCCCCTAGCCAAGCTGTTCCAGTATAGTTACAACACTGGCATCTACCCGGCAAAGTGGAAAATTGCCCAGGTCTGTCCTGTACACAAAAAGCAGGACAAGTCCAACCCGGCCAATTACCACCCCATCAGTCTACTCTCAATCATCAGCAAAGTGATGGAAGGTGTCATCAACAGTGCCATCAAACAGCACTTGCTTACCAATAACCTGCTCAGTGATACCCAGTTTGGGTTCCGACAGGGCCACTCAGCACCTGACCTTATTACAGCCTTGGTTCAAACATGGACAAAAAAGCTGAACTCAAGAGGTGAGGTGAGAGTGACTGCCCTTGACATCAAGGCAGCATTTGACTGAGTATGGCATCAAGGAGCCCTAGCAGAACTGGGGAGTCAATGGGAATCAGGGAGAAAACTCTCTGCTGGTTAGAGTCATACCTAGCGCAAAGGAAGATGGTTGTGGCTGTTGGAGGTCAATCATCTGACCTCCAGGACATCACTGCAGGAGTTCCTCAGGGTAGTGTCCTAGGCCCAACCATCTTCAGCTGCTTCATCAATGACCTTCCTTCAATCAAAATGACAGAAGTGGGGATGTTCGCTGATGATTGCACAATGTTCAGCACCATTCGCTACTCCTCAAATACTGAAGCAGTCCGTGTAGAAATGCAGCAAAACCTGGACAATATCCAGGCTTGGGCTGATGTGTGGTGCAAATGTTACTTGCCACTTAAGTGCCAGGCAATGACCATCTCCAACAAGAGAGAATCTAACCATCGCCCCTTGACATTCAATGGCATTACAATTGCTGAATCCCCCACTATCAACATCCTAGGGGCTACCATTGACCAGAAACTGAACTGGAGTAGCCATATATATATATGGGGCTACAAGAGCAGGTCAGAGGCTAGGAATCCTGAGGTGAGTAACTCACCTCCTGAGTCCCCAAAGCCTGTACATCATCTACAAGGCACAAGTCAGGAGTGTGATGGAATACTCTCCACTTGCCTGGATGGGTGCAGCTCCAACAACATTCAAGAAGCTCGACACCATCCAGGACAAAGCAGCCCGCTTGATTGGCACACCATCCACAAATATTCACTCCCTCCACCACTGACGCACAGTGGCAGCAGTGTGTACCATCTACAGGATGCACTGCAGCAACGCACCAAGGCTCCTTAGACAAC
Organism: Heterodontus francisci; assembly: GCF_036365525.1. NCBI lineage: Eukaryota > Metazoa > Chordata > Chondrichthyes > Heterodontiformes > Heterodontidae > Heterodontus > Heterodontus francisci. Next base: position 135,975,853 of record NC_090377.1, on the reverse strand, counting down.
ACCTTCCAAACCTGCGAACTCTACCACCTCAAAGGACAAGAGCAGCAGTTGCTTGGGAACATCACCACCTGCAAGTTCCCTTCCAAGTCACACACCATCCTGACTTGGAACTATATTGCCGTTCCTTCACTGTCGCTGGGTCAAAATCCTGGAACTCCCTTCCTGACAGCACTGTGGGTGTACCTACCTCACATAGACTGCAGCGGTTCAAGAAGGCAGCTCACCACCACCTTCTCAAGAGCAATGAGGGATGGGCAGTAAATGTTGGCATTGCCAGTGACGCCCACATCCCATGAATGAATAAAAAAAAGTTAGGTGTTAGATGGCCAGCACAGACACGATGGGCCGAAAGGCCCGTTTCTGTGCTGCATAACTCTCTAACTCTAGGACTCTATGACTGCCTGCTTGTAACTAAGATGAAGATCAAGCAGAAAATCCCAGAAAAGGAATCCCATGAAAGATCAAGTTAACTTAGACAGACTGAGAGAGGAAGATGTGATGAAGAAGTATGCTGTGGCAGTTACTATCAAGTACGAGGCTTGCCTTCAGGAAGGGACAATGCACGATCTTAGAGAGTAGGAATCAACAGAAAGGCATTGGGAAAGATTGAAACAGAGCATGAAATAAGCAGTAACTGAGACAGTCCCTAAGAAAGAGAGGCGGAAACATCAAGAGTGGATGACTGATGAAATACTAGATATGATGGAGAAAAGGAGACAGAATAAGAATAAAGAAAAATGACAAAATAGAAAGGCAGATAAGAAAAGCATGTATGGTAGCCAAGGAAAAGTGGTGTGAAGACCGGTGCAAGGAAATAGAAGAACTGGAGAAAAGGCACAATATGAGAGCATTGCATGAGAAAGTTAAAGCACTGACAGACAAGAATAGCCATAAACAGTATTTGAATAAGGAGCAAGGAAGGTGAACTTCTCTTCGAAAAAGAAAAGGTAAATAAACGATGGGCTGGCTTTTGCTGAGGTCCCGACGTTGGGATCTATGGCGGGGGTGCCGGATGATTGTACTGGCAGCGGCCCACCACAGGGCATGATGCCGGGAATGCCCAGCCCTATCATCCTGGCAGTGGCGAGGCTCTGTGGCGGCCCCCCCCGTCACTGGGTTACGGGACCCAACTTTGAATAGGTATATTAAGAAAATGAATAGATTTAAATAAAATTGTCAGTGATCTTACCTGCTTCCCGGGTTCTTCCGAACAGCGGCCGGCACTCACGCGCCTTCACTTTCCCATCCAGGGAATGCTGACACCACCGAGGTGAGGAAGTGGGGTACATAGGATTTTCAGTGTAGTGGGGGTGGGGGAGGGGGAATTAATATTGTGCATTAATAGTGTAGGGGAGCAGGTGATGCAGTGACCTCTGCATTTTGAACAATTGTGGCGGGGAGGCGGGAAGGTTAAGTCTTGCATGTAAGTCTTTTGGGGGGGGGTGGGGGGGGAAGAGGGCATCTATTATCTGTAAGTGTTTGGAAGAGGCGATAGTTTTTATTGCGGTGTACTATTGGGGGGGTTACAGTTTTAAATATTTCAGTTTACCAGCAGGTCTGTCTGCCTTTTAAAAATGGCGCCAGCACCTGCGCACAGGCAGCTGACACCGATGTCGGCGCTTCAGAGCCCGCCCCCACCATGTGATTGGGTGGAGCGGCCCAGCTGGCGCATTATCTTGAGCCGCTGCACGGTAGATCACAGTGGCAAGCGCCGCAAGTGCAGGCCGCCATTTTCTTCGTGGGGAGAAAAAAATTCAGCCCGATGGATGGAGTACATCAGTGACCTGTATGACCATGAAGACAGAAGTGAATTGGTACCACCAAAGGCAAGAGAAGGACTATAGATCGAGGCAGAAGTCAGTGCAGCAATCAAAAAGATGAAAGCAAAGAAAGCAACTGGAATCGACGAGATACCAACAGAATGCCTGATAGCCTTGAATGATGTTGGCATTGGGAAACTGACAGTCCTCTGCAACAAAACCTACAGAACAGGATTCATACCTGCGGATCTTAGGCAGTCAGTGTTCATTATGCTCCCAAAGAAATCAAAAGCCCTAGAGTGTTCAAAGCACAGGACAATAAGTCTCATGAGCCATGTGATGAAAATAATTTTAATAATCATTTTTGGAAAGAAATGACCAATCTATAGAAGCAGAGATAGATGATAGTCAGGATTCAGACCAAAGATCATAATAAGAGAGAGGGCACCTGTAACTTGAGAGTAGTGATTGAAAGATATCTGGAAGTACAAAAACCTGAGTAGGTATGTTTTATAGACTATGAGAAGGCATTTAATAAAGTTTACCATCAGAAAATAATGGAGTGCTTAAATGAACTAGAAATTGACAGAAATGATAAAAGGATGAAAATGATAAATAATCCACAGTGTGCTAAGAATTATGCTGACAATCAATTTAAGATTATCAGTCGGGCTCGCAGTGTGGCGCATTTGCACGTAACTGGAAGCTACATACATTAATACACATTCTTTGCAGACAGAAAGAATATGTACAAGCATTGTGCCCGTTTCAGGTAAACAAAATAAGTGACAGCCATTCACTGTTTCATTCCTCAGGGCAATGCCTTGACCAGAGTAAAGCTGCCTGGTTTAAATTTCAAACAAAGCTTGGCAGTTAACTGTCAGTCACCGTAAACTGGTGCATTCGCCATGGCAATGCCTCTACCAATCAGAGTTCACTTGCAAACCAATCAGCACGCTCTTCTCATACTGTATAAAGTCACTGTTTTCCCTTACATTGGTATTCTTGCGGATTGTCCTGATGAGTGCAAGACAACATGTCTCTATTTTCAGCAACACTCGATAAAAGGACAATTCAGAATCTATATTGGCAGCAAATCAGCGGTGATGAGACTTGATAGTGGCTTGTCAGACAGTTTCCCCTACCAAAAGAGGCCTGCGTCAATGAAGTTATCTTCAGAGACATAGAACATCTGCCAGATTGCACTATTGGCGGGTTAAACATTAACAACTTGAGATACGCAGATGACACTGCACTGATTGCAGATTCAGAAGAGGCACTAAAGGAAATGATGAACAAAGTGAATACAATGATTGTGGAATATGGATTAAGAATGAATGTGAAGAAAACCAAGACAATGGTGATGAGCAGGGATCTAACCCGGAAAGCGAAAATTGAAGTAAATGGACAAGTTCTGGAACAAGTGAAAAGGTTTATATACCTTGGGCAGTTTATCACAGATGACGGGAGACCTGACTATGAGATCCAAATGAGAATTGAGATAGCCAAGACCAGCTTTGTCAGAATGAAGGACTTGTTAACATCAAAGAAACTGACTTTGAATCTTAGGAACAGAATGCTGAGGTGCTACATTTTGTCATCTATGTTATATGCCTCAGAGGCATGGACAACAAACAAAAAGAGACTATTGATAATCTGAATGCACTTGAGATGTGGACATATCAGAGGATATTCTGCATATCTTAGACAGACAGGATGACTAATGAGGAAGTGCTGGAAATGGCTGGAGAAGAGGAAATTAGTGCATAACAAAGAGAGAAAGATACAATACTTTGGTCACATCATTAGAGCAGAAGGTAGACAGAGACAATTATTGGAAGGAAAGATCGAAGGAAAACATAGGAGAGGGAAGCAGAGAAGAAAATGGATGACAGATATAACAGACTGTATGCAGTTGACCTATGCAGAATGTGTAAGGACAGCACAGGACAGACAGAGGTGGAGATCCATAGCAGTCAACCTTCTGGGAAGAAGATGACACCAACAAACAAACAAACTTGTTTGGCACGCAGCAACAAATACAGTAATGAGCTGGAAAGTCTGCTTATCTGTTTGCGGATGATGGAAGAATGTTAATCAGGATACCAAAAACTGGTGCACTTATTGTCATAAAGACACTACAAACTGCAGTATACTAGATAGCTGAGCCTCAGGTGCAGCACAGCTGGAGTGAACAGGAAGTTACCAGACCAATGCCGCTGGGATACCACATAATGCAGCGGTACCCACCAAGATTTTGTCAGGATCATAACACCAACCATTGGCTTGCCACTCTGAGGAATGTGCCAACCTTCTCTACAGCATAGTGACAGGACATGTATCTGCATCCACCTTGTAAGTTTCTGATCTCAACTGCCATAGGGGGTCATCAAGTAGCCGGACATGAAAACTGACAGCTTTGTTTTCCAACAACCTTCCCTTGCTGGCTGATTGGCAAGAAGAGGGAAGTAAACTGGATTCCAGTTGCAGCAGCAGCTCAGAGCCAGAGAGCTACAATTGGAGGCACTTGGCCCAACTAGAATATTGACAGGGGCAAAGTGGCTGGGGTCATTGACTACTACCGACATAGAAAGAATGCCATGTATTAGACAGATTGCAATGGTTCATTGTTCTTGTAGGAGCAAAGGATTTTAAGTCAAAGGCTGAGATTCCATGGATAAATAGGGAACTTAGAGTAAAAAGTATACATATAACAAAAGATCAGATAATGTAGAAGAAAACTGAATATAAAAGGTATAGAAGGGAAGATTTGAGAAGAAATATGTTTAAAAAAAAGACAAGCACTGTAAAAGGGAAATATGAGCACAAGTAGTAATGAGTAGTCAAAGAATGGTTAGGGCCATGTCGAGATACAGGGACACTCTTGTGCTTTGGTGAAAGTAAGGATGCTGATCAAGTATTCCGGCTCACTTATTTTTGGAAAAGATTAAAACAGGACTATAGGAGGATCAGATCTGCAGACAGTATAAGTATAGGAGAGAAACATTCAAGGCACACTTAGAAAAGAATAAATGGAACTGAAGGTCGATAAACCACCTGGTTCAGAAGGTTTGTAACCCAAATAATAAAAGGTTGGGGAGGAATGATGGAGGTGCCATCCATAGTTGAATGGATATTGCAAACAGCTAAACAGTGTCTAACATTCCAGCTATATTCAAGAATGGTGAAAACGGGCAACATTCCAAAGCTCAGAACACCAATGATATTGAGGTAGACTTACAAAGGCAAGCACTGAATCAGGAAAAGTCAGCAGGGATTTATCAATGACAATAAAAGCAAGAAGTGCTGGAAATACTCAGCAGGTCTGGCAGCATCTGTGGAGAGAGAAGCAGAGTTAATGTTTCAGGTCAGTGACCCTTCATCAGAACTGGCAAATATTAGAAATGTAAAAGGTTTTAAGCAAGGAAAGCAGGGGTGGGGCAAGAGATAACAAAAGAGGTGTTGATAGGACAAGGTCACAGAGAATAACTGACCAGAAGGTCATGGAACAAAGGCAAACAGTGTGGTGAAAGACAAAGCATCAGTACAGAGTCCTTCCATAACAGTGCTTCTGATGTGTCTTCCTTTTTCCTCAACCAAGGACTCCCTCCCCCACTGTGGTTGACAGGGCCCTCAACCGTGTCCGGTCCATTTCCCGCACTTCTACCCTCACCCCTTCCCCTCCTTCCCAGAACCGCGACAGGGCTCCTCTTGTCCTCACTTTCCACCCCATCAGCCTCCATATCCAAAGGATCATCCTCCGCCACTTCCAATGTGATGCCACTACCAAACACATCTTCCCCTCCCTTCCCCTGTCAGCATTCCAAAGGGATTGTTCCCTCCGCGACACACTCGTCCACTTCTACATTACCCCCACCACCTCATCCCCTTCCCATGTAATCGCAGGAAATGTAATACCTGCCCATTTACCTCCTCTCTCCTTAGTATCCAAGGCCCCAAACTCTCCTTTCAGCTGAAGCAGCGATTTACTTGTACTTCTTTCAATGTAGTATACTGTATTCGCTGCTCACAATGTGGTCTCTTCTACATTGGGGAGACTAAACGCAGATTGGGTGACCACTTTACAGAACACCTCCGCTCAGTCCAAAAGCACAACCCCGAGCTTCCGGTTGCTGGCCATTTCAACACACACCCCCTGCTCTCATGCTCACATCTCTATCCTGGGATTGCTGCCGTGTTCCAGGGAACATCAATGCAAGCTCAAGGAACAGCACCTCATTTACCGATTAGGCACACTACAGCCTGCCGGACTGAACATTGAGTTCAATAATTTCTTTTTATTTTTAGTTATTTTTTATGTGTTCATTTTATTTTATTTTGTTTAGTTTGTTGCTACTGTGCCTACCCACTTTTTTTTTCATGTTTGTGCTTGAGGCCAGGGCAGTTCATTTTTCTGTCAATTAACACCGTCTCTGTACTAACGCTCTGTCTTTCACCACACCATTAACATACGATTTGCCTTTGCTACATGACCTTCTGGTCAGTTACTGTCTGTGGCCTTGTCCTATTAACACCTTCTCTTTGATTATCTCTTGCTCACCCCCACTTTACTTGCTTAAAACCTATTACATTTCTAATGTTTGCCAGTTCTGATGAAGGGTCACTGACCTGAAACGTTAACTCTGCTTCTCTCTCCACAGGTGCTGCCAGACCTGCTGAGTATTTCCAGCATCTCTTGCTGTTATTTCAGATTTCCAGCATCTGCAGTACTTTGCTTTTATTTATCAATGACAAGTTGTTCTCAACTAATTTAATTGATTCTTCTTAAAAGAGAAGGAGCGGTGGATTTTTAGAACACTTTTGCTAAGGTGTCACATAAAAAACTTATAAAACCATTAAAACACATTTACCAAATGCAACCACAGATAGAGAGGAGATGCTATGCTCAGCAATTGAGGAAATGCACCATGTGCCTTAGGCAAGGAGAATTAAATCCAAAACCCAAAATGCTTTCACACTTGTACTACCTCAGAGACAAAATGAGAAGTGGCAAGTCCATCTCCACCATCAGGGAACGATCATCTAGAATGGGGTGTGGCAAAAGAAGAAGTCACATATCCAGTCAGCCTAGTGCGGTCACACTGTACTCACCCAACCAATCCTGTGTTGAATACGACTTCTCCTGCAGTTGAGTGAGGGTACCCAAATGACACTCCTTTCATTTTTGTTCCATCGTCAAGGATCAAATGTGCTGTCTGTGCCTAAAAGTCAAGCATTTCAGTTAGTTTGTATACAATGTACACAACAGGATACCACAATTATAATGTGTAGAGCCTGGTGTAGTGCCAAGCCACACAAGATGGTCACAGGCTTGTTTCCTGGTCTGTAGCAAGTTAGCCCATTGCAATTGGACCACTCATTTGGCGGAATGCCTCATCACCAGAACTTTCAAACAAGCACCAAGACGTAGCTTGGCTGGTGGTGAGAAGGGCCCTCCCCGTCAGATCCTTCATGCACACCTGAAGTCTCGCCCCCTCCGCACAGTGCCCCCGCGTTGGCTGTGGTGGGGAAGAGACGGTCGCACACCTCCTCCTGGAATGTGCCTTTGCAAAGCAGGTGTGGAAAGAGATGCAGTGGTTTTTGTCAAGGTTCATCCCAAGCAGCTCTGTAACACAGGAGTCTGTGCTCTACGGGCTGTTCCCAGGGACGCACACCGAGACAAACATCAACTGCTGCTGGAGGACTATCAATTCGGTGAAAGACGCCCTTTGGTCTGCCCGAAACTTGCTGGTCTTCCAGCGCAAAGAGTTGTCCACCACCGAATGTTGCAGACTGGCACATTCCAAGGTCCAGGACTACGTGCTGAGGGACGCACTAAAGCTTGGGGCAGCCGCAGCAAAGGCTCAATGGGGAAAGACCACAGTGTAAGGTTCCCCCACCAAGCTGGACTGAGGGGCTGGAACCATGGGAAGCCCCTCGAACTGTATCGTTAATATTCTCAATTGCTGTAAATGTAAAACTGTAATTGACATGACAATTGTGAAACGGAAGGGTTGGGAAGAAACTCATGACATTATTGAAAGAAACTGATCTCTTTTGCAATGTTTGTATTTTTTGGTGCTGTTTGGAAACTGTTTGGGAATGTAATTTTTACAGATTTTTATGAATAAAGTATATTTTGGAAATAAAAAAAAAAAAAATTGGACCACTACAAACATCAGCTACTGTTCAGTGATGCTGCTGAAAAGTGTTTGTATATGGATATCAGGGGGGAAAAGGATGTGGCTAGAAATTGTCAACAGGGCACACTGACCTTTCCCCCAATGGGAATAAGATTAGATCTGACTGTGACACCCACCAGTTAAACAGTCTATTGAACTCACCATCAAATCTCGGACAAGCTACACAGCCACCTGAATATCTAAGCACTTCAAGCACCACAGGACTTATTTGCAACAAGAATTCACACCTTCAACAAAAAGATTAGAATTGGGAAATCACTACTGTATTAGAAAGATGAAACAGAAAGGAACCCAGAGCCAACAAATTGTTTGAATATAATCTGTACTGCGTGACTAATGGGGGAAAAGTAGACGCTCAACGTGCTTTACAAGACAGTAATCCAATAATGAACCACATCAGTACTTCAAATTGGAGCAGCAGTCTCTTACCAATGACAAAGCACCAAATCTCTGATAAAATTGCTCATAGATGAAAGAAAAAGAAAATGTATCACTTTGTTCACCTCCCAGTGTCCACTTCTTTGCATCTTCCTGCAACAATAGAATGATCCACAACATTTCCTGTTCCAGCCCTTTGACTTGAAACATTGGCTGGAATTTTATGTCCCCCCACAGGAGCGGGCTGGTGGGAAGGGGTGGTGTAAAACTGAGTGGGAGGCAAGGTCTGCCATTCTTGCACTTTCCTGTCCCGCTGCAAATTTACAAGGGGCAGCAGCGGCAAGAAACAGCTCGCCCACTCCAGACTATCATAGAGTTATTTACACCACAGAAGGAGGCCATTCAGCCCATCAGGCCCATGCCAGCTCTCTGTGGAGCAATCCAATCAGGCGCATTGCCCTGCTCCATCTCCGTAGCCCTGCAAGTTTATTTCCCTCATGTGCCCATCCAATTTCCTTTTGAAATCATCTATCATCACTGCTTTCCCCATCCTCGCGGCAGCAAGTTTTAGGTCATTACCACTTGCGGCATAAAAAAGTTCTTCCTCACATTCCCCGCATCTTTTGCCCAAAATGTTCAATCTGTGTCCCCTAGTCCTTGTATCATCAGTTAATGGTGTTATGATCCTTTTATTTAAAATCTACATTGTATCTTTAAGTCAGCAAAGGATTAGTACTGCTTTAAGGCAACAAGCTCCAGGGATTGTGAGCCAAAGTGCATTTTTGGTTACCCGGCAACAACCATTCAGAGCCCAAGGACACGAGATGCAATGTTGCCGACTGCTTTTTGAAAAACTGGCTAACCGGTTTGTTGAGACAGAAACAGACTGTCTGTCAGCATATACTGAAGGAAATAAGAGACAGCTCTCCCTCTGTCTGTTTAAACCCTCTTTTTTATATTCTGGCTTGACTTATCAGAATTCTGAGACTAATTTTATAAAAGAAAATAACCAATTACTTTAACTACTGAACTGTATTTGTTGAATTCAATGCTGGATGACGAGGAGTTGAAGCTTCGGATGTTGGACTTTTTTTAAATTCCCATCGGAGGGCTGCAAGGACTTCAAGCAACCTTGGACGGTTCCATATTGGAAGATTCCACTTCGACAGGAGCGTAAATCTGCACGGACTTTATTGTATTTACTTTTTTTAAATGTTGTTTATATCTGAGTAGTGTTTAAGAATTTAGTTTTTCTAATTAAACAGCTAATTTGTTTTGTTTGCCTTATTCGAGGGTTAATATTTGACTATGGTTTTCTTTAATTTGAGAAGTTTAAAGTTAGGCACTTTGTGGAGGAACGGGATTGAATTGAGTGTGTTTCTCCCACCACAATCAGAATCATATATCTTGACTGGAGCTTTGTCTTGAGCAGTCAGTCATAACAATGGGAACAGCTTTTCTTTCTCTATCTTATCCAAACTGGTCATAATCTTGGACACCTCTATCAAATCCTCTCAATCTCCTTTGCTTCATGGATAAAAGCCATAACCTTGTAGCTAAAATCCCCCATCCCTGGAACCATTCTGGTCAATCTCCTCTGCACCCTCTCAAGGACCTTCTCATCCTTCCTAAAGTGTGGTAATCAGAACTGGATGCAATACTCTATTTGGGGCCTAACCAGAGCTTTATAAAGACTCAACATAAATTCCCAGCTTTTGTACTCAATGCCTCTATTTATGAAGCCCAAGATCTCATATGCTTTGCTAACTACTCTCTCAATATATCCTGCCACCTTCAAAGATCTATGCACATGATCCCCCAGGTCCCCCTGTTCATACATACGCTTTAGAATCTGCCATTTTGTCTATATTGCCTCTCCCTATCCTTTCTGCCAAAATGCATCACCTCACACTTCTCTGTATTAAATTCCATCTGCCATTTGTTTGCCCATTCTACTGGTCTATGTCCTATTGCAGTTCATTGGATCCCATCCTCATTGTTTGCCACTCCTCCACTCTGTATTCAAATATCCAAGTCACTTATATATCAAAAAAGCAGTGGCTCCAGCACTGACACTTGGGGAACACCACTGTCTACCATCTTCCAGCTGTTAAAAAAAACAATCATTTACTACACAAGAACACACAAGAAATAGGAGCAGGAGAAGACCATACGGCCCATTGAGCCTGCTCTGCCATTCAATACAATCATGGCTCATCTTAGGATTCAACTCCGCTTTCCCACCCGCTTGATTCCCTGAGACACCAAAAATCTGTCTAACCCAGCCTTAAATGTATTCAATGATGGAGCATCCACAACCTTATCGGATAGGGAATTCCAAAGATTCACAACCCTTTTGGTGAAGTAATTTCTCCTCATCTCAATCCTAAATGATTGGTCTTTTATCCTGAGACTACGCCCCCGTGTTTTAGATTCCCCTACAACTTGTTCTTTTCTGTCCTTAAGACAATTTTTTATTCAAGTTGACACTGACCCCCCTTGTCCTAGTCCATGAGCCTCAATTTTGTTAAACAGAGTTTTATGTGATACTTTGTTAAACACTTTCTTAAAATCCATATAGATGCACAAGATGCACTGCAGCAATGCACCAAGGCTCTTAGACAGCACCTTACAAACCCGCGACCTCTACCAGAAGGACAAGGCCAGCAAGTGCATGGGGACACCACCACCTGCATCTCCCCTCCAAATCACACACCATCCTGACTTGGAACTATATCGCCGTTCCTTCACTGTTGCTGGGTTAAATCCTGGAACTCCCTTCCTAACAGCAGTGTGGGTGTACCTACCTCACATGGACTGCAGTGGTTCAAGAAGGCAGCTCACCACTACCTTCGCAAGGGCAATTAGGGATGGGCAATAAATGCTGGCCTGGCCAGTGACGCCCACATCCCACGAATCAATAAAAAAAATATAGACAACATCCATCACATTCCTCTCATCAACCTTTGCTGCTACTTCATCAAAAATGGAAAAGTCCTGGGGAAAATTGATGTACAGAGAGATTTGGGTGTTCAGGTCCATTGTTCCCTGAAGGTGGCAACGCAGGTCAATAGAGTGGTCAAGAAGGCATACGGCATGCTTTCCTTCATCGGACGGGGTATTGAGTACAAGAGTTGGCAGGTCATGTTACAGTTGTATAAGACTTTGGTTCGGCCACATTTGGAATACTGCGTGCAGTTCTGGTCGCCACATTACCAAAAGGATGTAGATGCTTTGGAGAGAGTGCAGAGGAGGTTCACCAGGATGTTGCCTGGTATGGAGGGCGCTAGCTATGAAGAGAGGTTGAGTAGATGAGGATTATTTTCATTCGAAAGGCGGAGGTTGAGGGGGGACCTAATTGAGGTGTACAAAATCATGAGAGGTATAGACAGTGTGGATAGCAAGAAGCTTTTTCCCCAGAGTGGGGGCTTCAATTACTAGGGGTCACGAGTTCAAAGTGAGAGGGGAAAAGTTTAAGGGGGATATGCGTGGAAAGTTCTTTACGCAGAGGGTGGTGGGTGCCTGGAACGCGTTGCCAGCGGAGGTGGTAGACGCGGGCACGATAGCGTCTTTTAAGATGTATCTAGACAGATACATGAATGGGCAGGAAGCAAAGAGATACAGACCCTTAGAAAATAGGCGACAGGTTTAGATAGAGGATCTGGATCAGCGCAGGCTTGGAGGGCCGAAGGGCCTGTTCCTGTGCTGTAATTTTCTTTGTTCTTTGTTCTAACTCAGTTAGATCAGTCAAGCACTATCTGCCTTTTACAAATCTGTGTTGACTATCCCGAATTAACTGAAACCTCGCCAAGTACCTGTTGATTTTTCCCTGATTATTGTTTCTAAAACCTTACCCACCTGATGTAAACGAATTGGCCTGTAGTTACTAGGACACCCTTTCTTGAATAAGGGTGTCATGTTTGCCTCTCTCCAATCCTCTGACACCTTCCCAATATTAAGGGGAGATTGGAAGATTATGGCAAGCCCTTCCATTAACTCCACCCCCACTTCCTTTAGCAACCTGGGATACAAGCTATCCAGACCAGGTGACTTATCCACTTTAAGCATAGCCAGCCTTTCCAGTACATCCTGCCTATCAATTTTCACCCCATTCATACCCTCTCCCAATATTTTGTCAGCATCCTCTTCCTTAGTAAACACCGATACAAAATACTGATTAAGTATTCTAGCCTTGCCCTGTGACTCTAAGTATATATCAACCTCATTGTTCCTAATAGGACCAACCACAGCTCTTACTACCCACTTACTATTTACATGCCAGCATAAGATTTTGGGGCTCCCATTTATGTTGACTGTCATTCTCTTCTTATATTCTCCCTTTGCCAGTCTTATTTTTCTCTTCACCTCCCCTCTCAACTCACTGTATTTGGCCTGGTTCTCACTTGATAAATTCACCTGATATGCATCATACACCCTCTTTATTTGTTTCACCATATTCTCTATCTCCTTCGTCAAAGCCCTGGCTTTGGTTCCCCTCCCTTTCCTCCTTTTTGGAACGTACCTGGTCTGTACCTGAAACATCTCCTCCTTAAAGATTGTTCTGTTACAGTTTTTCCTGTCAGTCTTTGGTTCTGTTTTACCCTGGCTAGATCACCTCTCATCCCATTTTAGTTAGGCCTTTTCCAATTTAGAAATTCTATTTTAGATTGTTCCTTACTCTTCTCCATTACTATTCCAAACTTTATGATATGATGATCACTCTTACCAATTGTTCTCCCACACACACTTGCTCCACTTGGCCCACCTCATTCCCCAGCGTCAGATCCAGCAATGCCTCCTTCCTCGTGAAACTGAGAACATACTGATCAAGGAAGTTCTCCTGAACACATTTCAGAAATTCCTCCCCCTCCTTTCCCTTTACCTTAACATTATCCCAATCGATACTTGTGTAATTGAAGTCCCTCAATATCACCACTCTATAGTTCTTGCACATCTCAATGACTTCCATGCAGATTTGCTCCTCCCTCTCTATTTGGAGGCCTATAGAAGACTCACAGTAGCGTGATCATAGAGTCATAAAGTTATACAGCAAACAGCCCCTTCGTGTCCGCGCCAGCCATCAAGTCTATCTATTCTAATCCCATTTTCAGGGCGGCACAGTGGCGCAGTGGTTAGCACCGCAGCCTCACAGCTCCAGGGACCCGGGTTCGATTCCGGGTACTGCCTGTGTGGAGTTTGCAAGTTCTCCCTGTGTCTGCGTGGGTTTTCTCCGGGTGCTCCGGTTTCCTCCCACAAGCCAAAAGACTTGTAGGTTGATAGGTAAATTGGCCATTATAAATTGTCACTGGTATAAGTAGGTGGTAGGGAAATATAGGGACAGGTGGGGATGTTTGGTAGGAATATAGGATTAGTATAAATGGGTGGTTGATGTTCGGCACAGACTCGGTGGGCCGAAGGGCCTGTTTCAGTGCTGTATCTCTAATCTAATCTAATTTTGCAGCACTTGGCCCTTAGACTTGTATGCTATGGCATTTCAAGTGCTCATCTAAATACTTCTTAAATGTTATGAGGGTTCCTGCCTCTAACACCCCTTCAGGCAGTGTGTTCCAGATTCCAACCACCCTTTGGGTGAAAAATTTTTTCCTCATATCCCCTTTAAACCTCCTGCCCCTTACCTTAAATCTATGTCCCCTGGTTATTGACACCTCAGCTAAGGGAAAAAGTTTCTTCCTATCTACCCTATCTATGCCCCTCATAATTTTGTCTACCTCAATCAGGTCCCCCCTCAGCCTTCTCTGCTCTAAGGAAAACAACCCTAGTCTATCCAGTCTCTCTTCATAGCTGAAATGCTCCAGCCCAGATCATTCCTTTCTTGCTTCTCAACTCAAACCAGAAAGATTCTCTTCTTGTCCCCTCACAGACATCTTCTCCTTTCAACACTAGAATGTCTTCCTTAACAAGTATTGCCACCCCACCTCTCTTTTCTCCTTCCCTATCTTTTCTGAACACTTTGTATCCTTGAATAAGTGCCCAATCCTCACCATTTTTAAGCCAAATTTCCACAAGATCATAAGAAATAGGAGTAGGAGTAGGCCATTCGGCCCTTCGAGCCTGCTGCGCCATTCAATAAGATCGTGGCTGATCTGATTATGGCCTTAACTCCACTTTCCTGCTGGCCCCTCCATAACCCTCAACTCCCTTGTAGATTAAAAATCTGTCTAACTCAGCCTTGAATATATTCAATGACCCAGCCTGCACTGCTCGCTGAAGGGCAAAGAATACAAAGTTTGGGGGTGAAAGGTTGGGAACGGCAATAATCGTTTCTCAGGGTGGGGAGGGGGGAGAAATAAATATATTGTTTGATCATTGGGGGGGCTTTGATGTTTAATTAACTGTTGTTATTGAAAGTAAAGGTGATGTTGCGCTTAAAATTTGAAATCATCTGTCAGGGCTTGAAAAATGGCGCCCCCTCCGTTTAAATGAGCCCCTACTGAAATATTATGGGACTGCCGCTCCACGCGGACGGGTGTGCCCATCAAATTCATCCCCCCCATCTTCCCTTTCGGTGGCTGTAAAAGATCCAGTGACAGTACTCGAAGAGTGACAGCATATTTCTGTTCAATAATTATTTCTAAACCAACATTGCAAACGGATTATCTGGTACAGTTGCTCATTGCTGTTTGTGGGACCTTGCTGTGCGCACAATGGTTGCCGTGTTACTCTAAGTTACAATAGTGACTTGACTGTACTTCTAAAGTTCTTCATTGGCTAAAGTTGTGAAATGTGCTATCGGAATGCAAGTTCTTTATTTTCTATCTATATTCAGAAGGGAGACCAAAAGCTTGGACAAAAAGGTAAGATTAAAAAAGGAGAGAGGGATGCAGAAGTTTAATAAAGGGAATTCTAGAGTGTGTGCCCTAGATGGGCGGCAGTGGCGCAGTGGTTAGCACTGCAGTCTCACAGCTCCAGTGACCCGGGTTCGATTCTGGGTACTGCCTGTGTGGAGTTTGCAAGTTCTCCCTGTGTCTGCGTGGGTTTCCTCCGGGTGCTCCGGTTTCCTCCCACAAGCCAAAAGACTTGCAGGTTGGTAGGTAAATTGGCCATTATAAATTCTAGTATAGGTAGGTGGTAGGGAAATATATGGACAGGTGAGGATGTGGTAGGAATATGGGATTAGTGTAGGATTAGTATAAATGGGTAGATGATGGTCGGCACAGACTCGGTAGGCCGAAGGACCTGTTTCAGTGCTGTATCTCTAAACATAAACATGACTGAATAACTTGTATTTCTATAGCACCTTTAATATATTAAAATATCCTAAGACACATTGCAGGAGTGTTATCAAACAGAATTTGAGATCGAACCAAGGTTGGTCAAATAGGTAGGTTTTAATAAGTGTCTAAAATAGGAGAGAGGTAGAGGGGCCGAAGTTTATGGAAGGAATTTTAGTGCTTGGGGCCCAAGCAGCTGAAGACACAGTGAGCAATGGTAGGGCAAAGAGAGTGGGGGACGTGGATGAGGCCGGAGTAATTAAGAGTTCAGGGGGTTGTAGGGCTGGAGGAGGTTAAAGAGAAGGGGTGAGACCATGAAGAGATTTAGCCACAAGGATGAGAATTTTAAATGTACGCCACTGAGGGATCAGAAGCCAGTTGAAACCAAGGACAGGGAGTGCAACGAAGGTTCACTAGACTTGTTCCCGGGATGGCAGGACTGTCCTATGAAGAGAGATTGGGGAAACTCGGCCTGTATTCCCTAGAGTTTCGAACAATGAGAGGTGATCTCACTGAAACTTACAAAATACTTAAAGAGATTGACAGGGTTGATGCAGCTATGATGTTTCCCCTGGTTGGGGAGTCTGAAATCCGGGCGCACAGTTTCAAAATAAAGGGGGAAGCCACTTAGGACAGAGATGAGGAGAAATTTCTTTACTCAGAGGGTTGTGAATCTTTGGAATTCTCTACCCCAGAGGACTATGGAAGCTCAGTCATTGAGTATGTTTAAAGCAGAGATTGACAGATTTCTAAATACAAATGACATAAGATGATATGAGGATTGTATGGGAAAAGGGTATTGAAGTGAATGATCAGCCATGATCGTATTGAATGGCAAAGCAGGCTCGATGGGCTGAATGGCCTACTCCTGCTCTTATGTTCCTACATTCCTATAATTGGCAAGCAGGATTTGATGCGAGTTAGGATACGGGCAGCAGAGTTTTGTATGAACTAAAATTTATCAAGAGTGGACATTGGGAATCCAGCCAGGCGAGCATAGGAATAGTTGGATCTAGAGGTGACTAAGTCTTGAATTAGAGTTTCAGCATTAGATGAGCTGAGGCAGCAGCAGAGGAGGTACTAGGTAGTCTTTGTGAAGAAGAGGATGAGAACTTGGAAACTCAGTTTTGGGTTCAATAGAATGACCAGTCAGCAAACTCCCTGGCCCAGGGAGGCACAGAGACAGCCTAGGGGAGTGAAGAAACTGAAAAGTAACTGAACAAACAGATCTCATCTTGATGGCAATACCCATGAGCATTTCACACTTAAGGGGACTGAATGGAAAAATAGAGGATAAAGTTCTCTTTGCTCTCCAGGAGCACAAAACTACATAAGAAATAGGAACAGGAGTAGACCATATGGCCCCTCGAACCTGCTCTTCCATTCAGTATGATCATGGCTGATTCTCGGCCTCAACTCCACTTTCCCGCCTACTCCCCATATCTCTTCATTCCCTGAGAGATCTAAACTATATCTATCCCAGCTGTTATAATCCAGAAAATCAATTGGTGAAGGATAGAACTGGAGCCAATCTTTAATCACCAGCCTTGAATATACTCATCGGTAAAGCATACACAACCTTATGGGGTAGAGAATTCCAAAGATTCACAACCCTCTGAATGAAGAAATCTCTCTTCACTTCAGTCCAAAATAATCGACTCCTTACCCCAAGACTGTGCCTCCATGTTTTAGATTCCCCAGCCAGGGGAAACCATGTCTCAGTGTCTACCCTATCCAGCCCCTTCAGAATCCTGTTTGTTTCAATGAGAACACCTCTCATTCTTCTAAACTCCAGAGAGTTTATGCCCAGTTTACACAGCCTCTCATCATAGAATAAGTCTCTTATCCCAGGAACCAATTTAGTGAACCTTCACACATACCACCACCAAGACAAGTATATCCTTCCTTAAATATGTAGACCAAAGCATCACAAAGTGCTCTAGGTGTGATCTCACCAAAGCCCTATATAATTGTAGCAAGATTTCTTTATTCTTGTACCCTAATTCCCTTGCAATAAAGGCATACATGCCATTTGCCTTCCTAATTGCTTGCTGTACCTGCATGCTAACTTTGTGTTCCTTGTATGAGTACATCCCAGTCTCTCTGAACATCAACATTTAGAAGTTTCACGCTTTTTAAAATATATTCTGCTTTTCTTTTCTTGCTACCAAAGAGAATAACCTCACACTTCCCCACATTATGACTCCATCTGCCACCTTGTTGCCAATTAACTTAACCTGTATATATCTCTTTTCAGCCTCTTTGTGCTCTCCCCACAGCTTACATTCCCACTGAGCTTTGTATCATTACTCTCTGTCTCTTTGTCTAAGTCATTAATATATTTTGTAAACAGCTGAGGCCCCATAACTGATCCTTGTGACACCCCACTAGTTACAGCCTGCCAATTTGAAAATGCCCCATTTATCCCTACTCTCTAATTCCTGTCCATTAACCAATCCTCTATCCATGCTAATATATTACCCCCAACTCCATGAGCTCTTATCTTGCAAATTAACCTTTTATGTGGCACCTTATCGAATTTCTTTTGAAAATCCAAGTGTACTACATCTACTAGCTCCATTCCCAAAAATCTCTAATAAATTTGTCAAACACGATTTCCCTTTCATAAAACTTTGTTTCAGACTTTGATTATGCTGTAATTTCTAAGTGCATTTGTTAATACTTCCTTAATGGATTCCAGCATTTTCCTGACGACTGATGTCAGGTTAACTGGTCTGTTGTTCCCTGTTTACTCTCTCCCTCCTTTCTTGAACATCGGTGTTACATTTGCTAACTTCAAAACTGCTGGGACCATTCTAGAATCTAAGGAATTTTGGAAAATCATAACTAGTGCATCCACTATCTCTGCAGCCATCAATTTTAGAACCCTAGAATGTAGGCCATCAGATCCTGGAGATTTGTTGGCATTTAGTCTCTTCAGTTTCTGTAACACCTTTCCTCCTCTGATATTAATTTAACTACCTCACTCTTATTAGCCCCTTGGTTACCCTCTAGCTCTAGTTATGACAGACACAAAATATTTGTTCAATGTCTCAGCCATTTCCTCATTCTCCATAATAATTTCTCCTGTCTCTACCTCGAACGGACCAACGTTTACTTTAGCAACTCTCCTTTTTAGATACTTGTAAAAGCTCTTAAAATCCAATTTTATATTCTGCCTAGTTTACTCACATTGCCTTTTTATCAACTTTGTGGTCATCCTTGGCTGGTTTCGAAAACTTTCCCAATCCTCAGGCTTACTACTATTCTTCACAACATTATAACCCTCTTCTTTTAATCTAATACTATCCTTAACTTCCCTAGTAAGACACAGTTGGATCTTTCTCACTGAGCTTTTGTTTTTTTAACGGAACGTATTTTTGTTGAACATTTTGAATAAATGTTTCCTGCTGTTTATTTACCGCCACATTTTTTACCAGAAAGCTTAAACTTTGTTTAAGTTTAAGATTCTTGTGGACTCAAGTATGTCGCTGTCAAACTCAATATGGAATTCAATTGTATTATGATCACTTTTTCAAAGAGGATATTTTATTATCAGGTTGGTAATTAACCCTGTCTCATTGCACAATATTAGATCTAAAATAGCTTTGTTCTTAGTGGTTCCACAAGGTATTGTTCTAGGAAGCTGTCGCACAAGCATTCTATAAATGCATCTTCCAGACTACCTTTGCCAATTTGATTTGTCTAGTCTATATGAAGTTTAAAGTCCTCCATGATTATTACACTGCCTTTGTTATAAGCTCCAATTATTTCTTGCTTAATACTCCAATGGTATAACTACTGTTAGGGCCCTGTAAACTACTCCCACAAACATTTTCTGACCCTTGTTATTCCTAATCTCCACCCATACAGATTCTACTTCCTGATCCTCTGAGCCAAGATCCCTTCTTACTACTGTTCTTACGCACCCTTTATTTATCACAGCTATCCTCCTCCTTTTCCATTCTGCCTGTATATTTGAAATGTGTGTACCCTAGA
Organism: Heterodontus francisci; assembly: GCF_036365525.1. Classification (NCBI taxonomy): domain Eukaryota; kingdom Metazoa; phylum Chordata; class Chondrichthyes; order Heterodontiformes; family Heterodontidae; genus Heterodontus; species Heterodontus francisci. The sequence goes on along the minus strand of NC_090377.1, from coordinate 135,956,281 downwards.
ATATTTATATCTGAACCTTGGTCATAGAGTCATAGAGAGATACAGCACTGAAACAGGCCCTTCGGCCCACCGAGTCTGTGCCGACCATCAACCACCCATTTATACTAATCCTACATTAATCCCATATTCCCTACCACATCCCCACCTTCCCTCAATTCTCCTAACACCTACCTACACTAGGGGCAATTTACAATGGCCAATTTACCTATCAACCTGCATGTCTTTGGCTGTGGGAGGAAACCGGAGCACCCGGCGGAAACGCACGCAGACACAAGGAGAACTTGCAAACTCTGCACAGGCAGTACCCAGAACCGAACCCGGGTCACTGGAGCTGTGAGGCTGTGGTACTAACCTCTGCGCCACCCACTGTCATCTTGCACACAACCTTTGGAACTCCCAATCGCAGCCGTAGTCAAGAATATGTATCCCCCTGACTATACTGTCCCCTGTAACTGCCACATTCCTTTTCACTTCCCCCACGTGAATGGGCTCCTATACCATGGTGCTATGGTCAGTTTGCCCATCCATCCTGCAGTCCTTGTTCTCATCCACACAGGTAGCAAGTACCTCATACCTGTTGGTCAGAGTCAAGGGCTGAGGCTCCTCCATCACTTAATCTTGGATTCCCATACCTGACTGACTCGCAGTCACACCCGGAGAAGTCAATCGTTTTGTCAAAGCAGAGGAACATCCAGTCGAGCTCAATAAGGTCCAGCTGGATCTGGTGTTGGATGGCTAAACTAGTTCAGACACACATTTTGGCCAGGAATTTCCCCCACTAAACCATCCTAGGTCAGGAGGAATAGTGACAAGAGTAAAAGGGAAGCAAGTTATGCTGCCACATCCCCGCCCCTGTGAGGAAGGCTGTCTCAATCCCAACAACTGCCTGTAACTGTTGGTAGGACCCAAACTGCTCCATTTCCCAATGCACCACCATTGATCCCAGTAACATGGGATGGGCCATGGTAACCCTGGAGGCAGGCAGGAGAAGAATTCAGGGGAGCAATCAGAAACAGGAAAGGTAACAAGATTTCCCCTCCTTCCCCCTAACCCAGAGAAGATAGCAATCATGTGTCACAATTGAAGTTGAGAACAGCTAACTCAACTTAAAGTAACAATCAAATCTGCGAACTTGGGCCCTATATGATAGGATCACACCAAACAGTGTATTTACCCTTGGGCCACATTAGGCTGGGGATGGAATAGCGACAGGTCAACTTATTCCATTTCCAAGCATTTTTACGGGTGACAGATACCAGACACATGATAAAATCACAAAACTAGTGGCACCACTGGAGGAATAGTTAACAACGTGGTGTCTGTTTACCTTCTGTATTTGCCAGGTTTATTACAGTGGGAGGCACTCAAAAGCGAGATGGGCACAGTATAGACATGTCCCCAAAAAGAAAAAGGGTGGTACTGCCAAATCTAGAGCCCAGTTATCTAGAAGCTTACAGGGTAAGAAAAGCAGAAATAGAAAGCTTATGACAGTCACAAAAAACGTAATACTTTAGAAAGCCTAGAGGAGTGTAGAAAATGCAGAGGTGAAGTAAAAAAGGAAATTAGGAAAGCAAAGAGAAGTCATGAAAAAATATTGGCAGGTAAAATCAAGGAAAACCTAAAGATGTTTTATCAGTACATTAAGAGCCAGAGGATAACTAAGGAAAGGGTATGGCCTATCAGATATAAAAGTTAACTTATGCATGGATGCAGAAGATGTGGGCAGTGTTCTTAATGAGTACTTTGTCTCTGTATTCACAAAGGAGAGGTATGATGCAGACATTGTAGTTAAAAAGAGGAGGAGTGTGATATATTAGATACGATAAGCATAATGAGATAGGAAGTACTAGAGGGTCTGACATCCTTGAAAGTGGATAAATCACCAGGGCCAGGTGAATTCTATCCCAGGCTGTTAAAGGATAATGAATGCTCTGAGGATCATCTTCAAATCCTCACTAGATACAGGCAAGGTACCTGAGGATTGGAAGTCTGTGAACATTGTACCATTGTTTAAAAAGGGTGTGAGTAATAGGCCAAATAATTATAGGCTAGTCAGTCTGATCTTGGTGGTGGGCAAATTATTCAAATCAATTCTGAGAGACAAGATAAACTGTCACTTAGAAAGGCACGGATTAATTATGGATAGTCAGCATGGATTTGTTAAGGGAAGGTCGTGTCTTACTAACTTAATTGAATTTTTTGAGGAAGTAACAAGGAGGATTGATGAGGGTAGTGCAGAGGATGTTGTCTACATAGATTTTCGTATGGCATTTGACAAGGTCCCATGGTGAGAAAAGTAAAAGCCCATGGGATAGAGGAATGCGGCAAGTTGGATCCAAAATTGGCTCAGTGGCAGGAAACAAAGGGTAGTAGTCGACAAATGTTTTTGTGAATGGAAGGTGGTTTCCAGTGGCGTTCCACAGGGCTCACTGTTGGGTCTCTTGCTGTTTGTGGTATATATTAATGATATGGACTTAAATGTGAGAGGCATGATTGGGAAATTTGCAGATGACACAAAAATTGGCCATGTAGTTGATAGTGAAGAGGATAGCTGTAGACTCCAGAATTATATTAATGGTTTGGTTGAGTGGGTAGAAAAGTGGCAAATGGAGTACAATCCGGAGAAGTGCGAGGTAATACATTTGGGGAAGGCAAACAAAGCAAGGGAATAAACAATAAACGGGAGGATATTGAGAGGAGTAGAAGAAGTGAGAGACCATGGAGTGCATGTCCACAGGTCCCTGAAGGTGGCAGGACAGGTAGATAGAGTGGTGAAGAAGGCATATGGAATGCTTTCCTTTACTGCCCGAGGTATAGAATACAAAAGCAGGGATGTAAAGCTGGAACTGTATAGAACACTGGTTAGGCCACAGCTGGAGTATTACATACAGTTCTGGTTATCACATTACAGAAAGGACATAATTGCTCCGGAGAGAGTACAGAGGAGATTTACAAGAATGTTGCCAGGGCTTGAAAGTTGCAGCTATGAGGAAAGATTAGATAGGTTTAGGTTGTTTTCCTTAGAACAGAGGAGACTGATGGGTGACTTAATTGAGGTGGACAAAATTATGAGGGCCCTAGATAGAGTAGACAGGAAGGACCTGTTTCCCCCAGTGGAGAGGTCAATTACCAGGGTGCACAGAATTAAGGTGATTGATAGAAGGATTAGAGGAGACATGAGGAAAAACTTTTTCACCCAGAGGGTGGTGGGTGTCTGGAATTCACTGCCAGGAACAGTGGTGGAGGCAGAAACTCTCAATTCAGTTAAAAAGGTACCTGGACTGCACCTGAAGTGCTGTAACCTGCAAGGCTACGGACCAGGTGCTGGAAGGTGGGATTAGATTGAGTAGCTAGTTTTTTTAGCCGGTGCAGACACAATCCGCTGAATGGCCTCTTTCTGTGCCATAACTTTTCTATGGTTCTACATGCGCCAAAAAGGATAGGATGATTTCAGGGAATTTCCCCTGCCTCCCAAAGCACCTTGACGCAGATGGGTGGATAAAAGAGTAAGATGCCACCACCCCATTGTGATGTATTTGCTAATTGGCAGCACACAAACAGCCCAGGCACTACACAAAAGAACATATGCCAACCCACCTGCTCATAGGAAGCTATGGCAATACAAAACAGAAATGTTCAATTGTAAATCAACATCACTACTACAGGCAGCCACAGCAACAAAAATCTAATACTATTTGTAGAACCAGTCCATGGTTGTTGAAAAGCCATTATGTAGGGAACAGGAGTAAGCCATATAGCTCCTCCAGCCTGTTCCACCATTCACAGAATCACAGAGTCACAGAATTGCTACAGCAGAGAAGGCGGCCATTCGGCCCATCGTGTCTGCACCAGTTCTCCTAATGAGCATTTCACCAAGTGTCAGTCCCCCGCCTTCTCCCCATAACCCTGCATATTCTTCCTTTTCGTAACAGAAGGAAGCATTGCAATCTATGATATCCTCATTGATCCCCTCTCCCCCTTTGCAGCACCAGGTTGTGTGGAGCACAGCAGACCACTATGATATGCAAGACACTCACTGGGGCATAGTGAAGGGCTCCACCAGATCGATCAAGGCACCTGAATCGTTTCTTCAATCAGATCATGGATCATCTCTATCATCCATCCAACTGCCATGTCCAGCTAAAACCTACCAACCTCAGATTTAAAATTGTTAATTGAGCCAGCTTCTAGTGCTTTTAGTGGGAAAGTGTTCCACACCCACATTACCTATTGCATAAAGAAATGTTTCTTAACTTCCTCTCCTGAATATCAGCTGTGACTCAGTGGGTGGCATTCTCACCTTAGTCCGAAGGTTGTGGGTTCAAGTCCCACTCCGGAGACTTCGGCACAAAAATCTAGGCTGACACTCCAATGCAGTACTGAGAGTGTTACAATGTTGGAGGTGCCATCTTTTGGATGCGATGTTAAACCAAGGCCCCTTCTACTCTCTCAAGTGGGCATAAAAGATCCCATGGCTCTATTTGTAAGAAGAGCAGGGGGGGTTATCCCCAGTTTGCTGGACAACGAACATTGCTTAAAAAAAAAATACAGATTATCACATCCTCAAGGCATCCCAAAGTGATTCACAATCAATGAAGTACTTTTTGAAGTGTCGACACTGTCGCAATTTAGGAAATGCGGCAGCCAGTTTGCATACAGCAATGTGATAATGTGCAATGCGATAACGACCAGAAAATCTGTTTTCGTGATGTTCTTTGAGGGATAACTATCGGACAGGGCACTGGGGATAACACCCACGCTTCTTTCAAGTGGTGCTAAGGAATCTTTTACAGTCAGTAAAGTGGGGAGACCGGGTCTCAGTTTAACATTTTATCTAAAAGATGGCGCCTCTGACAGTGCAGCACTGCCTCAGCACTGGAGTGTCAGCCTGGATTATATGCTCTAGTCTCTGGAGTCTCAAGTCTATGGACCTTGCATATGGTAAATTGCATTACTAATGTATTCAGATAGGACTGTAATCCTACCAGAACCCTGCTGAAAATGGGTCTCCTATAGTCAAAGGCAAGTGAAAGATCAAATATCCAACATTTCCACGGATTTTTCACCTCCTTTGACCCAGGGAATCACTCCGCTTCATTCATGATGCAAAATACCATCATGACTTGAGCACATGGACGTGTGGGACATCTGCCTCTCAATCAGTCTCACCATCCTTTGCCTCTGCGCTCCCCTGAGCCTGCTGCGCAAAAATAGAAGGGATGTTCTCCGTGGCCTAAATTGGTCAACAGCACCAGGCAAGAAAAAAGCAAAAGCCAGGGAGGAGCAGCATCAATGCAGGTTAGCTTGGCAACAGTATCCCAAGACCAGGACTGTTGGTGCAAGCACCTTCTGTACTGTGGCAAAGGACAACTGCCATTAAAATGAAAATAAGGACAGCAGGCAGCTCTGAGGACAAAGATAAAAGGGAATTGAGTAGGCACTTTGCGGAAATAAATTTGCAGGCCAACTGGGTTAGAGCGGGGGAATGGAACTAAATTGCCCTATAACAAGGCATGGACTCAATGGGTCAAATGGCCTCCTTTTGAGCCATAATAACTCTATGAGAGGTTCTTAATGGTTGAATCTTGGTCTTTATTAAGTTAATCCTCCTTTTCACATTCAAACTTCTCCAAAATTACTGATCCACAGACTTTCCCCAGTCACATCACTGCTCTTCAACTAAATCTCTATGCTTGCAAACTTTAAACAAAAGATTGTTGCTCTGATAATAGTTAACCTAAGGCTTTAAGTGTGACTGCATTATCATTAACTCCTGTCTCACATATATACAGTGAATGTACTTTAAATAATTTGCTGTTTGGTATTTACAGGGCAAAGCGTCAAGTAGATATAGTACAATCATTGAAAACCTAAAAAAATAAACCAACATTTAGTTTTACATCTTAAAGGATTCTGATATAATTGTGTAATTGTACCCAAGCAGGAATCAGAGCCGCTATACGAATAGAGGAAAGTACATTGTTTCTTAAAACGTTCCACAAATCACAAGTAATAAGGGAATGGAGTCTCACCGGTTCAGCTGGTGGCTGCTGTCAGTTTAGAGTCATAGAGTCGTACAGCATAGAAACAGGCCCTTCAGCCCACCACGTCCATGCCAACCATAATGCCTATTTATACTAATCCCACCTGCCTGCAATAATTCCATATCCCTCTATGCCTTGGTCATTCAAGTACCTGTCCAGATGCCTCTTAAATGTTGCTTCTGTTCCTGCCTCCACCACCTCCTCAGGCAGCTCATTCCAGATACCCACTATTCTTCGTGTGAAAAATTTACCCCTTTGATCCCCTTTAAACCTCCTCCCTCTCACCTTAAATCTATGCCCTCTAGTTTTAGTCAGCCCTACCATGGGAAACAGACTCTGGCTATCTACCCTATCTATGCCTCTCATAATTTCTTTGCAGTTTTCCCCAAGCAACAACTAAAACTCTGGCAGTCATATTTTTGTTTGCCTAGTGAGATCAGACCTCAGAAGCCAATATCACAACCCATAGGAAAAGACACCAACAGGAGCAGACTGATTTATGAGGAGTGAACTCTATCTGTCGGGGTACAATGGCTTTGGCTCACTGTTTGCCTTTTAACTCAAGGGGACTGGATTTCAAAAAGGTTGGAAGTTGCGTTCAGTGTGGGCACCCACCTCAGGATATATTGGCATTGGAAGGGGTGCAGCTCATATTCAACAGAACTATATCAGAGTGAAAAGGATTAAATTGTGAGGACAGGTTGCATACTCTTGAATAAAAGCAAAACACTGCAGATGCTGGAAATCTGAAACTAAAAAACAAGAAATGCTGGAACTACTCAGCAGGTCTGGCAGCATGTGTGACGCATGAGTATTTGTGAGCATTTCTTGTTTTTATCGCATACTCCTGAGTTTGTCTCTAATTGTCATACTTCATGTCCAAATCCAGTACTTGATGAACAAATATTTCCTCCAACTTAGGAACATTGTCTTCAGACTCTACCGCAAACTCTGTTCCCTAACCACTAAATCCATCCTGTCCCTGGCAACTGTCAAAGGCTGAACCAGACAGTTTGGAACCTATGACCATGAATCGAGTTCCCGACCACATATCTGCAGCATCACCAAGACCACCTACTTCCACCTCCACAGCATTGTGTGACACTACCCCTGCCTCAACTCATTTACTGCTGAAACCATGCCTTTGTTGCATTACTCTTATCTACCCTTTCTGTTACTTCTTCAAAGAGTTCAATCAGGTTGGTCTAGCATGACCTCTTTTGAAATCCATGCTCTCCATTACATTTTCAATTGCCAAATGTTTGCCTATTGCATCTTTGACTAAGGAGTCCATTATCTTTCCTACCACTGACGTTAAGCTAATTGGTTGATAGGTTCCTGGACTTGAATAGGAATCACATTAGCTATCCATCAATCCTCTGACACTATTCCCTTTTCATATCTATGTAATAGTGCCTTTGTTATCTCTTCCCCAACTTCTAATATGTGCAGATCTGGACCAGCAGTTTTATACTATCTAAGTTTGTTTAGTTTATCAATTATTTCTACTATTTCTACATTCAATGCTTTCACATCTTTTTTAATCTCTTCTCATACCATAGCCACTGTATTAGTCTCCCTGGTAAATACCGAGGCAAAATAATTATTTACTACTTCTGCCATTTCGCTGTCATTATCTGTGAGTTTATAATATGTATCCCTTAGAGGCCCTATTCCTTCATCTCTCTCTTTCTGGTGAATCTGCACTGGACCCCCTCCAAGGCCAATATATCCCACCTGAGGTGTGGTGCCCAGAACTGAATGCAGTACTCAAGATGGGGTCTAACCAGAGCTTTATATAACTGTAGCATAACTTCCAACTCTTTCATAGTACAGCCCTCAAGCTAAATGTCAATGTTCTGTTCAAAACAACAACACAACTTATATTTATAATGCCTTTAAAATAATAAACTGTCCCAATGTGTGTCACAAGAGCTTTAGAAAACAAAATTTGACACTGAGCCAGATAAAGAGGTAGCAGGGCAGATGGCCAAAAGCTTCATCAAAGAAGTAGGTTTTAAGGATCGTCTTAAAGGAAGAAAGAGAGGTAGAAATGTTTAAGGAGGGAACTCCAGAGTACAGAGACTTGGCTGTTGAAGGTATGGCCATCAGTCTTGGAGCAATTAAAGTCGGGGATGCTCAAGAGGCCAGAATTAAAGCAACGCAGATACCTCACAAAGTTGTGAAGGACACAGAGATAGGGAGGGGCAAGGCCAGGGAGTGATTTAAAAATGAAGATGAGAATTTTAAAATCAAGGTTAAATTTAAAATTAGCCTTTTCAGTTATTATTTGTACCAGTCTACTAGCTTGTAGTGATTTCTACACTTGGACCTCTAAATCACTTGGCTCCTCCAGTTCCTAGCTTCTTGCCATTTCGAAAACAGTCGGATCTATCAGTCTTAGGTCCAAAGTGGATGACTTCATATTTCCCCACATGGAATTCCAATAACTACAGTTTTTTCCCATTCACTGAAGTCATACTTGGGTATACTGGCAGTAAGGGCATTACAAATGTTCGCAGCTTTGATTAAGAGGAGAACAGGACAGGGTATGTGATGATCCCTTCCCAGGTTAAACCACCTGTCGACACTCACTATCCAAGCTCACGTGAGAAGCGTGGTGCTGGCAGCCCTCTGGTATCAACACCATGAAATGACCCCAACAAGGGCTAGGTTGGGGATTTGGTAGCGTTGTAGTTATGTTAATGGATTAGTGATGCAGAGACCTAAGTTTAAATGCCACCATGGCAGATGTGGAATAAAAATTCAATTAAATAAATCTGAAATAAAAAAAGCTAGTGTCAGTAATAGTGATCATGAAACAACCAGATTCTTGTAAAAACCCATCTTGTTCACTACTGTCCTTTAGGAAAGGAAATCTGCCATCCTTACCCTGTCTGGTCTACATGGGATAACAGAAATGTGGCCGAATCTTAACTGCCCTCTGAAATGGCCTAGTAAGCCACTCCATTCTGTTCTAGGTGACTCACCATCAACACAAGGGCAATTTGGACTGGGCAATAAATTCTGGGCTAGACAGAGCTTCCTGCATCCCATGAATAAATAAAAACATCAAGTGAAATTATTTTTTCACATATTATCGTGAAAAATAACTGGGTATCTCAGGATTTACATCACAATTGATGGTGGAAAACATTGTAAACAATGTTGTGACTGACCAGGTCCTCTCCATAATCCTAATTCTAGAAAGTATATGGCACAGAAAGAGGCCACTTGGCCCATCGTGTCTCCGCCAGCCGAAAAATGAGTCACCTATTCTAATCCCACCTTCCAGCATTTGGTCCATAGCCCTACAGATTACGGCACTTGCGGTGCATATCAAGATACCTTTTAAATCAGTTGAGGGTTTCTGCCTCTACTACCCTTTCAGGCATTGAGTTCCAGACCCCGAACACTTTCTGGGTGAAAAATTGTTTCTTCCACCCCCCCTGTAATCTTTCTACCAATCACTTTAATATATGCCCCCTTGTCACTGACCTCTCTGCTAAGATAAATAGGCCCTTCACATCCACTCTATCCAGCCCCCTCAAAATGTTGTATATTTCAATCAGATCTCCCCTCAGCCTTCTCTGTTCCAGGGAGGACAACCCCAGCCTATCCAATCTTTCCTCATAGCTGCATTTTTCCAGTCCTGGCAACATCCACATAAATCTCCTCTGTACCCTCTCTGGTGCAATTACATCCTTTCTGTAATGAGGTGACCAGAACTGCACATAATACTCAAGTTGTGGCCTAACCAACAATTTATACAGTTCCAGCATAACCTCCCAGCTCTTATATTCTGTTCCTCGGCTAATAAGAGAAAGGATTCCATATGCCTTCATATCGACCTGCTACTTTCAGGGATCTGTGGATATTCACTCTATTCACTTCCGCTACACCTCTCAGTATTCTCCCATTAATCATGTAATCTTTTGTCTTGTGTGACCTCCCCACGTGCATCACCTCACACCTCTCCAGGTTGAATTCCATTTGCCACTTTTCTACCCATCTGACCAGACCATCAAATATCTTCCTGCAGCCTACAGCTATCCTCCTCCCTATCTATCACACGGCCAATCTTTGTGTCATCTGCAAACGTCTTGATAATGCCCCCGACATTTACACCCAAATCATTAATGTACACCACAAAAAGCAGGGGACCAGTACTGAGCCCTGCGGCACGCCACTAGAAACAACCTTCCAGTCGCTAATATATCGGTCAACAATTACCCTTTGTTTCCTGCCACTGAGCCAATTTTGTATCCACCTTGCTGCATTTTCCTGGATCTCATGGGATTTTATTTTTTAACCAGTCTGCCATGTGGACCTTGTCAAAAGCCTTGCTAAAATCCATCAACTGCACTACCCTCATCTATCTTCCTTGTTACTTCTTCAAAAAATTTGACCAAGTTAGTCAGACAAGATCTTCCCTTAACAAATCCATGCTGACTATCCTTGATTAATCTGTGCCCTTCTAAGTGACAGTTTATCCTGCCTCTCAGAATTGATTCCAATAATTTGCCCACTGCTGAGGTTAGACTAACTGGCCTGTAATTATTTTAATTAAGCATTCAGCTTCCAATAATTAAGAGTAATTGTACCTGGGCAGCATCACTAAACTCAGCCAAAAATATTTAACTAATGCTAAACATCTTAAAACTATCCACTTGAAAAAGTGTAAAATGACAATAAACTGTAACTTTAGGGGAGGCGGTGGCATACTGGTATTGTCACTGGACTAGTAACCCAGGTATTGCTCTGGGGACATGGGTTCGAATCCCACCACAGCAGAAGGTGGAATTTGAATTCAATTAATAAATCTGGAATTTAAAGCTAGTCTAATGATGGCCATGAAACCATTGTCGATTGTTGTAAAAACCCATCTGGTTCACTAATGTCCTTTAGGGAAGGAAATCTGCTGTCCTTACCTGGTCTGGCCTACATGTGACTCCAGATCCACAGCAATGTGGTTGACTCTTACATGCCCTCGAAATGGCCTAGCAAGCCACTCAGTTCAAGGGCAATTAGGGATGGGCAATAAATGCTGGCCTGGCCTGCGACGCCCACATCCCATGAAAGAATTTTTTAAAAATCTAAAAGGCCGTCATCCCTTCCGAATTATGATATTTTCAGGACCAGTGTGATTTTGAGGCACAACATCCTTTTGGTTTTGTTCTTCATAATCAAATGCAAACCTAGACTGTGAGTGTGGGCCAATCTACCAACATAATGGCATCATAACTGAGACAGATCCTGTCCTCCTCGTCTCATTTGAAAAAAACATTATCCACTGGACAGCTAAAAGAAGCATCAACCTTCGTTTACTTTCCCCTCCTTAACTAAGGGATAAAGAAGCCAACAGTTGCTGCAACAGCAATCACTTCTGTGACATCATCATTAACCATCCCCAGCCCAGGTGTGAACAGAGGATTTGCTAGATGAAAAAAAGAAAGTTCCATCTAGTTCTCCTTCTACCAGTCTGGCCGTCACGTCACACAATAATGAAGATGCCGACTAATCATAGCAATCAATCTTCATCAGTTAGTCTACAACAGACCCAGACGGGAGGTGAAGAAAACTGCAATAGTGGAGAAATTTGGGACTGACGCCTCCAAGCATACTACACTTACCATTCGTCATGTCTCATGTCTGAGCGGGTGTTACCCCCATCATTTCTCTTCACATATTGGGCAGAATTGAAGGCCCTGTCCTGCCACTGGAAACCTTATTCAAAAGTTGCAGGTGCAGTTTGTGTGATTTTGCATCCTGGTCATAAAACTGCAAGCAAAGCAATGGCATTGTTCCAGCAAGTCATCCACGGCATGAAGGCCCCACTAGCGACACCATATCCTGGAAATTTCCACTCACTAAGTCGCAGCACAACTATGCAAGGATAAAACCGGGAGAGCATTCCCAGCTTGGACAGCAACAGCTGTAACACAAGGAGAGCCAACTGGTCTGTGTACAAGGCTTTATTTGGGACAACATGGGGAAGATCACATGACTGCCATGTGACTTGAGTGTGCGACACTCCGAGAATCTCTGGTTGTGATTTTCTATCAGTTGGATGACAGATCTATCTCAAGTTCTGGAGGACTAACAAAGGATAACTGTTCATACCCATAACATTTGAGGTTTTAAAAATTTCATTAGTAATTGTGCGTGACAAAAAACAGTTGCAACAAGCCTTTCATAGACGGGAAATATTGTTGAATAAAAACAAAAATAAAATTTCCTTCTGTAAAGATATACTTATAAATGAAATTTACACCTATCAAGGCTAGGGCTGTAGTGCTAGGAAATAGAACACATATATATTGAGGGCCTGGTGTCAACATTCAGCATTCTCAGCTTAGCAGATGCAGAGCTCCTTCTAACACACTAACATCAAAAGCACATCCAACTGCAACAGTGTCACTATTATAATTTCCCCCACAGCAGCTATGCTGTCTAAGGAAGATTAACTTTTTTTCCCCCAAAATATACTTTATTCATAAAAATCTGTGAAAAAAAAAACATTACAAATCAGTTCAAAACAGCACCAAGTTGACATTCCAAGAAGTGCAAAGGAAATCAGTTTTCTTCAATACAGGAGTGAGTTGCCTCACAACCCTTCCATTCCATTTTACCTGCCATGTACATTTTACAGCAAACCCATATTCGGTGCATACAGCCCGAGGGGTTTCCCATGGGTTCAGCCCCTCAGTTCACTTTGTTGGGAGGACCTTACACAGTGATCTTTCCCCACTGAGCCTTTGCAGCGGCTGCCCCCAGCTTTAGTGCATCCCTCAGCACGTAGTCCTGGACCTTGGAATGTGCCAGTCTGCAACACTCGGTCCTGGACAACGCTTTGCGCTGGAAGACCAGCAAGTTTCGGGCAGACCAGAGAGCATCTTTCACCGAATTGATGGTCCTCCAGCAGCAGTTGATGTTTATCTTGGTGTGTGTCCCTGAAAACAGCCCATAGAGCTCTTGTGTTACAGAGCTGCTTGGGATGAAACTCGTCAAAAACCACTGCATCTCTTTCCACACCTGCTTTGCAAAGACACATTCCAGAAGGAGGTGGGTAACTGTCTCTTCCCCACCGCAGCCACCTCGAGGGAATTGTGTGGCGGGGGCGAAATTCCGGGCATGCAGGAAGGATCTGACAGGCAGGGCCCTTCTCACCACCAGCCAAGCTACATCTTAGTGCTTGTTTGAAAGTTCTGGTGATGAGGCATTCTGCCAAATGGCTTTGGCAGTTTGCTTGGGGAACCACCCGAAAGGATTCACCATCGCCTTTTCCCATAGGGCCTTGAGGATATTCCGTGCAGACCACTGCCTGATGGATTGGTGGGCAAAGGCGTTTATCTGCACAAACTTTTCCACGAAGGATAGGTGGTACGACATGGTCCAACTGGATGGAGCGTTCCAAGGCAATGTGACCAGACCCATCCTTTGCAACACCGGGGACAGATAGAACCTCAGCACGTAGTGACACTTGGTGTTTGCGTACTGGGGCTCTACGCACAACTTGATGCAGACCACAAAGATGGTCATCAGGATGAGGGCGACGTTGGGTACATTTTTCCTGCCCTTATCCAGAGGTTTGAACATCGTGTCCCTCCGGACCTGGTCCATTTTGGATCTCCAGATAAAATGTAAAATGGCGCGGGTGACCGTCACGGCGTAGGAGTGGGGTATGGGCCAGGCCTGCGTTACATACAGCAACAATGTGAGCGCCTCACACCTGATGACCAGGTTCTTACCCACAATGGAGAGAGATCGCTGCCCCCACATGCTCAGTTTATGGTGTACCCTGGCTACTCGCTCCTTCCTGGTTTTGGCACACGCCCCATCCCTTCCAAACCATATCCCCAACACCTTTAGGTAGTCTGACCTGACGGTGAAGGGGATAAAGGATCGGTCAGCCCAGTTCCCAAAGAACATGGCCTCACTCTTGCTGTGGCTGGCTTTGGCTCCTGAGGCCAGTTCGAACTGGTCACAGATGCTCATCAGTCTGCGGGCAGACAGCGGATCTGAGCAGAGGTCGACGACATCATCCATGTACAGGGAGGTTTTTAACCTGAGTGCCTCCACTGCCTAGGATTGTCACCCCTCTTATGCCCACATCCTTCCTAATGGACTCAGCAAAACGTTCGATACAGCAAACAAACAAGACAGGGGAGAGAGGACAGCCCCGACTGACTCCAGATTGGATCGGGAAACTTTCTGATGCCCACCCATTGATTGAGACTGCACTACTGATGTTTGTGTAGAGCAGTTTGATCCAATTGCAGATTACCTCACCTAACCCCATTTTGGAGAGCACGTCCATCATGTAGGTGTGCGATATCCTGTCAAAAGCCTTCTCCTGATTTGTATCTGTCAGAAGGAAGGCTAGCACTGCCAGACATTTCAGTCCATCTGGTCAGCACCAAACTTCAAATAAAGTGGTACCCCTCAATCATCAAAAAGCATTATGGCTCCCACTTGAATTTACTTCACTTGCCCCGAAGCAAACTATCCCACACATTCCCTACCCACTGCATGAAATTGTTAAATATAAATTCTCTAATCACACCCCCTTCCTTTCAGCTCGAGTTTGAGGAACACCCTACTCACATAGTTTGTTTTGTCAAAATGTTGAGTCCAATCAATATCTTGACAGCTTTAGTAAAGTCTCAACATTCTTTTCCCTCCAGTTTTAACACTCCCAGTTTCCTTATTCTCTCATTACACTCAGATGCCTAATTGCCAGTCTCTTTAGATGTCCTCTCTCAGCAATGATTGGCATTGCACAAAGTGCCCCAAGAAGGTCTGAATCAGTGCCCTTTGGAAGCTCAACATCACGCCCTTGGGACCCACGTTCTGTCCTTCCAGTTAGCTTCACACCTAGATTTTGTTTGCTTTCTTTACTGCTGTCACCCATTGTGGTGATTGCTTCAGTGAACTACCTACTAATATCCCAGATCATCTCTTGTTGTGTCCTGTAGCTCACTACCATTCAGTTTAAGGTCCCATTGCTTATTCCCCTTCCCCAGTTTCATCATCTTGCATTTATCCACATTAAAGCAGAGCCTTCCCTCCCAGGAAACAGACATTCACCCCATAAGTTAGGTTGTAGAGCTGAAAGGACTCTATGCTAACCTAACAGAACAAATCCTCCAACTTGTATATCCAATAATCTTTGAAATATAAGGTTATCTGACCAAAATCACATTGCTGTTTGTGGGAGCTTGCTGTGTGCATATTGGCTGCCATGTTTCCTATGTTACAACAGTGACTACACTTGAAAAAAACTACTTCACTGGCTGCAAAACACTTTGGGACATTGCACAGTTGTGAAAGGCAGTAGGTAAATGCAAGTTTTTCATTAAAATGCCCCATCCCTGAAACTAATTATAATATTCTGCAACGGTGACCCACATGAAAGTGAAGACATTCAACAAGTTCATTTTTGCCATTTTTTTCATACCATTCAATCCATCTAATAAAATGTACCTTTCCCAAGCTATGTCGGACTATTTCACTACTATTCTGAGTGTCACCTAGGAGTTGTGGGAGAATATTGAGGAGGTACATACGAACATATGAATTAGGAGCGGAAGTAGGCCACTCGGCCCCTCGAGCCTGCTCGGCCATTCAATAAGTTCATGGCTTAACTGATTACTCCACATTTCCAGCCCCTTGCTTATCAAGAATCTATGTACCTCTGCCTTAAAAATATTCAAAGACTCTGCTTCCACTGTCTTTTGAGGAAGAGAATTCCAAAGACTCACAACTCTCTGAGAGAAAATTTCTCCTCATCTCTGTCTTAAATGGGCGACCCCTTATTTTTAAACAGTGACCCCTAGTTCGAGATTCTCCCACAAGGGGAGACAAAGAACAAAGAACAGTACAGCACAGGAACAGGCCATTCGGCCCTCCAAGCCTGCGTCAATCTTGATGCCTAGCCAAACTAAAATCTTCTGCACTTCCGGGGACCATATCCCTCTATTCCCTTCCTATTCATGTATTTGTCAAGATGCCTCTTAAACGTCGCTATCGTACCTGCTTCCACCACCTCCCCTAGCAGCAAGTTCCAGGCACTCACCACCCTCTGTGTAAAAAACATGCCTCGCACATCCCCTCTAAACTTTGCCCCTCGCACCTTAAACCTATGTCCCCGAGTAACTGACTCTTCCACCCTGGGAAAAAGCTTCTGACTATCCACTCTGTCCATGCCGCTTATAACTTTGTAAACCTCTATCATGTCGCTCCTCCACCTCCGTTGTTCTAGTGAAAACAATCCGAGTTTATCCAACCTCTCCTCATAGCTAATGCCCTCCAGACCAGCCAACATCCTGGTAAACCTCCTCTGTACCCTCTCCAAAGCCTCCACGTCCTTCTGGTAGTGTGGCGACCAGAATTGCATGCAATATTCTAAGTGTGGCCTAACTAAGGTTCTGTACAGCTGCAGCATATCCACCCTGTCAAGACCCCTCAGGATCTTATATGTTTCAATCAAGTTGCCTCTTACTCTTCTAAATTCTAGCTGATGCAAGCCTAGCCTGTCCAATCTTTCCTCGTAAGACCCATTCCAGTCTAGTAAACCTTCTCTGTACTGCCTCCAACACATTTACATCCTTCCTTAAGTAAGGAGACCAGTACTGTACACAATACTCCAGATGTCGTCTCACCAATGCCCTGTATAGCTGAAGCATAACCTCCCTACTTTTGTATTCAATTCCCCTTGCGATAAACAATAACATTCTATTAGATTTCCTAATTATGTGTTGTATCTGCATACTAACCTTTTGCGATTCATGCACTAGGACACCCAGATCCCTCTGCATCTCAGAGTTCTGCAATCTCTCACCATTTAGATAATATGCTTCTTTTTTATTCTTGCTGCCAAAGTGAACAATTTCACACTTTCCCACATTATACTCCATTTGCCAGGTCTTTGCCCACTCACTTAACCTATCTATATCCCTTAGTAGCCTCCTTATGTCCTCTTCACAACTTACTTTCCTACCTATCTTTGTGTCATCATCAAATTTAGCAACCATACCTTCAGTCCCTTCATCCAAGTCATTTATATAAATTGTAAAAAGTTGAGGTCCCAGCACAGATCCCTGTGGCACACCACTCGTTACATCTTGCCAACCAGAAAATGACCCATTTATGCCTACTCACTGTTTCCTGTTAGCTAACCAATCTTCTATCCACGCCAATATGTTACCCCCTGCACCCGGAGCTTTTATTTTCAGAAATAACCTTTGATGTGGCACCTTATCAAATGCCTTCTGGAAATCTAAATATAACACATCCACCAGTTCCCCTTTATCCACAGCACATGTAACTCCTTCAAAGAACTCCAATAAATTGGTTAAACGTGGTTTCCTTTTCACAAAACCATGTTGACTCTCCCTGATTAATTTGAATTTTTCTAAATGCCCTGCTATAACATCTTTAATAATAGCTTATAACATCTTCCCCAAGATAGGTGGTGGTGTAGTGGTAATGTCACTGGACTGGTAGCCTAAGCTAGTGCTCTGGGGACATGCATTCAAATCCCACCACAACAGATAGCGAAATTTGATTTCAATTATTAAATCTGGATTAAAAAGCTAATCAAATGGTGATCATAAAGTCAATATCAATTGTTGTAAAAACCTATGTGGTTCATTCATGTGCTTTAGGGAAATGTACCATCCTTACCTGGTTTGGCCTACATGTGATTCCAGATCCACAGCAATGTGGTTAACTCAAATGCCCTCTGAAATGGCCACTCAGTTCAAGGGAAATTAGAAATGGGCAATAAATGCTGGCCTAGCCAGTGATGCCCACATCCCATGAATGAATATTAGGGTTGATTTAACCCCATTCCTACTTTAAGACATGCCTAAGGTCAGACATTTAAAGTCCTTATCTACTGCCATCCATTAACAAGACATTGACATTTTTTCAACATAGGTCAATTTGAATAATATAGCTCATGGACTCGCATTGCTGTCTCCTGGAATCCTATCAGCATCCAAGGTCAAAGAAGAGGCCAGTGGCCCCAGAGAGCAAACCTTCTGTTTCCAAAATCAGTCCCCACTGCAAAGCTTAAGTATGAGCTCAGTGTTCCAGTACTGACAGCAACCTTTGGATGAGTGTGCAACAAAAAGGCAGACTCGGGGGAGTGGAGGGCTGGTGCTGGTAGTATCCAATAACTTCACTAATATTTAAAACAATTTTGGAAATACTCAGCAGGTGAGTCAGTATTCATTGAGAGAACAGGCAAGTTACTATTTCGGGTATAATCCTTCACCTGTTCTGATTAAGATTCCACATTCAAAACATGAACCTATCTGTTCACTCCAAGATGCTGTCTGACTTGTTCAGTTTCCATTATCAGTTTCCGATTTATAGCAGTTGCAGTTTTTTGGTTTTGATTTTCACAAACTCACATAGCAACGTGGCAGATCCAAACTTGCCAGATCTGGAACACACAAACCTTCTACTCAGTCCAATTAGTTCATAACCTGGGGCTAAGCAAGGCCATTAATTTGTACGAAAGGCTAAATCTTTACTGCATAAGCACCTGGAGTTCATCTGTATTTCCCATGACTGCACAGTGCAGTGTCTTCCAACTCACCATGCATTTCTCAGCAACCACCGAAAATTTTAATTGCACATTTACTTCTCTTATTTATTTCATTTGTGTGAAGAGTGCACTGTCCAGGCTCATACTGTGGTTCAGATAATAGCACTCTTGTCTCTGAGTCACAAGGCTGCAGGTTCAAATCCCACTCCTGGGCTTGAGCACAAAAATCTAGTACTGACACTACAGTGCAGTACTGAGGAGGTGCCGTACTATCAGAGATGCTGTGTTTTGGATGAGACTTTATCTGCCTGCCTGGTTGGATGTAAAAGATCCCATCGTACCATCTGAAGGGAAAGAACTATTTCAAAGAAGAGCAGGGGAGTTGCCCCTGGTGTCCTAGCCAATGTTTATCCCTCAATCAACATCACAAAAACAGAGTATCTGGTCATTATCCCATTCCTGTTTGTGGGAGCTTTCTGTGTGCGAATTGGCTGCTGTGTTTCCTCCAACAGTGACTACACTTTCAAAAGCACTTAGAGATGGCTGGTGCTTGTGAAAAGCACTATATAAATGCAACTCTTTCCTTTAAATACCTAAAAGCCTTTAGCAACCCTCAACGGTGAGTGGGGTAAAAGTAAGAGGAGAGGGCAGCCTTGAAGCAGCGCCCCGGTATGATCTGGAGCTAAGGTGAGGAAGGAAGTTAATAGTTGGGGAGAAATAACCAGAAGAGGAATGAGACAGTCTCTCAGACCATGTGCTGGGGAAATGTAGCCAGCTCTCCCGGCCGCGTGCGCGCGCAGAGCCAGCCCCGCCCCCCGGCCGCGTGCGCGCGCAGAGCCAGCTCTCCCGGCCGCGTGCGCGCGCAGAGCCAGCCCGCCCCCGGCCGCGCGCGCGCGCGCACAGCCAGCTCCCCCGCGCACACGCGAGACTGTGAACGGCTGCCGGGCCGGACCCTGTACCCTGGTTCCCCTGATATCCCGAGTGTGTGAACTCCACCAGACTCACTCAACACAAAGCAGCAGCAGGGCACCACACACACACAAAAAAAAGAAATGGGTTTAGCCCTCCGAACAACGCGGAAATACATCTTCTACTTTACACTGTGTGCACCCCTTCCCTTTAAATGCAGCATTTACTTGTTGCCGCAACAGACTAATGCAATGCAACAAGTCTCCAAATGCAATCTTACCCAAGTGATTGCCTCCGAGGCTCCCAGAACGGAACAAAACAAATCAACGTTTCAAATCAGTTTCCCCGTGTCAAACACTTAGATTCACAGGATTTCCCACCCCAAAATAGGCCGCAAGATTTTTGTAAATTATTTTTTTTTTTGCACATCAAACAGAAGACTGATTCTGGGGTTAAATACTTGCATCGAAAAATTTTATTCCATTGAGTTATTTGCTCCCAAAACTACCAAAAGGAAGAACAATTCCGTATCAGAAATACTTTACAATAGTCTCTAATCTGCAAAATAAAGAAATGCTTTTACCTTGATGCTGAATAATCTGACTCCTGATTTTCTCAAACTCCACACTGGTCGCTGTATATGATTGCAAGCTGTAATGCCATGTTTGAGGGATTTGAGCAAGTTGCACGCTTTTAGTATCTTGGTCATTTTCGGATTTGGGATGTAAACTTGATTCAACTTCTTTTAAAATTTACTTTATTTTCTTTCCAAGTTTTTGTTTCTCCCCTTGCAGGATTTAGCAAACGGTCAGACTGGCTCCCAGTGACTGAGGTACGAGTCCAGGTTCTTTTGTACTATTGTGTTTGATGACCCGGCAGTGTCACTGACGTTAATGGTTTGCAGGCAGCGACCTCGTGTCTCTTTGGGTTATTTCACTTCAGTTCGATCTCCGGGTTCTCTTGCAAAGTGATGAAATCGTATCAGCTGCTTACAGCACATCAGTCCATCCCGTCGTTTGGGACGCGTTTAAATGTCAGCACCGTATTTCTCCTAATCAAACAGCGCTTCCAATAGCAACAGTTTGCCTTGCCTGCGAATTAAAAAGACGAACCCCATACTGAAGATGCTTGACGTGCTAATAATACACATCAAAAAACATGCCCAAGTCCAAACGATAGCAAAATATACAGAGTGAAACAGAAATTGACCACATTACTAACAAGATCGTTTCAAAGCTTTCAGAAGAATTAACATTTCTCCGGATTTTTCGTTACTTGATGTCTTTCAGCGTTATTTTTATTAATTTGTGCGAATGTTTTTGGTTTTATAGTTAGAAAAATTGGGGGAAGGGGAAGAAAGTTATGCGAATTTTTGCATAGCAATTATCAGAATGAAAATTCAAGTTCCAAAATTGATTGAAACATTTTCTGTGGGTTGAAATCTGCTTGTGCAAAATTAGGTAAAAATGGGTTCCTATTAAAATCACTTCCCCATTATCTTTCCAAAGGCCTGAGTCCATTTATTTTAATGAATTAGTTACTAATATTACACAGAGTGTTATTCTCGTTTATCAATTATACAGATGGTATATCAGATGTACAGTTACTTTATGGATGTGTTCAATGTACCTGTTTGATGGGACTCTACGTCTAATCCGTGGGACCCTGGGAGTGTTTCATGCCAACTTTGAATTGTCCCATTCCACAATACCCGGTAACTATGGACATATACAATGAATAACTTTTTTTAAAGAAAGACCAAAGAACCTGAGCACTATTCGCAGCGACGTTTGGGTTTCGCTTTGACTATAATATTTCCGTCACTTTTATGCCTGAGCGAATGATGAGGGATTGCATTTCATGCAACTCAAGAAAATTACAATCACCAAGGAAGTGGTACTGACCAAATTGCGGGCTGACAATTCCTCGAGTCCTGATGGATATCATCCTAGGGTGTTAAAAGTGGCTAGTGAGATAGTTGATGCATTAGTTTTAATTTTCCAAAATTCCCTAGATTCGGGGAAAGTTCCATTAAATTGGAAAATAGCCAATGTAACTCAAAAAACGAGCGAGACAGAAAGCAGGAAACTACAGGCCAGTTAGCTTATCATCTGTCTTAGGGAAAATGGTAGAAGCGATTATTAAAGATGTTATAGCAGGGCACTTAGAAAATTTCAAGGTAATCAGGCAGAGTCAACATGGTTTTCAAGGGAAATCATGTTTAACCAATTTATTGGAGTTCTTTGAAGGAGTTACAGGTGCTGTGGATGAAGGGGAACCAGTGGATCTATTGTACTTAGATTTCCAGAAGGCATTTGATAAGGTATCACATCAAAGGTTTTTGCAGAAAATAAAAGCTCATGGTGTAGGGGGTAACATATTGGCATGGATTGGCTAGCTAACAGGAAACAGAGAGTAGGCATAAATGGGTCATTTTCTGGTTGGCAAGATGTAATGAGTGGTGTGCCACAGGGATCTGTGCTGGGGCCTCAACTTTTTACAATTTATATAAATGACTTAGATGAAGGGACCAAAGGTAGGGTTGCTAAATTTGCTGATGACACAAAGATAGGTAGGAAAGTAAGCATGAAGAGGACATAAGGAGGCTACAAAGGTTAAGTGAGTGGGCAAAGACCTGGCAAATGGAGTATAATGTGGGAAAAGGTGAAATTGTTCACTTTGGCAGGAAGAATAAAAAAGAAGCATATTATCTAAATGGTGAGAGATTGCAGAGCTCTGAGACGCAGAGGGATCTGGGTGTCCTAGTGCATGAATCGCAAAAGGTTAGTATGCAGGTACAGCACGTAATTAGGAAAGCTAATAGAACGTTATCGTTTATTGTGAGGGGAATTGTATACAAAAGTAGGGAGGCTATGCTTCAGCTATACAGGGCATTGGTGAGACCACATCTGGAGTACTTTGTACAGTATTCATCTCCTTATTTAAGGAAGGATCTAAATGCATTGGAGGCAGTTCAGAGACAGTTTACTAGACTAATACCTGGAACGGGCAGGCTGTCTTACGAGGGAAGATTGGAGAGGCAAGCTTGTATCCATTGGAATTTAGAAGAGTAAGAGGCAACTTGATTAAAACATATAAGATCCTGAGGGGTCTTGACAGGGTGGATGTAGAAAGGATGTTTCTCCTTGTGGGAGAATCTAGAACTAGGGGTCACTGTTTAAAAATAAGGGGTCGCCCATTTAAGACAGAAATGAGGAGAAATTTTTTCTCTCAGAGGGTCATGAGTCTTTGGAATTCTCTTCCTCAAAAGGCGGTGGAAACAGAGTTTTTGAATATTTTTAAGGCAGAGGTAGATAGATTCTTGATAAGCAAGGGGGTGGAAGGTTATCGGGGTAGATGGAAATGTGGAGTAATCAGTTCAGCCATGAACTTATTGAATGGCGGAGCAGGCTCGAGGGGCTGAGTGGCCTACTCCTGCTCCTAACTCGTATGCTTGAACTGTTCATGGGCCAAAAATTCCCTAGTCTGGGGTTGCGAAAACAACACGATGTGGTTTGAACGAGCGGGAGACTAGAATAGGATTTGCTTATGCTGAGTACCCGTCATTTTCTTCAGGCCCCAGCGTCATATGAACAGTTATTATGGCATCATGCAACTGCAGGGAATATATTATACTGTGTCTTTCTCACTTTTTGCCTCATAGCAATACTGGGAGTGGGAAATACCTGTGAGTCTTCAATATTTAGGCTATGGTCATTTAAAATTTTTAAAGCCAGGTTCTAAGGGATTACAGATCGATCAATGGGGTTTGGGAGACTGGTCGGCGTCCAGTAAAATCATTTGGGTTTAATTTAAGCTCCCTCTGGACTCTGGACCACTTCTGCTGTGGCAGAGATAGAAAACCGAAATTCCACAGCCTCCGGCTGACACAGGTGCTCAGTTGTATCAAAATGGCATGTGTCTGAAAAGCTGTAGTGTCCCTGATGCCAGGGAGTGGGACAAGATTGCCAGGGGGCTCTCATATTCATACAGCAAAGAGCAAACACAGGAAATTCAGGATTCTTTTTTAAATGACTAAAATGGACCCACTCAATGAATGGCTAAGACAGAAGAATTCTGTTCTGGCCCTTTTTTGTGATGATAAGACCCAATTAGGCCTGTTATTCTGCGGGTAATTGGTTCCATTGGTTAAAGATTATCATCTCACATTGTTACGGTGGCTTATCTGTGGACTGGCTGGCTGGGAGGATTGCGTGCATGTATTCTTTGAGCCTAGTTGGTTTTGTAGTGATGTTACAACAATTTGCCTAATCATCTTTCTTTTCACATATTTGAAAGAGTTGAAAGTTGCACAAGGTCAGAAGCCATAGCTTGATACAGTGTTTATAACTAAATTCATTTAATCTTATCTTAATTCACATCTGATTATGCCTAGGTCAGAGCTATCTGTTGTCTGTTAATACAATGTGTTTTAACTCTGCAGACAGCGACCACAGAAAAGTAGACAGCTGGATTTTTGTCATCAAGATTGAGTTGATCTGTTCAGCTGTATCTGCCATGACCTCCCCTCACACCCAACTGCCTTCCCCTTGCCCCCTAAGCCGAAACTAACCCTAGGTTCCCCCTGCCCGAGCTCTGAACCTATTACTCTCCTCATGCCCTCTTTGAGCTCATCTTGTCCATGAGACTCACGTCCTGCTCCCTTGGCCACTATTCCCACTAAACTGCTGACCACCCAACCTCCCTTCCTAGCCCCCACACTGTTGACATTGTAAATAGTTTCCTCCCCTCAGGTTCTGTCACCTCACTTTCAAAACCATAATCATCAGCTTCCAAAGACTTCAGCTCATCCAAAACTCTGCTGCATCCATCCTATTCCATACCTCCCCAATGACCCACCTCCCTTGAGATGCATTGGCTCCAATTCCCGTTCTCTCCACTCCCTAACTCTGTAACCTGCTCCAGTACCACAATACTCAGATCTTTGCATTCCTCCAATTCTAGCTTCCACCACTTCCATCGGCTGTCATGTCTTCAGCTGCCTGAGCCCTACGCTCTTCAATTCTCTCGCTAAACCTCTCCTCCTCTCTCTTCCATGACAATCCTCCTTCAAACTTCAACGAATACTTTGATAATTTGCTATATCCTAATATCTCCTCAACTTCCATTTCTTTGTGATTTTTCTTTCGTGAAGCACGTTAAGATATATTCCTACATTAAAGCTGTACAAATGCATATTGTTCTTGTTCAGCACCCAGTAGACAACACATATACAGAACATACATACTGCAACCAGTGTTCTGCACATACAGCATACATAACATACTGCATCCAGTATAGTGCACATATAGACTGTACCCAGTGTATTATGCAAGTACACAAAATGCATAACATACTGCAAGCACAATACAGCACATATATATAGCAAACATAGCATACTGCACCCAGTATACTGTGCATCAACACAGCATACATAGCATACTGCACCCAGTATACTGTGCATCAACACAGCATACATAGCATACTGCACTCAGTGTACTGCAAATATACACAAAATACATAGCATACTGCACCCAGTATACCACATATATACATATGTGCACAGCATACATAGTAAACGGCACCCAGTAAACTGCATCTATACACTGCATTGTCACGAACACGTGCTATGCCAAATTATGATTTTTTTTAATCCACTGGCTGGAAACCTGAATTAATTTTATAAAAGGAAAATAGGAACAGAGAAAAGGTGACTGCTAGCAGCTAAAATGGTCATCACAATTTGCATCACTATATCCTACATTCCAATGCATCGAGGTGGAGACAAATTTCTGGCTAGTCCCCTGCAGAACTATGACTTGGGAAATTTTGAGTGAATTACCGATCCTGCACCCATTAACAAGACATGGGACATAAACTGGTGGAGATGAACCACTCAAACCTAATCACTTGAACAATGGGACCCTGGTTGAGAGAAGGGAATTCCTAGACATGAACTAATTAAGTTGTAAGAGAAAATACACACTGAGCCATCATGTTGAATGACTGGGTGATGGTCATGTGACAGGCCCACCATCTGTGTGTTTAAGCTGGTGCTTTCTCTGCAGCAACAGAGACAAGCAACTGGTCACTGACCAGAAAAGACCCAAGTGGGGTCCTCCTCCTCTCTCTCTCCCCAGTCCACCTTACAAGGTTCGAACTCTGACTGCTGGCTGCAATCACCTAGGCCTATCACAGCTGCAACAAAGACCCCGTGAAGGAAATCATCTTCATCGCTGCCTCCAGGAAAACAATGACCCAGTTGACCACATCTGCAAGCTAGAAGTCTGAGCAGCACCGAGTTCATGTGGAAGACAGCCGAGTCACCAAACTTCACAAACTGTATACCCCTTTTTATTGCTCCAGGCACAAATCCGAGCAATCTATCCTTCCCACTCTGTAATCTGTTTGTGTGTGTGTGTGTGAAAGTTGGAGCATAGTTTATTATATTACGTAGATTGGTTTAAGTACAATAAAGCTAACCTCTTTGTTACACTCAAGAAAACCTGTCTGATTGGTTCTTTTTAAGATTGTAGCACGTAAATAGTTAAACACTCACTGAATTGGCTAGGATATCTACTTCAAAAAAGAAGTAAACCCTGTTGCAGTCAAACAAGGAGAGGGACAAGAGGGGAGTCATTCGACCCCTCCTCACTTGATCATAACAGCATAAATATTGTACTGCACCCAATTTACTGCAATATACATAGTATGCTGCACCTTGTATACTGCATCTATATACAGCATAATAGTAAACTGCACTCAGTATACTGCGCATATGCATAGTATCCATAATAACCACTGTATACTGCACCCAATATTTTGCACATATGGATAGTATAGATAGTAACTACAGTGTACTACACCCAATATACTGCACATATACAGAGCATACATAGTAACCACAGTATACTACACTCAATACACAGCACATATACATAGTAACCACAATATACTACAACCAGGAAACAGCACATCTGCATAGTGTTCATAGTAACCACAATATACTGCACCCAACATTCTGAGAAAGCCACCGATGGCACAACAAAGGCACCACTTGGCCAAATTATTCCTCTTCACATTTGGAGGAAACCTGCAACATTCCCAAAAAAGCTCTCTGTCATCAGCTGTAGAAAGAGAAACAAAAAGAGGGAAAGATTGGATTGAGGGAGAAAAAAGAGACAGAAAGGAAAAGTAAGAAAGTTAAAAAAAATAAACTTTTAAAATCTCCAACAACAATTTACTACCTAAAGAAATGAAACTCCACAGCTTAAAATGTTCACTTTCTGGGCCTGAGAGCTTGATTGGCAATCATGAACCATTATCACATTTTTAAAAGGGTACTTAGGCTGTTATGTACCAATCTTAACTTTCGACGATGAGTTTAATGGATAATTAATGTGCAAATCCAGCAAGTTCTTGAAGATAACGGGGAGGCTAAGGGCGAGATATCATTTGTGTGAAGTTAATGGAAACATGATGTATACTGAGCAGGAATTCTCTTCATGCCCTGAATTTGCTAGACGGTTTGTGTATTAATAATGCTGTGTGTTGTGAATCCGCCATTATTTTCCAGGAAGATCTCGCCCAATATGTTTAGTATCTACAAGCCTTTGAACTCCGCATTCACAAGAAACTGACACTTAAGGAGGTATACGTGGCTGCAGAGCATTTCCAGGTCACTTCAGGCCAGACAAGAGTCCCAAAACCCCTGTGGCATCTTAAAGAGTGACTGACGCCAGTACTTAAGCCACACCACAATTCCCTGGAACCTTTGCACGTCTTCACTTCGTCCCTTGATGGAACAGTTAAATTTAAGAACAGAAGAACATAAGAAATAGGAGCAGGAGTAGACCATACAGCCCCTCGAGCCTGCTCCACCATTCAATGCGATTTTGGCTGATCTTCTGCCTCAAATGGGCGGCACAGTGGCGCAGTGGTTAGCACCGCAGCCTCACAGCTCTAGCGACCCGGGTTCAATTCTGGGTACTGCCTGTGTGGAGTTTGCAAGTTCTCCCTGTGTCTGCGTGGGTTTTCTCCGAGTGCTCTGGTTTCCTCCCACAGCCAAAAGACTTGCAGGTTGGTAGGTAAATTGGCCATTATAAATTGCCCCTAGTATAGGTAGGTGGTAGGGAAATATAGGGACAGGTGGGGATGTGGTAGGAATATGGGATTAGTGTAGGATTAGTATAAATGGGTGGTTGATGGTCGGCACAGACTCGGTGGGCCGAAGGGCCTGTTTCAGTGCTGTATCTCGAAACTAAACTAAACTAAACCTAACTCCACTTTCCCGCCCATTCCCCGAGAGATCAAAAATCTGTCTATTTCAGCCTTAAATATACTCAATGATGGAGCATCCACAACTCTCTGGGGTAGAGAATTCCAAAGATTCACAACCTTTTGAGTGAAGAAATTTCTCCTCATCTCAGTCCTAAATGATCACCCCCTATCCTGAGACAGTGCCCCTGTGTTCTAGATTCCCCAGCCAGGGGGAAACCTCTCAGTGTCTAACCTGTCAAGCCCCTTTCAATGAGATCATTTCTAAACTCCAGAGAATATAGGCCTAATTTACTCAGCCTCTCATCCCAGGGACCAATCGAGTGAACCTTCACTGTATCACCTCAAATGTAATTATATCCTTCCTTAGATATGGAGACCAAAACTGCACACAATAATTCTGGTGTGGTTTCACCAATGCCCTGTATAATTGTAGCAAGACTTCCTTATTCTTGTACATCAATCCCCTTGCAATAAAGGCCAACATGCCATTTGCCTTCCTAAATGCTTGCTGTACCTGCATGCTAACTTTCTGTGTTCATTGTTCGAGCACGCCCAAGTCTCTCTGAACATTAACATTTAAAAGTTTCATGCCGTTTAAAAAAGATTCCACTTTTCCTATTACCAAAGTTAATAACCCCACACATGATACTTCATCTGTCACCTTATTGTCCACTCGTTTCACCTGTATATATCTTTTTGCAGCTTCTTTGTGGCCTCCTCAGAGCTTACATTACATGATAGACTGTCGGGAGTCCACAACATTGACTACAGACCCCACGAGATCTCATGACATCAGGTCAAACATGGGCAAGAAACCTCCTGCTGATTATCAACTACCACCCCCCCCCACCCCCCTCAGCTGATGAATCAGTACTCCCCCATGTTGAGCCCTACTTGGAAGAAGCACTGAGGGTA
Organism: Heterodontus francisci; assembly: GCF_036365525.1. NCBI lineage: Eukaryota > Metazoa > Chordata > Chondrichthyes > Heterodontiformes > Heterodontidae > Heterodontus > Heterodontus francisci. The sequence goes on along the minus strand of NC_090377.1, from coordinate 135,927,574 downwards.
GCAAGGGCACAGAATGTACTCTGGGTGGAGGATTTCAATGTCCATCACCAAGACTGGCTCGGTAGCAGCACTATTGACAGAGCTGGCCGAATCCTGAGGACATATCTGCCAGACTGAGCTTTCAGCAGGTGGTGAGAGAACCAACGAGTGGGAGAAACCTACTTGACCTCATCCTCACCAATCTACCTGTCGCAGATGCATCTGTCCATGACGACAACAGTGGTAGGAATGACCACCATACAGTCCTTGGGGAGACAAAGTCCCATCTTTACACTGAGGATACCCTCCATCGAGTTGCCTGGCACTATCACCATGTGGCACAGTGGCGCAGTGGTTAGCACCGCAACCTCACAGCTCCAGCGACCTGGGTTCAGTTCTGGGTACTGCCTGTGCGGAGTTTGCTAGTTCTCCGCCGGGTACTCCAGTTTCCTCCCACAGCCAAAGACTTGCAGGTTGATAGGTAAATTGGCCATTGTAAATTGCCCCTAGTGTAGGTAGGTGGTAGGAGAATGGTTGGGGATATGGTAGGGAATATGGGATTAATGTAGGATTAGAATAAATGAGTGGTTGTTGGTTGGCATAGACTCGACGGACCGAAGGGCCTGTTTCAGTGCTGTCTCTATAAATAAATTAATTAAATAAATAAATGGGATAGATTTCGAACCAATCTAACAGCTCAAAACTGGGCATTCATGAGGCACTGTAGGCCACAGCAGCAGCAGAATTGTATTCAACCACAATCTGTAACCTCATGGCCTGGCATATCCCACACTGTACCATTACCATCAAGCCAGGGGACCAACCCTGGTTAAATGAGGAGTGCAGGAAGGTCTTCCAGCAGCAGCACCAGGCATATGTCAAAATGATGTACCAACCTGACGAAGCTACAACACAGGACTGCAAGTATGCTGAACAGCAGAAGCAGCATGCTATAGACAGAGTGAAGTGATCCCACAGCCAACAATCAGATCAAAGATCTGAGTCCTGCCAGATCCAGTCATAAATGGTGGTGGACAATTAAGCAACTAACTGGTGGAGGAGGCTTCACAAACATCTGCATCCTCAATGATGGGGAAGTCCAGCACATCAGTGCAAAAGACAAGGCTGAAGTATTTGCATCCATCTACATGCAGAAGTGCCAAGTAGATGATCCATCTCGGCCTCCTCCAGAGGTTCCCAGCATCACAGATGCCAATTTCCAGCCAATTCATTTCACTCCACGTGATATCAAGAAGTGGCTGGAGGCAATGGATACTGCAAAGACTATGGGCCCTGGCAATAGTACTGAAGTCTTGTGCTCCAAAACTAGCCACGTCCCTAGTCAAGCTGTTCCAGTACTGCTACAACACTGGCATCTACCCTGCAATGTGGAAAATTGCCCAGGTATGTCCCATCCACCAAAAGTAGGAAGAATCCAACCTAACCAATTACCACCCTATCAGTCTAGTCTCAATTATCAGCAAAGTGATGGAAGATGTCATTGACAGTGTTATCAAGCAGCACTTACTCAGCAGTAACCTGCTCATTGATGCTCAGTTTGGGTTCCACCAGAGCCACTCAGCCCCCGACCTCATTACAGCCTTGGTCCAAATATGGAGAAAAGAGTTGAACTCCAGAGGTGAGGTGAGAGTGACTGCCCCTGACATCAAGGCAGCATTTGACCAAGTATAGCATCAAGCAACCCTCACAAAACTGGAGTCAATAGGAATTGGCGGAAAACTCTCCGCTGGCTGGAGTCATACCTAGCACAAAGGAAGATGGTTGTGGTTGTTGGAGGTCAATCATCTCAGCCCCAGGACATCATTGCAGGAGTTCCTCAGGGTAGTGTCCTAGGCCCAACCATCTGCTGCTTTATCAATGACCTTCCCGCCATCATAAGGTCAGAAGTGGGGTTTTTCACTGATGATTGCACAATGTTCAGCACCATTCGTAATTCCTCAGATACTGAAGCATTCCATGCCCGCATGCAACAAGACCTGAACAACATTCAGGCTTGGCCTGATAAGTGGCAAGTAACATTCACATCACACAAGAGCCAGGAAATGACCATCTCCCCTTGACATTCAACGTCATTCCCATCGCTGAATCCCCCACCATCAAAATTCTGAACGTTAACCATTGACCAGAAATTTAAATGAACCAGCCATATAGATACTGTGGCTACAAGAGCAGGTGAGTGGCTGGGATTTCTGCGGCGTGTAACTCACCTCCTGACTCCCCAAATCTTGTACATCATCGATAAGGCACAAGTCAGGAGTGTGATGGAATACTCTTCACTTGCTTGCATGAGTGCAGCTCCAACAACACTCAAGAAGCTCGACACCATCCAGGACAAAGCAGTCCACTTGATCAGCACCCCATCCGCCATCTTAAACATTCATTCCCTCCACCACCGACACACAGTGGCAGCAGTGTGTACCATGTACAAGATACACTGCAGCAACTTGCCAAGCCTCCTTTGACAGCACCTTCCAAATCTGTGACCTCTAAAGGGCAGCAGATGCATGGGAACACCACCACCTGCAAGTTCCCCTCCACGCCACACACCATCCTGACTTAGAACTATAGCACTGTTCCTTCACTGTCGCTGAGTCAAAATCTTGGAACTCCCTTCCTAACAGCACTGTGGGTGTAACCATAGCCCAAGGACTGCAGCGGTTCAAGAAGGCAGCTCACCACCCCCTTCTCAAGGGCAATTAGGGATGGGCAATAAATAATGACCTTGCCAACGATGCCCACATTCCACAAAAAATGTTTTAAAATTAATTTAATAAGACTGTGCAAACATTCAGAAGTCAGCCAGTCTTGGATACCAATGGTTTGGCTAAAATGTGTCAGATGGAATTCAGTGTAAGTTTGAGGTGATACATTTTGCATTAAAAAAACAGCAGCGTTTATACTGTAAATGGAATTAGGCTCTGTGCTGTGAAGAGCAGAGGAATTTGGGGATAAGTTTTAAAGGACATTAAAGGCAGCATGTAAAAAAGAGACTAGAATTCTAAATTTTGTGATAAGCAGTGATAAGTCAAGAGGTCATAACAAACTTTTATAAAACCTTAATGTGACCACAGTTGGGTGATGCACAGTATTGTCCTGATCTCCTCATGCTAGTTGTTGGAGAAGGCAGGGGAGATTGGTTTAAGAAGATGGTTTGGAGGGAAGAGAACCTGTTGGTTACCTTTGCATTACAGGATGATTCTGTAATAGTGAGCAGTGTTAGCAGAGAAGAGCAGGGCCCAATTGTGCTTTATGTGGTCCAGCTAGATTCTGCTGATGAATTGCTGAACTGGTTGTCCACCCCACACGTTTAAGTCTGCATCCCTTGGACTTAAGGAAATGGAGATGAGGCCTCAACTAGAAGAATGGCCAGGGTGAGAGAGAGTAATGGTTTTGATAGGCACAAGAACATCAAAAGTGGAGGTGAGGGTGTAGTAGAGCAGATCATTAGCTGCAGAAATATCATGGTGAATAGAAAGCCACAGGGCCAGACAGTTGAGAATTTGAAAGTGCAGTTGCAAGTGACTTGGAAGAGAGTTTTTTCCAGGGGTGGACATAGAAGGATTGGGAGGGGGAAGGGGAGTGTGGGTGAAGTGATCAGAGATGGCCCTATCTGTGATTGGCACAATGAGAGTAGAGAGGCAACGTGAGATAGCAGGTTTGCAGGCCATGAATATGGGTTGGGGAGTTTACATGGAAGAAGGGATTAAGGGAGGAAAAGATTGAAGTATGCTGAGAGGAGAGAGAGTCTGATGAGATTGAAATCATAGAGGATGAGAAGTTGCACAGTGCAGAGGCTGAGGGAGGAAAGCAGTGCTGATATTTTGGTAGCGAATGAGAATTTTAAATGAGTGGTGAGAGGTATGGAGCAAGGTGAGTTCAAAGAAGGAGAAGGTTTCAGAGGAGTAGGGGAACTAGCCCAGGTATGTTTTGATGCATAGCACCATGGCAGTTTGGGGATGATAAGTGGTGGAAGATATAGCTAGGAAGAGAGACTTCATGCAGGGGCAAAGTGTCATCACCCATCTGCCTAGTTTTCAACAAGATGATGATGATGCAATCATCCACAATAAGCTGATGGATAGCAAGGACCTTGTTCACAAGTGAATGGAAATTCTGGAGGGAGATGCAATGCTAACCAATCCGCTGGCAGAGTCCACAGAATCAGCACTAAAAGAGGTGAGTGGGAGGAGAAGACGTTAGGTAATATTAACTCCCAGAGATTGTGCTGGACAGATAGGTTGACAGGAGAGTAGGATGGGGCAGTTGGGTTGCAGCTTGTAAGGAGGCAGCAACAAGCACCTCGAGGGGCCCTTTGGAGGATTCCAAGAGAGGCACAGAGCAAAGCTACAGAATTAAACTAGAAGGAGTCAAGCCTGGGATGGCATCAGCTGAGGGTTGAGTTCAAAGTTGAGGAGCGCTGATGGATAGGGATAGGAATTTGGAAGGACAGAACATATGAGAAAAGGGAAATGAAGGGAGGCAGAAAGGAGGGGCATAGGAGGGGTAAAGAGAAAAGGAGAAGTAGAGGAGACCACATCGTAAGAAGCGAATACAGTATACTAAATTGAAAGAAGTACAAGTAAATCGCTGCTTCACCTGGAAAGACTGTTTGAGGTCCTGTGCAGTGAGAAGGGAGGAGGTAAAAGGGCAGGTGTTGCTTCTCCTGCACTAGCATGGAAAGGTGCCATAGGAAAGGGGGGAGGTGTTAGCGGATGACTGAGGAATGGACCAGGATGTCACGGAGGAGCAGTCACTTTGGAATGCTGAAAGGGGATGGGAGGGGAAGATGCGTTTGGTGGTGGCATCATGCTGGAGATGGCGGAAATGGCGGAGGATGATCCTTTGAATACGGAGGCTGGTGGGTTGGAAGGTGAAGACAAGGGGAACCCTCTATCATGGTTCTTGGAGGGAGGGGAAAGGGTGAGAGCAGAAGAACATGAAATAGATCATACACGGTTGAGGGCCTTGTCAACCACAGTGGGGGGAGTCCTCGGTTGAGGAAAAGGAAGACATATCAGAAGCACTAGTATGGAAGGTCGCATTGTTCAAACAGATGCGATGGAGATGGCGAAATTGGGAAATTGGAATCAAGTCCTTGCAGGAGGTGAGGTGTGAGGAAGTGTAGTCCAGGTAACCATCGGAGTCGGTGGGCTTATAGTGAATATTGGCTGACAGGCTATCCCCAGAAATGGGAAAATCAAGTTGCACAGGCATGGTTAAATAGTAAGACTACGATAAATGTATCCTGGTGTTAAACAGAGAATAGAGAGGAAACAATATGAGGGAGTCCAGAATTAAGGTCCTGTAGTGGGTACAGTTGATGTAGATAGAATGGAATCACCATGGATCATCAACAAAATGGTGTCTAAGTTCGGACAGAGGTGTAGAAGGTGAGTGAGTCCAGAAGCTATTTGAAGGGTACAGTATCAGAGGACACACTGCTGGAGTTATTTAAGAACGTGGGAACAGGAATAAGCCCTTTGAGTCTGTTCCATCATTCAATGAGATCATGGCTGATCTGCGACCCAGTTCCATATTCCTTTTCCAAATATCCCTGAATACTTTTGGCCAACAAAAGTTTATCAATCTCAGATTTGAAAATAACAATTGGCCTATCATCAACTATCATTTGCAGAAGAGAGTTCCAGACTTCTATCACCTTTTGTGTGTAGCTTCACTTCTGAAAAGCCTGGCTGTAGCTTTTAGGCTATGTCCCCTAGTCCTAGACTCCCCAACCAGCAGAAATAGTTTCTCTCTATCTACCTGAGTTTCAAGAATCGTGCTATCTGACTTGACACTAAACTCAAAAGTCTATCAGGCAGTGGTTTTCCCCACGCTTCTCTACAGTGCTGAAACTTGGACAACTCATAGGCATCATCTCAAGGCCCTAGTAAAACATAATCAACACTGTCTTAGAAGGATCTTGCAAATAAAGTGGGAGGACGAAAGAATAAACATGAGCGTCCTCCAAGACACAGCCATGTCAATTAGAGTGGCCAAGAGGCCACGATAACCTTACATCACTAGAGAGAGATGGGACATGGCATCAGAATGCCCGACACAACACTGTCCAAACAGATGCTCAACTCAGAGCTACATCAAGGAGCCCATTCATACGGGGGACAAAGGAAATGTTTCAAAGAAAATCTCAAAGCCTCCATCAAGGTCTGCTCAATTAACAGTAACTCATGGGAAGCAGATAGCCATTCACAATCAATATAGCAATCCATCATCAAAAAATGATGCCAAGACCCTCCAATCAACAAGAGCAGCCACTGAGAGAGAACAGCAAGAGAGACGAAAAGAGAGGGCAACTGCTTGAGCCAACAATCCACCAGCAACTGACCTCCTCACTGTCAGACAGCCTGCAAGGCTAAGGTATGGCTCATAAGTCATCTGCGAATCCACAGCCAACACTGACATTACTTTTTTTTATTTGTTCATACGATGTGGATATCGCTGGCCAGGCCAACATTTATTGCCCATCTTTAATTGCCCTTGAGAAGGTGGTGGTGAGCTGCCTTCTTGAATGGCTGCAGTCAATCTGGTGTAGGTTCACCCACAGTGCTGTAAGAGAGGGAATTCCAAGTTTTGGACCCAGCAACAGGGAAGGAACAGCGATATAGTTCAAATCAGGATAATGTGTGTCTTGGAGGGGAACTTGCCGGTGGTGGTGTTCACATGCAGCTGCTGCCCTTGTCCTTCTAAGCGGTAGAAGTCGGGGGTTTGGAAGATGCTGTTGAAGGAGACGTGATAAGTTGTTACAGTGCATCTTGTAGATGGTACACACTGCTGCCACAGTGCACCAATGGTGGAGGGAATGAATGTTTAAAGTGTTGGATGGTGTGCCAATCATGCGGGCTGCTTTGTCCTGGATGGTGTTGAGCTTCTTGAGTGTTGTTGGAGCTGCACCCATCCAGGCAAGTGGAGAGTCGTCCATCATACTCCTGACTTGTGCCTTGTAGATGGTGGACAGGCTTTGGGGAGTCAGGAGGTGAGTTACTTATCGCAGAATTCCCAGCCTCTGACCTGCTCTTGTAGCTACTGTATTTATGTGGCTGGTCCAGTTCAGTTTCAGGACAATGGTAATGTCCAGGATGTTGATAGTGGGGGATTCTGGCGATGGTAATGCCATTGAACATCAAGGGGAGATGGTTAGATTCTCTCTTGTTTGAGATGGTCATTGACCTGGCACTTGTATGCTGTGAAGCCACAGATCCTGACGTCGAGGGCTTGAAAATCCAGCCTGTGGGAACACCACCACCTGCAAGTTCCCCTTCAAGTCACACACCATCCTGACTTGGAACTATATCGCCGTTCCTTCACTGTCACTGGGTCTAAATCCTGAAACTCTGTTCCTAACAGCACCGGTGGTGTACCTACACCCCAAGGACTGCAGCGGTTCAAGAAGGCAGCTCACCACCACCTTCTTAAGAGCCAGCGACGCCCAAATCCCATGAACGAATTTAAAAAATGTTACTTGCCACTTATCAGTCCAAGCCTGGATGTTGTCCAAGTCTTGCTGCAACTGGACATGGACTGCTTCAGTATCTGAGGATTCGTGAATGGTGCTGAACATTGTGCAATCATCAGCGAACATCCCCACTTCTGACTTTATGATGAAGGGAAGGTCATTGATGAAGCAGCTGAAGATGGCTGGGACTAGGACACTGCCCTGCAGTGAATTCCTGGGATTGAGATGGTTGACCTCCAACAACCACAACCATCTTCCTTTGTGCTAGGTATGACTCGACCAGCAGAAAGCTTTCCCCTGATTCCCATTGACTCCAGTTTTGCTAGAGCTCCTTGATGCCATACTCAGTCAAATGCTGCCTTGATATCAAAGGCAGTCACTCTCGCCTCACTTCTTGAGTTCAGCTGTTTTGTTCATGTTTGGACCAAGACTGTAATGAGGACAGAAGCTAAATGGCATTGGCGGAACCCAAACTGAGCATCAGTGAGCATGTTATTGTTCTATTAGGTACATGGATGATAGTAGAATGAAGGGTATGTAGGTAGTTTGATCTTAGAGTAGGTTAAAGGGTCGGCACAACATCGTGGGCTGAAGGGCCTGTACTGTGCTGTACTGTTCTATGTTCTATGTTATTGCTGAGCAAGTGTTGCTTGATAGTACTGTCGACAACCCCTTCCATCACTTTGCTGATGATCTAGAGTAGACTGATGGGTCAGTAATTGGCCAGGTTAGATTTGTCCTGCTTTTGTGGATCTGGGCGTACAGGTCTACAGGTCACTGAAAGTGACAACGCAGGTGGATAAGGTAGTCAAGAAGGCATACGGCATGCTTGCCTTCATCGGTCGGGGCATAGAGTATAAAAATTGGCAAGTCATGCTGCAGCTGTACAGAACTTTAGTTAGGCCACACTAAGAATATTGCGTGCAATTCTGGTCGCCACACTACCAGAAGGACTTGGAGGCTTTGGAGAGGGTACAGAAGAGGTTTACCAGGATGTTGCCTGGTCTGGAGGGCATTAGCTATGAGGAGAGGTTGGATAAACTCGGATTGTTTTCACTGGAACGACGGAGGTGGAGGGGCGACATGATCGAGGTTTACAAAGTTATAAGCGGCATGGACAGAGTGGATAGTCAGAAGCTTTTTCCCAGGGTGGAAGAGTCAGTTACTAGGGGACATAGGTTTAAGGTGAGAGGGGCAAAGTTTAGAGGGGATGTGCGAGGCAAGTTCTTTACAGAGAGGGTGGTGAGTGCCTTGAACTTGTTGCCGGGGGAGGTGGTGGAAGCAGGTACCATAGAGACGTTTAAGAGGCATCTTGATAAATACATGAATAGGATGGGAATAGAGGGATACGGACCCCGGAAGTGCAGAAGGTTTTAGTTTAGGCAGGCATCAAGATCGGCGCAGGCTTGGAGGGCCGAATGGCCTGTTCCTGTGCTGTACTGTTCTTTGTTCTTTGTTCTTTGACATGCCTGAGCAATTTTCCACACTGGTAGATGCCAGTGTTGTAGCTGTACAGGAACAGCTTGGCTAGGAACCATCTGCAAGGAAGAATCATTGTAGACACAGGGATTGCCGATAATGATGATGACTACCAATTCCCCTTACTATCTTGAAAACCTTGATCAAATCACCCCTTAACCTTTTAAATTCCAGGGAATGCAACCCTAGTTCATGTAATCTCTTCTCGTAATTTAACCCTTGAAATCTGGTAAATAAACTTAAGCTCATGCAAAACTTCACTGCATGTATTCTAACTCAGGCCAACTCCTGTACATCCGTTCCCCCTGTGCTCAACAACCTACATTGGCCCCTGGTTAAGCGACATGGGGGAGGCGGTGGCGTAGTACTAATGTCAATCCAGAGGCCCAGGCTAATGCTCTCGGAACATGGTTTTGAATGCCATCACAGCAGATGATGAAATTTGAATTCAATTAATAAATCTGGAATGAAACTGTTGCCGATTTTTGTAAACACCCACCTGGTTCACGAATGCCTTTCAGGGAAGGAAATCTGCCGTCCTCACTACATGTGATTCCAGAACACAGCAATGTGGTTGACTCTTAACTGCCCTCTGAAATGGCCTAGCAAGCCACTCAGTTTAAGGGCAATTAGGATTAGGCAATAAATCTTGATCTCGTCGGCGACACCCACATCCCATGAATGAATTTTTAAGAAAACAACTCAATTTAAAAATTATCATCCTTGGTTTCAAATCCTTCCATCAGCTCACCCCTCCCTATACCTGTAACTTCTCCAGCCCTAAAATCCTCCAAGATATCTGCACTCCTCCAATTCTGTCCTCCTGTGCATCCCCTATTTTAATCGCTCCACCATTGACAGCCACGCCTTCAGCTCAAAGGCCCTAAGCTCTGGAATTCCTTTCCAAAATCTCTCTGCCTCACTATCTCTCTTTCTTCCTTTAAGAGACTCCTTAAAACGTACCTCTTTTACAAAGCTTTTGGCCATCTGCCCTAGTATCCCTTTATATGGCTTGGTGTCAAACTTTGTTTGACAACGCTCCTATGAAGCATTTTGGGATGTTTTACTACGTTAAAGGTGCTATGAAAATACACGTTATTGTTGTAAATCTACTGCATATTCCCTCCAAGGCCAATATATCCTTCCAAAGGTTTGGTGCCCTGAATTGAACACAGTATTCCAGTTGTGGTCTAATGAGGCATTCCTATAGTTCTAGCGGAACTTCTGCCCACTTGTATTTTAGTCCTCTAGATATAAAGGCCAGGATTCCATTATCCTTTTCGATTATTTTCTGTTCCTGCTCTCGACATTTTAACAACACATGTACATGGATCCCTAAATGTCTTTGGGCTGTCGCTGTTTCTAGCTTTTCACCACTTAGAAAGTACTCTGATCTTTCCTTTTAGGTCCAAAGTAGATGGCCTCGCACTTGCCTATAGTCAAATCCATTTTCCATAGTTTTACCCATTCGATTAATATCTCTTTGTAATTTTATGCTCCTATCTGCACTGCTTACAATGCCAGCCATTGTTGTATCATTGGCAAAACTGGATATGTGGCTCTCCATCCCACTATTTAAGTCGGTAATAAATGCAATGAATAGTTGAGCACCCAGCACAGATTCCTATGGTAAGCCATTAGTCACATCCTGCCAATTTGAGTACCTGCCCATTAACCACATACTTGGTTTCCTGACACTCAGCCAGTTTCTTAACCACATCAATAATTTGCCTCCATGAGCTTCAATTTTATATATCAGTCTCTTATGAGGGACTTTGTCAAAAGCCTTCTGGAAGTCCATATAAATAATGTTCAGAGACATTCCTTTGCCCACTACTTTAGTCACCTCTTCAAAAAATTCAATCATATTCGTTTGGTATGACCTACCCTTTTCAAGTCCATGCTGGTTTTCTCTGATCAGCTGAAATTTTTCAAGGTCCTTAATTATCCTTAATTATAGATGTCAGTGATTTCCCAACAACAGATGCTTCATGGGAATGAAGAGCCAGGGGGTGTGCAGAATCGATTGTGGGGCAGGAAACAGTGACAAAGTTGGAGGTCACTATAAGATCTGGAGGCAGCAGAGAAATGGGCTATGGCCCAGGAGAGAGAATTGCTGGGAAGGAGCAAGATTATAGCTGGAGCTGAAAAATTAGTAGGACAAGTAGGAAAGTCATAAGCTCAGAAGATAAGAACAGTGGTGAAGGATGGGCAGCAGGCTAGACAAAGTTACTTTAAAACTTAAGCAACTGAAGGAAAAGGGGATGGAGGGTTATGAGGAGAAGCGTGGGTAAATGCGACAGGGACTGTTTGGTCATATGGGGCTGAACTTAATGAGCCAGAAAAGGCCACTCATCACGTAACAGAGCCCTACCGTGATTACGCGGTGGGTGGCCACTTTGCATAGGGGAGGCATGGCTCCCTACCAATCACGTGGCAAGGAACAGGAGGTGAATTGTTGATTACGGCCTCAGATGACTCAGGAGCAGGTGCTGGCGCCATATTTATAAAGGCCTACAAGCTCTGCACTCACTTCTGCCTTGGTGTCATTGTCAGCTTTGTGCTGTCTGTTAAAATCTGTCTGACTGGTTCCTGTATCACCCCCACCCCCAAGGAGGACACGAGACAATGGCCGAGGCAAGACACAGGGTGGCTCCATGGTTCAGTCATGCCTCCCTGCAGATTCTCTTCCAGGCTGCTAGGGAAAGGCGGGAGGCTCTCTTCCCCCATGATGGCAAGAAGAGACAGTAGCAGCATGGATACAAAATTGGCTGAGTGACAGGAAGCAGAAAGCAGTTGTGAACAGTTGTTTATCAGACTGCAGGAAGGTATATAGTGGGGTTCCCCAGGGGTCGGTGCTAGCACCCCTGCTTTTCTTGATATATATTAATAACCTAGAATGGGGAGTAGAGGCACAATTTCAAAATGTGCAGATGACACAAAACTTGTAAGTATTGTGAACTGTGAGGAGAATAGTGATAAACTTCAAGAGGACAGAAACAGGCTGGTGGAATGGGGAGACAGATGAAATTTAGTGCAAAGAAATGTGACGTAATTCATTTTGGTAGTAAGCACAAGGAGAGGCAAAAGGTACAATTCTAAAGGGGGTGCAGGAACAGAGGGACCTGGGGGTGTATGTTCACAAATCATTGAAGGTTGCAGGGCAGGTTGAGAAAGCGGTTAATAAAGCATATAGGATCCTGGGCTTAAAGCATGGCTACCCGACCAGACCCGACGGCATGTGTCGGGTTCGGGTCTCTCTTCTGAGTCCGGCATTTGGGCTCGGGTCGGGTCGGGTCGGGCTGGATGTGGACACAGTGCTGCCTTGCTCAGGGAGGGAAGTAATCTTCAAAATTTGAACATTCAGCTGGGATGTCAAGGCAGAAAACGTACTGCCGGAACAGAAGATCACAACATTTGGACAAGGTAGAGCACAACAACCTGTTTGATATAATTAACTTTATTATGGTAGTCGGATCGGGTCGGGTTAGATCGGGTCGGGTGCTGGAAAAAATGAAAGGACTCGGGCCCAGGTCAGGTTCGGGTTGGATGTGGTCGGGTCGGGCAGGGTCAGGCTTCGATTTCATACCCGAGCTGGCCTTTACCTGGGCTTTATAAATAGAGGTATAGAGTACAAAAACAAGGAGGTTATGATAAACCTGGTTCGGCCTCAGCTGGAGTATTGTGTCTAGTTCTGGGCACCACACTTTAGGAAGGATGTTAATGCATTAGAGAGAGTGCAGAAAAGATTCACAAGAATGGTTCCAGGTATGAGGAACTTCAGTTACGTGGATAGATTGGAGAAACTGGGCCGGTTCTCCTTGGAGAAGAGAAGATTAAGAGGAGATTTGATAAAGATGTTCAAAATCATGAGGGGTCTGGACAGAGCGGATAGGGAGAAACTGTTCCCATTGGTGGATGGATCAAGAACCAGAGGACACGGATTTAAGGTAATTGGCAAAAGAAGCAACGACAACATGAGGAAAAACTTTTTTACGCAGCAAGTGGTTAGGATCTGGAATGCACTGCCTGAGGATGTGGGGGAGGAAGATTCAATCGAGGTAGTCAAAAAGAGAACTGGATAATTATCTGAAGAGAAAAGATTTGCAGGGCTACGGCATAGAAGTGGGGGCGTGGGACTAGGTGAGTTGTTCTTGCAGAGAGCCGGGACAGACACAATGGGCCAAATGGCCTCCTTCTGTGCTGTACCATTCCATGCATCTATAATACTATGATTTTATAATTCTTTATCAAACCCCTTCTGAATATATATGTCAATATACACAGCATCAACCGTACTACCCTCATTAACCTCATCTGTACTTCATCAAAAAACATCATCCTTTCTCTCCTCCTTTAAGACGCTTATAAAACCTACCTCTTTGGCCCAGCTTTTGGTCACCTGCCCTAATATTTTCGTTTGTGCCTCAATATCAAATTTTGCCTGGGAACACTTCAATGGAGCATCTTGAGATGTTTTGTTACTTTACAGGTGCTATATAAATGAAAGTTGTTGTGCTGCTGCTATGGTAGATAACTGTAAGTACAAAAGTGTGTAAGATAACAATCAGCCTCCCTTTAAAAGCATCTCTTGCTGAGTATGCCACCTGTTGACCACAGTATGGACGCTGCACAGGGAGCCTGGATGGGTGCAGCTCCAACAACACTCAAGAAGCTCGACACCATCCAGGACAAAGCAGCCCGCTTGATTGGCACCCCATCCACCACCTACAACATTCACTCCCTTCGTCACCGACGCACAGTGGCAGCAGTGTGTACCATCTACAAGATGCACTGCAGCAACTCACCAAGGCTCCTTCAACAGCACCTTCCAAACCCGTGACCTCTACCACCTAGAAGGACTTACGTTCCAGGAGAGCAGCGGAGAGGAGCCGACCTGCGGGAAGAACATGGAGCAGGGAATCAATAAATAGAGCCCAAGGATCGCAGCCTAGAGCACTCACCTTCCAGGACAGCAGGGGAGAGGAGGCCAGGCGCACCTTAGTTTGAAAAAAACAAGTGAACAATGACGTCACAGGAAAGCTGCAAGGTGATTGATTGGTGAGTAACTGCTATTAGGGAGTATCAGGTTAGTATCAAATTAGGTTGCGTGTCTAAATAGCTGGGATATAGCATCTCAACAACTGGCAGACTAATAAAGAGTAAAAAATTAACTGTTATTAATAAGGAACAAGCTGGTGAGGATTTTTTTTTGAGTAAGGCTTATTTTAACTAGTGAACTGTATTGATTTTTCGTAGGATTTATCAGTACTAGTAATGTTTTATTAATAATTCTAAGGTGTTGTAGTATTGATAAGTTTTTTTTTTAGCAGTAGCTAAAGGTCAACTAATAAATAAAGGAATGGCAGGGGTGCTTCAACCTCGAGTGTGCACCTCCTGTGCTATGTGGGAGAACCATTTGTGCAGGAAGTGTTGTCAATTGCAGCAGCTTGAGCTCGGGTTTTGAAACTTAAGTGGCAGCTGGCAACACTGCGGTGCATTCGTGAGGATGACAGCTACGTGGAAAGCACGTTTATAAATGTGGTCACCCCACAACTTAAGTGTATGCAGGGAGAGAGGGAATGGGTGACCAACAGGCAGTCAAAAAGAATCAGGCAGGCAGTACAGGAGACCCCTGAGTGCATCTCACTCTCCAACAGGTATACAGTTCTGAATACTGAAGAAAGTGATGCTACACCTGGGGAGTGCAACCAGAGCCAAGTCCATGGCACCACAGGTGACTCAGCTACACAGGGAGGTACAGGGAAGACTGGAAGAGCCATAGTGATAGGTGATTCAATAGTCAGGGAATAGACAGGCGTTTCTGTGGCTGCAGACGTGAATCCAGGATAGTGTCCGGGTCAAAAATGTCTCTGAGCAGCTGCAGAGCATGCTGAAGGGCGATGGTGAACAGCCAGCAGTCGTGGTCCACATCAGAACCAATGACATAGGTAGAAAGAGAGATGTAGTCCTGCAGTCAGAATTTAGGGAGCTAGGTAAGAAATTAGTAAGCAGGACCTCAAAAGTGGTAATCTCCGGATTACTCCCAGTGCCATGCGCAAGTGAGTATAGAAATAAAAGGATAAGACAGATGAATGCATGGCTGGAAAGATGATGCAGGAGGGAGGGCTTTAGATTCCTGGGACATTGGGACTAGCTCTGGGGGAGATGGGACCTGTACAGTCCAGATGGGTTGCACCTGAACAGAGCCGGGACTGAGTTTCTTCTGGGACATTTTGCTCGTGCTGTTGGGGAGGGTTTAAACTAGTTTGGCAGGGGGATGGGGACTGGAGGGTATACTCAGTTGGGACAAAATCAGAAATGAAAATGGAAGGCAGAAAATTAATGGATGAGTCTGGAAGACAGAGGAAACAAAGGTTAGAAAATAAAAAAAAGAGTTTGGAACTGCTCAAGGGTATCTATTTCAATGCAAGGAGTATAGCAAATAGACCAGATGAGCTGAGGGCACAGATAGACACGTAGCAGTGTGATATCATTGTTACTACAGAAACATAGCTTAAGGAGGGACAGGAATGGCAGCTCAAAGTTGCTGGTTATAGGGACGCAATAGGGAGGGGGATTAGAAAGGAGGGGGAGTGGCAATTCTGGTCAAGGAAACTATTACAGCTGTGAGGAGAGATGCTATGTTGGAAGGTTCATCAAATGAGGCCAAATGGATTGAGCTAAGGAACAAAAAAGGGGCAATCACACTGCTGGGAGTGTACAACAGACCCCCAAACAGTCAGAGGGAGATAGAAGAGCAGATATCTAGGCAAATCTCTGACAAGTGCAAGAACAATAGGGCAGTAATAGTAGGGGATATTAACTACCCCAATATTAACTGGGATAGTTTTAATGTGAAAGGAATTGAGGGAGCAGAATTCTTGAGGTGCATTCAGGAGAACCTTTTTGCCCAGTATGTAACAAGTCCAACAAGAAAGGGCAAAGTTTTAGACTTAGTTTAGGAAATGAAGCTGGGCAGGTGGAAGGAGTGGCAGTGGGAGAGCATTTTGGCGGTAGTGATCATAATTCAGTTAGTTTTAACATAATTATGGAAAAGGACAGAGATAGAACAGGAGTTAGAGTTATCAATTGGGGCAAGGCCAATTTTACTAAGCAGAGGAGTGATTTAGCTACTTAAGGAATGTAAGAACAAAAGAACTAGGAGCAGGAGTAGGCAATTCAGCCTCTCGAGCCTGCTCTGCCATTCAATACGATCATGGCTGATCTCATCTCAGCCTCAGTTCAACTTTCCTGCCCGTTCTCCATGACCCTTCAACCCATTACTAATTAAAAATCTGTCTATCTCCTCCTTAAATTTACTCAATGTCCCGGCATCCATCGCACTCTGGTGTAGTGAATTCCACAGACTCATGACTCTTTAAGAGAAGTAATTTCTCCTCATCTCTGTTTTAAATTTGCTACCCCTTATCCTAAAACTATGACCTCTCGTTCTAGATTTCCCCACAAGAGGAAACATCCTCTCTACGTCTACTTTGCCAATCCCCTTAATCATCTAATATACCTCAATTACATCTCCTCTCATTCTTCTAATATAAGACAATCCCCTCATCTCTGGAATCAATCTAGTGAACCTCCTCTGAACTGCCTCCAATGCAACTATATCCCTCCTCAAGTAAGGGGACCAAAACTGTACACAATACTCCAGGTGTGGTTTCACTAATGCCTTGTACAGTTGCAGCAAAAAGTCCCTACTTTTAAGCACTATTCCTTTAGCAATAAATGCCAAAATTCCATTTGCCTTCCTTATTACCGGTTCTACCTGTATACTAGTTTTCGGCGATTCATGTACGAGGAAACATAGAAACATAGAAAATAGGAGCAGGAGTAGGCCATTCGGCCCTTCGAGCCTGCTCTGCCATTCATTATGATCATGGCTGATCATCCAACTCAATAGCCTGTTCCTGCTTACGCCCCATACCCTTTGATCCCTTTAGACCCAAGAGCTATATCTAACTCCTTCTTGAAAACATACAATGTTTTGTCCTCAACTGCTTTCTGTGGTAGTGAATTCCACAGGCTCACCACTCTCTGGGTGAAGAAATTTCTCCTCATCTCAGTCCTGAAAGGTTTACCCCATATCCTTAGACTATGACCCCTGGTTCTGGACTCCCCCACCATCGGGAACATCCTTCCTGCATCTACCCGGTCAAGTCCAGTTAGAATTTTATAGGTTTCTATGAAGAGCAGATATCTACCCCCCTCATTCTTCTGAACTCCAACGAATATAATCCCAACCGACTCAATCTCTCCTCATACGTCAGTCCCACCATCCCAGGAATCACCCTGGTAAACCTTCGCTGCATTCCCTCTATAGCAAGCACATCCTTCCTCAGATAAGGAGACCAAAACTGCACACAATATTCCAGGTGTGGCCTCACCAAGGCCCTGTATAATTGCAGAAAGATATCCCTGCTTCTGTACTCAAATCCTCTCGCTATGAAGGCCAACATACCATTGGCCTTTTTTACCGCATGTTGCACCTCCATGCTTACCTTCAGCGACTGGTGTACGAGAACACCCAGGTCTTGTTGCATATTCCCCTCTCTCAGTTTATAGCCGTTCAGATAATAATCTGCCTTCCTGTTTTTGTTACCAAAGTGGATAACCTCACATTTATCCACATTATACTGCATCTTCCATGCATTAGCCCACTCATTCAACTTGTCTAAATCACCCTGAAGCCTCTCTGCACTCTCCTCACAACTCACCCTCCCACCCAGTTTTGTGTCATCTGCAAATTTGGTGATATTACATTTAGTTCCCGCATCTAAATCATGAATGTATGCTGTGAATAGCTGGGGTCATAGCACCGATCCCTGCGGTACCCCACTAGTCACTGCCCGCCATTCGGAGAAAGACCCATTTATCCCTATTCCTTGTTTCCTGTCTGCCAACCAATTTTCTATCCATCGCAATACACTACCCCCAATCCCATGCGCTTTAATTTTACACGCTAATCTCTTATGTGGGACTTTGTCGAAAGCCTTCTGAAAGTCCAAATAAACCACATCCGCTGGCTCCCCTCATCAACTCTACTAGTTACATCCTCGAATAATTCTAGTAGATTTGTCAAGTATGATTTCCCTTTCGTAAATCCATGCTGACTCTGCCTGATTCTACCACTGCTCTCTCAATGCTCTGCTATAAAATCTTTGCTAATGGACACTAGAATTTTCCCCACTACCAACGTCAGGCTGACTGGTCTATAATTCTCTGCTTTCTCTCTACCTCCCTTTTTAAATAGTGGGGTTACATTAGCTACCTTCCAATCTGTAGGAACTGTTCCAGAGTCTATAGAATCTTGGAAGATGACCACCAGTGCATCCACTGTTTCTAGGGCCACTTCGTTAAGTACTCTGGGATGCATACCTTCAGGCCTTAGGGATTTAACGGCCTTGAATCCCATCAATTTCCCCAACACCATTTCTCTACTAATACTGATTTCTTTCAGTTCCTCGCTCTCACTAAGCCCTGTGTTCCCCAACATTTCTGGTATGATATTTGTGTCCTCCTTTGTGAAGACAGAACCAAAGTATGCATTTAGTTGGTCAGCCATTTCTTTATTCCCCATAATAAAATCCCCTGTTTCTGACTGTAAGGGACCTATATTTGTCTTCACCAATCTTTTTCTCTTCACATACCTATAGAAACTTTTACAGTCAGTTTTTATCTTCTCTGCAAGCTTGTTCTCGTACTGTATTTTCCCCTTCTTATTCAATCTCTTGGTCCTCCTTTGCTGAATTCTAAATTGCTCCCAATCCTCAGGTCTGTTGTTTTTCCTGGCAAATTTATATGCCTCTTCATTGGATCTAATACTATCTCTAATTTCCCTTGTAAGTCATGCTTTGGCTACCTTTCCCATTTTACTTTTGTGCCAAACAGAGATAAACAATTGTTGCAGTTTATTCATGCGCACTTTAAATGTTTGCCATTGCCTTTCCACTATCATCCCGTTAAGTAATATTTCCCAATCTGTCATGGCCAATTCGCGCCTCACACCTTCGTAGTTTCCTTTACTAAGATTCAGGACCCCAGAGGACACCCAGATCCCTCTGCACCAAAGCACTCTGAAGTTTCTCTCCATTTAGATAATAATTTGCCTTTCTATTCTTCCGACCAAAATGGATAACCTCACACTTATCCATGTTAAACTCCATCTGCCAAATTTTGGCCCATTCACCTAACCTATCCATATTCATTTGTAAATTTCTTATTTCTTTATTGCAACTTACCATACCACCTATTTTAGTGTCATCTGCAAATTTGGCTATAGTACCTTCCATGCCTGCATCCAGGTCATTGATATAGATTGTAAATAGTTGGGGCTGTTAAAAAAAGCAAGCGAGGAAATAGCAGAAGGTCTAACCATCATTTTCCAGTCCTCACCGGATACAGTTGTGGTGCCGGAGGATTGGAGAACTGCTAACATTGTACCTCTCTTTAAAAAGGGAGTGAAGGATAGACCGAATAATTACAGGTCAGTTAGTCTAACCTCATAGTGGGAAAATTATTGGAATCTATTCTGAGAGACAGGATAAGCTGTCACTTGCAAAGGCACAGGTTAATCAAGGATAGTCAGCATGGATTGGTTAAGGGAAGATCTTGTTTGACCAACTTGATCGAATTTTTTGAAGAAGTAACAAGGAAGATAGATGAGGGTGGTGCACTTGATGTGGTCCACATGGATTTTAGCAAGGCTTTTGACAAGGTCCCACATGGCAGACTGGTTAAAAAAATAAAATCCCATGGGATCCAGGGAAATGCAGCAAGGTGGATACAAAATTGGCTCAGTGGCAGGAAACAAAGGGTAATTGTTGACAGGTGTTTTTGCGACTGGAGGGCTGTTTCCAGTGGCATTCCGCAGGGCTCAGTATTGGGTCCCCTGCTTTTTGTAGTATATATTAACGATTTGGATGTAAATGTAGGGGGCATGATCAAGAAGTTTGCAGACAACACAAAGATTGTCCGTGTGGTAGATAGGGAGGAGGATAGATGTAGGCTGCAGGAAGATGTTGAATGTCTGGTCAGATGGGCAGAAAAGTGTCAAATGGAATGCAACCTGGAGAAGTGTGAGGTGATGCATTTGGGGAGGTCAAACAAGGCAAAGGAATGCATAATTAATGGGAAAATACTGAGAAGTATAGAGGAAGTGAGGGACCTTGGAGTGAATATCCACAGATCCCTGAAGGTAGCAGGACAGGTCGATAACATGGTTAAGAAGGATTATGGAATCCTTTCCTTTACTAGCTGAGGTATAGAATATAAGAGCAGGGAACTGTATAACTCATTGGTTAGGCCACAACTTGAGTGCTGTGTGTAGTTCTGGTCATTTCATTACAGAAAGGATGTAAATGCACTAGAGAGGGTACAGAGGAGATTTATGAGAATATTGCCAGGACTGGAAAAGTGCAGCTATGAGGAAAGATTGGATAGGCTGGGGTTGCTCTCCTTGGAACAGAGAAGACTGAGGGGAGATCTGATTGAAATGTACAAAATTTTGAGGGGTCTGGATAGAGTGGATGTGAAGGGTCTATTCACCCTAGCAGAGAGGTCAGTGATGAGAGGGCATAGATTTAAAGTGATTGGTAGAAAGATTAGAGGGGAGATAAGGAAAAACCTTTTCACTCAGAGGGTGGTAAGGGTCTGGAACTCACTGCCTGAAAGGATAGTTGAGGCAGAAACCCTCACCTCATTCAAAAGGAATCTGGATATGCACCTCAAGTGCCATAATCTGCAGGGCTACGGACCAAATGCTGGAAGGTGGGATAAGAATAGGTGGATCGTTTTTCGCCCAGCACAGACACGATGGGCCAAGTGGCCTCTTTCTGTGCTTAAACTTTCTATGATTCTATGATACTAAGGGCAGCAGATGCATGGGAACACCATCACCTGCAAGTTCCACTCTAAGCCACATACCATCCTCACTTGGAACTATATCACCGTTCCTTCACTGTCACTGGGTCAAAATCCTGGAACTCCCTTCCTAACAGCACTGTAGGTGTACCTACACCCCAAGGACTACAGTGGTTCAAGAAGGCAGCTCACCACCACCTTCTCAAGGGCAATTAGGGATGGCCTAGCCAGCAACGTCCACATCCCATGAATGAATAAAAATAAATACTACTCTGTGCTTTCAATTGAATCTTCAAAATTACACAAGGAAAATAACTTGCTAAATGTCTTCATATGGTACTATAAAGCCAAGCCCTCACACACTGGTCAATCTTTACTGAAGAGTCATGTATGGAACAATTGCTGACACAGTTCATGGACTTTATGCCTTATCACTTTGTGCTCCTGGTAACTCGTGTTAAGTCTCATAAATCCCTGTGGTTCTCCTCTCTATTATCTGTGGATCTCCTGTCCAATCCCTGTGTATCTTCTTCCTATTCCCTTTGGATCTCCTCTCCATTCCCTGTGGACCCCCTCTCTATTCCTTGTGCATCTCCTCTCTATTCTGTGTGGATCTGCTCTCGAGTGGCAAATGTGACACCCTTGTTCAAGAATGGGTGTAAGGACATTCCTAGTAACTACATGCCGGTCAGTTTACGATCATTGTTGGGTAATATTTTAGATACAATAATCAGGGAAAAAAATCAACAGGCACTTGGAGAGCTTTCAGTTAATTAAGGAGAGCCAGTGTGGATTTGTAAAAGGCAGATAGTGCTTGACTAGTCGAATTGCATTTTTTTATGAAGTAACAGAGAAGATTGATGAAGGGAATTCAGTGGATGTAAAAGGCTGGTTAACAAAATTGAGGCTTATGGTACAGGAGAGTGAGTGTCAGCTTGGGTAAAGAATTGGCTTAAGGACAGAAACCACTGAGTTGTGGTAAATGGTTGTTTTTCAGACTAGAGAATGGTCGACAGTGGTATTCCCCAAGGTTCAGTGCTAGGAACACTGCTTTTTTGAGATATATAAATGACTTTGATATTGGAATACAGAATAAAACTTCAACATTTGCCAGTGATAACAAACTTGGAGGTGTGGCAGACAGTGAGGATGACACCAATTGACTGCAACATGACATAGACAGGCTAGCAGAATCGGCAGGCAAGATGGAATTTAATACAGAGAAGTGTGAGGTAATGCATTTTGGCAGAAGGGATAGGGAGAGGTAATATAGACTAAATGGTACAGTTCTAAAGAGTGATTAGGGACAGAGGGACCTGGGGGTTCATGTGCATAGATCTTTGAAGGTGGTAGGACATATTGAGAGAATAGTTAGCAAAGCATATGGGATCTTGGGCTTCATAAATAGAAGTATTAAGTGCAAAAGCAGGGAAATAATGCTGAACTTTGATAAAGCACTGGTTAGGCCACCACTAGAGTACTGCATCCAGTTCTCATCACCACACTTAAGGAAGAATGTGAGGGTCCTTGAGAAGGTGCAGAGGAGATTTACCAGAATGGTTGCAGGGATGATGGATTTTAGGCTACGAGGTTAAGTTGGAAAAGCTGGCATTGTTCTCCTTGGAACAAAGGAGATTGAGGGGAGACTGAGTGGTGTACAAGATTATGACAGGTTTGGATAAGGTAGACAAAGAAAAGCTGTTCCCATCAGCTGATGGTACAAATCATTTCTATTCCCAGTGGGTTCAATCCCACTTCCTATGGATCTCCATGCAGTTTGCTATAGTTCAATGGAAATTTGATGTGAGACTCAAGCTAAATCCATTTTTGTGAGTCTTATATTTTCTTGCTGTGAGTCAGATTACAACTACCTTGGGTCTCAGGCAGAGCAATGTGAAGCTCCTACGATATTGGGTGAGCTTTACGAGAGCTCTGTGTGACCCCAAGCCAGCTCAGCATGCACATGTTTGATAAGAAAGCTCAATGTCTCCACATTCATGCACCAGCACTGGGGATAATGGCTTCCCAAAATATACATGTCAATGTAAAATCTTAAAAATACAATTCTAAAAGTAAAAAAATGAATAAAATTGTAAAATGCAAGAGCACTCCCTATGTTGTGTTTATAATATTTACAGCTGGGTGATTTATCTACCTCCGAGAGTGCACTGATTTGCTTGTTCGTGGAAAATTCCTTTATGCTACATTTAGCACAGTTGCTGTTAAAACATTTTGCACCAAGGAATCAACCAGCATTTTACCAAAGGGAATTACACCCCAGGAGTAAAAGGGACACCAATAGGTGGAATTGATCCAATTCTTTGAATACCTTGGCCCTGAGGCTAAGTTCCATGCTAAGCGCATGTGCTTGCCAAATCAATGAGAAATCGAGCTGAGTATCAGGCCCCTTACAGAGCCTTTACAGAACAACTGTGTTGAAAAAGAAAGAACTTGTTTTTATGCAGCATATTCTCATCCCACCGGCCGTCCATGTCTCCGCTATAAAGACGTCTGCAAACGCGACATGAAATCGTGTGACATTGATCACAAGTCGTGGGAGTCAGTTGCCAGCATTCGCCAGAGCTGGCGGGCAGCCATAAAGACGGGGCTAAAATGTGGCGAGTCGAAGAGACTTAGTAGTTGGCAGGAAAAAAGACAGAGGCGCAAGGGGAGAGCCAACTGTGCAACAGCCCCGACAAACAAATTTCGCTGCAGCACCTGTGGAAGAGCCTGTCACTCCAGAATTGGCCTTTATAGCCACTCCAGGCGCTGCTCCACAAACCACTGACCACCTCCAGGCGCATATCCATTGTCTCTCGAGATAAGGAGGCCTAAAAGAAAGAAAATCTCATCCAAGGGATGTAGGACTTCAGTTATGTGGAGAGACTGGACAAACTGTGACTGTTCTCCTTAGCGCAGAGAAGGCTAAGTGGAGATTTAATTGAGATGTTCAAAATCATGAATGTTTTTGATGGAGTAGACAAGGAGAAACTGTTTCATCTGGCAGGAGGGTTAATAACTAGAGGGCACAGGTTTAATGTAATTATCTGGGGGGGGGGAGATGGGACATTTTTTTACCCAGTGACTTATGATCTGGAATACACTGCCTGAAAGGGTGGTGGAAGCAGATTCAATAATAACTTTTAAAAGGAAAGTGAATAAATCCTTGAAAAGGAAATAGTTCCATGACAATGGAGAAAGAACAGGAGAGCGGGACTTTTGGAAAGAGCTGGCACAGGCACAGTGAGCCAAGCTTCTGTACTGTTTGATTCTATGAATGTACATTCAATGGATTACGTTTGATGTACATTCACCATTGTGGATAGAATATGGTACTCTAATGTTTACAGATCTGTTATGGTCCCAGAAGTTGCCTGGCATAGCAAGTTATGAAATTGAATTGAATTCATCAAATCTGTCGGCTCGTACTGGGATAAAAATGATTATGAAGGCTGCTGGAGTGTCATAAAAACCCAATGGTTCACTAATGATTTTTTGGGAAGGAGACCTACCATCCCAATCAAGTCAGGCTGATATTTGACTCCAGTCCTATTCCTACTGCCCTCTGAAATGGCCACTCAATTGCTCAGGGTAACCAGGGGTGGACAATTGCTAAATCTGCAGATGAAATATATTATAAATGTTACACATGGGAAACACAACAGCTAATTTGTGCATGACAAAGATTTTACAAAAAGCAGTTGAATTCCTTTTTGATGGTAATAATTGAAGCAGGGAGGTTCACTAAAAGAACACCATGTTTCTCATTGAATAAAATAATGGAAGCTTTCAATGTATCTGAACTAACTAACTGGGCTTTGGTTTAACATATTAAGCCTTGATAAGGGTGTTAGCTGTAAGTCAATGATATCACTCTCATTTCCAAGTCCGAAGGCACCTCAGGAAAGATGTATTGGTCTTGGAGTGGGCGCACTTCAGATTTATCGGAATGCTACCGGGGCTTAAAGATTTAAATTTTGAGACTAAGTTGCATAAACTAGGCTTGCATTGCCCTGAATATAGATTAAGAGTTGATCTAATTGAGCTGTTTAAGATGATCAGAGGAGCTGATAGCATCGAAACTATTTCCTTTGGTGGGGGAGTCCAGAACAAGGGGAAATAATTTTAAAATTCAAACTAGGGGTGACGTCAGGAAACACTTTTTCACATAAAGGGTAGTGGAAATCTGGAACTCTCTCCCCCAAAAAGCTGGTGGTCAATTGAAACTTTCAAAATTGAGATTGATTGGTTTTTGTTAGGCTAGAGTATTAAGCGATGAAGATCTAAGGCGGGTAGATGGACTTTCGATGCAGATCAGCTACGATCTAACTGAATGGTGGGACAGGCTTGAGGGGCTAAATGGCCTGCCCCTTATCTTATGTTCCTATAAACTTGGTTTGTATTCCCTTGAGCTTTGAAGGTTGAGGGGTGATCCAATTGGGATGTTTAAAATGATAGAGGGCTTTGATAGGGTAGATACAGAGCAGCTATTTTCTCCAGTGGGAAAGGCACAACAAGGGGCGCAAATTAAAATTAGAACTAGGCTGTTACCGGAGTGAAATCAGGAAGCAGTTTATCACACTAAGGGTGATAGAAATCTGGCATTCTCTCCCGCAAAACACTGTGGATGCTGGATCAGTTGAAATTTTCACGATTGAGATTAACATATTTTTGTTAGGTAAGGGTTATAAGGATATGGATCAAAGATGGGTAAACAGACTTGAGGTACAGTTTAGCCATGATCTAATTAAATGGTTCGAGGGCCTGAATGGCCGACTCCTTTACCTATGTTCCTATAACTCAGGGGTGTGAGTGCTACAGTCTGATCCAGGTTGATACTGAAAGGTGAGCATACAGAAAGAAAAACTACATGCCCACTTCAGTTTCCTCATTTGAAGGTGACCAATCAGTTTATGCCAGTCATTGTTTAAGATGCTATCAACATGGTTTGTTTGCTCACATCAGAGAGAAAAGAAAGAACTTGCATTTATACAGCACCTTTCGCAATTTCAGGCCAGTCCAAAGTGCTTCATATGCAATGTACTTTTGAAGTGTAGTCACTGTTGTAGGAAGCATGGCTGCCAATTCACCCACAACAAGATCCCACAAATAGCCGTGAGTAAAATGACCAGATAATTTGTTTCTAGTGATGTTGCTTGAGGGCTAAATATTGTCCAGGACATTTGGAGAACTCCCAGCTCTTCTTAGAAATAGTGCCATGAGAGCTTTTATGCCCACCTGACAGGACAGACTCAGTTTAATGGCTCAACTGAAAGATTCTTTCAGTACGACACTGGAGTGTCAGCCTAGATTATGCGTTCAAGTCTTATGTACGTGCTAAAGATGTAGAGAAAGGTTGGGAAGTTCCTGAACTAATAATTGTTGGAAAATGTCCTAAAGGGCATTGGAATGAGGCCCAGAGGTAACGTCATCAGGATTTCAATCTGGTGTCATAACACCTCAAAATATAAAAAGCTTTATTACCTTACAACTATTAATAGAAGGAATGCAAATGTTTTCATCGTGGAAGAGTCAGGAGGACCCATCTATAAATAGGTGGAAATTGAACTTGCCTTAGAAAGAATCACTGCTTGATTGGCCTGTGTGTAAATGTTGTGGTCCAATTCATTCACACCATTGAGCTACATGCTTGAATCACTGGCCTGTTTTGGGGTAGTTGAAAACACTCAGGACTGCTTTACAATTAGTTACATTATTCCAGCCTAAGGATAATAAATCTAAGTCAGGATTTCCCCACCTGATCATTAGCCAGTGATCTTACTGAAAAGTGCATGTGGGAATCAGGGCCAATTAATGCTTGGGCAATGGGAGCCCTGCCTATGGGCCCTCAGTAAAAGTTACCATAATGCAGAAACACTGCATACAACTGTGGCAGTAACAACAACTTGCATTTATGCACTACCTTTAATGTAGTAAAGCATCCCAAGGTACTTCAAGTAGTGTTATCAGACAAAATTTGACACTGCGCCACATAAGGGGATATTAGGATAGGTGGCCAAAAGAAGTGGGTTTTAAGGATCATCTCAGATCAGCTCAAGTTTATGGAAGGTGGAAGATGCAAAGCCAGCCAAAGAGCATTCAAATAATTGAAGCAAAATACTGCAGATGTTGGAAATCTGAAATAAAAACAAAAAATGCTGGAAATACTCAGCAGGTCTGGCAACATCTGTGGAGAGAGAAGCAGAGTTAAAGTAGGCAGGTCACAGTGATGGAGAGGCTATGGGTTTGGAAGCTCAACTCAGGGTCACATAGAGTGCTGATGTTGCGAACAGTCTGGTTCAGCCTCACAGTGGCCAGGGTGAGCGATGGAGTTGGTCACTAGGGTACTGAGTTTGTAGCGGGCACCGAAGACAGTGGCCTCAGGTATCCAGATATCTAATTGGAGGAAATTTCTGCTTATGCAGTCCTAGATGTCGGACAAGCAGTGGGGGAGCCGAGAGAGCTGAGGAAGAGATGGGTGAAGGAGAGGCATTGGCGGAGGATGGTGTGGTCAACAGTATCAAAGACTGCAAACAGGCAGAGGATAAGGAAAGATAGTTTACTACAGTCATCTAGGATGTCATTTCTGACTTTGATAAGGGCCATTTCAGTGCAGGGGTGGAAATGTGGCTGGAGGGGTTACACAAAGGATGAGCATGGATTTGGGAGACGACAAAAGCATTCAATGACTTTGGAGAGGAAAGGGAAGCTGCAGATGGGACTGCAGTTCCGAAGAAGGGTTGCTGACCCGAAACGTTAACTCTGCTTCTCTTTCCACAGATGCTGCCAGACCTGCTGAGTGATTCCAGCATTTCTTGTTTTTGTTGCAGATGGGACTGTAGTTTGCAAGGACAGAGAGGTCAAGCAATTTTATTAAGGGTCGTGTATTGTGATACGATTGGCATTATATGTAATCATTCTACAGGCCAATTCTTCAGGCATTTATTACATGCTTGGGTTTTAATGCATTGGAGGGGTTGTGCAGGGTAGGTGTGGAGGTGCCCCGAAAGTTCTGTTTGATTCCCTGCCACTTCTCTGTCAGTCTTGAAGGAATTCTTTTCTGCTATTAATTGTGATTTTTATTTGCCCCTTTAATCTGCATTGTACTTTTCCCTTTTCTCTGTGACTGTATTTGCTGGTTTCACAGCCACGTTATTCTTTCCTCATGCTGGCCCCCAGCTCTGACAACATGTCTCTCCTAAATCTCCCGAGGCTTGCAGACCCATTGTGTTTTTCAAGCATTGTTTGTTTTTATTGCCAGTTTCAGAGATCCCAAGCTTTCTTTTCGCCTGCATTATACTCATGACTACACTTCAAAAGCACTTTATTAGCTGTAAAGCACTAAGGGACATCCTGAGGTAGTGAAAGGCATTTAATTACAAGTTCCTCTTTCGTTTTATTTCTGCTGCCAAGTAGGAAAGCCAACCCTATTTGGACACATTCCTGGAGGTTTAAATTACATGACAACTCACCTTGCCCACACATTCCCGTCTTTGGCTGCACTCCACATTCATCCTCACAGTGCCCCACCTTTCCCAGCCAATTGGAAAGTGAATTAGTTATCTAGTTGGATGATTCTTGTATGTCGGTCAAACAGCCTTTCGTTTCCATCTCCAGTATATTTTATAACTATTAAATGAAAGTATTCTAAGAGAATGAACATAAGAACAGGAAAATTAGGAGCAGCAGTAGGCCATTTGGCCCTTCCAGCCTTCTCCACTGTTCAACAAAATCAGGGCTGACCTTCTACCTCAATTCCACCTTCCTGCACTATCCGTCCATATCCCTTAGTTCCCTTAGTACCCAAAAGTCCATCGACCTCTGTCTTCACTATACTCAATGACTGAGTATCCACAGCTCTCTGGGGTAGAGAATTCCAAAGATTCATAACTCTTTGAGTGAAAAAATTTCTCTGGACGTGAAGGCTTTGGAGAGGGTACAGAAGAGGTTTACCAGGATGTTGCCTGGTCTGGAGGGCATTAGCTATGAGGAGAGGTTGGATAAACTCGGATTGTTTTCACTGGAACGACGGAGGTGGAGGGGCGACATGATAGAGGTTTACAAAGTTATAAGTAGCATGGACAGAGTGGATAGTCAGAAGCTTTTTCCCAGGGTGGAAGAGTCAGTTACATGGGGACATAGGTTTAAGGTGAGAGGGGCAAAGTTTAGAGGGCATGTGCCAGGCAAGGTCTTTACACAGAGGGTGGTGAGTGCCTGGAACTTGTTGCCGGGGGAGGTGGTGGAAGCAGGTACCATAGAGACGTTTAAGAGGCATCTTGACAAATACATGAATAGGATGGGAATAGAGGGATACGGACCCCGGAAATGCAGAAGGTTTTAGTTTAGGCAGGCATCAAGATCGGAGCAGGGTTGGAGGGCCGAATGGCCTGTTTCTGTGCTGTACTGTTCTTTGTTCCTCATCTCTGTCCTAAATGGCAAACCCCTTATTCTGAGTCTGTGACCTCCTGTTCTAGATACCCAACTGGGGGACATAAAATGAAAATAACACATAATTCTTTTTTAATGCCCCTTTGATTTTTCTCCCAGGCTTGCTTCCAGCTGGGTCCTAGAGAATCATAGAACTCCTGGAGACTCCAGGACAATTTTGGAGGGTTGGCAGGAACACTCAGCCTGTTCTGTAATGGCTAGCAGTGTCCCAAAAGCCAGCATCTAGTGGTTATGAGTGTTTAGCCAGCTTTGCGTGTCAGCTGTGGCTCAGTTGGTAGCACTCTCTCCTCTGTGTTGAAGACTGTGCGTTCAAGTCCCATTCCAAGACTTGAGCACAAAAATCAAGGCTGACATTCCAATGCAGTACTGAGGGAGTGCGCTCTGTCAGAGGTGCTGTCTTTCAGATAAGATGTTAAACTGAGGCCCCTTCTGCCTTCTCAGGTGCAGATAAAAGATCCCATGGCAGAATTTTGAAGAAGAGCAGGGGAGGGCCAAAATTTATCCCTCAATCAACATCACAAACACTGACTGTCTGGTCATCATCACATTGATTTTTGTGGGATCTTGCTGTGTGCGGGTTGGCTGCTGCATTTCCTACATTGCAACAGTGGCTACACTTTCAAAGTACTTCATCAGCTGTAAAGCACTTTGGGACATTCTGTGGTTGTGAAGGGCGAATGTAAATGCAAGTCTTTCCTTTCTTACAAATGCCCTCCCTCCTCAAGTTTCCCAAACTCACCTCCCCATAGCCAATCGTTTCAGGAGCTGAGTGAAGCTGTGATTTCTGTTCCTCACTTTGTTGCTTCAAGTGTTCTGATGCTTATCACCAACACATCATTTTCACATTACTATATTTTTTATTTTTTTGATGGGATGTGGGGATTACTGATTAGGCCATCATTCCTAACTGACCTTGAGAAGGTGATAGCGAGTCACCTTCTTGAACTCTGTGGTCTATATGCTATAGGTACACCCACAGTGCTGTTAGGAAGGGAGTTCCAGGATTTTGACCCAACGAGGGTGAAGGAACAGTGATATAGTTCCAAGTCAGGATGCTGTGTGGCTTAGAGGGGAACTTGCAGGTGGTGGTGTTCCTATGCAACTGCTGCCCTTGTCCTTCTAGGTGGCAGAGGTCGCGGGTTTGGAAAGTGCTGTCAAAGGAGCCTTGGTGAGTTGCTGCAGTGCATCTTGTAGACGGTATACACTCCTGCTACTGTGCGTCAGTGGTGGAGGGAGTGAATATTTAAGGTCGTGAATAGGGTGCCAATCAAGCGGGCTGCTTTTTCCTGGATGGTGTTGAGCTTTTTGAATGTTGTTGAGCTGCACTGATCCAGGCAAGTGGAGAATATTCTATCACACTCCTGATTTCTACCTTGTAGATGCTGGACAGGCATTGGGGAGTCATGAGGTGAGGTACTTGCTGCAGAATTCCCAGCCACTGACTTGATCTTGTAGCCACAGCATTTATGTGACGGGTCTATTTCAATTTTGGTCTTTGGTAACTTCCAGGACATTTATGGTGGGAGGTTCAGCGATGGCAATACCATTGAATTTCAAGGGGAGATAGTTTCTCTCTTGTTAGAGATTGCCTGGCACTTGTGTGGCATGAGCGTTACTTGCCACTTATCAGCCCAAGGCTGAATGTTGTCCAGGTCTTGCTTCATGTAGGCACAGACTGCTTCAATATCTGAGGAGTTGCGAATGGTACTAAACATTGTGCAATCATCAGTAAACATCCCCACTTCTGATCTTATGATGGGGGAAGGTCAATGATGAAGCAGTTGAAGATGGTTGTGCCTAGGACACTGCCCTGAGATTGTAAGTTGCAGGCACTCAAAGCACTGGAGAAGTACCACCAGAGGTGCCTCCGTAAGATCCTCCAAATGCAGTGGCAAGAAAGAGGTCCAACAGCAAAGTTTTCTACCAAGCCAACATGCCCAGCACTGGGCACCAGTCACCCTAAACTAGTTCCACTGGGCGGGTCATGTCATTCACATGCCTGACACCAGACTCCCGAAGCAGCTATTCTATTCAGAACTTGGTCACAGCAGGAGACTCCCAGTAGGACAGCAGAAATGCTTTAGAGATGTCCTCAAAGTATCCATGAAGAGATGAAACATCCCCATCAACTCATGAGTGTCCCTGGCTCAGGACTGTCCTAGATGGAGAAAGCTCATTCAGGAAGGCACCTAGAGGGACTTCGTTGGGAACATGCGGAGGTAAAAGTTGAGGCATCAGAGGCAGCGCACAAACCTCCAAACTACTCATCTACCTGACCCCTCAAGCACCACCTGCCCCTTATGTGGCAGCGTCTGCAGATCACACATTGGACTTATCAACCATCTCAGAACCCATTGAACCAAAGTGGACGCAAGTCATCCTCAATCCCGAGGGACTGCCTAAGAAAACCCTGAGGAACTGCTGCAGTGATGCCCTGGGACTGAGATGTTCGGCTTCCAACAACCACAATCATCTTCCTTTGCACCAGGTATAACTCCAACCAGTGGAGAGTTTTCCCCTCGATTCCCATTGACTCCAGTTTTGCTATACTCAGTCAAATGCTGCCTTGATGTCAAGGGCAGTCATTCACACCTCACCTTTGGAGTTCAGCTCTTTTGTCCATATTTGGACCAAGGCTATAATGAGGTCATGAGCTGAGTGGTCCTGGCGGAACCCAAACTCAACATCACTGAGCATTGTCTGTGTCTCCCCACAAATGCATAAGGGGTTTGTACTGAGGCCCCAGCGGTGGAGGTTGGCTGCGCAGGGGCCCTGGCCTGAATCTGTTCAGCAAGGACCATTCTCGCCGTGGTAGTTCAAAGCCTGCCATTTGACTGATGGGGTTTGTCGTAAGGAACTTGTTAGTGACTTCCCTTGTTTCGCATTCCTCGATCCAAAGGATATCTGTTGGTAGATCTTGATCAGGAAAGTTGCACCAAATGGGGCGCTGAGATGGAAGGCAGGCAGTAGGTGGATTGAACATGTCATTATGGACTGGTAAATTAGGTGCAGCACAGATGGTTTCAACCAGCTTGTGGGTTTTCGTCAGTTGGCAGATGTGTGGGGGAGTGATGTTTGCGAGGGCGGGAAGCCGGGGAGGGATGTTGAGTGGAGGGTTCCAGTTATGATGCGCATTGTTACATTCAATTGAGTATCAACAAGATGTTTGTGTGATGACCTATGCCAGGCAGGTGCACAATACTCTGCTGCTGAGTATGATAGGGTAAGTGCTGAAGTATTGTGGCTCAGTGCCCCATGTAGATCCAGCAAGTTTGGTAATAGGTTGTTTCTGGTTTTGACCTTTGCTGCTGTTTTCTTCAGATGCTTCTGGAAGGACAATGTCACTCACAAGTATGTTGGATTGGGATCATGCTTTAGTCTCCGACCATTCACGTAGACCATTCAAATAGATACACAATTCTTTTTTGGCACAGGATTGTGGAGGTGGAGTACACTGGATATAGATTTAGAGGGATTTAATGTGAGACGCCATGTGCTGCAGTGATCTGTCAACTTTGTAACGTCTTCGTTAAGGATCTGGTCCAGGGTGCAGAAGGATGGAGCTTGGGTGGCACAACAGATATCATCAGCATAGGTGAACTTGTGAGATGTGGTTGTTGGCAGGTTATTTGTATATATGTTGAACAGTGTTGGGGCTAGCACGGAGCCCTGTGATAGTCCATTGGCCAGTATTCTCCATGTACTTCTCCCTTGTCCAAGGTGGTCTCTAAAACACCTGTTGCGAAGGAATGTTTCAACAACTGTCCCGACACAGGTTGGAAGCACTCTGGACAGCTTTAGGAGCTGGCCAATGTGCTTCACTGTATCATAGGTAGCTGTGAGGTCCAGTAGCACTATGCCTGTCTTCAGGTTCTTTTGGAAGCCATTTTCGATGTAGGTGGTGAATGCCAGACCTTGATCACATGTGCTGCACCCCTATGGAATCCCGCTTTCCATTTCATAGCACTCTCAACAATCCCTTCCATCACTTTTCTGATGTTCGAGAGTAGACTGATGAAGCAGTAATTGGCTGGATTAGATTTGTCCTTTTTGTGGACAGGACATACCTGGGCAATTTTCCACATTGTCGGGTAGATGCCAGTATTGTCACTCTGCTGGAACAACTTGGCTAGGGGCATGGCTAGTTCTGGAGTACAAGTCTTCAGCAGTACAGCCAGGATATAGCCTTTGCTGTATCCAGTGCACCCAACTATGTCTTGATATCACATGGAGTGAATCAAATTGGCTGAAGACTGGCATCTGTGATGCTGGGGACTTCAGGAGAATGTCATGATGGATCATCCACTTCTGGCTGAAGATGGTTGCAAATGCTTCAGCCTTGTCTTTTGCACTGATGCACTGGGGCTGTGCCGTCATTGAGGATGAGGATGTTCATGGAGTCTCCTCCTCACATTACTTGAGTAATTGTCCGCCATCATTCATGACTTAATATGTCAGGTCTGCATAGCTTTGATCTGATCCGTTGGTTGTGGGATCGTTTAACTCTGTCTATTGCATGCTGCTTCCGCTATTTTGTATGCATGTAGTCCTGTGTTGTAGCTTCACCTGGTTGGCACCTCATTTCTAGGTATGCCTGGTGCTGCTCCTGGAATGTGCTCCTGCACTTCTCATTGAACCAGTGGTGGTCCCCTGGTTTGATGGTAATGGTACAGTGAGGGATATGCTGGACCATAAGGTTACAGATTGAAGTGAAATAGAATTCTGCTGCTGCTGATGGCCCACAGTGCCTCATGGATACCCAGTTCTGAACTGTGAGATTGGTTCTGAATCTCTCACATTATTCTTATTGGGCTATTGCATGTTATTGGCAGTGAATTGTTTTGTTGAACAGTATTTGAATGCATGTTTGTAATTGTTGAGTCCTTCCTGCTCATTGTGCTAAATGTAGATGTCGAATCACAGCTTAGATTAGGTAACAACTTGTAGCTTGATCTGCATGTTTGATGCTTTCACACTTTTCAGACCAGGAAGCCACTTTCAGACGTTTGGTCCTCTTCATCATGACATTAGCAGGTAAAGTTCTAGATGAATTAGGACACACAGAAGACCACATGTAGGTTGTTATCAATTTCCCAGAATCCCTCAAGAACCAGGGTCCAAATAGATGGATATTCCTTGCCAAAGTCACCTCCAACGTCCATGATACTGTGATAATCCCAGAGGTTGGGCGGCATTCCAAAGTCATTGTTATCCGAAAGCCAAGAAAATTGGCCACGATCCCAAAACCACCATCTTTTGCCCTTCTGTCTAGGGTCTACAAGTTAGTCAAACAGATTGCTCTTAACTGGATGAAATCAGTTTTAAAAGCGTCCCTCCCAAACGAGCAGGTGGGCTTTAGGGAAGGAAGCAATGCTCTGACCACATCCTTGTAACTCACTGGCAAAACATTGAGGCAGGGTTTCAGAAGCAGCTGAAGACTGGAACAGCCTTCATAGCTTTGTTGGCAGCATATGACACTGTCTGGTGGGAAGGCCTGCTACAGGAGCTTTCAATAATCATTCAATGCTGCAAAATTCTTAGAATTATTAACACTCTAACAAGCAACTGTAAGTTCCGTGTTTATCTTGGTGACATGACCAGCTGAACACAGAGGGTGGTCTGTCATAGGGGTTGGTGCTGGTGCTAGCACTGGCCTTTTTCAACATCTATACAGTGGACATGCCTTGCACAAAATCTGGAAGTTTGTCTATTCTGATAGCATAGCACTCCTGTGCAAGCACCAGTGTTAGAGGAAACAAGTAGTTCGTGCTCCAGTGACCTGGACCTACTGGAATGCTACTTCTGGACCTGGCACCTCCACCCCAGTCCAGTTGTGTCAGCGTTCCATCTGAACAATAATGCCACCTGGAAAGAACTCTACATTTCCTTCTGCGGAAGGCAATTTATCCATGAGCCCCACCCAAAATACCTGGGTGTTACCCTGGACAGGACTCTCACCTATTGGCCTCAGCTCATCAACAGCAGCCAAAAGGCAAAAACCAGGGTGAGCCAATCTCGAAACTCACTGGAATGCCATGGGGGGAGTATAGCCAGAGCATTCTGCACCACAACAATGGCCCTGGTCAGCTCTGCTGTGGAATACTGTTCTGTCTCATGGTCCTGCAGCTCCCATACAAAATCATGGATGTGCAACTAAACACTGCCATGTGGACAGTGTCAGGTATGCTTAAGTCTGTTATAACTGAATGGCTCCCGATGCCGTCCCACATTGGCCCGCCTGACATTCGCCACAACGCCATTGTGCTCCATGAAATGGAAAAAAATCATGAGCAACACATTCACACAGATTTTTTTTTTAGTTTAGAGATACAGCACTGAAACAGGCCCTTCGGCCCACCGAGTCTGTGCCGACCAGCAACCACCCATTTTATACTAATCCTACACTAATTCCATATTACTACCACATCCCCACCTGTCCCTATATTTCCCTACCACCTACCTATACTAGGGGCAATTTATAAAGGCCAGTTAACCTATCAACCAGCAAGTCTTTGGCATGTGGGAGGAAACCGGAGCACCCGGAGAAAACCCACGCAGACACAGGGAGAACTTGCAAACTCCACACAGGCAGTACCCAGAATTGAACCCGGGTCGCTGGAGCTGTGAGGCTGCGGTGCTAACCACTGCGCCACTGTGCCGCCTACCAAGAAAGCGCTTAAAATCACATCAGCCATTCTGGGAAACAGCAGCGAGTATTCCTGCAGCTGGTGTCAACCCACTATCCAGATGGATGGATTTGTGGTATGCCTGCAGCATAAAAAACTAACACCTCATGATTCATCCAACAGCAGAGGCTTTGATCTCCCTTGAGGACAGTGGACAGTGCTCGACCAAATCCTCACAGAGCATGGACAACACGGCCACTTGCTCCATAATTTGGAAGATGAGGGATGACCCAAGCTGCAATTCTGGCCATGAGTCTCAGACCATGAAAAACATCACATGCCCACTACAATCTTTTGCAGAAGGCGCCTCATTTCTCCATTTGGCATCTCAGGAGACCATTGAATGGATAGACAAACTAAAAATTGCTTTATCCCATCATACAGAAGCAGGAGTAGCTCAGTCTGCACTGGGCTTTACTTCCAATGCCCAAAACTCCCTCCAGAACCTAACTCATTCTCCATGAGACACTCTGAAAGGTGAATGTCACCAGGCTATTCGACCATGCGGTATGTCACAAACAATAGTGAGCCTGTCCTCACCCGGTGCATACACACACCCATTTCCTACCAGGACTCCCTGGATAGTTGTCAAATGTGGGAAGCCTGACTGTTAGTTCCTCTCTCTAACCGGGGCCTAGTCCTAATCCTGGGACAGCTTTCAAATCTGTCGGCTCTGTATCGGCTCAGTACCACACTGGGAAGCCCATTCACCAGCTGAGCCACTGAGGGACTGACGGCTTGTTTGTCTTTTATCATTTACGCATGTAGAGATAAAATTGACAAGAGGTTATCTGATGCTGATAGCTGTTATTGGTTTGAACCTGAGGGCAGACCTGATGGTGAAACTGTGTGCGCAGAACACAGTGTGGAGGATTGGGAAACATTCCAGGCATTAAAGAGAATGTTGGCTGTTTTATGTGTGGAAAATGTGTGGGACCTTACACTCCAGTTTCATAAAGCATGAAATTGTAATTAATATTCAGAAATTGTAATGTGACCAGATTAAAATATAATACCATATTTAGATCTATCCAGCAGGCTGAAAAATGTTGCTACTCCTTATTGGAAAACAGAAACATGGATGTTGCAAGAGAATGCTACCAGCTCCCCCTCACAGCTTCTGAGCTGTAGAGACAGGGCACAGCCTCATATGCCACTTTCAATAGGGGATCTGCTTTCTGGGCTCTCGCCAGAATTTAATGTCATGACCAAATCTGCAGGAGTCCATCAGTATTGCTAAAGGGTCCTCAGGAGTGTACCAACATTGGTAAAGGGTCCCCAGGAGTGTGCCGATATTGGTAAAGGGTCCCCAGGAGTAAAGGCCTGCTCGGGTCTGCAAATGAGACCTGACCCGAGCCCGACAGAACTCCATCCGACCCGAGCCCGACCCGACCAACTTACCTTCTGTTTTTCACTTTTTTCCTTACCTGCACAAGCAAAACCACCTTTAAAATCCAAAGAGTAAATTAACATTAAAGTCGCTTACCTGAGGTGGTGATAGGGCGTGTCCAATCGGGCCCGGCCCGACCAGAGCCCGGCCCGACCTGAGCCCGAATGCCGGACCCGGAAGAGCAACCCGACCCAACCCGAGCCCAACACATGTCATCAGGTTCGGGTCAGGTAGCAGGCCTTTACCCAGGAGTGTGCCAATATTTGCAAAGCATTCCCCAGGAGAGTAAAATATTTATATATTAGAGGATAAAGATGGGATAAAGATAGTGGAGAGAAAGGATCTTAGCTCAGAAAATCAAGAAGTAGAATCAGTTTGGATGGAACTAAGAAACAGCAAGGGGCAGAAAACAGTAGGAGTTGTTTATAGGCCCCTAACTGTAGTTGTAGTGTAGGGGCAAAGTATAAATCAGGAAATCAGAGGCATATGTAATGAGGGTAATACAGTTATCTTGGGGGATGTTAATCTTCATAACGGCTGGGAAAAGCAAATTTGCAGTTATAGTGTGGAGAATGAGTTCATGGAATGCATTCAAGATAGTTTTCCAGATCCTATTAGGAAATCAGCTATTTTAGATCGAGTATTGTGCAATGAGAAAGGGTTAATTAATAACCCTGTAGTAAAGTGGCCTCTAAAGAAGAGTGACCATAGAGTATAAAAAACTTACCTCTGGTAAAAAAAACTGAAAGTGACGTCACAGAAAGCTGTGACCTGATTGGCTGGTAGGGAATTTTTTTTAACTGAATTTGAATATAAAACATCGATAAAAATTGATTAAAACACTAATTAACTAATTATTAAGTAGAGTAACTAAACCAGAGGGAGGAGATTACTGGATTTAGTTTAATATTTATAGTAGGAATCTAGCACTACAATAGTTATAACAATTTAGTAAGGATTTAATAAGTATTTATTTATCTTAAATTAATTTATTAATTAGTGCTAGAAATGACAGTTAGAGGGGTGAAGTGCTTCACCTGTGAGATGTGGGAAGTCTGTGACGCTTCCAGCGTTCCGGACGACTACATCTGCAGGAAGTGTATCCAACTGCAGCTCCTCACAGACCACATGGATCGGTTGGAGCGGCAACTGGATGCACTTAGGAGCATGCAGGTGGCAGAGAGTGTCATAGACAGGAGTTTTAGAGAAGTGGTTACACCCAAGGTGCAGGCAGATAGATGGGTGACCGCTAGAAGGGGCAGGCAGTCAGTGCAGGAATCCCCTGTGGCTATCCTCCTCTCCAACAAGTATACTTTTTTGGATACTGTTGGGGGGGATGACCTATCAGGGGACAACAGAAGCAGCCAGAGCAGTGGCACCACGGCTGGCACTGTTGTTCAGCAGGGAGGGACAAAGCGCAGAAGAGCAATAGTTATAGGGGACTCTATAGTCAGGGGCACAGATAAGCGCTTCTGTAGACGTGAAAGAGACTCCAGGGGGCATTCTGAAGGGGGAGGGTGAACAGCCAGAGGTTGTGGTACACATCGGTACCAACGACATAGGCAGGAAGACTGACGAGGTCCTGCAGGAGGAGTTTAGGGAGTTAGGTAGAAAGTTAAAAGACAGGACCTCTAGGGTTGTAATCTCGGGATTCCTCCGTGTGCCATGTGCCAGTGAGGCTGGAAATAGGAAGATAGTGCAGCTAAACACGTGGCTGAACAGCTGGTGTAGAAGGGAGGGTTTCAGATATCTGGATCATTGGGCTCTCTTCAGGGACAGATGGGACCTGTACAAGAAGGACGGGTTGCATCTAAACTGGAGGGGCACAAATATCCTGGCTGCGAGGTTTGCTAGCGTCACTCGGGAGCGTTTAAACTAGTGTGGCAGGGGGGTGGGAACCAGAGCAGTAGGACAGCAAGTGAAATAAATGAGGGGAAACTGGTAAATAAGGCCAGTAAGACTAAGAGGAAGAGCAGGCAGGGAGATGTTACGGAGCACAGCGGAACTGGTGGTCTGAAGTGCAGTTGTTTCAATGCGAGATGTATAACAGGTAAGGCAGATGAACTTAGAGCTTGGATTAGTACTTGGAACTATGATGTAGTTGCTATTACAGAGACTTGGTTGAGGGAAGGACAGGATTGGCTGCTAAATGTTCCAGGATTTCGAAGCTTCAGGCGGGATAGAGGGGGATGTAAAAGGGGTGGGGGAGTTGCATTACTTGTTAAGGAGAATATCACAGCTGTACTGCAGGAGGACACCTCGGAGGGGTCGTGCAGCGAGGCAATATGGGTGGAGCTCAGGAATAAAAAGGGTGCAGTCACGATGTTGGGGGTTTTTTACAGGCCTCCCAACAGCCAGCGGGAGGTAGAGGAGCAGATATGTAGACAGATTTTGGAAAGATGTAAAGGTAACAGGGTTGTAGTGGTGGGCGATTTTAACTTCCCCTATATTGACTGGGACTCACTGAGTGCTAGGGGCTTGGATGGGGCAGAATTTGCAAGGAGCATCCAGGAGGGCTTCTTGAAACAATACATAGATAGTCCAACTAGGGATGGGGCCATACTGGACCTGGTATTGGGGAATGAGCCCGGCCAGGTGGTCGAAGTTTCAGTAGGGGAGCATTTCGGGAACAGTGACCATAATTCCATGAGTTTTAAGGTACTTGTGGATAAGGATAAGAGTAGTCCTCTGGTGAAGGTGCTAAATTGGGGGAAGGTTAATTATAACAATATTAGGCAGGAACTGAAGAATTTAGATTGGGGGCGGCTGTTTGAGGGTAAATCAACATCTGACATGTGGGAGTCTTTCAAATGTCAGTTGATTAGAATCCAGGACCGGCATGTTCCTGTGAGGAAGAAGGATAAGTTTGGCAAGTTTCAGGAACCTTGGATAACACGGGATATTGTGAGCCTCGTCAAAAAGAAAAAGGAAGCATTCGTAAGGGCTGGAAGGCTAGGAACAGACGAATCCCTTGAGGAATATAAAGACAGTAGGAAGGAACTTAAGCAAGGAGTCAGGAGGGCTAAAAGGGGTCATGAAAAGTCATTGGCAAAGAGGATTAAGGATAATCCCAAGGCTTTTTATACGTATATAAAGAGCAAGAGGGTAACTAGGCAAAGGGATGGCCCACTCAAGGACAGAGAAGGGAATCTATGTGTGGAGCCAGAGGAAATGGGCGAGGTACTAAATGAGTACTTTGCATTAGTATTCACCAAAGAGAAGGACTTGGTGGATGATGAGTCTAGGGAAGGGAGTGCAGATAGTCTCAGTCATCTCATTATCAAAAAGGAAGAGGTGTTGGGTGTCTTGCAAAGCATTAAGGTAGATAAGTCCCCAGGGCCTGATGGGATCTACCCCAGAATACTGAGGGAGGCAAGGGAAGAAATTGCTGGAGCCTTGACAGAAATCTTTGCATCCTCATTGGCTACAGGTGAGGTCCCAGAGGACTGGAGAATAGCCAATGTTGTTCCTTTGTTTAAGAAGGGTAGAAAGGATAATCCAGGAAATTATAGGCCTTACGTCAGTGGTGGGGAAATTATTAGAGAGGATTCTTCAGGACAGGATTTACTCCCATTTGGAAACAAACGAACTTATTAGCGAGAGGCAGCATGGTTTTGTGAAGAGGAGGTCGTGTCTCACTAATTTGATTGAGTTTTCTGTGGAAGTGACGAAGATGATTGATGAAGGAAGGGCAGTGGATGTTATCTATATGGACTTCAGTAAAGCCTTTGACAAGGTCCCTCATTGCAGACTGGTACAAAAGGTGAAGTCACATGGGATCAGAGGTGAGCTGGCAAGATGGATACAGAACTGGCTCAGTCATAGAAGACAGAGGGTAGCAGTGCAAGGGTGCTTTTCTGAATGGAGGGATGTGACTCGTGGTGTTCCGCAGGGATCAGTGCTGGGACCTTTGCTCTTTGTCATATATATAAGTGATTTGGAGGAAAATGTAGCTGGTCTGATTAGGAAGTTTGCGGACGACACAAAGGTTGGTGGAGTTGCGGATAGTGATGAGGATTGTCAGAGGATACAGCAGGATATAGATCGGTTGGAGACTTGGGCGGAGAAATGGCAGATGGAGTTTAATCTGGACAAATGTGAGGTAATGCATTTTGGAAGGTCTAATGCAGGTGGGAAGTATACAGTAAATGGCAGAACCTGTAGGAGTATTGACAGGCAGAGAGATCTGGGCGTACAGGTCCACAAGTCACTGAAAGTGGCAATGCAGGTGGATAAGGTAGTCAAGAAGGCACATGTATCTCTAAATAAAAAAAATAAATAATGGGACAGAAGGAGGCTATTCGGATCATTGAGTGCATGCTCGCTCCCTGTAGGGCAATCCAATCAGTCCCATTGCCCTGCTCTATGCCTGTCGCCCCCAAGTGCTCATCCAATTT
This sequence comes from Heterodontus francisci, assembly GCF_036365525.1. Taxonomy (NCBI): domain Eukaryota; kingdom Metazoa; phylum Chordata; class Chondrichthyes; order Heterodontiformes; family Heterodontidae; genus Heterodontus; species Heterodontus francisci. The sequence goes on along the minus strand of NC_090377.1, from coordinate 135,885,823 downwards.
CCTTTTGTAACATTGATCATCTCTGCTTCCACCACCCTCGTACGCAGTGAGTTCCAGGCCTTTACCACATCCTCCTTGCATCTCGTGCCATAAGCTCTTGCAATAATATGAAATAATTTTATATTGAGCTTGGAAGTGATTCAGTTAAGTCCGAAACGTGGGTCTTAACTCCAAACAAAGCAAACTACGTAGGTATGAGGGGAGAGTTTGATATGGTAGATTGAGAAACCACATTTAAAGATATGATGGGAGAAATTTAAAGAATTATACATAATTTGCAACAAATACACATTCCTTTTTGGCACAAAAAGCCCAACGAAAAAGTGGTGCAACCAAGGCTAACACAATGAGTATTAGATCAAAGGAAGAGGCTCATAACTTTGCCAAAAAGAATAGTAAGCCTGAGGATTGGAGGGATTTTAGAATTCAGCAAATAAGAACCAAGAAATTGATAAGGAAAGGGAAAAGAAAATATGAGAGTAGTCTAGCAAGAGACATAAAAACAGATTGTAAATTTTTCTTCAGGTATATAAAGGAAAAGATTAGTGAAAGCAAATGTTGGCCCATTAGAGGCAGAGCCAGGTGAAATTATAATGCGGAAAAAGGAAATGGTAGAAGCATTAAACAAATACTTTGTATCTGTCTTCACGGTCGAAGACACTGAAAACATTTTGAAAATAATGGGGAACTAAGGGGCTAGCGAGAATGAGGAACTTAAAGAAATCAGTATAAATAAAGAAATAGTACTGAAGAAATTAATGGGACAAAGTGGCAACAAATCCCCTGGACCTTTTTTTATATTCGTTTGTGGGATGTGGATGTTGGTGGCTCGGCCTGCATTTATTATCCATCCCTAATTGCCTTTGAGAAGGTGGTGGTGAGCTGCCTTCATGAACTGCTGCAGTTCTTGTGATGTAGGTACGCTAACAGTACTGTTAGGAAGGGAGTTTCAGGATTTTGACCCCATGACAGTGAAGGAATGGCGATATATTTCCAAGTCAGGATGGTGTGTGGCTTGGAGGGGAACTTGCAGGTGGTGATGTTCCCATGCATCTGCTGCCGTTGTACTTCTAGGTGGTGGAGGTTGGGGGTTTGGAAGGTGCTTTCGAAGGAGCCTTGGTGAGTTGCTCTAGTGCATCTTGTAGACGGCGCACACTGCTGCCACTGTGCATCTGTGGTGAAGGGAGTGAATACTGAAGGTGGTAGATGGGGTGCCAATCAAACGGGCTGCTTTGGCCAGGATGGTGTCGAGCTTCTTGAGTGTTGTTGGAGCTGCACCCAACCAGGCAAGTGGAGAGTATTCCATTACATTCCTGACTCGTGCCTTGTAGATGGTGGACAGGCATTGGGAAGACAGAAGGTGAGTTGCTTGCCGCAGAATTCCTAGCCGCTGACCTGCTCTTGTAGCCACAGCATTTATGTGGCTACTCCAATTCAGTTTCTGGTCAAAGGTAGACCCCGGATGTTGATAGTGGGGGATTCAACAATGGTAAAGCCATTGAATGGCAAGGGGAGATGGTTAGATTCTCTCTTGTTGGAGATGGTCATTGCCTGGCACTTGTGTGATGCGAATGTTACTTGCCACTTAACAGCCCAAGCCTCAATGTTGTCCAGGTCTTGCTGCATATGGACATGGGCTGCTTCAATATCTGAGGAGTCAGGAACGGTGTTGAACATTGTGCAATCATCAGTGAACTTCCCCACTTCTGACCTTATGATGAAGGGAAGGTCATTGATGAAGCAGCTGAAGATGGCTGGGACTAGGACACTACCCTGAGGAACTCCTGCAGTGATGTCCTGGGACTGAGATGATTGACCTCCAACAACCACAACCATTTCCTTTCTACTAGGTATGACTCCAATCAGCAAAGAGTCTTCCCCCTGGTTCCCATTGACTCCAGTTTTGCTATGGCTCCTTGATGCCATGCTCGGTCAAATTTTAATTTTTTTAAATTTATAGATACAGCACTGAAACAGGCCCTTTGGCCCACCAAGTCTGTGCCAACCAACAACCACCCATTTATACTAATCCTCGATTAAATCCCATATTCCTACCACATCCCCACAATTCCCCTACCACCTACCTACCAGGGGCAATTTATAATGGCCAATTTACCTATCAACCTGCAAGTCTTTTGGCTGTGGGAGGAAACCGGAGCGCCCGGCGAAAACCCACATGGTCACAGGGAGAACTTGCAAACTCCGCACAGGCAGTACCCAGAATCGAACCCGGGTCGCTGGAGCTGTGAGGCTGTGGTGCTAACCACTGCGCCACTGTGCCACCCCCCAAATGCTGCCTTAATGTCAAGGGCAGTCACTCTCACCTAAACCCTGGAGTTCAGCTCTTTTGTCCATGTTTGGACCAAGGCTGTAATGAGGTTTGGAGTTGAGTGGCCCTGGCAGAACCCAACATGAGCGTCACTGAGCAGGTTAATGCTCAGCAAGTGCCACTTGATAGCACTGTAGATGACTCCTTCCATCACTTTGCTGATGATCGGGAGTAGACCGATAGGGTGGTAATTGGCCGGGTTGGATTTGTCCTACTTTTTGTGTACAGGCCATACATGGGCAATTTTCCACATTGCGTGGTAGATGCCTGTGTCGTAGCTATACTGGAACAGCTTGGCTAGGGGTGTGGCTAGTTCTGAAGCACAGGTCTTCAGTACTATTGCCGGAATGTTGTCAGGGTCCATAGCCTTTACAGTATCCAGGCGTTTCTTGATATCACTTGGAGTGAATTGGATTGGCTGAAGACTGGCATCTGTGATACTGGAGCAGGCCGAGATGTATCATCCACTTGGCACTTCTGGCTGTAGATGGATGCAAATGTTTTAGCCTTGACTTTTGCATTGATGTGCTGGTCTCCCCCATCATTGAGGATGGGGATATTTGTGGAGCCTCCTCCTCCAGTCAGTTATTTAATTGTCCACCACCATTCACTACTGGATGTGGCAGGACTGCAGAGCTTAGATCTGATCCATTGGTTGTGGGATCGCTTAGCCTTGTCTATTGCATGCTGCTTCCTCTGTTTGGCATACATGTAGTCCTGTGTTGTAGCTCCACCAAGCTGGCACCTCATTTTTAGGTATGCCTGGTGCTGCTCCTGGCATGCCCTCCTGCACTCTTCATTGAGGCTTGGTCCCCAGGCTGGATGATAATGGTAGAATAGGGGATATACCGAGCCATAGACAGGGTTGATGCAGCTATGATGTTTCCCCTGGTTGGACAGGCTAGAACCAGGGGACACAATTTCAAAATAAGGGGGAGCCACTTAGGACAGAGATGAGAAGAAATTTCTTTCCTCAGAGGGTTGTTAATCTTTGGAATTCTCTACCCCAGAGGGCTGTGGGAGCTCAGTCATTGAGTATGTTTAAGGAAGAGATTGACAGATTTCTAAATACAAATGACAAAAGGGATTATGAGGATAGTGTGGGAAAAAGGCATTGAAGTGGATGATCAGCCATGATCATATTGAATGGCGGGGCAGCCTTGATGGGCTAAATGGCCTACTCCTGCTCCTATGTTCCTATGTTCCGAAGATGTTACAGATTGCGGTTGAATACAATACTGCTGCTGCTGATGGCTCACGGTGCCTCATGGATGCCCAATTTTGAGCTGCTAGGTCTGTTCGAAATCTATCCCATTTAGCACAGTGGTAATGCCACACAACATGATGGTGGGTACCCTCAATATGAAGATGAGACTTTGTCTCCACAAGGACTGTGCAGTGGTTACTCCTACCAATACTATCATGGACAGATGCATCTGTGGCAGGTAAATTGGTGAGGACGAGGTCAAGTAGGTTTTTCCCTCTGGTTGGTTCCCTCACCATTTGCTGCAGACCCAATCTAGCAGCTATGTCCATCAGTAGTGGTGCTACCGAGCCACTTTTGGTGATGGACATTGAAGTCCCCCACCCAGTGTACATTGTGTGCCCTTGCCAGCCTCAGTGATCAAAATAGAGAAGCACTGATTTATCAGCCGAGGGTTGGGGGGAGGCAGTAGGTGGTAATCAGCAGGAGGTTTCCTTGCCCATGTTTGACCTCATGCTGTGAGACTTCATGGGGTCCAGAGTCAATGTCGAGGACTCCCGGGGCAACTCCCGCCTGACTGTATACCACTGTACCGCTACCTCTGGTGGGTCTGTCCTGCCGGTGGGACAGGACATACCCAGGGATGGTGATGTCTGGGACATTGTCTGTAAGGTATGATTCCATGAGTATGACTATGTCAGGCTATTGCTTGACTAGTCTGTGGGACAGCTCTGCCAATTTTGGCACAAGCCCCCCAGATGTTAGAAAGGAGGCCTTTGCAGGGTCGACAGGGCTGGGTTTGCCATTGTTTTTTCAGGTGCCGAGGTTGATGCCCTGTGGTCCGCCCAGTTTCATCCCTTTTCTTATGCTTTGTAGCAGTTTGATACAACTGAGTGGCTTGCTAGGCCATTTAAGAGTCAACCACATTGCTGTGGATCTGGAGTCACTTGTAAGCCAGACCAGGTAAGGACAGCAGATTTCCTTCCCTAAAGGGCATTAGTGAACCAGATGGATTTTTACAACAATTGACAATAGTTTCATCATCAGAGCTAGACAAGCTTTTAATTTCAGATTTAGTAATTGAATTCAAATTCCAGCTTCTGTTGTGTTGGGATTCGAACCCATCTCCCCAGAGCATAAGCCTGAAGCTCAGAATTACTAGTTTCGTGAGATCACCAAGACACAACCGCCTCCCCTCCTGACAACCTGCATCCTAGGGGTTTAAAAGAGGTAGCTGCAGAGATAGTGGAAGCATTGGTTTTGATCTTCCAGAATTCCTTAGATTGTAGAACAGTTCCTAAGGCTTGGAAGGTAGCAAACTTAACTCTGTTATTTAAGGAAAGAGGACGAAAGAAAACAGGGAGCGATAGGCCAGTGAACCGAACATCAGTAGTAGGCAAACTGCTAGAATCTATTATTAGGGATGTAACAGCAGGGCAGTTAGAAAATCATAATATTATTAAGCAGAGTCAACATGGATTTATGAAAGGGTGACCGTGTTTGACAAATCTATTAAAAGTTTTTTGAGGATGTATCTGTAAAGATGGATATGGGAAAATCAGTGGATGTAGTTCTGAAGATGTTGCCAGTAGGTCAATGTATGGTCAAGAGTGATGGCAAAGTATTTTGGTATTGGGTTGTGGGTGAGAGGTCAGCTGCAGAACTGGATATGAAGATCTTCCCTGGCCTTTGAGTTGTTCAGTGGAAGGCTGAAATAACAGTCTTGGCAGCATTTGCTCGGAGCCACCATTTTCTGAAGTAGGATTCCAGAAAACATAGCTCTTCGGTCAGTGTTTTCTCAATGTCTTACTATCAAGAAAAGTTCTAAGGGGAGGACCCACCGTGGTTAGCTATAAAAGTTAAGGAAAGTGTTACAACCAGGTGAGAAAGGTGTCTAGGGGTTTCTTACTGTCTTCACCTGGTCTTATTGTAACAGGGTTTAATTTTAAACAAACTGTGTTTTGAGCTCCCCCTTTGTGAATCTTTGTTCACAGCTTTCCAATTATAAGGCAAAGAAATGAGCACACCAGCTTTTCTTTAGGTTTAAAGAAGAAAAGTGAAATTTATTAAACCTTAAACTTAAACTCTAATATGGCTAACATTAGGGACATTTAAAAGACTCTTGGATAGGTACATGGATGGTAGTAGAATGAAGGGTATGTAGGTAGTTTGATCTTAGAGTAGGTTAAAGGTTCGGCACAACATCGTGAGCCGAAGGGCCTGTACTGTGCTGTACTGTTCTATGTTCTATGTTAACGCCTACGGATATACGACGCGCCCACGCTAGCATGCATACGTGATACGCACATGCAAATAGGGACAGAAAAGAGCAGAAGAAAAATAAAATGGAGAGGTTTGAGGCAGTCTCTAAAAGGGTGTTTCTTGTTACTGTTTCTGTGTTTCCAGCTCACCGTAGAGTCCTTGATTATAGATAGCTCTTACTTTTCGTTGGGGCCCAGTATTCTTCTTAAACCTTGTTCACTGTAGGAGACTTTTCTCTCTTGGTGTTCATATGTCTGCAATGGTTTCCAAAACTGGTGACAGTGAGATGAGAACAGACAGGAGAGAGGTGTTCTCAGTCCAGGAGAAAACTGCTTTCTGATTTCACATTCCCTGTTGGAAGCTCAAATTCAAAAAACTCCAACAGTCAGTCAGTCATGTGACGAAACTGCCCCGACCACGTCTGTTTGTGTATTTGGCCATCTTAGTAATTAACCTGGAATGCTTCAACGTCTGTTAATCAAAGGTCCATTGTGGATTAAATTGGAACAGGGAATATCTCCTTTGTCCTGTGAAGTACTTGGCTGTTGGGGGTATCATTGCTTCCAGGATGGGACTCAGTCTGTTTAGCAGGAGGTGTTCCAGGACCTTATATGTTATTAAGAGCGGGGTGATGGGGCAGTAGCTGCTTGGGTCATCCAGTGGTTTCCCTGCTTGGCAATGGCCACTATCTTGGATCGGCACCCAGATGTTTGGAATGGTGCCTGTGCTATGGATGTTGGTAAACAGCTTTGCTAGCCACTTCCTTCCCTGTGATCCGACGTTCTTCAGGAATTCTGGATATATCCCATAGACTCCTGCTGCCTTGCCTGGCTTGATAGCTGACAGGGCTCTGTCCATTTCCTGCTGTCGTAAAGTCTTGAGAAGTCTGTCCGTCCTGGAACAGTGTTAAGAGACTGTATCAGGACTGCTTTTATCATATGTTTATCTTTCCTGTTGAGTTTATTAGGAGTTGTGAAGCGACGGCATCAGCGTTGACTCTGGGCTGCTGGTGTAGTTGTTGCCATGATCTTGCTGAATGGTGCAGCCCACTTGAAAAGCAAAATAGCCTACTCCTGCTCCTATTTCTTAATTGTAAAGGGTCCATCAGAGTGTACCAATATTATTATGGGGTACCCAGGAGTGTCCAATACTTGCAAAGGGTGCACAGGAGTGTACCAATATTGGAAAGGGTCCATAGGAGCATACAATATTGGTAAAGAGTCACCAGGTAGTGTCCAATATTAGTATGGATACCCAGGAGTGAACCAATATTGAGAAAGGAACCCCAGGAAATGTCCGTTATTGGTATGGGAGGCCCACGAGTGTATTGGTAACATTGGTAAAGGATTCTCCAGGAGTGTACCAATATTGGTAAAGGGGCCCCAGGAATGTGTTAATATTGGAAAGGATTCCCTAGGAGTGTAAAGGATTCCCCAGGAGTATACCAATATTGTAAAGGATTTCCCCAGGAATGTACCAATATTTTTAAAGGGACCTTAGGGGTGTAGCAATATCTGTAAAGGGTTCCCTCATGTGTTCCAATATTTGCATGTGCGCCTCAGGAATGTTTCAATATTCACAGGCGCAGCCTGGGAGAATGTCCTTACTCAGGTGTTTTTCCTGGGAGTGTGTCAATTGTCACAGGGGCTCCCTAGGAGAATATTTGCAGGGGGTCACAAAAGAGAAGAACGCTGAGAGTTTCTAAAGATGATCAAAGGCAGGATGAAAAGGATGGGTCTTTAGGAGGCTTTGAGAGGTGGATACATAAACAGCAAGGGAAAGGGTTTAAGGAGGGAGCCCTGGCTAGTAAGGGTGAGAGAGTCACTGAATAAAGTAATCACATCATGAGGTGAATTGAGCACCAGTGGTTGGAGAGGAATTCAGGCTCGAAGTGCAGAGCCCCAATTTGCATTTGTCTTCAGACCCTTTGATGCCAGTGACATGGGAGAGGCTACGATATTATTCCTTGTACAATTAGTCGATGGAATACTAAGTTACAATTTTATTGGGACTACATCGTGTGAAATAATTTGTTCCCCCGCCTATAGGAACTCTCTGCTTTAGTTTCTGAGGAGCTGCCTTACAGATCAGACAATCCTAGATCCTCAGTCGGAGTTGACCCCAGATTGGAGGCTCTGGTAGGAGTAGGAGGGTGGGTGGGGGGTTGCTACAGTGAATCTGAACTCCCATGTGATGAATGGCCACTTGTCACAAAGTTCCAGGATCAGAATCCAGTCAGAATAAGTGCGGGGTGGGGTTGCGGTGGTGGGTGGTGGGGGGAGATGAGAAAACAAAGCTGGGTCTGCTGGTAAATCATTGGCACTCATTAGGTTGAACATTATGATATCTAGATAAATTGTGACAAAGTCTTGCTGAGATGCAGTAAATAGCTAAATATATATTCTTTGAATATTTGGGATTGTGTGAAAATTGAGCAGAATAAGTTGTTCCTTTTGGGTTGAAATCCCATTGTGCAATATTAATAATGAACAGGTTAACATGTTCTTATGAAATTCATGCTTCTGCTATTTTAACCATGCTATTATCCTGTTTAAACTGGATAACTCAGCAGAGTAACAGGCACAAAACTATGATACGATTGTGTTAACATGTTATTTACTTTCATTGCACAGAGCAATTTCTACCCCCTTGTCTTTGCACTATGTCCTTGTGCTTTTTGCATTCTCCCTCTTGTTTCACGCAGTGTCCTGCCAATCACCCTTCCTATCTTCATGCTTCAAATACCCTTTGGCCATTTATGTCCCTGAAGTCACCCTGACTGCCTCCCCTAAGTGGCAACGGCGAAGGCAAGGTTGGCAACACTAGCCCTTCTTCCTGAGTGCCAACACTAGTGGTCTAGTCCACTTACGAACTGTTGCATGTCATTATTACCCTACCACATGGATGCACTGCAAAAGGCACAAGAATAGTAGAGGATTTTTGAAAGCTGCTTCACAACAAATATTGACAAACTGGGTGGTTTGCCATGAAACAGATTATGTATTGTTGGTTTGTTCTATAGTGCACACATGCCGTTAGATATTACAAACACACTCAAGTTAAACTTTATTCATCTCAAGTCTCTGGAATTTAATCGATATACTTTGACAGTCACAAGATGAAATCAATACATTCAGTTCTGCTCAGTATGTTATCACAGTAATAACGATACATTGGAACCTCCATTGTTTGCACTGCAATCGTTGTTTTTCCGATTATCTGTCAGATTTTCATAGAACAAAGTCTTACACAAGACATCTCTTCGTCACACAGCAAGTCAACAATCTCCCATCTGAAACTAACCTCACAGTCTAGGAGAAATTAAACGCCATCCACAATATTGGAATTGTTCTCATCTTTATTCCCAAGCTGTGGTATATTGTGCTATCATACATGTGAGACAAGATTTGGGGAAGACACATTTATCCATTCTTCACTCATGATTCTCTCCATTATGACAGTTATTAGAATTAATAACATTAGAATCTTTAACAGCTAAAAAAATTAGCAGAATACATCTATTTACACTTAACTAGCAAATCAACCAATTAAAGAATTTTAAATTATTATAAAACATAAAACCTAAACATTACTTTGTCCAATATTTCATTGGCATTAACTTTGTTTAGAATAGAAATTTACAGCACAGAGGAGGCTATTCTGCCCATCGTACCTGTACTGCCTCTTTGAAACAGCAGTCATGCTTAGTGCCACATCCGTCCTTTTGTCCATAACCCTAGTTCATCCTCAAGTAACTGTCCTCAACTCCCTTTTAATATTATCTATAGAATAATCTTCCACCACCTTTTCATATCGAGTTTTTCAGATTCTGACAATTTGCCAATGATTTTGAAACTATGACCTCTAGATTAGTCATAAGCCTCCTTTGTCTGTTTTATTTTAACTTTTATTTCCTTTGTCATCCAGGGCACATTAGCTCTGGATGCTCTACCTTTACTCCTTAAAGGAATATGTCTAGTTGTATTTTGAATTCCCTTCATTTCCCTGTATTGCTTTACCTGCAATTGCCTTTTCCAATCTGCTAGGTCCCTTCTTACATCACTGAAATTAGCTCATCCCCAGCTGAGTATTTTTTATCTTCGATTGTTTTCTGGTTTCTTTCCATAATTACTTTAAATCGATTATGCTGTGGTCACTGTTAGCTAGGTGATTTCCTACTGGAACACATTCCACCCACCCTACTTCATTTCCCAGAACCAGATCTAACACTGCTTCCTTCCTTGTTGGAATGAAAGTAGGACTTGCATTAAACTAGCGCCTTTCACAACCTCAAGATGTCACAAATTGTTTGACAGCCAATGAAGTACTTTTGATGTGTAGTTGCTGTTGCAGTGCAGGAAATATGGCAGCCATTTTGTGCACAGCAAGATTCCACAAACAACAAGGTGATAATGACCAGATAATCTGGTTTTTGTGATGTTGAATGAAGGACAAATATTGAAAGAACTGCTCTTCTTTGAAATAATATCACGGGATCTTTTACGTCCACCTGAGAGGCAGAGGGGGCCTTGGTTTAATGCCTCATCCAACTCTGATAGTGTAGCACTCTCAGCACTGCCAGCCTAGATTTTTATACTCAAGTCCTGACTTAGAGGTGAGAGTGCTACCAACTGAGTGACAGCTGAAACTTGGAGACATATCGATTGTCCTGTACACATATCAGAAGGTGCTCTCCTTCCCTACCCTCAGAGCTATGTTTCTTCAAGTCTATATTAAAGTAAGTAACGTATCCTCATATTACTACTCTATTTTCGTTGCACATCTTTGAAATCTGTCAAAAAATTTGCTCGTCCATCTCTTTCCCACTGTTTGGAGCTCTATAAAAAAAACTCCCAACTATGTAACAGCTCCCCCTCTGTTCCTCAATTCATTACTAAGCTCAAATCTTTGAGTGGCCACATGTTCTGAGACACATTCATTGAGTGATTAGAGATGCTGGTCCATGATGGATAAATGGTTTGAGGTGCTGGGATGTGATGGATGAGTGGTTTGAGGTGCTGGGATGTGATAGATGAGCGGTTTGAGGTGTGCTGGGATGTAATGGATGAGTGGTTTGAGGTGCTGGGTTGTGATAGATGAGCGGTTTGAGGTGTGCTGGGATGTAATGGATGAGTGGTTTGAGGTGCTGGGATGTGATAGATGAGCGGTTTGAGGTGTGCTGGGATGTAATGGATGAGTGGTTTGAGATGCTGGGATGCGATGGATGAGTGGTTTGAGGTGCTTGGATGTAATGTATGAGTGGTTTGAGGTGCTTGGATGTGATGTATGAGTGGTTTGAGGTGCTTGGATGCGATGGATGAGTGGTTTGAGGTGCTTGGATGTGATGGATAAATGGTTTGAGGTGCTGGGATGTAATGGATGAGTGGTTTGAGGTGCTTGGATGTGATGTATGAGTGGTTTGAGATGCTGGGATGTGATGTATGAGTGGTTTGAGGTGCTGGGATGTGATGGATAAATGGTTTGAGGTGCTGGGATGTGATGTATGAGTGGTTTGAGATGCTGGGATGTAATGGATGAGTGGTTTGAGATGCTGGGATGCGATGGATGAGTGGTTTGAGGTGCTGGGATGTGATGGATAAATGGTTTGAGCTGCTGGGATGTAATGGATGAGTGGTTTGAGGTGCTAGGATGCGATGGATGAGTGGTTTGAGGTGCTGTGTGTACTGGGATAGTGGGTAAGTAGAAGATTGCTGCCAAGGCACGGAGTATAACTACAGATTGCAACTTAAACTGAGTGAACAGAGTGGGAAGTTTAATATTTCATAAGTACTGGGTGAGTGGGTAAGACAGAAATTTAGTCTTAACATTTAGGGGGAATAATTTGATAAGACCCATTTTTGGGAACCAGGATGGCGATGCACGATCACCCCATGCCGAGTACCGTTGAGGCAGGCACGCTTTGTGTGGCCTCCTCACCTAAATGATCTCAGCATGGAGCCCAGCACAGAACATGCTGCTGACTGGCTGCACATTCAACACAGGGCCCAGCAGCATGCATGGCTAGCAGTCTGGACAGCTGGCCTGGGCCTCTGAAAAGCAGCCTGCCCCACTTAAAGGGAAGCAGCACATGCAACAGGAGTTGCTGCAGACTGTCTGTGGGAGATGTGACTGGAAGGAAAAGCACAGAAAATAGAGCAACAGACCAGGGAGAGGCTCCCAAGTTTTCTGATGCAGCCTTGGAGGCATTGGTGATGGTGATGGAAAGGAAGGGGCCAGCAGGCCCACAAGGCACACCTGAAGAAGGGAATGGGAGAAGGTGGCCACGGAGGTCAATTCCATAATCTGGCCCCAAGCTCCTGGCTGCAGTGCTGGAAAAACCTGTGAAGGCATCTTTAAAGGACATCTCCTATCCAGCGATTCACCAACAACTCATACTGCTCAGTTCACAACCCCCAATCCCAATCACTCACTCATCAGCAATCAGGACTCATGCCTAACATTCACATACTCCACCCAGCCTAATACACTTACCAATGCTGTCAGCCTCACACCCACCTTCCTCAGCTTCTACAAACCTCCAGCTATCCAGCTATGGCAAGCATATCATTCAAGCACATTCCAACACACTTAACATTCTTCCCTCTCTCTTGCCGGACAAGGTGGGGATAGGCAGACCTGCATCGACTGAGCCCTCTGGAGGAGACGGTTCTGCACATCATGGGGCCAACTGTTACTGAGGCCATTGCATCAGGTATTACCATGCCCCTTCTCAAATCCCACTTCACCCTCATCCTGCTGTTTGGCATGAAATGCAAGTTGCCGATGGTACGAAGATGGACCTCTTGCTTTCCATCCCATACACCCCACCTGGCCGACCTCCCCCCCCAACCCCGCAACTTTCCTCACCCCAACCGTCCCTTTCTGCATGTCTGCTTTCAGATACCTAGGAACTGCCGCCTGGCCATCCACTGCATCCTGTACATGAAGAACAAGAGCTACAGCAGACCTCTGATGAAGAAGCATCAGTACTCATTCTGACACTCACAGCCACCAGCTCACATACTGGCACTGTACGTACCTTAGAGGGTAGCACAGAGTCCTGGTCAGCACATGGTGAATTGTCGGGCTCGAGCATGCTGCAGCCAGGCCAAGGAAAAGGACAGCTTGTGCGCCAGCTCATTGGAGGGCAGGGTCGCAGACAAGTTCTGCTGCAGAGGACTCAGATGGGGTCTTTGATGGAGTGGTGTCAGGAGAGCACTGATGGGCATGTACAACAAGATGCTTGGTGCATTGGCAGGCCCGCCACAAAGCCTCTTATTGCTGTCAAGGACCATGGAGGAGTTTGGCCCCAATTTGACACAGGGCTTTGCACAAAGCTTGTAGCCCATGCTTTTCAGCTTGGAAGTGGTGCTCAACCCCATGACAGCACTTTCAAATCCACCCATGATGCATCGTCTGGTGGTTCATGTCTCAGCCTCCATTGCAGCACAGGCAAAAGCCACCCAATGCCTCAGTGCTGCATGGAAGCTCAGACTGAGGGTACAAAAGCCAGGCAGGTGCAGACTGCTGCCATCATGGCTGCAGATACCAGTGTTCAAAAGCTTTCGCTACAGTCCAGCAATGTGTCCTCCAATGGATTACTAGGATTGCAGAGGTGCCACCCTGGTGGAGTGACATTGGCTCCTTGCAGCATGACCATGCTGTCCCCTCTCAAGACAGCAGCGTTCAAACTCCCATCACTGCCAGTCCACTGGTGCCTTTGCTGTTGCCTCTCAGTCAGCCAGCCCAGACTGCTACTGCCCATGCTGAGGTGGTGCAGTCTGAAGCTGGGCCCTCAAGGCCCAGAGCTGCTTGAGGTCATCCTGCAAGGCCATCTGCAGTCTCCCCTACTTAAAGTCAGGAGCCTTCCACCAGCCACTGGGGTAACACTGCATTGGAGGACTAGGACAGGTAAAGGCACTCCTAAGATGGCACTAAGGGAATCGATACAGTGAATGGTTCAGTTTTGTGCATATTATTGGTAGTATTGTTAGATAAAGATGTTATGGAATCTTTTTTTTAATTTCAGAACTTTTCCAAGAGAACACTGAAATGGTATTTAGCAGATCGAATGAAAGGTAGGGAATTGTGGAGTAACTGTAACATGTGGATGGTATCTCAGGAGTCTGAGTATCCGATCACAGAGAGCTTATCTGGATGCCTCCTCCCGCATCCTCCTCCTGCCGCTCTTCCACCTCCTCCCAAGGTGGCCTCCATATGCCTGGTAACAAGGGTTGCACCCGCATGATAGTAAGCAGACCACCATGAGCTTGGCGACAGGCTCCAGTGGATACTGGAGGGCTCCCCAAACACTCCAGGCAGCTGAAACGATGCTTCAACACATCCATGGCTTGCTTTACAATGTCCCTGATGGCTGCATGGTTCTGATTATAAGCGTGATGCCCATGCAAGGTTGGGTGGCAGAGGGATGACATTAGCCACCTGTAGAGTGGTTATCTTTTGTCAACCAGCAGCCAGCCTCTGGTTCTGTGTGGTGGACCAAAGATGGTGGGTATGGCTGACAAGCACAGGATGAAGGCTGCTGCTAGGATAGTGGGCATTCACCAAAAGGATCTTCTGGGCAGTCACGCAACTGGATGTAAAGGCAGCGGTATCCCTTGTGGTTCTGTTAACATGAGGGGTCCACAGAGTCACATGTGCAGTCGATTCCCCCCTGCACCATTGGGAATCCTGCCAGCCTGGCGAATTCATGGGCTCCTTCCTCCTGCTTCTCGCTGATCTGTGAGATATTAATGAAGTCCTTGCTCCTTCTACACAGGGCCTCTGTCACCTCCCTGATGCAGTGAACTGTGAGTTGTTGCTAATATCCCACGTGGAAGGAGTCACTGGTGCTGAAATTGAGGGCGATAGTCATCTTGACAGCCACTGGCAGCACCACCCTCATCCTCTGTCAGTGGGTGTGCACCACGTGGTGGCACCAGAAGTGGCCAGAAGTGTTCCGGCTGCTATTTTCTGAGTTTGGGGCTCCCACAGCACCAGTACCTGCAGCACTATGGAGTGCAATTTTGCAGCCTTAGAATTTAACTTCTAACTTTAAAAAAGTACAAGAACATTAACAGTTAAGTCAAGATAGCAGTCAGCAGTTAAGTAGGTAACTTTCAATCAGCTGTAAATGATTGCATGAATAAGAGGTAATTATGGTGAGCTGGAAGTTGATTGAGTAGTTGTAAAGTGGGTGAGCCTCTAATGGTGTATAAAAGTGAATTGTTAGTATGGCAGTTAGTGGAGAGGGGAATGTTTCTGTAGGAGCAGGTTGTGTGTCTGGCCTGCAGCATATGAGAGTTTGTCAGTGAGGCTGTCCTTTACAATAGATGCCTCTGTTTACAGAGTTAAGGGGACCCTGATGAGATAGAGTATGAGGATCTGTAGGAACTGATCCTATCCAATGGTATATAGTACTTGGTATCTGGGAAGTGAAAAATTATCAGAAGGGCAGCTAGAATGCTGACTGTGGCACCTTGGAAAAAGAGGCTGCCCAAAATGTGAGGGTGGGAAATGCAATGCTTTTGGGGAGTCAATAACAAGGGGGGTGTGTAGCATCCTTTGTAAGCAGGATTGAGAGTCCTGCATTGTACCAAGGTGAGGGACATCTCAAGCTGGTTTGACAGGATATTGGAGTGGGAGGATCCATGTTGGGACCAACAACATAGAAAAGAGTAGGCAAAAGGTCTTGTTTGGAAACTACCAGGAATTACATTTATAAAGCAGGGCCTCAAGGGTTATTATCACTTGATTATTGCCCAAGACATATACAAATTGGCATAGGGATAAGAAGATTATGGAGGTGTGAATACATGGCTGAAGGAGCAGTATGGGAAAGAAGGGTTCCCTTTCATGGGACAAGCTCTGACTGAGCTGGACTCTTTTGTGTTCATAAAAGCAAAATGAGTTCCGAAGAAGGGTCACTGACCCGAAACGTTAACTCTGCTTCTCTTTCCACAGATGCTGCCAGACCTGCTGAGTGATTCCAGCATTTCTTGTTTTTATTTCTTTTGTGTTCGTGTTGGGAGCCATTGTAACACTTTTCCACATCCTAAGTGACAGTGTGTAACAGAACTGAAGGCCTGTGAATCAATTTACTGTCTGTACTGCATCTACTGATCTCTGCATAGGCTAAATAAGGTCACTTAACATCCAGTTATTTCCCAATCACATGCATGGGATGATCCTGAAATGATCAGTTCCAACATACTCATTGTGGCAGTGAGTGAGCTCAGACTATCTGAATGAGGCATTATCCCAACTATCAGACTAGCTTTTAGTTTTGGTTGCAGCAGCTTGGACAGAGGCAGAGGTACGGAGAGAACTTACAGCTGGGAGGTCAATTTCAGTTAGATTTGTTGGGAATTTAGAATAGTGGGAATGGAGGTTAAGGCAGTTGAATGTTCCTCCTGCAGAATGTGGGAGGTAAGGGTCGCCAAGAGTGTCCCTGCTGACTGCATCTGCGGGAAGTGCACCCAACTCCAGCTCCTCGAGAACCACGTTAGGGAGCTGGAGCTGGATGAACTTCGGATCATTCAGGAGGCGGAGGGGGTTATTGAGAGGAGTTATGGGGAGGTAGTCACACCTCAGGTAAAAGAAGTAGTTAGGGTTACCGTCAGGGGAAGGAGAGGGAACCAGCAGGCAGTGCAGGGATCCCCTGTGGCTGTTTCCCTCAACAACAGGTATACTGTTTTGGATACTGTTGCAGGGGATGACTTACCAGGGGTAAGCAATGGGGTACAGGTCTCTGGCACAGTCTGTCCCTGTTGCTCAGAAGGGAAGGGGGAAGAGGAGCAGAGCATTAGTCATTGGGGACTCCATAGTTAGGGGAACAGATAGGAGGTTCTGTGGGAACGAGAGAGACTCACGGTTGGTGTGTTGCCTCCCAGGTGCCAGGGTTCGTGATGTCTTGGATCGTGTTTTTGGGTTCCTTAAGGGGGAGGGGGAGCAGCCCCAAGTCGTGGTCCACATACGCACCAACGACGTAGGTAGAAAGAGAGATGGGGATTTAAGGCAGAAATTCAGGGAGCTAGGGTGGAAGCTCAGAGCAAGAACAAAGAGTTGTTATCTCTGGGTTGTTGCCTGTGCCACGTGATAGCGAAGCGAGGAATAGGGAGAGAGAGGAGTTGAACATGTGGCTGCAGGGATGGTGTAGGAGGGAGGGTTTTGGTTTCCTGGATAATTGGGACTCTTTCTGGGGTAGGTGGGACCTCTACAAACAGGATGGTCTTCACCTGAAACAGAGGGGTACCAATATCCTGGGGGGGGAGATTTGCTAGTGCTCTTCGGGGGGGTTTAAACTAATTCAGCAGGGGAATGGGAACCTAAATTGTAGTTCCAGTGTACAGGATGTTGAGAGTAGTGAGGTCAGGGATAAGGTTACAAGGACGCAAGAGGGCACTGGCAAGCAAGAACTTGGTTTAAAGTGTGTCTACTTCAACGCCAAGAGCATCCGGAATAAGGTGGGTGAGCTTGCAGCATAGGTTGGTACTTGGGATCTCGATGTAGTGGCCATTTCGGAGACATGGGTAGAGCAGGGGCAGGAATAGATGTTGCAGGTTCCGGGATTTAGATGTTTCAGTAAGAACAGAGAAGATGGTAAAAGAGGTGTGGCATTGTTAATCAAGGAGAGTATTACAGCTGCAGAAAGGACGTTTGAGGACTCGTCTACTGAGGTAGTATGGGCCGAGGTTAGAAACAGGAGAGGAGAGGTCACCCTCTTGGGAGTCTTTTATAGACCTCCAAATAGTTCCAGAGATGTAGAGGAAAGGATAGCGAAGATGATTCTCGACAGGAGCGAGAGTGACAGGGTAGTTGTTATGGGGGACTTTAACTTTCCAAATATTGACGGGAAATACTATAGTTCGAGTACTTTAGATGGGTCAGTTTTTGTCCAGTGTGTGCAGGAGGGTTTTCTGACACAGTATGTAGACAGGCCAACCAGGGTCGATGCCACATTGGATTTGGTACTGGGTAATGAACCCAGCCTGGTGTTAGATTTAGATGTAGGTGAGCACTTTGGTGATAGTGATCACAATTCGGTTAGGTTTACCTTAGCGATGGGCAGGGACAGGTATATACCGCAGGGCAAGAATTATAGCTGGGGGAAAGGAAATTATGATGCGATTAGGCAAGATTTAGGATGCGTAGGATGGGGAAGGAAACTGCAGGGGATGGGCACAATCGAAATGTGGAGCTTATTCAAGGAGCAGCTACTGCGTGTCCTTGATAAGTATGTACCTGTCAGACAAGGAGGAAGTTGTCGAGCGAGGGAGCCGTGGTTTACTAAAGAAGTTGAAGTGCTTGTCAAGAGGAAGAAGAAGGCTTATGTTAGGATGAGATGTGAAGGCTCAGTTCGGGCGCTTGAGAGTTACAAGCTAGCCAGGAAGGATCTAAAGGGAGAGCTAAGAAGAGCGAGGAGAGGACACGAGAAGTCATTGGCGGATAGGATCAGGGAAAACCCTAAGGCTTTCTATAGGTATATCAGGAATAAAAGAATGACTAGAGTTAGATTAGGGCCAATCAAGGATAGTAGTGGGAAGTTGTGTGTGGAATCAGAGGAGATAGGGGAAGCATTAAATGAATATTTTTCGTCAGTATTTACAGTAGAGAAAGAAAATGTTGTCGAGGAGAATACTGAGATTCAGACTACTAGGCTAGATGGGATTGAGGTTCACAAGGTGGAGGTGTTAGCAATTTTCACACTTTCCAAAATTGCTAAGTCCCCTGGGCCAGATGGGATTTATCCTAGGATTCTCTGGGAAGCCAGGGAGGAGATTGCAGAGCCTTTGTCCTTGATCTTTATGTCGTCATTGTCAACAGGAATAGTGCCAGAAGACTGGAGGATAGCAAATGTTGTCCCCTTGTTCAAGAAGGGGAGTAGAGACAGCCCTGGTAATTATAGACCTGTGAGTCTTACTTCGGTTGTGGGTAAAATGTTGGAAAAGGTTATAAGAGATAGGATTTATAATCATCTTGAAAAGAATAAGTTCATTAGAGATAGTCAGCACGGTTTTGTGAAGGGTAGGTCGTGCCTCACAAACCTTATTGAGTTTTTCGAGAAGGTGACCAAACAGGTGGATGAGGGTAAAGCAGTGGATGTGGTGTATATGGATTTCAGTAAGGCGTTTGATAAGGTTCCCCACGGTAGGCTATTGCAGAAAATATGGAAGTATGGGGTTGAAGGTGATTTAGAGCTTTGGATCAGAAATTGGCTAGCTGAAAGAAGACAGAGGGTGGTGGTTGATGGCAAATGTTCATCCTGGAGTTTAGTTACTAGTGGTGTACCGCAATGATCTGTTTTGGGGCCACTGCTGTTTGTCATTTTTATAAATGACCTGGAAGAGGGTGTAGAAGGGTGGGTTAGTAAATTTGCGGATGACACTAAGGTCGGTGGAGTTGTGGATAGTGCCGAAGGATGTTGTAGGATACAGAGGGACATAGATAGGCTGCAGAGCTGGGCTGAGAGATGGCAAATGGAGTTTAATGCGGAAAAGTGTGAGGTGATTCACTTTGGAAGGAGTAACAGGAATGCAGAGTACTGGGCTAATGGGAAGATTCTTGGTAGTGTAGATGAACAGAGAGATCTTGGTGTCCAGGTACATAAATCCCTGAAAGTTGCTACCCAGGTTAATAGGGCTGTTAAGAAGGCATATGGTGTGTTAGCTTTTATTAGTAGGGGGATCGAGTTTCGGAGCCACGAGGTCATGCTGCAGCTGTACAAAACTCTGGTGAGACCGCACCTGGAGTATTGCGTGCAGTTCTGGTCACCGCATTATAGGAAGGATGTGGAAGCTTTGGAAAGGGTGCAGAGGAGATTTACTAGGATGTTGCTTGGTATGGAGGGAAGGTCTTACGAGGAAAGACTGAGGGACTTGAGGTTGTTTTCGTTGGAGAGAAGGAGGAGGAGAGGTGACTTACTAGAGACATATAAGATAATCAGAGGGTTAGTTAGGGTGGATAGTGAGAGTCTTTTTCCTCGGATGGTGATGGCAAACACGAGGGGACATAGCTTTAAGTTGAGGGGTGATAGATATAGGACAGATGTTAGAGGTAGTTTCTTTACTCAGAGAGTAGTAGGGGCGTGGAACGCCCTGCCTGCAACAGTAGTAGACTCGCCAACTTTAAGGGCATTTAAGTGGTCATTGGATAGACATATGGATGAAAATGGAATAGTGTAGGTCAGATGGTTTCACAGGTCGGCGCAACATCGAGGGTTGAAGGGCCTGTACTGCGCTGTAATGTTCTAATTCTAATTCTAATCACTCCCAGGATCAGTTAGTAAGAGAGTAAAGGGCACTCTCTGATCAAAACACAATTAACAGAATAGTGGTATAGTAGTTGTCACTATATTAGTAATGCAGAGACCTGGACTAATGATCCAGAGACATGGGCCTAAATTTGACTGAATGGGGGGGGATATTTGGTCGGCAGTGCGCAGGGGCTGGTGGTGGGCCTTCCTTGGCGATTTTACAGGGATGTGCCAGTTATAGGCTGGCAGGTGGGGGAGCTGGCCAGTTAAAGGTGGTGGGTGGGTCATAGTGCCAGCTGCTCGCTGTGAGGCACCATTTTTAAAGGCACATGCAGCATTCAGGCAGGCTGCCTACACAGGCTAAAAAAGGAGGGAGTTTATATCAACGGGGAGGCAGCAGAGGAATGGCTTCATCAAGTGGAATGGTCGTTCCATGGTTCAGTGGCACCTCCCTGGAGGTGGTCCTGCAGGTAGTCAGAGAAAGGAGAGATGTCCTGTTTCCAGCAGATGGGAGGAAGAGGCTAACGAAGAAGGCATGGCTGGAGGTGGCAGAGATGGTGAGCAGCCAAGGGGTGGCTGCATGTACCTGGATCCAATGCCAGAAGGGGTTTAATGGACTGGTGCAGTCTGGAAAAGTGAGTCGAGTTCAGAATTTCAAACTGGAAACCCAGCATGAATTAAAAGGCACCCATAAAATGTGAGGCCAGGTGATTGACCCATGCATGGGGTAACACCAGGCACCAACATTCACATTGAGGCATCCAATTCAAGCACACCTGAACCCCAAAGTCGAAGGATCACCAGACTTGTTCTCGGGATGGCGGGACTGTCCTATGAACAGAGATTGGGGAAACTGGGCCTGTATTCGCAAGAGTTTCGAAGAATGAGAGGTGATCTCATTGAAACCTACAAAATACTTAAAGGGATAGACAGGGTAGATGCAGGTAAGATGCTTCCCCTGGTTGGGGAGTCTAGAACCAGGGGACACAATTTCAAAGTAAGGAGGAAGCCACTGAGGACAGATGAGGAGAAATTTCATTATTCAGAGAATCTTTGGAATTCTCTACCCCAGAGGGCTGTGGAAGCTCAGTCATTGAGTATGTTTAAAGCAGAGATTGACAGACTTCTAAATACAAATGGCATAAGGGGATATGAGGATAGTGTGGGGAAAAAGGCATTGAAATGGATGATCAGCCATGGTCATATTGAATGGTCGGGCAGGCTCGATGGGCTGAATGGCCGACTCCTGCCAGTATGTTCCGATGTTCCCAAGATCAGTGATGGGTGAATACTGCATTAAGATGGCTAAATGGCCACATCACCATGCCATCCCAGCAACAGGGTGCTGCACATTTACCATTGCCTCAGAATCCACAGTTGGGTCGTGAGACGGGAGTAACACTGCATATGTCTGTATTGCAGGAGAAGCATGCTCAGAATATCAGGGAGGTGGAGTACCTTTCATCACCGTGGTGACACCGATGGAGGATGTGGCCATGGAGATCAGGTGGGTCACAGCAGAGCAACCTGACAATGAGGGTGAGGCAGGTGTGGAAGCAAATGAGATTGAATAAAGCAATGGCTGCGTCCATTATTCCCTAGACCACGTCAGCTGGGCATCTGTGTGGGCCTTTATGCCATTGGAAGCTCATGATCAAGGGGAGGCACCAGTGGTTGGTTGAAGGAGCAGCTTTTCACTTAAATTATGTTTCTCTAGCAGCAGCTGAGAAAGAGATGAGGGCTCCTGCTACACTGCAAAGCTCAGAGGATGCATCACCACCTCAATACACTGCATTACTTCATTCCAGTGCACCCTCCACCAACACAGGTACACTCATCAGTGGACTTTGTTGCACATGTAGAACAGCCGCACTAACTGGTGAGCACTGCACAGACAGTGAGGAGGTAACAGAGGCAGTGACCACTTCCCCTCGGAGGAGTGAGGAGAGGTCCAGCGATGCTCCGCTTCAAGTAGATGGCAAGCCTCGGGTGTCATCAGCAAAGCAGCAGATGCTTCAGCAGCAGCGTGAAATGTGTAAACATCTCAGTTTCCAGAGGCAGTGCTATCCCATGTGCAAACGATGGAATAATCCATCAATAACATGAGTGGTGCCATTTCTCTGGTATCAGAGTGCCTGGTGTCCTCCATTGAGAGTGGCGACCCTCATGGAGTGACACATGGAGCAGAGTACTGAATGGATGCAGAGGATGCACACAGACCTCCATAGCATAGCCTCATCTATGAGGTGTATGGAGTGATGGGTGAGTGAGATGGGCCAGCCATGCATCTCCACATTGCCAGGAACTGAACCATGTGCATGTGGGGCCTGAAAGGGCTGAGGAGAGGCAGGCTGAAAGCAATGGGGGTTCCTCTCAAGGCATTTTGATCGTTGAAGGCAGATCCTTTGACAGTGACACAGCGCTGCATGTTAGTCTGATGACTGAGGTGTCCTCTGCACAGGTACAAGTGGCCCTGAATGGGTCTCTGAGCCCTACTGGGGCCTGGTACAGAGGACACAAACCACGGTTACCTCATGCACCAGAGCAAGAAAGGCAGCAGGCTGTCCCCACATCAACTCCAGGCGCAGGGACAGCAGCCAGCTGAAGTTACCATAAACGAGTTTGTAAATGCATGGATCAGCACTTGGGGTTTCACTGGGTAATAATTGTTTGTTAAATGCAGAAGCCTTTAATGTTTTAGGAGAGTTAAAGATCTTGACGTGCAATGTATAAGGACTCGTGTATTTATTTTTGTGCAGCATTTGGCAGTGACCAGATATGCAATCAAATATACAGACGGCCTGTAAAGGTGAGTGCCTCATGAGAGTCTGTGTTGATACAAGGCCTTGGCAGAGAGTGCTGACGGTTACAGAGAGATGGTAAGGGCCTCTTATGAAAGGCCACAAGGCCACCTCCGGGAGAGAACCTTTTGGCTCGGTGGCCCTTTGCATTTGTCCTCATGTGAAGAGTCTACTTATCAGAGTCACTGTGAAGTACCTGCTGATCAGAGAATTGCGAGTCTCCCTGCCACTCCTTCACTGCCCGGTGAGCTGGGCCCCGTGGCGCCATCTTCATTGCTGACACCTGTCGAGGCACCTCATGCTCATCCGCCTCCTCTGAGGATGCTGCTCCCTCAATGTCTTCCTCTGGCTCCAGCGCTACTCCCCTCTAGAGCCCAGCAGACAACAATGATGCAGGATACCCTTGAGTGATTACTGCATGGCTCTCACAGATCTCTAGAGGCATCAAAACCTGATCTTCAAAAGGCCAATGGCCTGCTCGATGGTGGCCCTTCTAGTCATGTGGCAACGGTTGTATGTGTCCTCTGTCTGTGTGCCCCTCAGTAACATCATCTGAAAGCACAGTGTTAGTTTTCACATGTCTGCTGACGACACTCAGCTCTACCTCACCACCACTTCTCTCAACTCCTCCACTGTTAAATTATCAGACTTATTATCCAACATTCAATACTGGATGAGCAGAAATTTCCTCCAATTAAATATTGGGAAGACTGAAGCTATTGTTTTCGGCCCCCACTCCATCTCCATTCCCTAGCTACTGACTGCATCCCTCTCCCTGGCAACAGTCTGAGATTAAGCCAGTCTGTTCACAACCTTGGTGTCATATTTGATCCCGAGATGATCTTTCGACCACATATTTGTGCCATCATGAAGACCGGCTATTTCCACCTCCATAATATCGCCCAACATAGCCCCTGTCTCAGCTCTTGTGCTGCTGAAACCCTCATTCATTCCTTTGTTACTTCTAGACTTGACTATTCCAACACACTCCTGGCTGGTCTCCCACATTCTATTCTCTAAACTCGAGGCCATCCAAAACTCTGCTGCCGTGTCTTGACTCACTCCAAGTCCAGTTCCCTGTCACCCATGTGCTCACTGACCTACATTGACTCCTCCATTCTCCTTGTTTTCAAATCCCTGCATGGCCTCGCTCCTCCCTACCTCTGTAATCTCCTCCAGCTCCACAACCCCCGTGAGATATCTGAGCTCATTTAATTCTGGCCTCTTGTTCTTCCCCGATTTTTAATGACTCCACCATTGGTGGCCGCGCCTTCAGTTGCCTAGGCCCGAAGCTCTGGAATGCCCTCCCTACACCTCTCTGCCTTTCTATCTCTCTGTCCTCCTTTAAGACACTCCTTAAAACCGATCTCTTTGACCAAGCTTTTGGACATCTGACCGAATATCTCCTTTTGTGGCTCGGTGTCGTTCTTTGTTATATAATATTATTGTGAAGCACCTTGGGACATTTTATTACATTAAAGGCACTATATAAATATAAGTTGTGTGCAGGGGTTAGTAGCCATGTCTTCAGTGGGTACCCCTTGTCCTCCAGTATCCAGCAATGAAGGCATTTGGGTGGCCTGAAGAGCTGAGGCAATTGGGACTGTCTTCAGGATGTAGGAGTTGCGACAGCATCCTGGAAGCCTCGCAAACACCTATATGATCCATTTATGGTGGTTGCAGACAACTTGAACATTCAGGGAGTGGAACCCCTTACTGTTCACAAAGGAGCCTGACTGCTCTGAGGGAGCCTTGATGGCCACATGAATACAGTCAATGATCCCCTGCACCTCGTGCAGTCCAGCTATGACCCTGAAGTCAACTGGCCTCTCAGCCTGATTGGCCTGATCAGTTGTGAATTTGATATATTGGCCAGCCCGACGGTGCATGGCATCCGTGACCGCCTTTATGCAGTGATGGGCCGCTAACTGACAGATGCCACAGAGATCTCCAGATGATCCCTGGAACGAACCACAGGCAAAGAAGTTGAATGCCAACGTCACCTTTAACGCTACAGACATTGGGTGTCTGCCACTTCCCAATGGCATCAACTCCTGTTCCAGCATACCACACAGCTAAACCACCATCTGCCTGGAGAGACACAGTCTTCATAGAACATAGAACATAGAACATAGAACATGCCCTTCGGCCCTTGATGTTGTGCCGAACCTTTAACCTACTCTAAGATCAAACTACCGACATACCCTTCATACTACTATCATCCATGTACCTATCCAAGAGTCGCTTAAATGTCCCTAATGTATCTGCTTCTACTACCACCGCTGGCAGTGCATTCCACGCACCCACCACTCTGTGTAAAGAACCTACCTCTGACATCTCCCCAAAACCTTCCTCCAATCACCTTAAAATTATGCCCCCTGGTGATAGCTGTTCCGCCCTGGGAAAAAGTCTCTGGCCATCCACTCTATCTATGCCTCTCATCATCTTGTACCCCTCTATCAAGTCACCTCTCATCCTTCTTCGCTCCAATGAGAAAAGCCCTAGCACCCTCAACCTTTCGTCGTAAGACATGACCTCCAGTCCAGGCAGCATCCTGGTAAATCTCCTCTGTACCCTCTCTAAAGCTTCCACATCCTTCCTATAATGAGGCGACCAGAACTGAGCACAATATTCCAATTGTGGTCTAACCAGGGCTTTATAGAGCTGCAGCATAACCTCGCGGCTTTTAAACTCAATCCCCCTGTTAATGAAAGCCAACACACCATACGCCTTCTTAACAACCCTATCAACTTGGGTGGCAACTTTGAGCGATCTATGGACATGGACCCCAAGATCCCTCTGTTCCTCCACACTACCAAGAATCCTGTCTTTAAGCCTGTATTCCGCATTCAAATTCGACCTTCCAAAATGAATCACTTCACAATTTTCCAGGTTGAACTCCATCTGCCACTTCTCAGCCCAGCTCTGCATTCTGTCAATGTCCCGTTGCAACCTACAACAGCCTTCCACACTATCCACAACTCCAGCAAACTTCGTGTCATCGGCA
The DNA here is from genome assembly GCF_036365525.1 of Heterodontus francisci. NCBI lineage: Eukaryota > Metazoa > Chordata > Chondrichthyes > Heterodontiformes > Heterodontidae > Heterodontus > Heterodontus francisci. The sequence continues at coordinate 135,859,966 of NC_090377.1, read as the reverse complement.
AACTTGCTAACCCAGCCTTCCACTTCCTCATCCAAGTCATTTATAAAAATCACAAAGCAGAGGTCCCAGAACACATCCCTGCGGAACACCACTGGTCACCGAGCTCCAGGCTGAATACTTTCCATCTACTACCACCCTCTGTCTTGTATGGGCCAGCCAATGCTGTATCCAGACAGCCAACTTTCCCTGTATCCCATGCCTCCTTACTTTCTGAATGAGCCTACCATGGGGAACCTTATCAAACGCCATGCTAAAATCCAGATACACCACATCCACTGCTCTTCCTTCATCAATGTGCTTTGTCACATCTTCAAAGAATTCAATAAGGCTTGTGAGGCATAACCTGCCCCTCTCAAAGCCATGCTGACTGTCTCTAATCAAACTATGCTTTTCCAAATAATCATAACTCCTGTCTCTCAGAATTCTCTCCAATAATTTGCCCACTACCGACGTAAGACTGACTGGTCTATAATTCCCAGGGTTATCCCTATTCCCTTTCTTGAACAAGGGAATAACATTTGCCACCCTCCAATCGTCTGGTACTACTCCAGTGGACAGTGAGGACGCAAAGGTCATCGCATAAGGCTCGGCAATCTCTTCCCTCGCTTCCCGTAATATCCTTGGGTATATCCTGTCTGGCCCCGGGGACTTATCTGTCCTCATGTCTTTCAAAATTTCCAGCACATCCTCCCTCTTAACATCAACCTGTTCGAGCATATCAGCCTGTTTCACGCTGTCCTCTCAAATGACCAGGTCCCTCTCACTAGTGAATACTGAAGCAAAGTATTCATTTAGGACCTCCCCTACCTCCTCCGACTCCAGGCACAAGTTTAGAGATACAGCACTGAAACAGGCCCTTCAGCCCACCGAGTCTGTGCCGACCATCAACCACCCATCTATACTAATCCTACACCAATCCCATTTTCCTACCAAATCCCCACCTGTCCCTATATTTCCCTACCACCTACCTATACTAGTGGCAATTTATAATGGCCAATTTACCTACCAATCTGCAAGTCTTTTGGCTTGTGGGAGGAAACCGGAGCACCCGGAGAAAACCCACGCAGACACAGGGAGAACTTGCAAACTCCACACAGGCAGCACCCAGAATTGAACCCGGGTCGCTGGAGCTGTGAGGCTGCGGTGCTAACCACAGTTCCCTCCACTATCCCTGATCGGCCCTACCCTCACTCTGGCCATCCTCTTGTTCCTCACAAAAGTGTAGAACGCCTTGGGATTTTCCTTAATCCTACCCGCCAAGACTTTTTCATGTCCCCTTCATAGCTCTCCTAAGTCCATTCTTCAGTTCCTTCCTGGCTACCTTGTAACCCTCTAGAGCCCTGTCTGATCCTTGCTTCCTCAACCTTAAGTAAGCTTCCTTCTTCCTCTTGACTAGCTGTTCAACATCTCTTGTCATCCAAGGTTCCTTCACCCTACCATCCCTTCCTTACCTCATCGGGACAAGCCTATCCAGCAGTCGCAGCAAGTGCTCTCTAAACAACCTCCACATTTCTGTTGTGTATTTCCCTGAGAACATCTGTTCCCAATTTATGCTCCCCAGTTCCTGCCTAATAGCATTGTAATTCCCCCTCCCCCAATTAAATATTTTCTCATCCCGTCTGCTCCTGTCCCTCTCCATGACTATAGTAAAGGTCAGGGAGTTGTGATCACTATCACCGAAATGCTCTCCCACTGAGAGATCTGCCACCTGGCCTGGTTCGTTGCCAAGCACCAAATCCAACATAGCCTCCCCTCTAGTTGGCCTGTCTACATATTGAGTCAGGAAACCTTTTACCAGACAAAATCTGCTCCATCCAAACTATTTGCACTAAGAAGGTTCCAATCAATATTAGGGAAGTTGAAGTCACCCATGACAACAACCCTGTTACTTCTGCACCTTTCCAAAATCTGCCTCCCAATCTGTTCCTCCATGTCTCTGTTACTATTGGGGGGTCTATAGAAAACTCCCAATAAAGTGACTGCTCCTTTCCTGTTTCTGACTTCCACCCATAATGACTCAGTAGACAAACCCTCCTCGACGACCTCCCTTTCTGCAGCTGTGATACTATCCCTGATTAGCAATGCCACTCCCCCACCTCTTTTACCTCCCTCCCTATTCCTTTTGAAACATCTAAACCCCGGAACATCCAACATCCATTCCTGCCCCTGTGATATCCAAGTCTCCGTAATGGCCACAACATTGTAGCTCCAAGTACTGATCCATGCTCTAAGTTCATCACCCTTATTCTTGACACTACTTGCATTAAAATAAACACACTTCAACCCATCATACTGGCTGCAACTTTGCCCTGTCAATTGTCTAACCTTCCTCACAGACTCTCTGCACTCTGTATCTGCCTGTTCAACAGCTACCCCATCCACTGTTCCGTAGCTCCGGTTCCCACCCCCCTGCCAAACTAGTTTAAACCCTCCCGAAGAGCTCTAGCAAACCTCCCGCCCAGGATATTGGTGTCCCTCCAGTTCAAATGCAACCCGTCCTTCTTGTACAGGTCCCACCTTCCCCAGAAGGTATCCTAATGATCCACATAACTGAAGCCCTCCCTCCTACACCAGCTCTGTAGCCACGTGTTCGGCTGCACTCGCTCTCTGTTTCTAGCCTCACTAGCATGTGGCACCGGTATCAATTGACATTGGGGATCGGACATCTCCATGAAGCTGAGCCTGTGACGGTGCACCCTTTGAGTTGGGTAGCTCCTTCTGCGACCATGAGGCTGTCCTCTTGACCCCATGTGGCCTTCTCGTCTATATCCAATGGCTTCCTCAAGCCGCTGGAGCTCCCCTGTCTGCTGCAGCCGCTCCATGTGGCTGCATCTCCATCTCTGTGCCACTCTCCTCCTCACTGGAGGAGTCAAACTCTGAAAGCATTGACCCCATAGCCAAATGAAACCTCCACTGCGATAGGCTTCTCAAGAACCTTGTCGTGGTCCTGGGAGCCACCCTTCCAGTTACAGCACTTTACTTTGACCACATCCTCTGCAGTGCCTCCAAACTTCATAGTCTCACTTCTTCAAGACACAGCCTGCAGACAGCTTCACAGTATGGCTGCACGTTCCCTTCACAATTCTACTGCTGCTCAGATCTCGCCTCCTTTGAGGAGGCAAGACTTTGAGCCTCCGTGCACTGTTCACAAAAATGGAAAAAGGTAGAAAAATACCTGATAATAGGCTGTTTAATGACCTTAATTACCTTCCTACTGCCAATCTGTCAGCCACTAATTCATCCCACCTCCCACATTTTATAAAATTGCTTGGCTGTGGGACGACATCAAGGAGCTGGCCTGACACAGGCTCATGCCATTTTACTGGCCCTTCCCACCTCCGCTCCCACTTTTAAGAGGCCCATGAGTTTAAATACCACCATGGCAGCAGGGGAATTGAAATTCAGCTAATTAAATTTAGAATACAACCTTTTAATAATGGTGACCATGCAACTATTGGATTGCCATTAAAAATCCATCTAATTCGCTAATGTCCCTTTTGGGAAGGAAACCTGGCATCCTTACTGGGTTTGGCGCATATGTGATTCCAGACCCACAACAATGTGGTGGATTCTTAAATGCCCATTGAAATGGCATGGCATGCCATCCAGTTGTATCAAACTGCTACGAAAAAGTCAATTCAGAGCAAAACTGGAGGGTCCACCCAGCATTGATCTAGACAGCATTGAACTGGACACTACAAAGGCATACCCAGTTCAGTAAACCCTGCAAAGTTCTCCTCACTAACATCTTGTGCCAAAAGTGGGAGTGCTGATCCACAGACTAGTCAAGCAACAACCTGACATATTCACATTCACCAAATCATACCTTTCAGACAAGGTTCCAAACTCCTCCATCACCATCTCTGGATATGTCCTCCCCCACCGGCAGGACAGATTTGCCAGAGGTGGCGGCACAGAGGTATACAGTCAAGAGGGCGTGTTCATGGGAGTTCTCAACATTGAATCTGGACCCCATGAAATCTCACGATATCAGGTCAAACAGATTGGTTATCTGCCACATCCGGGCAAGCAGCCCTGCCAGCTCCCGATCCTGCCTCTGCAAAAATGGCCTGGGGACGGGGAACTGGCTAATCTTTCAGCCCCACCTACTCTGATTCCGGCCTCGGCAGGGGCTGACAATCCAGCCCATAGGGCAGTAATACTCGGGGATTTCAAGTGCCTTAATAATTGGGATAAAATCAATGTAAAAGCCCTCTATGGCACAGAATTCTTAAAATGCATTCAGGAGAACTGTTTTGCCAGTACATAGCAAGCCCAAAATGAAAAGGGGCAGTTCTGAAGTTAATTTTAGGAAATGAAGCTGGGCAGTTGGAAGGGGTATCAGTGAGAGTATTTTGATGTTAATGATCATAATGCAGTTAGATTTAGAGTAGTTATGGAAAAGGACAAAGATAGACCAAGAGTAAAAGCAAAGGTAAAAGTAAGGCCAATTTTATTAAGCTGAGATATGGTTTGGCAAAGGTGGACTGGAAACAGCTACTTGAAGGTGTCCGAGCAGTGGGAGGTATTCAGGAGGTGATAGAGTTCAGAACAAATACATTCCACAAAGAAAAAGGTTGGTTGCCCAAATCTAGATCCCCAACCACCGCACCCACCCCGCCCCACCCCAGATGCCAAAACAAAGGATGATACTAAGAGCTCAATACAGCAGAAAGCATAGAGGAATATAGAAATTGCAAGGGTAAAACTAAAAAAGGAATTAAGAAAGCAAAGAGAGGGTTTGTAAAAATATTGGCAAGTGAAATCAAGGAAAATCTATGAATACATAAAGAACATAAGGAAAGAGTAGAGTCAATTGAAGACCAAAAAGGTAACCTGTGTCTGGAGGTGGAAAATGTGGCCGTGGTTTTTAATAAATACTTTGTCTCTCTTCGTAAAAGAGGGGAAATAATGTTAACGAGGAGGAGTGTGAAATATTGGATGAGATAATCATAGTGAGAGATGAAATATTAAGGGGTTAGCATCTTTGAAAGTGGATAAATGATTAAGTTTGCAGATGAAGTTCACTAATGTCCTTTAGGGAAGGAAATCTGCTGTCCTTACCTGGTGTGGCCTACATGTGACTCCAGACCCACAGCAATGTGGTTGACTCTTACATGCCCTCTGAAATGGCCTAGCAAGCCACTCAGTTGTATCTAACCTCTACGAAGTCAATAAAAAGGAATGAAACCGGACAGACCACCCGGCATTGACCTCGGCACCGGAAACGACAACGGCAAACCCAGCCCGTTCGACCCTGCAAAGTCCTCCTTACTAACATCTGGGGGCTTATGCCAAAGTTGGGAGAGCTGTCCCACAGACTAGTCAAGCAACAGCCTGACATAGTCATACTCATACCTTGCAGACAATGTCCAAGACACTGCAATCACTATCCCTGGGTATGTCCTGTCCCACCAGCAGGACAGACCCAGCAGAGGTAGCGGGACAGTGGTATACAGTCGGGAGGGAGTTGCCCTGGGAGTCCTCAACATCGACTCCAGACCCCATGAAGTCTCATGGCATCAGGTCAAACATGGGCAAGGTAACCTCCTACTGATTGCCACTTACAGCCCTCCCTCAGCTGATGAGTCAATACTCCTCCATGTTGAACACCACTTGGAGGAAGCACTGAGGGTGGCAAGGGCACAAAATGTACTCTGGCTGGGGGACTTCAATGTGCATCACCAAGAGTGGCTCGGTAGCACCACTACTGTCCGGGCTGGCCGAGTACTAAAGGACATAGCTGCTAAACTGGGTCTGCGGCAGGTGGTGGGGGAACCAACACGAGGGAAAAAAATAATTGACCTTGTCCTCACCAATCTGCCTGCTGCAGATGCTTCTGTCCATGACTGTATTGGTAGGAGTGACCACCACACAGTCCTTCTGGAGACGAAGTCCTGTCTTCACATTGAGCATACCGTCCATCGTGTTGCATGGCACTATCACCATGCTAAATGGGATAGATTTCGAACAGATCTAGCAATGCAAAACTGGGCATCCATGAGGCACTGTGGGCCATCAGCAGCAGCAGAGCTGTACTCAAACATAACCTGTAACCTCATGGCCTGGCATATCCCCCCACTCTACCATTACCATCAAGCCAGGAGACTAACTCTGGTTCAATGAAGAGTGCAGGAGGCATGCCAGGAGCAGCACCAGGCATATTTCAAAATGAGGTGTCAACCTGGTGAAGCTACAACCCAGGACTACTAGTGTGCCAAACTGCATAAGCAGCATGCAATAGACAAAGCTAAGTGATCCCAGAACCAACAGATCAGATCTAAGCTCTGTAGTCCTGCCACCTCCAGCCATGAATGGTGGTGGACAATTAAACAACTAACTGGAGGAGGTGACGCCACAAATACCCCCATCTTCAATGATGGGGGAGCCCAGCATATCAATGCGAAAGATAAGGCTGACGCATTTGCAACAATCTTCAGCCAGAAGTACCGAGTTGATGATCCATCTCGGCATCCTCCTGAAGTCCCCAGCATTACAGATGCCAGACTTCAGCCAATTCGATTCACTCCGCGTGATATCAAGAAACGATTGACAGCACTGGATACTGCAAAGGTAATGGGTCCTGACAATATTCCAACAATAGTACTGAGGTCCTGTGCTCCAGACCTTGCTGCATCCCTAGCCAAGCTGTTCCAGTACAGCTACAACACCGGCATCTACCTGGCAATGTGGAAAATTGCCCAGGTATGTCCTTTAGTTTAGAGATACAGCACTGAAACAGGCCCTTCGGCCCACCAAGTCTGTGCCGACCATCAACCACCCATTTATACTAATCCTACACTAATCCCATATTCCTACCACATCCCCACCTGTCCCTATATTTCCCTACCAGCTACCGATACTAGGGGCAATTTATAATGGCCAATTTACCTACCAACCTGCAAGTCTTTTGGCTGTGGGAGGAAACCAGAGCACCCGGAGAAAACCCACGCAGACACAGGGAGAACTTGCAAACTCCACACAGCAGTACCCAGAATTGAACCCAGGTCGCTGGAGCTGTGAGGCTGCGGTGCTAACCACTGCGCCACTGTGCCGCCCCCTGTACACAAAAAGCAGGACAAGTCCAACCCGGCCAATTACCACCCCATCAGTCTACTCTCAATCATCAGCAAAGTGATGGAAGGTGTCATCAACAGTGCCATCAAGCAGCACTTGCTTAGCAATAACCTGCTCAGTGATACCCAGTTTGGGTTCCGACAGGGCCACTCAGCTCCTGACCTCATTACAGCCTTGGTTCAAACATGGACAAAAGAGCTGAACTCAAGAAGTGAGGTGAGAATGACTGCCCTTGACATCAAGGCAGCATTTTACCGAGTATGGCATCAAGCAGCCCTAGCAAAACCGGAGTCAATGGGAATCGGGGGGAAAGCTCTCTGCTGGTTAGAGTCATACCTAGCGCAAAGGAAGATGACTGTGGTTGTTGGAGGTCAATCATCTGAGCTCCAGGACATCACTGCAGGAGTTCCTCAGGGTAGTGTTCTAGGCCCAACCATCTTCAGCTGCTTCATCGATGACTTTCCTTCAATCATAAGGTCAGCAGTGGGGATGTTCGCTGATGATTGCACAATGTTCAGCACCATTCGTGACTCCTCAAATTCAGAAGCAGTCCGTGTAGAAATGCAGCAAGACCTGGACAATATAAGTGGCAAGTAACATTTGCGCCACAAAAGTGCCAGGCATTGATCATCTCCAACAAGAGAGAATCTATCCATCTCCCCTTGACATTCAATGGCATTACCATCGCTGAATCCCCCACTATCAACAGCCTAGGGGCTACCATTGACCAGAAACTGAACTGGAGTAGCCATATAAATACTGTGGCTACAAGAGCAGGTCAGAGGCTAGGAATCCTGAGGTAAGTAACTCACCTCCAGACTCCCAAAGCCTGTCCACCATCTACAAGGCACAAGTCAGGAGTGTGATGGAAGGCTGTCCACTTGCCTGGATGGGTGCAGCTCCAACAACACTCAAGAAGCTCGACACCATCCAGGACAAAGCAGCCCACTTGTTTGGCACGCCATCCACAAACATTCACAAACTGGGAGAATGGAATGGAGCCCTGACAGGAGGCAGGGTGTGAGGTAGTGTAGTCAAGGTAGCTGTGGGAGTCAGTGGGATATAATGAATATTAGTGGATAAAGATGGGCACAATTTGGGAGGCAACAAGTTCAAGGACTTTGATGAGAAATGGAGATTTTGTGGTAGTTTTCAAGGGCCAAGGGGTCTTGGGCAGATTTTTTGGAGAAGAGGTATGATATTGGCAAATTTAAAGGGGAAGTAGTCAGTCCCTGAGGAGAGGGAAATGTTGCCAATGTCAGCTAACACGGGGGCCAGGAAGGGAAGTTGGGTGGTCAGCAGTCGATGAGAATAAGGTAGGTGGAGGAAGAGGAGGTCAGTCTCATGGACAAAAGATGAGTGTTCATGAAAATTTATTAAAATGCAAGACAAACACCAAAACTTGCTGCATGGCAACATAACTAAATAAAGTCGTGGCTTGACAGGGGTTATTCCATGGGCCGGGATGTGGTCTGTATGCCACATGAAGGCCTTCCTGCACCCTTGTCATCAAGACAGCTGATGAATAAATATATTCATCCCACAAGACAGCGGAAATTGCACAGCTCATACGTGAAGTGACTTGCACGAAGTTCCAGCAAGAGTTATCAGTACTTCTGAAAAGTTAACTTGATTTACGTCATTTGAGAATTTAATGTACAATTTATTTGGCTCCCCAGTGATTGGATTTCTTTTGTTGACGCATCAATCTCCTTTCTGTGTTCACCTCAACATTGATTTGCAAAGTTAGAATTAAAAAAGGTATTGGAAAACATTGTTGCATTGCTAAAGATAATGCAAAGAGAGTCTTGTAGTTGCAGAATCACAGAATTCTTTCAACACAGAAGGAGTCCATCATGTCTGCAGCAGCTCTCCAAAAGAGCAATCTACCTCGTGCCACTCCCCAGCCTTCTCCCCGTATCCCTGCATATTCTTCCTTTTCAGATAGGAATCCAATTCCCTTTTGAATGCCTCCATTGAACATGCCTCCACCACACTCTCAGGTGGTGCATTCCAGATCCTAACCACTCACTGCATAAAAAAGTTTTTCCTCAAGCTGCTATTGTTACTTTTGCCGATTACCTTAAATCTATGCCCACTTGTTCTTGATTCCTTTGCCAACAGGAACAGTTTTTCCCTATCGACTGTGTCCAGACCCCTCATGATTTTGAACACCTCTATCAAATCTCCTTTCAACCTTCTTATCTCCAAAGAGAACAGCCCCAGCTTCTCCAAACTATCCATGTAACTGAAGTTCCTCATCTCTAGAACCATTCTCGTGAACCTTTCTTGCACTCCCTCTAATGCTTTCACATCTTTGCTAAAATGTGGCACCCAGAACTGGATGCAATACTCCAGTTGAGATCGCACCAGTGCTCCATGCAATATAACATAATATAATATATTGTTTTCACAATCTCAGGATGGCTTTAAGTGCTTTACAGCCAATTGTGTACTTTTGCAATGTAATCACTGTTGTAACGTAATATGAGGGGACAAGTCTCAATGTGATTGGTAGTTATTGCCATTGTGATGGAATGTAGGTATAATAGGCTTAGTTAGGTAGCATTTAGATATAGTTAATATATTATACCATTTAGAATGAAAGACTGAATAAATGGTCAGTTTTCTTCTTTCTTCTTTGGCCTCCTTATCTCGAGAGACAATGGGTAAGCGCCTGGAGGTGGTCAGTGGTGTATGGAGCAGCGCCTGGAGTGGCTATAAAGGCCAATTCTAGAGTGACAGGCTCTTCCACAGGTGCTGCAGAAAAATTTGTTTGTCGGGGCTGTTACACAGTTGGCTCTCCCCTTGCGCTTCTGTCTTTTTTCCTGCCAACTGCTAAGTCTCTTCGACTCTTCGAGTCTCTCCAAGTTTTCAGAACTCACTGAAATTCCCCTTTAAGAAGGTAGAGTTAAATATTTCAAGGTCTCTGTTAGAATAGAATTTCTGTTGCCAGGGTATTGGAAGATAAACACACACATTGAAATATTCTGTGTGACATCAGTAACAGTTGGCAATAAACTTAATTAGTTTATGGGGCTGTTGATGCAGACAAATCGGCTCAGGAGATTGCTTTAAGGTACCATAAAAAAGCAATTACAGATAATAAAACAATAAATGAAAATGGACTTACAGGAACAAGAGGTCAAGTAAACACAATTATAAACATTTTGACCAGATAAATGCTCACAACGTCAAGAAACAGGGGATTTCCAGTAAAACATTAAGTGGAGAGTTATATGGATTTTGAAAGCAAGAAAAACACACACAGAAAGGTAGCACCTACATGCTAAGAGGTCATATGACACCTTAGAAGTAGTATAAACATGAAAGGTTCTGAAGCAAACACTTAGAAGTGTTGAGGTCCTCAAGCAATAATTCTCACCCCAAGCCTTACTCGGGGGATTTAAGGTAAAAGTTTACTTTAAATTTTGACAGATGTTCTGGATATTCTAAAATAATTTTGCTGTAACATTAGCAAGGTTAAACTTTTGGATTCTATGTTGGAAATAAGATTATGTGTTACATCTTTAAGTAATATTTGATATTGTGATATACTTACCCACTTAGAAATCTATTGCATGCTAAATTCTTTAATAAATCTATAAAAGTTAATAAATCGTCTCATGTAGTATTCTGTATACAACTACAAGAACCCGCTCTCTGTGTCTCTTTAAGTGGAGAGATGTGTATTGAAGAGAGTTCCCAGAAACCTTATAATATCTGGGATATTTATGACTTAGCCATAATTATTAAAATAGGCTATCCGAAAGATGGTAATATTCTCTGTTGGTTTTCTTTCTTTGAGGGAAAGCTAGTACAATTCTTTGGACCCAAATAAGTGTCTATGAGAATTTGTCTGGTTTGAACTTGAATAAAGGAGATTCATAGGGATGTACTCCTGATTTGGTTTAGTCCCTATAAGGGATTAAAGTCATAAATCACTTCACCATAAAGGGGCAGGTCTAACTGTGATTGACGGGTAATTATTTGACAGGACTGGGTAGGTCTATCTGCGATTGACAAGTAGTTATTGGACAGTCATGTGTGGATCTATTTGTGATTGACAAGTGGTTATTGTCAGAAATAGGCGGGTATCTCTGTGATTGACAGGTAGTTATTGGACAGTAATGGGTGGGTCTGTCGAGTATCAAGATCTACGGTGAACCACTGGACAATGAGGTTCATTTCCCATACCTTGGGAGCATCCTATCAGCAAGGGCAGACATCGACCATGAAACTCCGCATCACCTCCAGTGTGCCAACGCAGCCTTCGATCATCTGAGGAAAAGAGTGTTTGATGACAAAGACCTCAAATCAGGCACCAAGCTCATGTTCTACAGGGCCGCAGTGTTACCTGCCCTCCTGTATGCATTGGAAACATGGACACTGTACAGCAGACATCTCAACGCACTGGAGAGACATCACCAGTGGTGCCACCGTAAGATCCTGCAAATTCAGTGGCAGGACAGGCGCTCCAAAATCAGTGTCCTCTCTCAGGCCAATTTCCCCAGTATCGAGACAGTGGTCATGGTTAGTCAGTTTCGTTGGGCAGGCCACATCGTCTGCATGTCTGATGCAAGACACCCAAAACAAGCTTTCTACTCCGAGTTGCATCATGGCAGGCAGCTAACAGGAGGGCAGAGGAAACGCTACAAGGATGTCCTTAAAGCCTCCCTGAAAAAATGTGACATCGCCACTGATTCGTGGGAATCTCTTGCCTGAGACCGCCCAAAATGGAGAAGAAGCATCCGTGAAGGTGCCAGCCAGTTCAAATAGCGTCGACATGCCCAGGCAGTGACTGAGTGCAAACAGCAGAAGGAGCGATCGGAAATTCGAGCATCCCATTCACTCGCCTCACCAAACACCACTTGCCCCACCTGTGGCAGAGTGTGCGGATCCAGAATTAGACTATTGAGTCAACTAATCACCCACAACCCTGGAGTGGAAGAAAGTCATTCTTGTTCCCCAGGGACTGCTTAAGAGAGGAGTATCTGTGATTGACATAGTTATTGGACAATAATGGGCGGGTCTATCTGTGATTGACAGTAATGGGCGAGTCATTTGTGATTGACAGTAATGGGCGGGTCTATCTGTGATTGACAGTAATGGGCGGGTCTATCTGTGATTGACAGTAATGGGCGAGTCTATCTGTGATTGACAGGTTCGCAGACGGTTGGTGAGCTCGGTCAGTGGAATCTGTTGCTGTGGTTACTGCGGCCTGTGGCCTCGCTCCGGTGACCGGTGCCTTCCCGCTGCAGTGTGCGAGCTTTGGGATGCAGCTGAGCTGAAGGCAGTTTGAAAGCAGCAACCTTGTGACAGGATGGAGTCTCGAGCCTTCAAAAACCCTTACCCGGACTACGAGGGCCCGGCCTCCACCGAGAGGCTGTTCGATTCAGCTGGGAATGTGAGTGTAAGAGGAAGTGGGGGGAGAGAGAGAGAGAGAGAGACAGACAGGCACTCGGCTCGGGGTGTGTGGGAATGGAGGAGGAGGGACACTAACAGGCCCGGGGCGTGGCGTGGGGAGGGGAGGGATACGAACTCGCGTGGGGAGTGGGGGAAAACGACACTAACTGGCCTGGGAGTTGGGCGGTGTGGGGGGGGGAGACACTAACTGGTCCGGCGAGTTGGGGGGGGAGGTCAGAGGAGGGAGGAGACACTAACTGGTCCGGGGAGTTGGGGGCATTACACTAACTGGCCTGACGGGGGGGGGGGGGGGTGGAAGGACACTGACTGGTTGGGGGGAGGGACACTAACTGGCCTGGGGGCTGGGTGGGGGGGACGGACACTAACTGGCTTGGGGGCTGGGGAGGGAGGGACACTAACTGGCCTGGGGGCTGGGTGGGGGGGACGGACACTAACTGGCTTGGGGGCTGGGGAGGGAGGGACACTAACTGGCCTGGGGGCTGGGTGGGGGGGACGGACACTAACTGGCTTGGGGGCTGGGGAGGGAGGGACACTAACTGGCCTGGGGGCTGGGTGGGGGGGACGGACACTAACTGGCTTGGGGGCTGGGGAGGGAGGGACACTAACTGGCCTAGGAAGAGCGACACTAACTGGTCTAGGGGGAGGGGCACTAACTGGGCTGGGGGCTGGGTGGGGGAAGGACACTAACTGGGCTGGGGAGGGAGGGACACTAACTGGCCTGGGGGCTGTGGGTGATGGGAGGACACCAACTGGCCTGGGAGCTGGTGGGGGGTGGTGGCAGGTATATTAACTGGCCTGGGGTTTGGGGGGAGGGAACACTAACTGGCTCTGGTTGGTGGGGAAGTGGGACACTAACTGGTCCAGAGTTTGTGTGTGGGGGGGGTGGGGGTGGCAGAAGTGACATTAATTGGCCCAGAGTTGGGAATGGAGGGACACTAACTGGCCGGAAGGGGTGGGAGGGATGCAGTTAGGTGTCGGGCTTTTAACTGACGCCAGGTGGGGGAGTGCAGACGTTGACACTGTAACAGTATGAGAAGATAAGGTGGGTGCGGAAGGAAACAGTGACCTCAATCCCTGTCCCAATGTCCCCTTTTCAACTTTCGGGGCCATGTGGTTGACTCTTATCTGCCCTCCTAAATGTCCTACCAAGCTACTCAGTTATATGCACCTGCAGAAAAGTCGAATAAGCAACGTGGGTATACCGACACATCGCAGACTGCAACAGTTGAAGAAGGTGGCTCACCACCATCTTTTCAAGGGTTTTTCAAGGATATGCAAGCAATGCTGGCCATGCCGGTGTCACTCTCAATTCATGAACGAATATTTATTTTTAAAAAATCCTCCGAACACCAAGTTTCATCAATTTCTGTTTCCGCTGGGCAAGTTAATACCTCTATTTCTGCACTTCCATCTCCCTCACAGGACATGGGGTGGTAGTAGCCCCTCTAACTACTGTGCCTTCCTGGGTCTCTGCCAGCTTTGCATGCTGCAATTTTGATATTCCTTTCTCTCAATTGTAATTCCTATTCTGTGCATATGAAGGGTGCCGTCCCAGTATCAGAACAGTCCTGACCACTTCAAGTGCCTGAAACCGCGACGTTTTTTATCTCTCTTTCTCAGCTGCCACTAGCCGCTTTGTTAGTTTTGCTAGCTGTTCTGTAAGTTCTGCAGTTGCTTGATTTCTGGCTTCACTCTCTTCAAACTTCTGAATTCCCAGTGTTAGACATTGTAACACTAATGCCTTTTTTATCTATTCACTTGTGAACAGTAGCCCCTTATTTTTTAACTGGACACTCTCCGTTAAGGACCTCGGTGTGTCTTTCTATCCTCCTGGCATTGCTTCCTGCCCTATCTCATAAAGCCCTCTTTAGATTCAATCCAGTTATTGAGAAATGACTGGACTTGGTCAGGAATATTCTCTGATCCTTCTGTTGTTAACTGGAGATCCCCTTTAGGTCACTACCCCTAAGAGAATACTCACCTCTCGAACTGATGCCTGCAAAATTTGAAAATATCTCGGCCAGCAAATGTTGGAAAACATTCCTCGAACCAACTTCAACGCCTGCAAAAAGCAATCACCTCAGGGTCACCAATATGTTGAACTGTTTTCCTGTTCTACTTTTTTTTGTTACTTTAAACACAGATGTTAGTTATAACAACCCCAGAATCAAATCTTTGTCTTTAACGAGCTCATGTGTTACGATTCTGTTAGAGACAAGTAACTTTTTAAGAAGAGATTCGAACTCTTATTACTGAGAATTATGCCGCAAGATTTAATCAAAGTTACTATACAAGAGTTAAACAAAGCAAAAGAATACTAACTTAACACTGCAATTTGAAATCACATACTTTAAACGTAAAATCTTAATAGAACATGAAGACATATGCTTTAAACTTTAAATCTCAACAGAACACTCCCCCGTTTGACTTTTTCTTCCACTTCAAGAGTTCCCTCATACTTTACAGGATCTTGGCAGTTTGTTCACTTCTCCCGGGACCAATCCAAAGTGTACCACAGCTTTTAGGAATTCATTTTGATTTTCCTTAGTTTCTCAGCTATCTTCCGAGGTATGAGATTTGCTGGGGATTTTCCCTGTAGCATCCGGCTAACCAACCCTCCAGATCTTTTTCAACACCTTACGAATCTGGATTTATAGGTCTGAGCCTGGGCCTTCCTCGAATCAGAAACACCCCTGGTTCCTGATGGTCTTCCTGCTCCTCAGTCCAGCTGCTCCCAAAGCCAACTATTTTCTGTAAGAGAGCACAGAGATTAAAATACCTGACCAGCAGGCATCTTCCTACGTCATCTATCTCCATTGCAAGGTGGTAGACTTGGGATGTCCCAGATAGCAATTTAAGCTAATTACCACCAACTCCAAAAAATCTCTGACTTTAGAAACTCACATGAATAATTAATACTGCTAACAATGAGAGGGCAAATATTTCCAGTCTTTCTGGCTACAGTTCCCCAACTATACAAATCCAACTGCTGTTTATGACTCTCACCTCTAACTTTGTCCTTGTAAGCACACATGGAAAGATCTGTGAAATAAAATCTCTTGGGTGGTCCTGCAACCTTTTACAGCTGCACATTTAATTTTCCCAAAACTAAAAGTGACCTCTGAAATATTAATACAAATCATGAATTCGTTCGTAACAAATATTACACAATCCAACATGAGTATCCAATCAGATCATACAATACCATTCCATATTTGATTCTTATTATTGAGTTAATGATTCACTATGAGAACTCGGGTACCATGCTTTACAATTCCAGCCTGATTGCAGCAAATCGTAGTTTAATCAAAAAGACTTACACCAATTCTATCTTTGATCTCTACATTCCGTGCACGCTAACACTACACTATAATACATCAAAGGATGGACAATGCAGACTTAATTTAACAAGAGCTAAGACGATACACTCATGTTCATCTCAGTCTCTCCCAATGATTCTGTTACCACAATTATATGGTCCACTTAAGCTCTTCAGTCACTTTATTACTATAAACAGTGACCAAACAACATGCTGTAGACTCTTAAAACATGGATGAATGACCTTCCCATTTTTTTTAGCCTCTCATCCTTCGTAAAGCATCCCTGTTCAGAACTGAAAGCTGTTTTAGCTAATTGTGTGCTGATCCTATGAACAAAGCGTTACATTGAATAGTCTGGAAGGTATTCTTTTGTCCTTGAAGACAGTGTCAGTTTTTGATGACACAGGTCAGGGCAGCTGACCATCGGCCATCTTTGCAGCCCATGTCCACTCTTAATGTCCACTGTGGCTCATTTAAAACCTTTATTAGCCTAGACATAGAATATAAGAGGACGGAGATTATGATGGAGCTGTATAAAATGCTAGTTAGGCCACAGCTGGAGTACTGTGTACAGTTCTGGTCACCACACTGTAGGAAGGATGTGATTGCAATGGAGAGGGTGCAGAAAAAATTCACCAGGATATTGCTGGGGCTGGAGCATTTCAGTTATGAAGACAAACTGGATAGGCTGGGGTTGTTTTCCTTTGAGTGGAGAAGGCTGAGGGGGGACCTGGTTGAGGTATACAAAATTATAAGGGGCATTGATAGGTTAGATAGGAAGAAACGTTTTCCTTTAGTGGAGAGTTCAATAGCTAGGGGGCATAGATTTAAAGTAAGGGGCCGAAGGTTTAGAGGGGAGTTGAGGAAGAATTTTTTCACCCGGAAGGTGGTTGCAATCTTGAACACACTGCCTGAAGAGGTCGTAGAGGCAGGAACACTCACAGCATTCAAGAAGTATTTAGATGAGCACTTGAAATGCCATAACATACAAGGCTATGGGCCAAGTGTGGGGAAATGGGATTAGTTAGGACAGGTGCTTGATGGTCGGCGCAGGCGCGTTGGGCCGAAGGGTCTGTTTCTGTGCTGTATAACTCTATGACTCTAAATACATAGGTAGTATGAACTCATGAAACAAAAACAAGAAATGCTGGATTCACTCAGCAGGTCTGGCAGCATCTGTGGAAAGAGAAGCAGAGTTAACGTTTCGGGTCAGTGACCCTTCTTCCAGCATCCGCAGTATTTTGCTTTTATTTTAGTATGAACTCATGTTCCCACACCTTCCAATCCACTGGGACCATTTAGAATGTAGGGAATTTTGGAAGTTCGCAACCAATGCATTCATTATCTCTGCAGCCACTTTTGGAACCTGAGAATGTAGGCCATCTCATCGTGTTTAATATTGTGAATACCTCGATTAGTCAAACTAAGCCAAGAAATTAGGATACGGAGACCTAAATGAAAATGAGTGGCAAGTAAATGAGAGATTCTGGAAAATATTTTTTACTCAGTGTTAGTAATATTTACCAAGCAAACTGATGCGGCAAAAATATTGGGGATCTCAAATACCAAAAATAATGCCCATATAATCATTTGTGAGGCTCAAATGCAGTGTGGAAAAGATAGTTTTAAAAATAAAACACGTTGGTGTCCAGTTTATATTTCAGTAAAGTCCAGACAACCCACTGGCAGATTTAGGGTTTTCCATTGATGAAGCAGCTGAAGGGGAGAGGCGGTGGCATAGTGGAGTTGTCACTGGACTAATAACCCAGAGACCCAGGGTATTGCTCTGGGGACATGGGTTTGCACCGCACCACAGCAGAAGGTGGAATTTGAATTAATTAATAAATCTGGAATTGAAGCCGAGTCTAATGAAGGCCATGAAACCATTGTCGATTGTTGTATCCTGACGTACTCATACTCATGGAATTGTACCTTATAGACAATGTCCCAGATGCGGCCATCACAATCCCCAAATATGTCCTGTCCCACCCACAGGACAGCCCCAGCAGAGGTGGCAGCACAGTGGTATACGGTCGGGAGGGAGTCACCCTGGGAGTCCTCAATATTGACTCATGGCATCAGGTCAAACATGGGCAAGGAAACCTCCTGCTGATTACCATCTACCGCCCTCCCTCAGCTGATGAATCAGTACTCCTCCATGTTGAACAGCATTTGGAGGAAACAGAGGGTGGCAAGGGTGCAGAATGTACTCTGGGTGTGGGAGACTTCAATGTCCATTACCAAGAGTGGCTCAGTAGCTCTACAACTGGCCGAGTCCTAAAGGACATAGTCTGCGGCAGGTGGTAAGGGAACCAACAAGAGGGAAAAACATACTTGACCTCGTCCTCAACAATCTGAGTGCCACAGATGTAACTGTCCAGGACAGTATTGGTAGGAGTGACCACCGCACAGTCCTTGTGGAGACGCGGAAGTCTCACCTTCATGTTGAGGATACCCTCCATTGTGTTGTGTGGCATTATCACTGTGCTAAATGGGATAGATTTCGAACAGATCTAGCAGTGCAAAATTGGCATCCGTGAGGCGCTGTTGGCCATCAGCAGCAGCAGAATTGTACTCAACCACAATTTGTAACCTCATGGCCGGGCATATCCCCCATTACCATGAAGCCGGGAGACCAATTTTGGTTCAATGAAGAGTGCAGGAAGGCATGCCAGGAACAGCACCTGGCATACCTGAAAATGAGATGTCAACCTGGTGAAGCTACAACCCAGGACTACTTGCGTGCCAAACTGCATAAGAAGCATGCAATAGACAGAGCTAAGCGATCCCATAACCAACGGATCAGATCTCAGTTCTGCAGTTCTGCCATAGCCAGCTGTGAATGGTGGTGGACAATTAAACAACTAACTGGAGGAGATGGCTCCACAAATATCCCCATCCTCAATGATGGGGAGCCCAGCACATCAGTGCAAAAGATAAGGCTGAAGCAGTCGCAACAATCTTCAGCTAGAACTGTGAGTGGATGATCCACCACGGCCTCCTCCTGAAGCCCCCAGTATCACAGATGCCAGTATTCAGCCAATTCGATTCACTCTGCGTGATAGCAAGAAACAACTGAAGGCGCTGGATACTGCAAAGACTACGGGCCCTGACCACGTTCTGGCAATAGTACTGAAGACCTGTGCTCCAGGGCGGCACAGTGGCGCCGTGGTTAGCACCACAGCCTCACAGCTCCGGGGACCCGTGTTCAATTCTGGGTACTGCCTGTGCGGAGTTTGCAAGTTCTCCCTGTGATCGCGTGGGTTTTCGCCGGTTGCTCCGGTTTCTTCCCACAGCCAAAGACTTGCAGGTGATAGGTAAAATTGGCCATTGTAAACTGCCCTTAGTGTAGGTAGGGAATATGGGATTACTGTAGGGTTAGTATAAATGGGTGGTTGTTGGTCGGCACAGACTCGGTGGGCCGAAGGGCCTGTTTCAGTGCTGTATCTCTAATAATTAAAAAAAAAGAACTTGCCACACCCTTATCTAAGCTGTTCCAGTACAGCTACAACGCTGGTATCTACCCGGCAATGTTGAAAATTGCCCAGGTATGTCCTGTATACAAAAAGCAAGACAAGTCCAACCCGGCCAATTACCGCCCTATCAGTCTACTTTCGATCATCAGTAAAGTGATGGAAAGTGTTGTCGACACTGCTATCAAGCAGCACTTGCTTAGCAATAACCTGTTTAGTTTGGGTTCTGCTGTAGCCACTCAGCTCCTGACCTCATTACAGCCTTGGTTCAAACATGGACAAAAGAGCTGAACTCAAGCATTTGACTGAGCATGGCATCAAGGAGCCTTAGCAAAACTGAAGTCAATGGGAATCAGGGGGAAAACTCTCCGCTGGTTAGAGTCATACCTAGCCCAAAGGAAGATGGTTGTGGTTGTTGGAGGTCAATCATCTCGGCTCCAGGACATCATTGCAGGAGTTCCTCAGGGTAGTGTCCTAGGCCCAACCATCTTCAGCTGCTTCCATCAATGACCTTCCTTCAATCATAAGGTCAGAAGTGGGGATGTTTGCTGATGATTGCATAATGTTCAGCACCATTCGCGACGACTCAGGTACTGAAGCAGTCCATATAGAAATGCAACAAAACTTTTTTTTGTATTCAGTCAGGGATGTGGGTGTCACTGGCTAGGCCAGCATTTATTGCCCATCCCTAATTGCCCTTGAGAAGGTGGTGGGAGCTGCCTTCTTGAACCGCTGCAGTCCATTTGGGGTAGGTATATCTAGGCTTGGGCTGATAGGTGGCAAGTAACATTTGCACCACACAAGTGCCAGGCAATGACCATTTAAAAAATTTTTTTTTTATACAGATACAGCACTAAAACAGTCCCTTCGGCCCACCGAGTCTGTGCCGACCAACAGCCACCCATTTATACTAATCCTACATTAGTCCCATGTTCCCTACCACAACCCCACCATTCTCCTACCACCCACCTACATTAGGGGCAATTTACAATGGCCAATTTACCTATCAACCTACAAGTCTTTGGCTGTGGGAGGAAACTGGAGCACCCAGCGAAAACCCACGCGGTCACAGGGAGAATTTGCAAACTCCACACAGTCAGTACCCAGAACTGAACCCGGGTCGCTGGAGCTGTGAGGCTGCAGTGCTAACCACTGCGCCACTGCCGCCCATCTCAAACAAGAGAGAATCGAACCATCTCCCCTTGACATTCAATGCCATTACCATCGCTGAATCCCCCACTATCCACATCCTGAGGGTTACCATTGATGAGAAACTGAACTGGAGTAGCCATACAAATACCGTGGCTACGAGAGCAGGTCAGAGGCTAGGAATCCTGTGGTGAGTAACTCACCTCCTGGCTTGCCAAAGCCTGTCCACCATCTACAAGGTACAAGTCAGGAGTGTGAAGGAATACTGTCCACTTGCCTGGATGGGTACAGCTTGAACAACACTCAAGAAGCTCGACACCATCTAGGACAAAGCAGCCCGCTTGATTGGCACCCCATCCACAAACATTCACTCCCTCTACCACCGACGCACAGTGGCAGCAGTGTGTACCATCTACAAGGTGCACTGCAGCAACGCACCAAGTCTCCTTAGACAGCACCTTCCAAACCCGCGACCTCTACCACCTAGAAGGACAAGGGCAGAAAATGGTTAGGAATACCACCACCTGCAAGTTCCCCTGCAAGACACACACCATCCTGACTTGGATCTATATTGCTGTTCCTTCACTGTTGCTGGGTCAAATTCCTGGAATTCCCTTCCTAACAGCACTGTGGGTGTCCCTACCCCACATGGACTGCAGCTGTTCAAGAAGGCAGCTCACCACCACCTTCTCGAGGGTAATTAGGGATGGCAATAAGTAGCTGGTGACGCCCACACCCATGAATGAATAAAAAAGGATAGGTCTAGGATGCCCCTGAGAAACTTTTGCAGCAATGTCCTAGGCCTAAGTTGATTGGCCTTGAACAACCACAGCCATTTTCCTATGTGTCAGATATGAATCCAGCGACTGGAATTTTCCCCGATCTCCGTTGTCTTCAATTTTACTAGGGCTCTTTGGTGCCACGCTTGGTCAAAGACTGCCTTTAATGTCAGCAACAATCACTCTCAATTCAAATCAACACTTGTGTACATGTTTGAACCAAGACTGTGAGCTCCAAAGCCAAACACAGCTGGCAAAACTCAAACCAAGCATGTACCGCTTGGTAACTGTTTACAACTCCATCCATTACTTTATTGACAATTGGGAGTAGTTTGGTAGTTGGCAAAGTTGGATTTGTCGATTTGTGGACAGAACCTACCTGGGAAGTTTTCCGTATTGCTGGGTAGCTGTCAGTGTTGTAGGTGAACTGGAATAAATTAGCTAGGGGAGGAGCTAGTTCTGGAGCGTGTGTGAATTTTGTCAGGATCTGTAGCCTTTGCTTTGTCCAGTGCATTCAGCCGTTTCCTAATATCATTTGGAGTGTATCTGATATTTCTGTCGACTGACATCAATGATGGTGAGAACCTCAGGAAGAAGCCAAGAAAGATCATCCACTTGGCACTTTGGCTGAAGATAGTTGTAAATTCTTCCGCCTTGTCTTTTACTGTCATGTACTGGACTCTGCTATCGTTGATGATGGGGATGTTCGTGGAGCCTACTTTTCTTTAGTTGCTTAATTTTCAGCAAAGTTCATAACTAGATATGGCAGGGTTGCAGATCTTTCACCTGATCCATTGGTTGTGGAATCATTTAGCTCTGTCTATACTGCTTCCTCTGTTTAGTATGCATGTAGTTCTGTGTTGTAGCTTCACCAGGTTGGCATCTCATTTTCAGGTATGCCTGGTGCTGCTTTAGGTATGTTCTTTTGCACTTATTGAGTCAGGCTTGATCACCTGGCTTGATGGTGATGAAGGAGTGAGGGATATGTCAGGTCACAGATTGTGGTGGAATACAGTTCTGCTGCGGCTGATGGCCCTTGTTTTGAACTGCTAGTTTTGTTTTGAATCTATCCCATTTAGCATGGTGGTCTTGCTGCATGACTCATGGAGCTAGTCCATAGTGTGAGGATAGTACTTGCTCTCTGAGGAATGTGTATTTGTTGCTCCAACAGTACTGTCGTGGACAAACTGATCTGTGACAGGTAAATTGATCATGACAAGGTGATGTAGGTTATTCCCTCGTATTGCTTCTCTCCGCACCTACCGCAAGCCGAGTCTGCCATCTATGGACTTGGCCAGCTAGGTCTGTGGTGGTATTGTAGAGCCAGTCTTGGGGATGGATGTTGAAGCCCCTCACCCAGAGTGCATTTTTTGTCTTGCTAAGCTTGATGCTGGTAATTGGTAATCAGCAGTAGGTATCTTTGCCCATGTTTGATCTTAAGCAATAAGACTTCATGGGATCCGGAGTCAATGTTGTGGACTCCTAGGGAAGGTGTCCAGGGAGTAACTGCTCCCTGATCTGCAGAGAGCTAAGTGTATAATTCAGCCACCTTTAAAATGATGGCACTGGTTTGAGCCTGTTCTTGCAGATCTTGCTGTTTCTGTTCTAGCAGCTGAGCTTCACCTCTATGCAACCTAACATTGCTTCCAAAATATTAAAGATGTAGATATGTTAAAGTCTGTATATGTCTACAGTGCTCATTGTCCAATCACCATTCTTTGTTTTTTTTTCAATATAATAAAGTAGAACTGATTACATTGTTGTACCAGCAGCAGTCTTATATGCTTTTGTGTGCTGCAGATTTTAGTTAATACAAAAAAATCTTTGTCATAAGCAAAGCTGCTCTTGTCCTGCAAAGTTAATAGTACCAATATTGATGGGAGGTTAGAAATGGGTTGATAAGAATTGAAGTTGAAGATGGGTTGCAATTATTTCCCAACAGATGGTGGACTCAAAGTTGCATATCCTTTTAAAATCATTCGTTATTAATGACATCCCATGATACCATCTCCAATAAACTAGCAAAAATGACTTGTGTTCTGAATGCATGGTTTCTGGAGTAGGGAGCACTGTCCTGTGATTTGCGATGGACTGTTTTGTAACATGCAAGGCTGTTTTTGTGTCACTTGCACCTGATGCTTTGCTACAAATTTGCATGAATATTTTATTTTGTACCCTGGTACCTTACTCAAGAGACTGTTTTGTGACAGTATGTGTGTCAGCTGGTTGTTCAACTATTGAGAGCTGCCATTACTTGCACACTTATAGAAAATGTTCACTTATGTTGTGAACTTGCTGTAAAAATGGGAAGAAGTGATGGTTTTTATGCATGGACTTGAACAGTGGGGCGAGCTAAGGGCCAGAATGGCCTTTTTTCATTTCTAATCTTTTCAGTGAAAGCAGAATATCTTACTTTTATAATCCTTTACAGTTAACCAGTGACTTCATTCAGCTGCTGCAGACCAAGATCAGCGAGTTACTCCAACATATGGAAAATGGGCTGATAAAAGCTGATGAAGCAGACTGCACCAGCTACACTGGATGGGCAGGTACTGTTAGCACTGCAAAATTGAAAAACATTTGCAGTGCATACCCAGAAACTATCTCAAAGCTAAAGTTTGTAGATTTAAATTCTGAAAATTGCTTGTTTTAGGACATCTTGTAATGATTTAAGATTGATAAAAGTTGGGCTTGTTCTGAATGAAAAGAAGTCTTTAAGGTGACCTAGTTGAAGTTTTCTAAATAGTAAAATTGGTCCAAATAAATTACTAACAAACAAATATACTCAAATGATTCAAAAACTAGGGAACATGTAATTTTAAAAATGAAAAGAAATTAGGAATTCAGCGAACTATTTCATGCAAAAGGTGTTACACAGCTGGCTTACATGCTCTTCCTCCTCTGTACTCCCTCACTTAGTTGAAACGAAGACTTACTCTAGATCTTAAGACCTGAAACCCTTTAAAATATCTTACCAAACCATTTTTTTTTCTAACTTTGCCTTTTAAAACCTAATCTTTGGCTTACCTAGTGAGTACCCGATTGTCCTTGTCTCATACCCTGATAGTATTGTGCATTATGGTTTTTGGCCCTACATGTATACCATGGCAAAATAGGCATCTTGTTATATTTCTGACTGAAGGCAGGTTAAAGCTATATAGAATTTGAGAAAAATGCCTAAATCAAGTTGAGAGATGAAGTACAACTTGATTTGCCTGGGCAGTGATGGCCCCACATTGTGAACCCTGTCAGTGCTCCCCTGTGTATAGTGCAAGAGTGCCTGTAGAATGCCACCGAAAGAGGAGATAAAATGTGACCCCAAAAAAGGGGGTAAAATGTGGGGAAAGAAAGAAATGTAGGCTGTTTGCTGATTGACTGCCCAGGTAGAGTGCACGGGAAGCAGTTGGATGTGGATGCATGTCACCACAATGTTGTGTGCCGAATGCAACTGGGTAATTGAAACTTTCCAGAATTGATTTTCTGGTAAAATATGTTCGTTTAGGAACATGGAAATTTTTTTTGTCCTAGTTGCTGTTTGCACAGATGTTTCAACGGAGTTGCTGATTTTGAGATTATTTTATTGATTGTGCTTACATGGAAAAGTACCGGTAGGTAGCAGTGACCTTGGTATGGGTGGTGGTAGTGACGGCAGTTAGATTTGACTAGACTTGAGGGAACACGTTGGAACGTAGCGCTGTCTGGTCTCGTGTTGATAATTGTTTTTGTTATTTCTATTTACGATAGGCTTTAGATAATGTCAAAGCTTGTGGCAAAATGGCAGGTCGTTTGCCATTATTGCATAATCTGCATTTCTGATGACCTTGTGATTGGTTTGTGATGACATTGATCAATAGCTTTGACTAAACTGTGGTTATGCAGCAGATTTATAGCTTCAAGGGAATGACTTTGAGTATGCGGATTGTTATAATTATTTACAGTACCAGTTTAATTTCCAGTTTTCTAGATTAATAGTTGTTTGATATCAGTGGAACTGTTTGGGTTCAATGCACAGCAGAAACACTGAATGTGTTTGCTTAGCTGATGTTTTATCCACTCACTACCTGTTATTTTGCAGAATGTAATGGTTGTGATAACACAATAAATCCCAGGGGATAGCTTATAGTAAAGTGTAAACCATCTGTGAAAGCAGATGAAATGCAGAATCCAACAAATACTCTTCTTTTTCTGGATACAGTTCTTCATTTTAGCTTTTTGATTTTTAGCTCCCAACACAACTCCACTCAATTGTCAGGTGCTCCAGCATTTTCAACAGTATAACTTATTGCAAAGACTTCAGTGATAACTGAAGTCCCTCATCCCTGCTACCATTCTAGTGAATCTCTAGTGCACCCTGTCCAAGGCTTTGCCATCCTTCCTAATGTGTGATGCCTAGAATTGGACACAATAGATATTCCAGCTGAGATTTTGCTTATAGAGGTTTACATTGACCTCCTTGCTTTTGTCCTGTATGCTTCTATTTATTAAAGCCAAGGATCTCATTTTCATTTTTAGTAGCCCTATTGACTTCTCCTACCATCTTCAAAGATTTGTGTAGCTAGACCCCAAGGTCTCTGTTCGTCTAACCGCATTGAAATGGTATCATTTAGTTTCTGTTGCTTTTCCTCATTTTTCCTTCCCAAATGCATCACCTCCTACATTACATTTCATCTGCCATGTCTGTTCGCATTTCACCAATCTGTCTATGTCCTTCTGAATCTGTTACTATCCTCCTCACTGTTTATTCACTATATTTGAGTATCGTGTCATCTACAAAACTGTGAAGTGATGCCCCTTATACACAAGTATACCCAGTCTTTCAGCTAACAACCTGTGTTCCCTAGGTCTAGAGTTTGTGGAATTCTTGAACAAATCTAGATTAAATTGATCTATTCCTTTTAATCTTGCATTCTTGAATGATATTTCACTGATTATGGTGGCTAAACAACTAAGTTCCATCAGATTCTACTGTGGCTTTTTATAAAATATCAGAATATGCCATCTTTTTAGGAAAATATGTATTTTCTTTGCCCGTTTTGTCCCTATCTTCTCTCCTGGAGGTGCTGACTCTTGTTGGAGTACATTTTCATGGATGTTGGTCACCCTCCAGCAATTTGTTCAAGTGGTCATAGTCATAGTGAGATACAGCACTGAAACAGGCCCTTCGGCCCACCGAGTCTGTGCCAACCATCAACCACCCATTTATACTAATCCTACATTAATCCCATATTCCCTACCACATCCCCTCCTACATTAATCCCATATTCCCTACCACCTACCTACACTAGGGGCAATTTACAATGGCCAATTTACCTATCAACCTGCAAGTCTTTGGCTGTGGGAGGAAACCAGAGCACCCGGCGGAAACCCATGCAGTCACAGGGAGAACTTGCAAACTCCACACAGGCAGTACCCAGAACTGAACCCGGGTCGCTGGAGCTGTGAGGCTGCGGTGCTAAACCCTGCGCCACTGTGCCGCATATTGGTCATGTGGTAGTCTAGAGTGACAGGAAGCAAGTTCTATCCTCACCTTGCAAACGTGTGCTTTCTAGCCAGGATCAGGATTAGAAACCCTGGCTGATTTATTTCCCTGACCCATGTCATGGAGGTCACAGTTCTGAGCCACAGAGAAAAGGAACTTGCTTTGATGTAGCATTTTCTATGATATCAGGATATGTCAAAGCATTTTGCACCCAACTAAATATTTTGAAGTGTTGTTACTTGTAGTTGTGCGGAGACATGGCAGCGAATTTGAAGACAAAAATGGTCTCGCAAACAGCAATGAGATAAATGACCACATAATGTGTTATTGGTGATATTGATTGTGAGATAAGTATTGACCAGGATATCGAGAATCCCCTGATCTTTAGATAGTATCACAGTTTGTTTTTATATCTGCGTGAGAAGGCAGAAGGGGCCTCAGTTTAACATCGCATCAATTGTGCAGCACTGCCTCAGTCTACACTAGAAATATTAGTCTGGATTATGTTTTTCAGTCTCTTGAGTAGGATTGAATCCATAATCTTCTGGCTTAGTGGCGAGTGTGCTACCAATTCAAATTGACTTCAGTAAAACGAAGTGTATAAAAATTGCTATTTAGTTATTAAGGAATCATTTCAATGGTATGTAGAGCTAGCATGACCAGCTGCAATGTAGAGGTCCTACTAGTCAGTAGTTCTGTGATGTTGCAGTTTTGAAATTACTGCTCATTGTGCATTTACATTATCATTTAATACAAATAACAATAGTTGAATGTGTTTTAGACTGCAAACTTCCAGCTTCCTTAGACTAGTAATATATAAAATCTCCTTTCTGGTGTGGCAGTAAGGAACATAGGGATATAGGAGATAGCAGGAGTAGGCTATTCGGCCCCTCGATCCTGCTGCACCATTCCACTAGATCATGGCTGATCTACCTCAATGCCATTTTCCTGCACTATCCCCATATCTTTAATGTCTAGAAATCTATTGATCTCTGTACCTACTCAGTGACTGAGCCTCCACAGTCCTCAATGGCCTACCACTTATTCTGAGGTTATAGTCATTTAAAATACAAAAGTGTCAGTCATGGCTCAGTTGATAACACAGTCGTCTCTGAGTCACAAGATTCCAGGTTCAAGTCCCACTCTGGTACTTGAGCACAAAAATCAAAGCTGACACTCCAGTGCAGTACTGAGGGAGTGCTACACTGTCGGAGGTGCCATCCTTTCAGGTGAGATGTTAAAACAAGGCCCTGCCTTCTTTCTCAGGCAGACGTAAAAGATCCTATGAGGAAGAGCAGGGGAATTATCCTGGTGTTCTGGCCAATATTTCAACATCTCAAAAAACAGTTTTAGTTTTAGAGATACAGCACTGAAACAGGCCCTTCGGCCCACCTAGTCTGTGCCGACCATCAACTACCCATTTATACTAATCCTACACTAATTCCATATTCCTACCACATCCCCACCTGGCCCTATATTTCCCTACCACCTACCTATACTAGGGGCAATTTATAATGGCCAATTTACCTATCAACCTGCAAGTCTTTGGCATGTGGGAGGAAACCGGAGCACCCGGAGGAAACCCACGCAGACACAGGGAGAACTTGTAAACTCCACACAGGCAGTGCCCAGAATTGAACCCGGGTCGCTGGAGCTGTGAGGCTGCGGTGCCAACCACTGCGCCACTGTGGTCATTATCACATTACTGTTTGCGGGAGCTTGCTGTGGGCAAATTGACGACTGCGTTTCCTACATTATAACAGTGACTACACTTCAAAAAGTACTTGATTGGCTATAAAGCATTTTGAGATGTCTGGTCGTCATGAAAGGTGCTATATAAATGCAAGTTTTTCTTTATAATAGTTCCAATATGGCTCAGCAAGTTTATCTAGCGAGTAGCTGAGTGATTCCTGACAACGCAGCTGGCCACTGACATCAGTCTGTGTCAAGGTTCGCACATGCGCAGACGGGCTCCTGCTCTCCGCGTGTGCGCTGCGTTCCGACTTGCTAGGACTGGTTAGCGCATGCGCCGATGACGTTATCGCTTGACGTGTGCATCTTCGCGCCACGCGCCTGGTCGGCCTCTGCGAGTGCGTTTTCCGGCCGCTCCGCTTCTCCCCCCCCCCTTCCCGCTGCTCCCTGCGGCCGCTCTGCTCTTTCTAGCCGCTCCGCTCCCCCCACCCTCGCTGCTCTCTCCGACCGCTCTGCTCTCCGCTCCCCCCCCCCCCCCCCCCCCACCATCTGCTCGCTCACTCGCTCTCTCCCGCCGGCCATTGTGTGCTGCCATGTGTTTAGGTTAGGTTGCCTTCGTGTGATTATTTGAGCAGCGCCATCTTTAGTCCTGGCAGCTGCCTGAAGTCGCAGACTGTGACGTTTTAGTGGCACATGTGCCATTTGCGCATGTGCCACTGCAGTGCAACCTAGTGGTAACGTTGTCAGCAACCGCAGCCGAAAGCCAAAGAAAGCAAAACCAGCTCCAGATAGTTTCAGCCAGTCAAGGTTGTTGGTTTGTTAAAGCTTTAGCAAGTTCATCCTTTGATGTCTTTTTATGTATCAAACAAAGGAAGTCTGGCTTAGAGTGCGGAAGGAGGCCATTCGGCCCATCAAGTCTATTGCTTCTCCTTATACCTTCTGCCAAAATGTATCACCTCACAATTGTCAGTACTAAATTCCAGTTGCCTATTCTGCTAGCCTATCCTGTTGCAGGCTGTTCATCTCATCCTCACTGTTTGCCGTGCCTCTAAGTTTGGTATCATTCGCAAATTTTGAAATTCCACCCTGCATTCCAAAATCCAGCTCATTTATATACATAAAAAAAGCAATGGTTCAAGCAATGACCCTTGGGGAGCACCACTGTCTACCATCCTCTAGTCTGAAATGCAACCATTTACTGCAACTCGCTGTTTTCTGTCCTTAAGGCAAATTTTTTATCCAATTGGACACTGACCCTCCTATTCCATGAGTTTCAATTTTCTTAACCAGCTGTTTATGTGGTACCTTATCAGATGCTTTCTTAAAATCCATATAAACGACATTTACCGCATTCCCTTCATCAACCTCTCTCTTACTTCATCAAAAAATTTAATTAGATTTGTCAAGCATGATTTGCCTTTTACAAATCCATGCTGGCTCTCCTTAATTAACTCAAACCTGTCCAAGTGTCTTTTAATTTTTTCCCCCTGAATATTATTTGGTGCAAGTGAACTTGTCAGTGGCTAGGGAGTCTGTACGTAAACAAGAGCTCTTGTCTGTGGCTTAACGGGGGTAAACACTATCAGCATATTGTTTCTTTATGAAAGAATGAGTCCTGACTCGTAGCTTTCGCCTGCTCTTTTAACAGTGAAATGTCTCATTACTATAATTACATTTGTATTCCTTCAGGGATTGCTTTACTGTATCTGCATCTACACAATGTTTATGGAGATCAGTCCTTTCTGCAGAAAGCTCTACAGTATGTAAATAAAAGCCTGAAATGTCTTACTGGGCGTGTAGTGACTTTCCTGTGTGGCGATGCAGGCCCACTGGCTGTAGCTGCAGTGGTGCACCATAAGCTGCGGCAAACTCAAGAATCAGACAGTTATATTAATCAGTAAGTAAAGTAACTTGGCCGAACTGCATTTGGATTTTTGTCTTTTGTTTTCCTCTAGCCCCACCTTCTCTATCCTAATCTGCATCATCACATTATTGACCAGCATTGACTTCCAGTCTTCCAACGCCTCAAATTTTAAAATTTCATCCACATATTTAAATCCCTTCATGGCCTTGCGTCTCTCGATCTCTGTAACCTCCTCCAGTCCTACAACTGCACCCTTCCAAACTCTGTGCTCTTAGGACTTTGACATCATGCATCTTTCCTCCCTTCACTCCACTGCTGGCGGGCACGCCATGTTCCCTCCATAAACACCTCCACTTCCCTTTTTTTTAAGGCCTTCCTCATAACACAACTCATTGACCAAGCTTTTGGCCACTCCTCCTTCGTCACAGCACCCACTTTCGCACTTCTGTATATGAACAGTGCTATATGAATACAAACGTTGTTGAATTACCCCTGTGATCCTCACCGTGACTGTCCACACCATAGAGGAGCCTGGATTTAAACACTTTTATCCTTGTTTTCAGATCCTTCCATGGCCCGGTCACTCCCTATCTATGTAGCATCCGACAGCCTTCTAAGACGTCTATGCTACTCCAATTCTGGCCTCTTGCACACTCCCGACTTTTGCTCCACCATTGGCCTTCAGCTACCTAGGCACTAGCCTGCCCATCTTCCACCCTCTGTGAACTTGAACTCATCCCAAACTGGATACTGCAAAGGCTATGGGTCCTGACAACATTCTGGCAGTAGTACTGAAGACTTGTGCTCCAGAACTAGCCGCATCCCTAGCCAAGCTGTTCCAATACAGCTGCAACACTGACAATGTGGAAATTACCCAGTTATGTCCTGTCCACAAAAAGCAGGACAAATGCAATCTGGCCAGTTACAGCCCCCTCAGTCTACTCTCAATCATCAGCAAAGTGCTGGAAGATGTCGTTGACAGTGCTATCCAGCGCTACATTATAGGTGCTATATAAATGCAAGTTGTTGTTTCTCCATCGGAAGGGATAAGGTATTTTGCTCCCAAACATCCACCGATGTTTGTTTACAACATTAAAAAGCCTTCATAGGTAGGACTTCACCTATCAATTCCCCCATACCTCTCTCCCATCCCAAGGAAAGCAGCCAGACCAAGCCCATTCTTTGCCTTCAGGGTTTTTTTTAAGAGCATCCACCGCTGTTTGTTCTTAAAAAAAAAACCCTGAAGGCAAAGAATGGGCTTGGTCTGGCTGCTTTCCTTGGGATGGGAGAGAGGTATGGGGGAATTGATAGGTGAAGTCCTACCTATGAAGGCTTTTTAATGTTGTATATTGCATATTATGCAACATTTGCCTTGTCCAAAATATACTTTGTAAAGACTGCTCTTTAGTCTTGCACCGTAAGCATATTTAAAAAAAACTGGAAGTAAATTGCTGAGGAAACTACCATAGTGAAATGTTATGAAAATTTTACTTTTCTTTGGAGACAATGGTGGATCATTAAATGAATATTCCTGTCATCACCATAACATTCATTTGTTCTTATTTCCTCAGGCATATTGGAAGTTGATTGTATATAATGCTGTTCATGCACTGAATTGCTTTTGATGAATTAAAGGCTGGAATGAAAAAAAAACACTAGTTCTTATTTGATTTTAATCCGTACAAATGTTGACTCTTCAGTTATAACTATTGCGTAGTTGTATATTCTTCGGTTAATCTTTCATAGCCTATGAATGGTTCAAAGCATGCTAATTTAATAAAGGGTCAAAGCTAGTTTTAGTTTCTGAGAAACATTGATTTGTACATCATTACCTTTGGTCTTTTACACACTACCTGCTCAGTCATTGCACTTTGTTCATTTGAAATTTGGAACTATTCAAAAATTAGCACTATTAAAGGAGAGAGTAAGGGGTTCTTTTCAGTCTAAAGTACTTCCTTCCCACACCCCGACCAATCTATATATAATGTCCACCAATAAATAAAAATCTCCCTTGTTAGTTTCAAGTGTACTCTTCTCTGGAGACCAGGTTGTTTTTATGCAGAGCAGCGAGTTGCTCTGAACATAGAAAGTTTATTACGCAGAGTACACAGATTTGATTGCCATTGTTTGCTGAGTTTGTAGATGTCAGCTGGAACAGCAGTAGGGGTGCAACCAAGAGTATTGGGCAAGGTTCCCACTCTTAATCACCATCCAGCAGAGGGGAAGACATTTAAAAAAAATTCTTTCATGGGATGTGGACGTCGCAGGCCAGGCCAGCAATTATTGCCCATCCCTAATTGCCCTTGACAACTGAATTCAGAGGGCATGTAAGAGTCAACCACATTGCTGTGGATCTGGCGTCACATGTAGGCCAGACCAGGTAAGGACAGCAGATTTCCTTCCCTAAAGGACATTAGTGAACCAGATGGGTTTTTACAATCGACAATGGTTTCATGGCCATCATTAGACTAGCTTTTAAATTCCAGATTTATTAATTGAATTCAAATTCCGCCTTCTGCTGTGGTGGGATTCGAACCCCTGTCCCCAGAGAAATACCCTGGGTCTCTGGGTTACTAGTCCAGTGACAATACCAGTACGCCACTGCCTCCCCATGTTATTCCCATGTTTTCAAACTTCTAATAAAACAGCATGATTTTACTTTCCTGCTTTCAGAAAATTGTATGTTCTTGTGGTCTGCTGTTCTTTTGAATAATATGATGGTCCAAGAAGCAACAATTTAAAAAAAAGAAATGCAAAATATGTATTTAAGGAATGTGCCATACTTAGAGGTGCAAGAGGAGGGGTTTTATTTTTGATTTTGGATTTACTAAGGTCCAAAAATCAGTCCTGTTTTCAAATTCTAATTTGAAAATGTTTCAGTTTTTGAAATGCATTTCTTACAGGCTTCTCCAACTACATCAGTCTGTAGTGAAACCGAATTCAAGACTGCCGGATGAGATGCTCTATGGTCGGATGGGATATCTATATGCGTTATTATTTGTTAATGATCAGTTTGGAAATGAGAGGATACCATTGCAGTATGTGAAACAGGTAATGTGTGTGTGTCTCTCTCTCTCTCTCTTCCTGGTTATTTGAATAATTATTTTGCAATATTTTGACGTTTTATCTCTTCTCCCACTCCCACATGCTTTCTGAAACTGGAATCTTTGTAAACTCCATATTATTGTGGTCGGTTGTAGAAGTTATTTTTAATATATAATGTCCTCTAATAAATTAATATCTAGCTCTTATGTCAGATGTTCTGTATGCTGTTCAAATTGTGACACTCCCAAGAGCACTTGTGACACTCTAACTCCTTCTTGAAAACATGCAATGTTTTGGCCTTGACTGCTTTCTGTGGTAGCGAATTCCACAGGCTCACCACTCTCCAGATAAAGTAATTTCTCCTCATCTCAGTCCTGAAAGGTTTACCCCGTATCCTTAGACTATGACCCCTGTTTCTGGACTTCCCCACCATCGGGAACATCCTTCCTGCATCTACCCTGTCAAGTCCTGTTTGAATTTTATGGGTTTCTATGAGATCCCCCTCTCACCCTTCCGAACTCCAGTGAATATAATCCTAACCGACTCGATCTTTGCTCATGCGTCAATACCGCCATCCCAGGAATCAGTCTGGTAAACCTTCGCTGCACTCCCTCTATAGCAAGGACATCCTTCCTCAGATAAGGAGACCAAAACTGCACCCGCCCGTCTCCGCGCTCTGTTCCCCCCCCCCCTCCCGCCCATCTCCGCGAGCTGTTCCCCCCCCCCACCCATCTCCGCGAGCTGCTCCCCCCCCATGCCCATCTCCGCGAGCTGTTGCCCCCACGCCCATCTCCGCGAGCTGTTGCCCCCACGCCCATCTCCGCGAGCTGTTGCCCCCACGCCCATCTCTGCGAGCTGTTGCCCCCACGCCCATCTCTGCGCGCTGTTGCCCCCACGCCCATCTCTGCGAGCTGTTGCCCCCCCACCCGTCTCTGCGGGCTGTTGCCCCCCCCCACCCGTCTCTGCGGGCTGTTGCCCCCCCACCCGTCTCTGCGGGCTGTTGCCCCCCCCCACCCGTCTCTGCGGGCTGTTGCCCCCCCCACCCGTCTCTGCGAGCTGTTGCCCCCCCCACCCGTCTCTGCGAGCTGTTGCCCCCCCCCACCCGTCTCTGCGAGCTGTTGCCCCCCCCCACCCGTCTCTGCGAGCTGTTGCCCCCCCACCCGTCTCCGCGCGCTGTCCCCCCCCGCCCGTCTCTGCGCGCTCGCCCGCCCGTGTCCGCGCGCTCGCCCCACCCGCCCGTGTCCGCGCGTTCGCCCCTCCGCCCGTGTCCGCGCGTTCGCCCCTCCGCCCGTGTCCGCGCGTTCGCCCCTCCGCCCGTGTCCGCGCGTTCGCCCCTCCGCCCGTGTCCGCGCGCTCGCCCCTCCGCCCGTGTCCGCGCGCTCGCCCCTCCGCCCGTGTCCGCGCGCTCGCCCCTCCGCCCGTGTCCGCGCGCTCGCCCCTCCGCCCGTGTCCGCGCGCTCGCCCCTCCGCCCGTGTCCGCGCGCTCGCCCCTCCGCCCGTGTCCGCGCGCTCGCCCCTCCGCCCGTGTCCGCGCGCTCGCCCCTCCGCCCGTGTCCGCGCGCTGTTTCCCCCCCCCCAGCCCGTCTCCGCGTGCTCGTCCCCCCCGCCCGTCTCCTTACCATCCTCCGTGCTTCCTCCAAGTGTTGTTCAACATGGAAGAGTACTGATTCATCAGCTGAGAATATCAGTAGGT
Organism: Heterodontus francisci; assembly: GCF_036365525.1. NCBI lineage: Eukaryota > Metazoa > Chordata > Chondrichthyes > Heterodontiformes > Heterodontidae > Heterodontus > Heterodontus francisci. Next base: position 135,824,968 of record NC_090377.1, on the reverse strand, counting down.
GGTTTCCTTGCCCATGTTTGACCTGAGGGTATGAGACTTCATGGGGTCCAGACTCGATCTTGACTTCCAGGGCAACTCCCTCCCGACTGTATACCACTGTGCCACCATCTCTGCTGGGTCTGTCCTACCGGGATAGGCCATACCTGGGGATGGTGATGGCGGTGTCTGGGACATTGTAAGGTATGATTCCATGGGTATGACTATGTCAGGCTGTTGCTTGTCTTGTCTGTGGGACAGCACTCCCAACTTTGGCACAAGCCCCCAGATGTTAGTGGAGTCCACAATTTACATTTATATTGCTCGTTTAATGTAGAAAAATATCTCCGATGTAATCAGGAAAATAGACGCTTATCCAGGCGACATATTGGGAGAGGTGATAAAAAGATTGGTCAAAAAGTTGGGTTTTAAGGAGGGCCTTAAAGTAAGAGAGGGATGTGGGGAAGCCAAAAGTTTGAGGAGAGGGATTTCAAAGTGTGTGTTTAGGTGGCTGAAGAGACAGGAGGGATGCACAAGATGCCATAGAGCATGGAATGGAGAGTTTGGAGAGGGTGGTTTTAGGGTTGGAGGTTACAGAGAAGGGTTGTTGGTCAAGGGAATGTGGGGGAGGCGCTGAGGTGGGTGGCGGCAGTGAGATATTTGAACAGGAGTACTGACCTGGATTGCTGGGATAATAAAATCCAGTGGACCATTACTGAAACTAAAAACTGTAACACAAGTCATGAGTGTGGAAAATATTGGGGGAGGGGTCCTGATTGACACATCATGCACCATCGACAGAAAGCAGTTTTTTTGCCCAACTTTTGCCACTGTCTTTCTCCAGGTCACCATTAGAAGATAAACAATAGCCTCTGATCTGTTTCAGCATTAAGCATCTAAGCAAAAGTTTTATTTCATTGATTGTATTCTTCCCACTAAACCATTTGCTTGTGCTAACAGATTAATTCCAAAAATATCTAATTAGAAATTGTATCGTAAAACCTTTTTTTCTGCATTTCAAGATTTGCAGTGCCGTCATAACTTGTGGAGAAAAACTAGGCAGCAGAAAACGTTTCTCCAAAAGTCCATTGATGTACGAGTGGTACCAGGAGCATTATGTTGGAGCAGCTCATGGATTAGCTGGAATCTATTATTTCCTGATGCAGGTAAATTGTTAAATCCTGATCTTCCAGTGATACTGAAAATGCAGTTCTGTTCTCAAATAAGTGGATTATTCTTGTCATTTTCAGCCAACTCAAGATGTTACTATGTAGTGAAACCCATCTATGATGCATATGTTTCAACCTGCCATTTGACAGCAAATTGCAAGCAGTAAACACACAATCTTGCCACCCATCATAGTTTACTGATTAGCCTCCAGTTCTTGCATTTGATTTATCTTTATAACTCAATTGGTAGACTACTATTTTGGATTTGGAATAAGTACAGTTAAGTGCACCGTTTCATTAGAACCTTGTTCAATGTAGGAGGCTTTTCTCTTTTGAGGTTCACGTCTTCAGTGGATTTGGAATTCCATGAGAAAGAGGTCGGAGCAGACAGGTGGGGCAGGCAGGAGAGGTCTTTACAGTCAAGGAGCAAACAGTCTCTCCCTCTCAAACTGTCTATACAATTCAAAAAAACTCAGGTTGCCCAGCAGGTTAGTCATATGAGGTGCTCATTTGATCACGTCTGTTTGTGGATTCGGCCATCTTAGCTGTCATCCTGGAATGTGAGCTTCCTCACCTTCAGTGTCTGGTGATCGAAGTCCATTGTGGGTTGAATGTGTCAGATAATTCACCTGGTCCAGATGGCTTGCATCCCAGATTGCTAAAGGAAGTGAGGATGGAGATAGCGGAAGGACTTGCCATAATTTTCCGATCTCCCTGGATACGGTGGAGGTGCCAGAGGATTGGAGAGTGGTAAATGTGACACCCTTATTCAAGAAAGGCTGTAAGGTCTGTCCTAGCAACTACAGGCCACTTAGTTTAATATCAGCGGTGGATAAGGTTTTAGAAACAATAATCAGGGAAAATATCAACTGACACTTGAGGTTTGAGTTAATTAAGGATAGTCAGCATAGATTTGTAAAAGGCAGATCATGCTTGAAAAATCTAATTGAAATTTTTGATGAAGCAACAGAGAAGGTTGATGAAAGGGATGCGGTGAATGTTGTTTATATGGATTTTAAGAAAGCATCTGATAAGGTACCACATAAAAGGCTGGTTAAGAAAATTGAAGCTCATGGAATAGGAGGGTCAGTGTCCAATTGGATAAAAAATTGTCTTAAGGACAGAAAGTAGTGAGTCACAGTAAATGGTTGCTTTTCAGACCGGAGGGCACAGTGGTGTTCCCCAAGGGTCAGTGCAGTGACTGCTGTTTTTTTTGATAAATGTAAATGACTTGGATCCTGGAATATAAGAGTAGAATCTCAAAATTTTTTGACGACACCAAACTTGGAGATGCAGCAAACAGTGAGGATGATATGAACTGCCAGCAACAGGACATAGGTAGGCTGGCAGAATGGGCAGAGAGGTTGCCGATGGAATTTAATGCTGACAAATGTGAGGTGATGCATTTTGGCGGAAGGAATAGGGAGAGGCAATATATACTTAATGGCACAGTTCTAAAGTGCGGGAACAGAAGGGCTTGAGGGTGCATGTGCCTCTTTGAAGGTGACAGGATATATTGAGAGAGTGGTTAGTAAAGCATATGGGCTCTTAGGCTTCATAAATAGAGGCATTGAGTACAAAAGCAGGGAAGTTGTGCTGAACCTTTATAAAGCTCTGGTTAAGCCCCAACTGGTGTATTGCATCCAATTCTGGTCACCACGCTTCAGGAAGGATGTGAGGGTCCTTGAGAGAGAAGATTTATCGGAATGGTTCCAGGGATGAAGGATTTTAGTTCCAACATTAGGTTGGAAATGCTGGGTTTGTTCTCCTTAGAACAAAGGAGATTGAGGAGAAATTTAATAGAAGTGTGCAAGATTATGACAGGCTTAGATAAATTAGGCAAGGAAAAGCTGTTCCCATTAACAAACGGTACAAGGACTAAGGGACGCATTGAAAATTTGGGCAAAAAATGCAGGGGGAATATGAAGGTGCGCTTTTTTAAGCAGCAGGTGGTAATGACGTGGAACTCGCTGTTCACAAAGATGGTTGAAGCGGAGACGATCAATAACTTCAAGAGGAAATTGGATGGCCACCTGTGTGACTGAGTCAGGCAGGTAAGGGAGTAGAGGACCCTTAGCCCTTGCAATTGAGCAACAAGTTCGAGGTTCTTGCAGCTTGTATGGATCAGAGCGAGGGTTGTAGTGTGGATGAGCAGACTGATCGTGGCACCATGGTACAGGAAGCCGTTCAAGTGGGGGAAGAACAAAGGAAAGTAGTGGGCACAGTATAGTGAGGGGGATTGACACTGTTCTCTGCAGCAAAGATCTGTGAAAGCTGTGTTGCCTGCCTGGTGCCAAGGTTCGGGACATCTGCTCAGGGCTGGAGAGGATCTTGCAGTGGGAGAAGGAGGATCCAGTCATCGTGGTCCGTGTAGGTACCAATGACGTAGGCAGGACAAGGAAAGAGGTTCTGCATAGTCAGTCTGAGGAGCTAGGCACCAAATTAAGCAGAACCTCAAAGCTGGGAAAAGTGGGGACTGTACCATTGAGACGGTCTACACCTGAACCATGCTGGGACCGGTGTTCTAGCGAGTCACATAACTAGGGAAGTAGAGAGGGTTTTATACTAAATAGTGGAGGCAAGGGATCAAATTTGGGAAGGTATGGTAAATCAAGGAGTAGAGACGAGGCAAGAGAGAAACATGCTAATATGGGAAAAGATAAACAGGCCGTGACAGGAAGGGACAGTGATCACAAACCTAAGAGTAAATCAGCAGACAAGGCTAGAGGTTACAAAAATAATGACTAAAGGCTCTGTATCTGAATGCACATGGTATTTGAAACAAAACAGATGAACTGATAGCGCAAATAGATATAAATAAGTACGATCTTCTAGCCATTAGAGACAAGGCTGCAGGATGGCATAGATTGGGACCTGAATATTGAAGGGTACGTGACATTTAGGAAGGACAGGATGCTAGGAAAAGGTGGAGGGGTAGCTCTGTTAATTAATGAATTGCACAATAGAGAGGGATGACCTAAGTTCAGGAAACCAGGATGTAGAAGCGGTTTGGGTCGAGATGAGAAATGATAATAGCAAGAAGTCACTTGTGGGAGTGGGGTACAGGCCCTGTAACAGTAAGCGCACGGTAGGATGGGGTACAAAGGAAGAAATAATGGATGCTTGTCAGAAAGGTACGGCGACAGTTATGCAGGATTTTAATCTACATATAGATGGGAAAAATCAGATGGGCAAAGGTAGCATAGATGAGGAGTTTATAGAATGTTTTCAGGATAGTTTCTTAGAAAAGCATTTTCTGGAGCCAACAAGAGCGTAGGTTATACTAGACCTGATATTGTGCAATTAATTAATATTGCGTTCAATTTGAGGGAAAGAACAGTGGATCTAATTTGAAACTTAAATAAGGGCAATTATGAGGGCATGAAAGCAGAGCTAGCAAAAGTGAACTGGCAAAGAACTTTAAGGGATAGGTCAATGGAGATGCAATAGCAGACATTTAAGGGGATATTTCCGAATACACAGAACAGATACATTCCAACAAGGGAAAAAAATTCCAAGGGGAGGACCCACCGTCCATGGTTAACTAAAAAAAGTTAAAGATAGTATCAGACTTAAAGAAAAAGCATATAATTGAGCAAAGGTGGGTGGCAGGTCAGAAGATTGGACAGAATATAAAAAGCAGTAAAGAACGACTAAAAGATTAATAAGGAAGGAAAAATTAGAGTACGAGAGAAAGCTGGTGAGAAATATAAAGAAATATAAATATAACTCAGAGTTTCTTTAGATATTCAAAAAAGAAAAGTTAACAAAGTGAATGTACAGAAAGTGAGTCTGGGGAATTATGGGAAAGTAAGGAGATAGCAGATGAATTGAACAGGTATTTTGCATCTATCTTCACCATAGAGGATATAAGTAACATCCCAGAAGTAGCTGTAAATCAGGAAATGGAAGGGAGGGAGGAACTCGAGAAAATTATAATCACCAGGGAAGTGGTACTGAGCAAATTGTTGGAGCTGCAGGTTGACAAGTCCCCGGGCCCTGATGGACTTCATCCTAGGGTCTGAAAAGAAGTGGCTAGTGAGATAGTTAATGCATTGGTTTTAATTTTCCATAATTGTCTAGATTTGGGGAAGGTTCCATTAGATTGGAAAATAGCCAATGTAACTCCTTTATTCAAAATGGGAGGGAGACAGAAAACAGGAACCTACAGGCCAGTTAGCTAGCGTTTATCATAGGGAAAATGTTAGAAGCTATTATTAAAGACGTTATAGCAGGGCAGTTAAAAAAAAACTCAAGGTAATCAGGCAGAGTCAACATGGTTTTGTGAAAGGGAAATCATGTTTAACCAATTCATTGGAGTTCGTTGAAGAAGTAACGTGTGCTGTGGATAAAGTGGAACCGGTGAATGTACTGTAACTAGATGTCCAGAAGGCATTTGGTCTTTCATCCGGCCCTGGTGATTTATCACCTTTCAAGTATGCTAATCCCACTAATACCTCCTCTCTCCCTATGTTTATCACATCCAATACTTCACACCCCTCTTCCTCAACTACAATATCTACGTTGTCCCAGACAGACGCAAAGTATTCATTAAGAACAATACCAAGATCTTCTGCCCCTACACATAGGTTACCTTTTTGGTCTTTTATGGGCCCTACTCTTTCCTTAGTTATCCACTTACTCCTAACATATTGGTAAATCATCTTTGGGTTCACCTTGATTTACGTTGCCAATGTTCTTTCATGCTCTCGCCAAGCTTTCTTAATTTCCTTTTTGATTTCACTCTTCCACTTTCTATACTCCTCTCGGCTTTCTGTAGTATTGAGTTCTCTGTGTCGGACATAAGCTTTGCTTTTCTGACTTATCTTACCCTGTAAGCTCCTTGGCCTCCATTGGACTCTAGATTTGGATGTGCCACCCTTTTTCTTTGTGGGAACATGTTTATTACGAACACCTTGAATCTCCCCTTTGTATGCCTCCCACTGCTCTGACACTGATTTACCTTCAAGTAGCTGTTTCCAGTCCACCTTCGCTAAATCACTCCTCAGCTTAGTAAAATTGGCCTTGCCCCAATTTTTTTTTTATTATTCATTAATGGGATGTGGGCGTCACTGGCTATGTCAACATTTATTGCCCATCCATAATTGCCCTTGAGAAGGTGGTGGTGAGCTGCCTTCTTGAACCGCTGCAGTCTATATGAGGTAGGTACACTGACAGTGCTGTTAGGAAGGGAGTTCCAGGATTTTGACCCAGTGACAGTCAAGGAAAGACGATATAGTTCCAAGTCAGGATGGTATGTGATTTGGATGGAAACTTGCAAGTGGTGATGTTCCCATGCATCTGCTACTCTTGTCCTTCGAGGTGGTCGAGGTTTTGGAAGGTGCTGTCTAAGGAGCCTTGGTGCGTTGCTGCAGTGCATCTTGTAGATGGGACACACTGCTGCCACTGTGCGTCGGTGGTGGAGGGAGTGAATGTTTGTGGATGGTGCGCCAATCAAGTGGGCTGCTTTGGCCTGGATGGTGTCGAGCTTCTTGAGTGTTGTTGGAGCTTCATCCATCCAGGCAAGTGGAGAGTATTCCATCACACACCTGACTTGTGCCTTGTAGATGGTGGACAGGCTTTGGGGAGTCAGGAGGTGAGTTACTCGCTGCAGGATTCCTAGCCTCTGACCTGCTTTTGTAGCCAAGGTATTTATATGACTACTCCAGTTCAGTTTCTGGTCAATGGTAGCCCCTAGGATGTTGATAGTGGGGGATTCAGCGATGGTAATGCCATTGAATGTCAATTGAAAACTCTAACTCCTGTTCTATCCTTGTCCTTTTCAATAATTATGTTATAATCGACTGAATTATGATCACTACCACCAAACTGCTCTCCCACTGCCACTCCTTCCACCTGCCCATCTTCATTTCCTAAAACTAAGTCTAAAATTGCACCCTCTCTTGTTGGATTTGCTACATACTGGCCAAAAAGTTCTCCTGAATGCACCTCAAGAATTCTGCTCCCTCAATTCCTTTCACATTAAAACTATCCCAGTCAATATTGGGATAGTTAAAATCCCCTGCCCTATTGTTCTTGCACTTGTCAGAGATTTGCCTACATATCTGCTCTTCTATCTCCCTCTGACTGTTTGGAGGTCTATAGTGCACTCAACAGTGTGATTGCTCCTTTGTTGTTCCTTAGCTCAATCCATATGCCATTAATCCATACGATTAATGGGAAAATACTGAGAAGTGTAGAGGAAGTGAGGGACCTTAGAGTGAATGTTCACAAATCCCTGAAGGTAGCAGGACAGGCCAATAATGTGGTAAGAAGGCATATGGAATCCTATCCTTTATTAGCCGAGGTATAGAATATAAGAGCAGGGAGGTTATGCTGGAATTGTATAAATCATTGGTTAGGCCACAACTTGAGTCCTGTGTACAGTTCTGGTCACCTTATTACAGAAAGGATGTAATTGTACTAGGGTGGGTACAGAGGAGATTTACGAGGATGTTGCCGGGACTGGGAAAATGCTGCTATGAGGAAAGATGGGATAAGCTGGGGTTGTTCTCCTTGGAACAGAGAAGGCTGTGGGGAGATCTGATTGAAATGTACATAATTCTGAGGGGCCTGGATAGAGTGGAGGTGAAGGGCCTTTTTACCTCAGCAGAGAGGTCAGTGACGAGCAGGCTTAGATTTACAGTGCTTGGTAAAAAGATTAGGGAAGAGATAAGGAAAAACTTTTTCACCCAGAGGGTGGTGGGGGGACCAGAGTGCACTGTCTGAAAGGGTACTTGAGGTAGAAACCCTCAACTCGTTCAAAAGGAGTCTGGATATGCACCTCAAGTGCCATAATCAGCAGGACTACGGACCAAATACTGGACGGTGGGATTAGATTGGGTGGCTCGTTTGACGTCCGCCACAGACACAGTGGGCCGAGTGGCCTCTTCCTATGCCTTAAACTTTCTATGTTTATATGATAGGATGCCACATCAAAAGTTATTGCGAAAAATAAAAGATCATGGTATAGGGGTAACATTTTGGCATGGATAGAGGATTGACTAGCTAACAGGTAATAGTGAGTAGGCATAAATTTGTCATTTTCTGTTTGGCAAGATGTAACAAGTGGTGTGCCACAGGGATCAGTGCTGGGGCCTCAACTTTTTACAATTTTTATAAATGAATTGGATGAAGGAACTGAAGGAATGATTGCTAAATTTGCTGTTGACACAAAGATAGGGAGGAAAGTAAGTTGTGAAGAGGACATAAGGAGACTACAAACGATTATAAGAAGGTTAAGTGAGTGAGCAAAGATCTGGCATATGGAGTATAATGTGGGAAAATGTGAAATTGTCCATTTTGGCAGGAAGAATAAAAAAGCATGTTATCTAAATGGTGAGAGATTACAGAGCTCTGAGATGCAGAGGGATCTGGGTGTCCTAGTGCATGAATCGCAAAAGGTTAGTATGCAGGTACAGCAAGTAATTAGAAAAGCTAATAGATTGTTATAATTTATTGCAAGGGGAATTGAATACAAAAGTTAGGGAGGTTATGCTTCAGTTATACAGGGCATAGTGAGACCACATCTGGAGTACCGTGTACAATATTGGTTTACATAGAAACATAGAACAGTACAGCACAGTACAGGCCCTTTGGCCCACGATGTTGTGCCGAACCTTTAACCTACTCAAGATCTAAGTAACTACCTACCCTTCATTCTACTATCATCCATGTACCTATCCAAGAGTTGCTTAAATGCCCCTAAAGTATCTGCTACTACCACCACTGGCAGCGCATTCCACGCACCCACCACTCTCTGTGAAAAGAACCTACCTCTGACATCTCCCCGAAACCTTCCTCCAATCACCCTAAAATTATGCCCCCTGGTGATAGCCCTTTCCACCCTGGGAAAAAGTCTCTGACTATCCACTCTGTCTATGCCTCTCATCATCTTGTACCCCTCTATCAAGATTATAATCATCTTGAAAAGAATAAGTTCATTAGCGATAGTCAGCACGGTTTTGTGACGGGTAGGTCGTGCCTCACAAACCTTATTGAGTTTTTCGAGAAGGTGACCAAACAGGTGGATGAGGGTAAAGCAGTGGATGTGGTGTATATGGATTTCAGTAAGGCGTTTGATAAGGTCCCCTACGGTAGGCTATTGCAGAAAATATGGAAGTATGGGGTTGAAGGTGATTTAGAGCTTTGGATCAGAAATTGGCTAGCTGAAAGAAGACAGAGGATGGTGGTTGATGGCAAATGTTCATCCTGGAGTTTAGTTACTAGTGGTGTACCGCAAGGATCTGTTTTGGGGCCACTGCTGTTTGTCATTTTTATAAATGACCTGGAAGAGGGTGTAGAAGGGTGGGTTAGTAAATTTGCGGATGACACTAAGGTCGGTGGAGTTGTGGATAGTGCCGAAGGATGTTGTAGGGTACAGAGGGACATAGATAGGCTGCAGAGCTGGGCTGAGAGATGGCAAATGGAGTTTAATGCGGAAAAGTGCGAAATGATTCACTTTGGAAGGAGTAACAGGAATGCAGAGTACTGGGCTAATGGGAAGATTCTTGGTAGTGTAGATGAACAGAGAGATCTTGGTGTCCAGGTGCATAAATCCCTGAAGGTTGCTACCCAGGTTAATAGGGCTGTTAAGAAGGCATATGGTGTGTTAGCTTTTATTATTAGGGGGATCGAGTTTCGGAGCCACGAGGTTATGCTGCAGCTGTACAAAACTCTGGTGAGACCGCACCTGGAGTATTGTGTGCAGTTCTGGTCACCGCATTATAGGAAGGATGTGGAAGCTATGGAAAGGGTGCAGAGGAGATTTACTAGGATGTTGCCTGGTATGGAGGGAAGGTCTTACGAGGAAAGGCTGAGGGACTTGAGGTTGTTTTCGTTGGAGAGAAGGAGGAGGAGAGGTGACTTAATAGAGACATATAAGATAATCAGTGGGTTGGATAGGGTGGATAGTGAGAGTCTTTTTCCTCGGATGGTGATGGCAAACATGAGGGGACATAGCTTTAAGTTGAGGGGTGATAGATATAGGACAGATGTCAGAGGGAGTTTCTTTACTCAGAGAGTAGTAGGGGCGTGGAACGCCCTGCCTGCAACAGTAGTAGACTCGGCAACTTTAAGGGCATTTAAGTGGTCATTAGATAGACATATGGATGAAAATGGAATAGTGTAGGTCAGATGGTTTCACAGGTCGGCGCAACATCGAGGGCCGAAGGGCCTGTACTGCGCTGTAATGTTCTAATCTAATCTAATCTATCAAGTCACCTCTCATCCTTCTTCGCCCCAATGAGAAAAGCCCCAGCTCCCTCAATCTTTCTTCGTAGGACATGCCCTCCAGTCCAGGCAGCATCCTGGTAAATCTCCTCTGCACCCTCTCGAAAGCTTCCACATCCTTCCTATAATGAGGCGACCAGAACTGAACACAATATTCCAAGTGTGGTCGAACCAGGGCCTTATAGAGCTGCAGCATAACCTCGCGGCTCTTAAACTCAATCCCCCTGTTAATGAAAGCCAACACACCATACGCCTTCTTAACAACCCTATCAACTTGGGTGGCAACTTTGAGCAATCTATGGACATGGACCCCAAGATCCCTCTGTTCCTCCACACTACCAAGAATCCTGTCTTTAAGCCTGTATTCCGCATTCAAATTCGACCTTCCAAAATGAATCACTTCATACTTTTCCAGGTTGAACTCCATCTGCCACTTCTCAGCCCAGCTCTGCATCCTGTCAATGTCCCGTTGCAACCTACAACAGCCTTCCACACTATCCACAACTCCAGCAACCTTCGTGTCATCGGCAAACTTGCTAACCCAGCCTTCCACTTCCTCATCCAAGTCATTTATAAAAATCACAAAGAGCAGAGGTCCCAGAACAGATCCTTGTGGAACACCACTGGTCACAGAGCTCTATGCTGAATACTTTCCATCTACTGCCACCTTCTGTGGGCCAGCCAATTTTGTATCCAGCCAGCCAACTTTCCCTGAATCCCATGCCTCCTTAGTTTCTGAATGAGGCGACAATGGGGAACCTTATCAAACGCCTTGCTCAAATCCATATACACCACATCCACTGCTCTTCCTTCATCAACGTGTTTTGTCACATCTTCAAAGAATTCAATCAGGCTTGTGAGGCATGACCTGCCCCTCTCAAAGCCATACTGACTGTCTCTAATCAAACCATGCTTTTCCAAATAATCATAAATCCTGTCTCTCAGAATCCTCTCCAATAATTTGCCCACTACCGACGTAAGACTGCCTGGTCTATAATTCCCAGGGTTATCCCTATTCCCTTTCTTGAACAAGGGAACAACATTTGCCACCCTCCAATCATCTGGTACTACTCCAGTGGACAGTGAAAACGCAAAGATCATCTGATCTGAGCGGAGATGTTCCGCAAAGCGGTCATCCTCCGCCATTTTCGCCACCTCCAACGTGATGCCACTACCAGTCGCATCTTCCCCTCCCTTCCCCTGTCAGCATTCCGAAGGGATCGTTCCCTCCGCGACACCCTGGTCCACTCCTCCATTACCCCCACCACCTCGTCCCCGTCCCAGGGCACCTTCCCCTGCAATCGCAGGAGGTGTAATACCTGCCCATTTACCTCCTCTCTCCTCACTATCCCAGGCCCCAAACACTCCTTTCAGGTGAAGCAGCGATTTACTTGTACTTCTTTCAATGTAGTATACTGTATTCGCTGCTCACAGTGTGGTCTCCTCTACATTGGGGAGACCAAGCGCAGACTGGGTGACCGCTTTGCGGAACATCTCCGCTCAGTCCGCAAGCAGGACCCTGAGCTTCCGGTTGCTTGCCATTTCAACACTCCCCCCTGCTCTCATGCTCACATCTCTGTCCTGGGATTGCTGCAGTGTTCCAGTGAACATCAACGCAAGCTCGAGGAACAGCATCTCATCTACCGATTAGGCACACTACAGCCTGCCGGACTGAGCATTGAGTTCAATAATTTCAGAGCATGACAACCCCCCATTTTACTTTCATTTTTAGTTATTTTTTCTTCCTTTTTTTTACATTCCTTTTTACATTTTTTACAATCTTATTTTGCGTTTATTTCATTTCATCTTAGTTTGTTCAGTTTGCTTACCCACTGTTTTTTTCAGGTTGTTTTTCTTCAGGTTTGCACTTTCTGCTGTTCAATATTCAGTGTATTCACACCTAATCTGTACTAATGCTTTGTCTTTCAACACACCATTAACATATTGTTTGCCTTTGCTCCGTGACCTTTTGGTCAGCTATGTGGCCTGGTCCAATCTGCACCTTCTCCTTTGTTATCTCTTGCCCCACCCCCACCTCACTTGTTTATAATCTGTGACTTTTCTAATATTTGTCAGTTCCGAAGAAGGGTCACTGACCCGAAACGTTAACTCTGCTTCTCTTTCCACAGATGCTGCCAGACCTGCTGAGTGATTCCAGCATTTCTTGTTTTTGTTTCAGATTTCCAGCATCCGCAGTATTTTGCTTTTAAATCAAATTTGTTCCTGTTTTTACACTAATGAAGGGAATTCTGCATTGGTAATTTGTTCAAAATTAGCCTCGGGGTCAGAAGGTATGTTTGTAAACTGAAGCAGTGGTTTTCAAACCTATAGGGGACCCCTATATATTTACAGGGGTTCACAAATGTATTCAAAGGACCATGCTAACCACCTAAAAAATAACTCACGCCATTGAAGAAACTACTTTTATTAGTATTCAGCAACAGAAATAAGGAGCTGGACAACAAATACAGATATCTGTACACCTGGATCACCTGGTAACTGGGAACCCCAGATTGGAAGTAAACACAAGCCTAACTTAATTTAAATAAATGGTTGGTCCACCAGCATCTGTAAAGAGAAATGTCAAATTTCAGGTAGAATGAAGGGTCTATATTGGAAGTGTTAGCCTATCTTTTGTGGTTGCACATGCTGATTGACTTGTGTGTTTCTAACACTTTCTGATTAATGTCAAAGGGAGGTGGTTGGACTGTTCTTTTTGGAGATGGTTATTGCCTGGCAATTGTGTTAGTTACCACTTCCTGGCCCAAGTCTGGATGTTGTCCAGGTCTTGCTTGCTGTGGGCACGGACTGCTTCATTATCTGGGGAAATGCAAATTTAACTGAACACTGCAATCATCAGCAAACATCCCCACTTCTGACCTTGTGATGAAGAGAAGGTCATTGATGAAGCAGCTGAAGATGGTCAGGCTGAGGAGAAACTCCTGCAGTGATGTCTGATGGCTGAGATGATTGGCCTCCAGCAACCTTCCTTTGTACTAGGTATGACTCCAACCATCGGAAAGTTTTCCCCCTGAGCCTAATGACTTCAATTATACTAGGGCTCTGTGGTGTCACACTCCGTCAGCTGCTGCTTTGATGTCAAGGGCAGTCCAGCAGTACTTGGCATGATTGACTTTATTTTGTTGAAATGCTGTCTTTTGGATGAGATGTTAAATGAGGCCCTGTCTGGTCTCAGTTACAGGTCATCCACCTTCGACTGAAAAAGGGTAGGTTGGAGTACTGTCTAAATTTTGTAAAGCTAGAAACAATGGAGGTCCAAACAGACTTGGGGTCCATTGACGTAGATTGTTTAAATGTCATTGGCAGGTACAGAAAATAATCAAAAAGGCTAATAGATTGCTGGGCTTTATATCCAAAGGACTAGAATACAAGGGTGTCGAAGTTCTGTTGCAGCCAAATAAAGCCCTAGTAACACACAGATGAAGTATGTGTTCAGTTTAGCGCACTACACCTTAGGAAGGATACATTAACCTTGGCAGGGGTGCAGCATAGATTTACCAGAATGCTACCTTAACTCCGAGGGTTAAATTACGAGGAGAGATTTCACAAATTAGGGTTGTATTCCCTGAAATTTAGAAGATCAAGGGGTGATTGGATTGAAGTTTTCAAGATGTTAAGGGTAGATGGAGAGAAACTATTTCCCATGGTTGGAGTGTCTATTTCTAGCGGACACAGACCAAAAATTAGATCCAGGCCTTTCAGGAGTGAAGATAAGAAATGCCTCTACACACAAAGGCTGATAGAAGTTTGGAATTATCCTCTGCAAATGTCAGTTGATGCTAGATCAGTTAATTTTAAATCCAAGATTGATAGATTTCTATTAACCAAAGGTATTAAGGGATATGGGGGAAAGGCGGGTCATAAGAGTTATTACGGCACAGAAGGAGGCCGTTCAGCCCATGCCAGCTCTCTCTAAAGTAATCTAATTAGTACCATTCCCTGGCTCTATCCCCATAGCCCTGTAAATTTATTTCCCTCAAGTGCCCAGCTAGTTTCCATTTGAAATCATTGAAATCTCCACTTCCACCACCCTCGGAGGCAGCGAGTTCCAGATCATTAACACTCATTGCATCAAAAAGTTGTTCCTCACATCACCCCGCATCTCCAGCCCAAAACCTTAAAATTGTGTTCTAGTCCTTGTACCATCAGCTAATGGGAATAGCTTTTCTTTGTCTACCCTTTCCAAATGTGTCAGAATCTTGTACACCTCTATCAAATCTCCCCTGAATTTCCTTTGCCCTTGGGAGAGCAACCCCAGTTTACGCAACCTAACCTTGTAGCTAAAATCCCTCATCCCTGGAACCATTCTTGTAAAGCCCCTCGACACTGTTTCAAGGACCAGCTCATCCTCCTCAAAGCGTGGTGACTGGAACTGGATGCAGTTAGTTGGGGCCTAACCAGACATTTATAAAGGTTCATCATAACTTCCTTGCTTTTGTACTGTGTTTATGAAGCTCAAGATCTCATATGCTTTAGTTTAGTTTAGTTTAGAGATACAACACTGAAACAGGCCCTTCAGCCCACCGAGTCTGTGCCGACCATCAACCACCCATTTATACTAGTCCTACACTAATTCCATATCCCTGCCACATCCCCACCTGTCCCTATACTTCCCTACCACCTACCTATACTAGGGGCAATTGCTAATGGCCAATTTGCCTATCAACATGCAAGTCTTTGGCATGTGGGAGGAAACTGGAGCACCCGGAGGAAACCCACGCAGACACAGGGAGAACTTGCAAACTCCACACAGGCAGTACCCAGGATTGAACCCGGGTCGCTGGAGCTGTGAGGCTGCGGTGCTAACCACTGCGCCACTGTGCCGCCCAACTAACTACTCTCTCAATATGATCTGCCACCTTCAAAGATCAATGTACACAAACCCCCAGGTCCCTCTGTAACTGCACACACTTTCAGAACTGTGCCATTTAGCCTATATTGCCTCTCCTATCCCTTCTGCCAAGATGCATCACTAAATTCCATTGGCCACTTTTCTTCCCATTCTGTTAGCCTATCTATGTCCTGTTGCAGTCAATTGGTTATCTCCCTCACTGTTTACCACGTCTCTAACTTTGGTATCATCGGCAAATTTTGTTGCTCTGTATTCCAATATCCAAGTCATTTATACATTTTTTTTTTATATGTATATCAAAAAAGCAGTGGCTTTAGCACTGACTCTTGGGGAACACCACTGTCTATCATCCTCCAGTTGGAAAAAAATAACCATTTACCGTTTCTGTTTTTAAGACAATTTTTTATCTAAGGTGACATGGATCATCCTATTCCATGAACCTCAATTTTGTAAACCAGCCATTTATGTGGTACTTTGTCAAATGATTTCTTAAAATTCATATAGACAATGTCCACCGCATTCCTTTCATCAACCTTCTCTGTTACTTCATAAAAGATTCAATTAAATTAGTCAATCACTATCTGTCTTTTACAAAATCTGTGCTCGCTCTCCGTAATTAACTCAAAACTCTCCAATTTTGTGCACCACACCTTAGGTCCAAGTACCTGATTTATTTTCCCCCGATTATTGTTTCTAAAACCTTACCCACCGCTGATATTCATCTGATCGGTCTGTAGATACTGGGAATATCCTTGCAGCCTTTCTTGAATAGGAGTTTTACATTTGCCACTCTTCAATCTTGTGGCACCTCCTTCATATCTAGGGAAGGTTGGAAGATTATGGCAAGCCCTTCTGCAACTTCCACCCCACTTCCTTCAACCTGGGATGCAAGCCATCCAAACCAGGTGCCTTATCCATTCTGCGTATAGCCAGCCTTTCCAGTGCACCCTGCCTCTCTCTTTCCTATCCATTACCTCCACCATCTCCACTTCATCTCATGCAAAGTATTAAGTATTCCAGCTTTGCCCTGTGCCTCTAAGCATATATCACCCTCTTTGTCCCTAATAGGCCCCACCCGAGCTCTTACTACCAGGTTTTGGGTTACCTTTTATGTTATCTGCCATTTATTCTCATTTTCTCTCTTTGCCAGTCTTGTTTATCCCTTCACTTCCCCTCTCAAAGTTGGTCTGGTTCTCGTTTGAAGAATTCAACTGACATGCATCATACGCCCTCTTTTTTTTTCTCTTCATATTCTGTATCTCCCTTGTTATCCAAGGAGCACTGACTTTGGTTCCTGTTCCATTCCCCATTGTTGGAATGTACCTAGCCTATATGCGAAACATATCCTCAAAGATCACCCATTGTTCTGTTGAAGTTTTTATGGAGTTGGGTCACAGACCAGCCATCATCTCAGAATAGCAGTGGAACAGTCTTAAGGGGAAAAATTGCCGATTCCTGTTCACATAGATGCCAGTGTTGTAGCAGTATTAGCCTTTACAGTATCCAGCGCACTCAGTCAGTTCCTGATGTCATGTGGAATAAATTGAATTGGTTGAAGATTGCGTAAGCAGCATGCGATAGACAAAGCTAAGCGATCACATAACCAAGAGATCAGATCTGAGCTCTGCAGTCCTGCCACATCCAGCCGTGAATGGTGGTGGCCAATTAAACAACTAACTGCAGGAGGTGACTCCACAAATATCCCCATCCTCAATGATGGGGGAGACCATCACATCAGTGCAAAAGATAAGGCTGAAGCATTTGCAACAATTTTCAGACTGAATTGTCAAGTTGATCCATCTCGGCCTCCTTTTGAAGTATCCAATTCGATTCACTCCGCGTGATAGCAAGGAACAACTAAAGGCACTGGATACTGCAAAAGCTATGGCCCCTGACAATATTCTGGCAATAGTACTGAAGACCTGTGCTCCAGAACTTGCCGTGCCCTAGCTAAGCTGTTCCAGTACAGCTACAACACTGTCATCTACCTAGCAAAGTGGAAAATTGCCCAGGTATGTCCTGTACACAAAAAGCAGCACATGTCCAACCCGGCCAATTACCGCCCCATCAGTCTACTCTCAATTATCGGTAAAGTGATGGAAGGTGTCATCCACAGTGCCATCAAGCGGCACTTGCTTAGCAATAGCCTGCTCAGTGATGCTCAATTTGGGTTCCACCAGGGCCACTCAGCTCCTGACCTCATTACAACCTTGGTTCAAACATGGACAAAAGAGCTGAACTCCAGAGGTGAGCGTGACCGCTTTTGACATCAAGGCAGCATTTGACCGAGTATGGCATCAAGGAGCCCTAGCAAAACTGAAGTCAATGGGAATCCGTGGGAAAACTCTCCGCTGGTTGGAGTCATACCTAGCGCAAAGGATGATGGTTATGGTTGTTGGAGGTTAATCATCTCAGCTCCAGGACAACACTGCAAGAGTTCCTCAGGGTAGTGTCCTAGGCCCGACCATCTTCAGCTGCTTCATCAATGACCTTCCTTCAATCATGAGGTCAGAAGTGGGGATGTTCGCTGATGATTGCACAATGTTCACCATTTGCGACTCCTCAGATACTGAAGCAGTCCGTGTAGAAATGCAGCAATACCTGGACAATATCCAGGTTTGGGCTGATGAGTGGCAAGTAACATTCACACCACACAAGTGCCAGGCAATGACCATCTCCAACAAGAGAGAATCTAACCATCTCCCCTTTACATTCAATGGCATTGTGATCGCTGAATCCCCCACTATCAACATGCTGAGGGTTACCGTTGACCAGAAACTGAACTGGAATAGCCATATAAATACAGTGGCTACAAGAGCAGGTCAGAGGCTAGGAATCCTGCGGAGTGTAACTCCCCTTCTGACTCCCCAAAGCCTATCTGCCATCTACGAGGCACAAGTCAGGAGTGTGATGGGATGCTCTCCACTTGCCTGGATGGGTGCAGCTCCAACAACACTCAAGAAGCTCGACATCGTCCAGGACAAAGCAGCCCACTTGATTGGCACCCCATTCACTAACATTCACTCCCTCCACCACCGACGCACAGTGGCAGTAGTGTGTCCCATCTACAAGATGCACTGCAGCAACACACCAAGGCTCCTTAGACAGCACCTTCCAAACCCGCAATCTCGACCACCTAGAAGGGAAGGGGCAGCAAATGCATGGGAACACCACCACCTACAACTTTCTCCCCAAGTCTCACACCATCCTGACTTGGAACTATATCGCTGTTCCTCCACTCTCGCTGGGTCAAAATCCTAGAACTCTCTTCCTAACAGCACTGTGGGTGTGCCTAGGTCAGTATCAGGTGGTCCATCCAGTTTTATTCTCATTAAACAACTTTGTAGCAATTTAATACAACGAAATAGCATGCTAGGAAATTTCAGAGGGCAATTTAGAATCAACCACATTGCTGTGGGTCTGGAGTCATGTATAGGCTAGACCAGGTAAGGAGAGCAGGTGTCCTTCCTTAAAGGGAATTAGTGAACCAGTTTTATGACAATCCGGTAGCTTCATGGTGACCATTACTGATATTAGCTTTTTATTCCAGATTTATTCAATTAACTACATTTGAATTCACAAATTCATTGTTCAATCATGATGCAGGCAACAGAAGGTGCGCTCCACAGAGATGCTGCCTGTTAATGTGGAGAACAGATTAAATGCTTTGTACAACAAATGAAATAAGTGCTGTCCATGTCTAAACAGAACTGCAGCATCGCAACGCTGATTCAAGGTTTTATTGGGTTTCTCTCTTTTTTTGAATTCATCTTTCAAGGTGATTATTGAGTCCAACCTTTAAACCTTGGATTAGAATAGGTGGACCGTTTTTCAGCCGGCACAGATATGATGGGCCAAGTGGCCTCTTTCTGTGCCTTGAACTTTCTATGATTCTATGAAATCAAGAAGGTTTAAAGTATAACAACACCTTGTGTTTATATAGTACCTTTAACATAATAAAACATCCCAAGGAGTTTCACAGTGGTATTACAAAACAGAATATGACACCGAGTCACAGAAGACGATATTGGGGAAGATGACCATAAGCTTGGCCAAAAAGGTAGGTTTTAATGAATGTTTCAAGGGAGCAAAGAGAGGTAGAGATGTTTAGTGAGGAAATTACTGCGCTTAGGGCCTAGGCAGCTGAAAGCATGGCTGCAAGTGGTGGAGTGATTAAAATTGGGAATCGAGGCTATAATTAGAGGAGTGCAGATATCTTGGAGGGTTGTCGGGCTGAAAGAGATTACAGATATAGGACAGGGCAAGGCCACAGAGGAGTTTGAAAATAAGGATGAGAATTTTAAAATCGAGGCATTGCTTAACTGCGAGCCAGAGTTCAGCGTGCACAGGGGTGATAGGTGAAAGGGATTTGGTACGAGTTAGGACACGGGCAGTAGAGTTTGGATGACCTCAGGTTTATGGAGGGTAGAGTATGGAAGGCGGGCCAGAAGTGCATTAGAATAGTCAAGTCTGTAGGTAACAAGGCATGGGTGAAGGTTTCAGCAGCAGAAGAGCTGAGGCGGGGCGGAGTCAGGCATTGTTATGGAGGAGGAAATAGGTGGTCTTAGTGACGATTCAGATATCACAATCATTACAGTGCAGAAGGAGGCCAATTGGTCCATCGTGTCTGCACCAGCTCTCTGAAAGAGCAACTCCCTCAGTTCCATTCCCCTGCCTTCTCCCCGTAACCTTGCATATTCTTCCTTTTCATATAACTGTCTAATACCCTTTTAGAGTCATAGAGTCGTACAGCATAGAAACAGGCCCTTCGGCCCACCATGTCCATGCCAACCATAATGCCTATCTATACTAATCCCACCTGCCTGCATTAATTCCATATCTATCTATGCCTTGCTCATTCAAGTACCTGTCCAGATGCCTCTTAAATGTCGCTACTGTTCCTGCTTCCACCACCTCCCCACTATTCTTTGTGTGCTTTTGAATGCTTCAGTTGAACCTGTCTGCCTTACCATGTTCAGAGGCAGCGCATTCCAGACCTTAACCAGTTGCTGCATGAAAAAGTTTTTCATGTCACTATTGCTTCACTTACATAGAACATAGAACATTACAGCGCAGTACAGGCCCTTCAGCCCTCGATGTTGCGCCGACCTGTGAAACCATCTGACCTACACTATTCCATTTTCATCCATATGTCTATCCAATGACCACTTAAATGCCCTTAAAGTTGGCGAGTCTACTACTGTTGCAGGCAGGGCGTTCCACGCCCCTACTACTCTCCGAGTAAAGAAACTACCTCTGACATCTGTCCTATATCTATCACCCCTCAACTTAAAGCTATCTCCCCTCGTGTTTGCCATCACCATCCGAGGAAAAAGGCTCTCACTATCCACCCTGTCCAACCCTCTGATTATCTTATATGTCTCTATTAAGTCACCTCTTCTCCTCCTTCTCTCTAACGAAAACAACCTCAAGTCCCTCAGCCTTTCCTCGTAAGACCTTCCCTCCATACCAGGCAACATCCTAGTAAATCTCCTCTGCACCCTTTCCAAAGCTTCCACATCCTTTCTATAATGCGGTGACCAGAACTGCACGCAATACTCCAGGTGCGGCCGCACCAGAGTTCTGTACAGCTGCAGCATGACCTCGTGGCTCCTAAATTCGATCCCCCTACTAATAAAAGCTAACACACCATATGCCTTCTTAACAGCTCTATTAACCTGGGTGGCAACTTTCAGGGATTTATGTACCTGGACACCAAGATCTCTCTGTTCATCTACACTACCAAGAATCTTCCCATTAGCCCAGTATTCTGCAATCCTGTTACTCCTTCCGAAGTGAATCACCACACACTTTTCCGCATTAAACTCCATTTGCCATCTCTCAGCCCAGCTCTGCAGCCTATCTATGTCCCTCTGTACCCTACAACATCCTTCGGCACTATCCACAACTCCACCGATCTTAGTGTCATCCGCAAATTTACTAACCCACCCTTCTACACCCTCATCCAGGTCATTTATAAAAATGACAAACAGCAGTGGCCCCAAAACAGATCCTTGCGGTACACCACTAGAAACTATACTCCAGGATGAACATTTACCATCAACCACCACCCTCTGTCTTCTTTCAGCTAGCCAATTTCTGATCCAAAGCACTAATTCACCGTCAATCCCATACTTCTGTATTTTCTGCAATAGCCTACCGTGGGGAACTTTATCAAACGCCTTACTGAAATCCATATAGACCACATCCACGGCTTTACCCTCATCCACCTGTTTGGTCACCTTGTCAAAAAACTCAATAAGGTTTGTGAGGCACGACCTACCCTTCACAAAACCGTGCTGACTATCTCTAATGAACTTATTCTTTTCAAGATGATTATAAATCCTATCTCTTATAACCTTTTCCAACATTTTACCCACAACCGAAGTAAGGCTCACAGGTCTATAATTACCAGGGCTGTCTCTACTCCCCTTCTTGAACAAGGGGACAACATTTGCTATCCTCTAGTCTTCCGGCACTATTCCTGTCGACAATGACGACATAAAAATCAAGGACAAAGGCTCTGCAATCTCCTCCCTGGCTTCCCAGACAATCCTAGGATAAATCCCATCTGGCCCAGGGGACTTATCTATTTTCACACTTTCCAAAATTGCTAACACCTCCTCCTTGTGAACCTCAATCCCATCTTGCCTAGTAGTCTGTATCTCAGTATTCTCCTCGACAACATTTTCTTTCTCCACTGTAAATACTGACGAAAAGTATTCATTTAACACTTCCCCTATCTCCTCCGATTCCACACACAACTTCCCATTACTATCCTTGATTGGCCCTAACCTATCTCTAGTCATTCTTTTATTCCTGATATACCTATAGAAAGCCTTAGGGTTTTCTTTGATCCTATCTGCCAATGACTTCTCGTGTCCTCTCCTTGCTCTTCTTATCTCTCCCTTTAGATCCTTCCTGGCTAGCTTGTAACTCTCAAGCGCCCTAACTGAGCCTTCACGTCTCATCCTAACATACGCCTTCTTCTTCCTCTTGACAAGCTCTTCAACTTCTTTAGTAAACCACGGCTCCCTCGCTCGACAACTTCCTCCCTGCCTCACAGGTACATACTTATCAAGGACACGCAGTAGCTGCTCCTTGAATAAGCTCCACATTTCGATTGTGCCCATCCCCTGCAGTTTCCTTCCCCATCCTACGCATCCTAAATCTTGCCTAATCGCATCATAACTTCCTTTCCCCCAGCTATAATTCTTGCCCTGCTGTATATGCCTGTCCCTGCCCATCGCTAAGGTAAACCTAACCGAATTGTGATCACTATCACCAAAGTGCTCACCAACTTCTAAATCTAACACCTGGCCGGGTTCATTACCCAGTACCAAATCCAATGTGGCATCGCCCCTGGTTGGCCTGTCTACATACTGTGTCAGAAAACCCTCCTGCACACACTGGACAAAAACAGACCCATCTAAAGTACTCGAACTATAGTATTTCCAGTCAATATTTGGAAAGTTGAAGTCCCCCATAACCACTACCCTGTTACTCTCGCTCCTGTCAAGAATCATCTTTGCTATCCTTTCCTCTACATCTCTGGAACTATTTGGAGGTCTATAGAAAACTCCCAACAGGGTGACCTCTCCTCTCCTGTTTCTAACCTCGGCCCAGACTACCTCAGTAGACGAGTCCTCAAACGTCCTTTCTGCCGCTGTAATACTTTCCTTGATTAACAATGCCACACCCCCCCCTCTTTTACCATCTTCTCTGTTCTTAGTGAAACATCTAAATCCCGGAACCCGCAACATCCATTCCTGTCCCTGCTCTACCCATGTCTCTGAAATGGCCACAACATAGAGATCCCAGGTACCAACCCATGCTGCAAGCTCACCCACCTTATTCCGGATGCTCCTGGCGTTGAAGTAGACACATTTTAAACCAAGCTGTTGCTTGCCAGTGCCCTCTTGTGTCCTTATAACCTTATCCCTGACCTCACTACTCTCAACATCCTGCACACTGGAATTACAATTTAGGTTCCCATCCCCCTTACAAAATGCTTTAAATCTGTGCCCTTTTGTTCTTGATCCTTTCATGAGTGGGAACAGTTTTTTTCTCTCTGTTCTGTCCAGACCCCTCTATGATTTTGAATACCGCTATCAAATCACCTCTCAGCCTTCTCTTCTCCAAGGGAAACAGTCCTAACTGTCCAGACCCCTCTATGATTTTGAATACCGCTATCAAATCACCTCTCAGCCTTCTCTTCTCCAAGGGAAACAGTCCTAACTTCCCCAATCTATCTTCAATACTGAAAGTCCTCTTCCCTGGAACCATTTTCGTGAATCTTTTCTGTTCTCTCTCACATCTTTCCTCAAGTGCGGCACCCAGAATTGGATGCAATACTCCAGCTGAGTCCAAACTGATGTCTTACACAAGTTTAACATTACTTCCTTGCTCGTGTACTTTATGTCCCTATTAATAAAACCCAGGATACTGTGTGCTTTATTAACCGTGCTCTCAACCTGTCCTGCCACATTCAGTGACTTACGCACATATGCACCCAGGTCCCTCTGCTCCTGTACCTTCTTTAGAATTGTACCCTTTATTTTATATTGTGTCTCCATGTTCTTCCTACCAAAATGAATCACTTCACATTTCTCCGCATTGAACTTCCATCTGCCACCTGTTTGCCCATTCCACCAATTTGTTTATGTCCTTTTGAAGTTCTACACTATCCTCCTCACAGTTCACAATGTTCCCAAGTTTCGGTTCATCTGCAAACTTTGAAATTGTGCCCTGTACATCAAGGTCTTGGTCATTAATATATATCAGGATAAACAAGGGTCCCAACACTGATCCCAGGGGAACTCCACTACAAACCTTCCTCCAGCTGAAAAAACATCCATTAACCACTGCTCTTTGTTTCCTGTCACTCAGCCAATTTCGTATCCATGTTCCTACCATCCCTTTTATTCCATGAGCTACAAGTTTGCTCACAAGTCTGTTGTGTGGCACTGTATCAAACGACTTTTGAAAGTCCATGTACACGACATCAACAGCATTGCCCTCATCATCCCTCTGTGTTACTCCCTCAAAAAACTCCAGCAGGTTAAAGGTCGGCTCGGGTCTGCAAATGAAACCTGACCCGAGCCCAACAGAACCACATCCGATCCGAGCCCAAGTCCTTTCGTGTTTTCCTGTGCCTGGCACAACCTGACCACCGGAGTATTCAGTTAACCTAGCTTCTGTTTTTCACTTTTTAAGCTTGTGCAGATAAGCAGCAAAAACTGTAACTGGACTTGAAAGGTTGTTTAAAAAGTACATTAACATTGGAGCCACATACCGGAGGTGATGATAGTGTGTGTCTGACCTGAGCCGAGCCTGAATGCCGGACCCAGAAGAGCGACCCGACCCGAGCTGGACCCAACCCGAGCCGAACCCGACATGTCGTCGGATATGGGTCAGGTAGCCATGCTTTACAGCAGGGTAGTTAAACATGATTTTCTCTTAAGCAATCCATGCTTGACTTTCCTTAATTAATCTGCATTTGTCCATGTGACTATTGATTTTGTCCCAAATTATTTTTTCCAGAAGTTCTCCCACCACCGAAGTTAAACTGAGTGACCTCTAGTTGCTGGGCTTATTTGAACAAGGGTGTAACGTTTGCAATTCTCCAGTCCTCTGACACCATCCCTGAGTCTATGGAAGACTGAAAAATTATGGCCAGTGCTTCTGCGATTTCTACCCTCATTTCTGTCAGTATCTTCGGATGCATCTCATCCGACCCTGGTGCTTTATCCACTTTAAGTACAGACAGCCTATCTAATACTTCCTTCATCAGTTTTAAACCCCTCTAGTGTCTGACTTGCCTCCTCTTTCAACATTTTCTGGGTTGCATCTTCTTCCTTGACAAAGTATTCATTTAATTCCTCAGCTATGCCCTCTGCCTCCATGTGCAAATCCCCTTGCTGGTCCCTAATCGGCCTCACTCCTCCTTTCACCACCTTTTTTACTATTTATATGCCTATAGAAAATTTTGGGATTTCTTTTAATGCTAGTTGCCAGTCTCTTTTCATGCTCTTTCTTTGCTTCTCTTATTTGCTTTTTCGCTTCCCCTCTGGACCTTCTATATTCATTCTAGTTCTCAATTGTATTTTCTACCTAGCATCTTTCGTAGCCCACTTTTTCTTCTTTATCTTAATCTCTACCTCTTTTGTCATCCAGGGTGCTCTGGATTTGTTTGCATTACTTTTCCCCTTCCAGGGAACATACCTTGACTGTGCCCGAATTATCCGCTCTTGGAAGGTAACCTATTGTTCATCTACCGGTTTTCCTACCAGCTTTTGACTCCAATTTATTTGCCCTAGTTCCAGTCTTACCCCATTGAAGTTGGCCTTCCCCATGTTAATTATTCTTGCCCTGAATTGCTCTTTGTCTTTTTCCATAGTCTGCCTAAACCTCATGATACAATAATCACTGTTCCCTAAATGCTCTCCTACTAATACTTGATCCACTTAATCTACCTCATTCCCAAGAACCAGGTCTAGCAGTGCCTGCTTTCTCATTGGACTAGCAACATACTGTTGTAGAAAATTTTCCTGAAGACACTCCAGGAACTCTTGCCCCTCACCACCTTTTACGCTACTATTATCCCAGTCTATGTTTGGATAATTAAAGTCCCCCATTATAACTACCCTACAATGTTTGCACCTCTCTGTAATTTCCTTGTAAATTTGTTTCTCCATGTCCTTCCCTCTAGCTGGTAACCTATAGATGACACCGAGCAATGTGACTGCACCTTTTTTTATTCCTTAGCTCTAGCCAAATTGATTCTGTCCTCGCCCCCTCTGGGATATCCTTTTTTCCAGCACTGCAATACTCTCCTGAATCAATACTGCCACCCATCGCCCTTTTTCCCTTTCCTGTCTTTCCTGAATCCAGGAATATTTTTACACCCAGTCCTACCCTTCTCTGAGCCCAGTTCTGTTATAGCCACGTCATATTTCCACATTGCAATTTGCGCCTGTACCTCACCAGTCTTATTAACCACACGCTGTGCATTCACACACATGCACATTCACCCTGATTCAGACTTTATTACTTTTTCCCTTACTCTGACCCCCACCTAATAACGTACTATTCCCTACTCTCGTGCTATCTATCTCCCCCAGTATTCTGTGCACCTTAGTATTTATTTTACTTTATTTTTTTTATTTATTTAGAGATACAGCACTGAAACAGGCCCTTCGGCCCACTGAGTCTTTGCCGACCAAGAACCACCCATTTATACTAACCCTACAGTAATCCCATATTCTCTACCACCTACCTACACTAGGGGCAATTTACAATGCCCAATTTACCTATCACCTGCAAGTCTTTGGCAGTGGGAGGAAACCGGAGCACCCATCGATAACCCACGCGGTCACAGGGAGCACTTGCAAACTCCGCACAGGCAGTACCCAGAATTGAACCCGGGTCCCTGGAGCTGTGAGGCTGCGTTGCTAACCACTGCGCCACTGTGCCGCACTGTGACTGGTATTTTAACAATCATAGCACCACTGACAGATGTAAACAGCTATTACAATGTCTTTTGCCAAATACCAAGCCTGTTTTCAAACCCTTCAAAAGAGTTTGCAATGTGAGCCATTCAGATGAGAGAAAGAGAGAGAAAACCAGGTTCAACTGTAGTGACAGGAATTGAGAAATTGATGTTTTCTTTCACTTGTATTTGTAAGTGATTTTGGTAAACTCAAGTCTGAGTGTCCAAGACCAAGAGTAAAAGACAGTGAATATGTGCATTGCAACTGTGTAGAGAGAAACAGAGTAAATGTTTCCGGTCTGTGACCTTTTGACCTGAAGCGTTGAACTGAATTAATGCCTGCAGCTGCATTCCTGATGCTGGGCCGGAAAGTTCGGCTGTTTAAGGGACTCCCTGCCGCATTTTTAGGCACTTGGGCAATTAACTGCCTGGTGTCAGCGCTCCCATCCCTTTAAAAGACAGAAGCCTACCTCCAAGAGCTGCCGCCAATCAGAGAGCTGCAGCAGGCCTGGACCAGCCAGTCTGGAGGAGGCCCGGAATTGAGGTAAGATTGTGGAGCTCGCCGGGGACAGTCAGGCAAGCTTCGGCGATGGAGAGATGGTGAGGGAAGTCAGTTGTGAGGATAGGTGTTGTCTTTCGAAAGGGGGCCATGTTTGCTACTGGGTTGGGGGGGATCCTCCATCAACCATAGGAGGTCACTCCCCGAGCCCAAAGGGAGGCCACCATCTTTTACTGGGTGCCCCCTCCATGTGTTGGAGGGCTCCACTGCTGTTGGTAAAATACCAAAATTGACCTCAAGGCGGGAAGGATGTCCTGGACTTTCTCTGCCATATTCCTGTCTAATACTTGCTCCTGGTTTCCACACCCCAGTCAAGTTACCAGTTTTACTTCCCTCCAATCTGAGATCCCTCTCAGAACAACAAAGAACAGTACAGCACAGGAACAGGCCATTCGGCCCTCCAAACCTGCGCTGATCTTGATGCCTGCCTAAACTAACACCTTCTACACTTCCGGTACCCATATCCCTCTATTCCCTTCCTATTCATGTATTTGTCAAGATGTCTCTTAAACGTCGCTATTGTATCTGCTTCCACCACCTCCCCTGGCAGCAAGTTCCAGGCACTCACCACCCTCTGTGTAAAAAAAAAAAACTTGCCTCGCACATCCCCTCTAAACTTTGCCCCTCACACCTTAAACCTATGTCCCCTAGTAACTGACTTCCACCCTGGGAAAAAGCTTCTGACTATCCACTCTGTCCATGCCCCTCATAACTTTGTAAACCTCTATCATGTCGCCCCTCCACCTCCGTCGTTCCAGTGAAAACAATCCAAGTTTTTCCAACCTCTCCTCATAGCTAATGCCCCCCAGACCAGGCAACATCCTGGTAAACCTCTTCTGTACCCTCTCCAAAGCCTCCACGTCCTTCTGATAGTGTGGCGACCAGAATTGCACGCAATATTCTAAGTGTGGCCTAACTAAGGTTCTGTACAGCTGCAACATGACTTGCCAATTTTTATGCTCTATGCCCCGACCGATGAAGGCAAGCATGCCGTATGCCTTCTTGACTACCTTATCCACCTGCGTTGCCACTTTCAGTGACCTGTGGACCTGTACGCCCAGATCTCTCTGCCTGTCAATACTCCTAAGGGTTCTGCCATTTACTGTATACTTCCCACCTGCATTAGACCTTCCAAAATACATTACCTCACATTTGTCCGGATTAAACTCCATCTGCCATTTCTCCACCCAAGTCTCCAACCGATCTATATCCTGCTGTATCCTCTGACAATCCTCATCATTATCCGCAACTCCGCCAACCTTTGTGTCGTCCGCAAACTTACTAATCAGACCAGCTACATTTTCCTCCAATTCATTTATATATACTACAAACAGCAAAGGTCCCAGCACTGATCCCTGCGGAACACCACTAGTCACATTCCTCCATTCAGAAAAACACCCATCCGCTGCTACCCTCTGTTTTCTATGACCGAGCCAGTTCTATATCCATCTTGCCAGCTCACCTCTGATCCCATGTGACTTCACCTTTTGTACCAGTCTGCCATGAGGGACCTTGTCAAAGGCTTTACTAAAGTCCATATAGATAACATCCATTGCTCTTCCTTCATCAATCATCTTCGTCACTTCCTCAAAAAACTCAATCAAATTAGTAAGACCATGCTGTCTCTCGCTAATAAATTCGTTTGTTTCCAAATGGGAGTAAATCCTGTCCCAAATAATCCTCTCTAATAGTTTCCCTACCACTGACGTAAGGCTCACCGGCCTATAATTTCCTGGATTATCCTTGCCACCCTTCTTAAACAAAGGCACAACATTGGCTATTCTCCAGTCCTCTGGGACTTCACCTGTAGCCAATGAGGATGCAAAGATTTCTGTCAAGGCCCCAGCAATTTCTTCCCTTGCCTCCCTCAGTATTCTGGGGTAGATCCCATCAGGCCCTGGGGACCTATCTACCTTAATGCTTTGCAAGACACCCAACACCACCTCCTTTTTGATAATGAGATGACTGGGACTATGCGCTCCCTTCCCTCAGCTCATCATCCACCAAGTCCTTCTCTTTGGTGAATACTGATGCAAAGTACTCATTTAGCACCTTGCCCATTTCCTCTGGCTCCACACATAGATTCCCATCTCTGTCCTTGAGTGGGCCAACCCTTTCCCTGGTTACCCTCTTGCTCTTTATATATGTATAAAAAGCCTTGGGATTTTCCTTAATCCTGTTTGCCAATGACTTTTCATGACCCCTTTTAGCCCTCCTGACTCCTTGCTTAAGTTCCTTCCTACTGTCTTTATATTCCTTAAGTGCTTCATCTGTTCCTAGCCTTCCAGTCCTTACAAATGCTTCCTTTTTCTTTTTGACTAGGCTCACAATATCCCGTGTTCCCATCCCCCTGCCAATTTAGTTTTAGCTACACACCATCCTGGAGTCACGTTTACTGCCGCAGGAACACCTGTCTATCCTGTCTATTCCCCTAACTAACGAAACGCCTATCACTACTGCTCTTCCACTCCTCTTCCTCCCTTCCAGTACAGTTGTGGTGCCACAAACATGGCTCTGACTGAATTCCTCTGAGGAACCATCACCCTCACCAGTATTCAAAATGGAAACTGATTAGTGAGTGAAATCATATCAGGGAACTCCTGCACTACCTGCCTGGTTCTCCTCGACTACCTGTTGGTCACCCATTCCCTATCTGCCTGCATGCTCCTAACCTGTGGTGTGACCACCTCCCTAAACATGCTATCCACGTAGTCCACCGCCTTGTGGATGCACATCAGTGTCTTCAGCTGCCGCTGAAGTTCTGAAACCCAGAGCTCAAGCTTCTGCAGCCGGTGACACTTCCTGCAGATGTGTTTGTCTCGGACACATGGTGCATTCATGACTTACCACGTGCCAAAGGCTGTACATTCCACTAGGCAGAGCAGAGATATGTGTTTGAAAGCTCATCTTGGGGTTCTTTAAGTTGTGTGCTTTTTTTTTGCCAGTGCTTCTCCCTTCACTGATTGTTGTCTGAATATGATTCCGCAGCAGCTGGTAACCCTTTAGTATGATAGATAAGCCCAAACCTGCTCTTACTTGACATCCATGCATGTACGCTTTATAGTCAGAGTCAGTGCAAACAATCCAGAGCAGCAACTGTGGCTGAGTTTTCCCTCCCTGCTGCTTTCACATGCGTTCAAATCCTCTGAAGAAGGAATTTTCCTCCACACAAGATCAGGGGGCAGGTTGTTCAACCTTGCCCGTCTAAGAGCGAAGTCCAAAGTATGGAAAGTCTTCATCAGAGAACTCCTCTTTGCTGACGATGCTGCTTTAACATCTCACACTGAAGAGTGCCTGCAGAGTCTCATCGACAGGTTTGCGGCTGCCTGCAATGAATTTGGCCTAACCATCAGCCTCAAGAAAACGAACATCGTGGGGCAGGACGTCAGAAATGCTCCATCTATCAATATTGGCGACCACGCTCTGGAAGTGGTTCAAGAGTTCACCTACCTAGGCTCAACTATCACCAGTAACCTGTCTCTAGATGCAGAAATCAACAAGCGCATGGGTAAGGCTTCCACTGCTATGTCCAGACTGGCCAAGAGAGTGTGGGAAAATGGCGCACTGACACGGAACACAAAAGTCCGAGTGTATCAGGCCTGTGTCCTCAGTACCTTGCTCTATGGCAGCGAGGCCTGGACAACGTATGCCAGCCAAGAGCGACGTCTCAATTCATTCCATCTTCGCTGCCTCCGGAGAATACTTGGCATCAGGTGGCAGGACTATATCTCCAACACAGAAGTCCTTGAAGCGGCCAACACCCCCAGCTTATACACACTACTGAGTCAGCGGCGCTTGAGATGGCTTGGCCATGTGAGCCGCATGGAAGATGGCAGGATCCCCAAAGACACATTGTACAGCGAGCTCGCCACTGGTATCAGACCCACCGGCCGTCCATGTCTCCGCTATAAAGACGTCTGCAAACGCGACATGAAATCGTGTGACATTGATCACAAGTCGTGGGAGTCAGTTGCCAGCATTCGCCAGAGCTGGCGGGCAGCCATAAAGACAGGGCTAAATTGTGGCGAGTTGAAGAGACTTAGTAGTTGGCAGGAAAAAAGACAGAGGCGCAAGGGGAGAGCCAATTGTGCAACAGCCCCGACAAACAAATTTCTCTGCAGCACCTGTGGAAGAGCCTGTCACTCCAGAATTGGCCTTTATAGCCACTCCAGGCGCTGCTTCACAAACCACTGACCACCTCCAGGCGCGTATCCATTGTCTCTCGAGATAAGGAGGCCCAAAAGGAAAGGGAAAAGGACCCCAGAGATGGTGACGTCAATTGTACTGTTCATACTGCCACTCCTTGCTGAAATCAGCTATTGCAGTACAGCCTGAGAATTGAACTTCTGGTTTGTTTGGCTTATTGTACCCACAATCAATTTTGAAATAACTATTTTGCTTAAAGTTACTCTTAATAGTGCTTTGTGATCAGCTCTTGCTGTTAGTCCACAAAGCTGAATGTGTATTAAATTCAAGAATAAGCTTGGGAATCAGTTTTTTCCATTGGTCCAGTTGCGGACATCTCTGTAGTCAACGTTTGTCACTGATGCATCCTTATCACTATACGAACCATTGTTTTCCAGTTCTCTCTGGCTACAGGCTTGGTGTCAGGTTTGGAGGATTGCCAATGTTGTACTTCTGTTTTAAAAGGGAAAGAGGGATAGCCTGTCAGTCCAACCTCAGTGGTGGGCAAATTTTTAGGGAAAAATTCTGAGGGATAGTATAAATCGCCATTTAGAAAGGCCTGGATTGATCAAGAAAAGTCAACATGGATTTGTTAAGGGAAAGTCCTATCTGACTATCTTGATTGAATTTTTTGAGGATGTAACAAGTAGGCTCGATGAGGGTAGTGCATTTGATGTTATCTAGGTAAATTTTAGCAAGGCTCTTGACAAGGTCCAACTTGGTAAACTGGTCAAAAAACTAAAAGCCCATGGGATCTGAGGGACAGTGGCAAGTTGGATCCAAAATTGGCTCAGTGGCAGGAAGCAAAAGATGACATTTAACCGGTGTTTTTGTGACTGGAAGGCTGTTTCCAGTGGAGCTGTACTGGGCTCAGTACTAGTTCTCCTTTTCCTGGTGTATATATATGAATGATTTTGACTTGAATGTAGGAAGTATGGTTAAGAAGTTTGCAGATGAAATAAAAGTTGGCTGTGTGAGTGATAGTGAGGAAGAAAGCTATATATTGCAAGCAGATATCAATGAACTGAAACAAAATAATGCTGGAAATACCCGGCAGGTCAGGCAACATCTGTGGAGAGAGAAACAGAATTAATCTTTCAGGTTAATCTTTCATCAGCTATCAGTGGACATCAGGTGGGTGGAAAAGTAGTAAATGGAATTTGATCTGGAGAAGTGTGAGATAATGATTTAGATAGGGCAAACAAGGCAAGGGAAAACACAATAAATGGTAGGATACTGAGAGGTGTAGAGGAACGGAGGGACCTTGGAGTGCATGTCCACAGATCCCTGAAGGTAGCAGGGCAGGTAGATAAGGTGGTCAAGAAGGCATAGAATGTAAGAGCAGGGAGGTTATACCAGAACTGTATAAAAGTCTAGTTAGGCAGAGATAGAGTACCATGTACAGTTCTGATCACTGCAGTACAGGAAGGATGCTAGCGCATTAGAGATGGTACATAAGAGTTTTATGAGGATGTTGCACGGACTGGAGAATTTTAGCTAAGAGGAAAGATTGGATAGGCTGAACATTTCTTTTGGAACAGAGAAAGCTGAGGGAGTTTTAATTGAGGTATATAAAATTATGAAGGGCCTTGATTGAGTGGATATGAAAACCTATTTACCTTAGCAGAGATGTCAATAGCCATGAGGCATAGACTTCAAGTAATTGATTGAAGGCTTAGAGGGGAGTTGAGGGAGAATTTTTCAACCAGAGGGTGGCTGGACTCTGAAACTTACAGCCTGAAAGGATGATGGAGGCAGAAACTCTCATCTCATTTTGAAAGTACTTGAATATGAAGTGGCATAATCTACAGGGCTGCAACCTACAAGATCAAGAGTTGGAAAGTTGGATTAGACTGGATAGCTCTTTTTCAGCTGGCACAGACATTATGGGCTGTTTGGCCTCCTGTGCCATAAATTTCTATGATACACCTGCCAAGTTGTTCACTTCAGTGATACAGGAAGGGACTGGGTTGCTTTATAGCCACCTGTCAGGAAGTAACAGAGCTGGAGTGTAGCTGGCTGAGGCTATTGGAAGAGAACCATTATGGCACAGAAAGAAGCCATTCAGTTCATCAAATGGGTTTTGCTGTTTATAATATTTCCCTCAAAGGTTCTTGCCTCCATGAGAAAGGAGGGCATAACACTGCATCTTGGACTCAGAACTTCAAAATATTGCTTTGTTTGGGTACTTGTTTGATGTACCGGGAGAAACTCCTTGTTTTATTTACTTCCTACTAAGATACACATTTTTGCTTTCAAACAGCAATGGGTGTAGTGCCGTAAAACACAAATTGGTCATTTGATGCAGATTTGAAAGTTAGATACTGAGTAGCTGCACATGAGAGTGTATGTGGACTGCTATGTTACATGTTTCAAACTGAAGACGAGTATGGGTTAAAAATCGATCAGAGAAAATGCTAGAGTTGCACCGCAAGTCCATCAGCATCTGTAAAAGGATGAGCTAACTTTTCGGCGGGATCTGAACTGATGAAAGACTCCCTGCCTGAAACATTAATTGGTGGTTTCTTTTTTAAGTTGCTTTTCAGCTCCTGTGTATTTTCAGCACTTTTTGACTTTATTTTTGTTTCAGCATTTGCAACTTTTCCTTGTTATATTTATGGATTATAAGTGTTTGTTTCCTCTGTGACTTGCCTTATTCAGCTGCTGCTCATTAACTCGGAATGTATCTTTACTGTTTAATTAGGAAAGTTATGTGCAGACTTCACTGTTGCCTTTCAAAATGCTAAACTGAGCATGGAACATTGACCCACTAAATTAAAGTGGAGCATAAGTTTATTGAAGCAGTTAAATCAAGATTATTATTGGCAGTTGTACCCTAATAGTAAAAAGAAATGCAAAAACAAAAATGTTTGTGATGATTGGTTGGGTGAACACACACATGGATCACAATATAGGCAGAGGTGAAGAAGGCCACTCAGTCCCATCTTCACTGAACCATCCACTAAGACACTGCAATGCTCCCTGTTACCACTCCATCCAACAGCATTTCAGTTCTTCCAGATTTTTGATTCCACTGTGCCACTCTGAAGTCCAGTTCATGTGTTGATCACTCTTATTTTGCAGAAGACCTTCCTGAGGGCTGTCCTAAATTTGTCATTTGTTGCTGTCGTACAATACTTCGAGAACTCTGCGTTACTCCATTTCTGGCCTCTTGTGCGCCCCTGATTTTCATTGCACCTCCATTAGCGGCCATGCCTTCAACTGTGGCCTCTGGAATTTCCTCCCTAAACCCCTCACCCTCTTGCTTCCCCTTTAAGATGCTCTTTTATTTTTCTAATGTCACCATTGCTTCTTTTGCCAATTGCCTTAAATCTGTGTCCTTTCATTCTTGATCCTTTCACGAGTGGGAACGGTTTTTCCCTATTTTTTTTTAATTTGTTCATGGGACGCGAGTGTCGCTGGGTAGGCCAGCATTTATTGCCCATCCCTAATTGCCCTAGAACTGAGTGGCCATTTCAGAGGGCATTTTAAGAGTCAATCACATTGCTATGGATCTGGAGTCACATGTTAGCCAGACCAGGTAAGGACAGCAGATTTCCTTCCCTAAAGTACATTAGTGAACCCGCATTTGTCCGTATGACAATTTTGTCCTGGCGTATTGTTTCTAGAAGTTTCCCACCCCGAATTTAAACTGACTGGCCTGTAGTTGCTGGGCTATCGTTACATCCTTTTTGAACAAGAGTATAACCTTTGCAAATCTCCAGTCCTCTGGCACTACCCCTGAGTCTAAGTAAGACTGGAAAATTATGGCCAGTGCCTCTGCAATTTTCACACTCACTTCCCTCAGTATCCTTGGATGCATCTCATCCGGTCCTGGCGCCTTATCAACTTTAAGTATAGACAGCCTATCTGATACCTTCTCTTATCAATTTTAAATGCTTCTAGTGTATTAATTACCTCCTCTTTCATCGTGGCATAGGTTGCATCATCTTCCTTTGTAAAGAAAGATGCAAAGTATTCATTTAGTACCTCATGTCTCCATGTGTAAATCTCCCTTTTGGTCCCTTATTGGCCCTAACAATCCAATTTTTTTTGGCAAAGTCCAGCATTGTGTATACATTATTGAAAATCAGGCTGGAGTATGTTTATTCTTGCTTTTCGCAATAGCAGCATAATTCTTATTTTTTTTGCCTTTTTTCTTCTTTAGCCAGAGTTTGGGGTCGACGAAGATGCACTTGCCAGGCTGGTGAAACCCAGCGTGGACTTCGTTTGTCAGCTGAAGTTTTCATCAGGAAATTATCCTCCATGTGTTGGTGAATCCAGAGATAACCTAGTTCACTGGTGTCATGGGTCGCCAGGCGTGATTTACATGCTCATACAAGCTTACAAGGTACACTTGTTAGTGCATGTGTGAACAAGTATAAAAGAATATAGAGAAGACAGCAGAGGCACTATTATACATTGAGGCAGTAGAGAGAACATAACACAGGTTCACTAGAATCCGGTCCTGCCTGGTCTGAGGAAATATAAAGAAGCAGAAAGTTGTGAAAAGTTAGGGCTATTTTTATTAGAACAGAACATTAAAGGATGATTTGACAGGTGTTTAAAATTGTAAAGCTATAGAAAGAGTAGATGGATACAGACCATTTCCAGTTATTGAGAGGACACAGATATAGACTAAATGTAAGAAATTTAAGATAGGGAGCAGGAGAAATCTTTATACACAGGCGATTTAAGGCTGTTTAATAAATTACTGGAGTTAGCGTTCGAAACAGCGACCTTGTCACATTGAAGAATAGGTTAGACAGTCGCTTAAAGGAAAAGGAGTTATAACAGAATATGGTAACAGGCAAGCACGTGAGTTTAGAAATATTTGACCTGTGCAGGATAAACAGATTGGTTGAGCCAAATGGCCTCCTTCATTGTTACAAATTTTGTATATGCTAATAATTTGTCGTCAGAGGCCCATGCTATACACTCGCTGACGTTGACATCTGGCAGCAAACGGAGGTAAACTCCAACAGCATCCAGGATCAGTGCCGTCATCTGAGACAGCAGAAAATGCTGACTTTACCTTGTTGGCCAATGGGACCAATAGAGACCAATGGCATGTTATTTTTAAAAAAGAATGATAGGGGCGGCGCAGTGGTTAGCACCGCAGCCTCACAGCTCCAGCGACCCGGGTTCAATTCCGGGTACTGCCTGTGTGGAGTTTGCAAGTTCTCCCTGTGTCTGCGTGGGTTTCCTCCGGGTGCTCCGGTTTCCTCCCACATGCCAAAGACTTGCAGGTTGTTAGGTAAATTGGCCATTAGCAATTGCCCCTAGTATAGGTAGGTGGTAGGGAAAATGTAGGGGACAGGTGGGGATGTGGTAGGAATATGGAATTAGTGTAGGATTAGTATAAATGGGTGGTTGATGGTCGGCACAGACTCGGTGGGCCGAAGGGCCTTGAAGGGAGTTGTAGGGACTTGAAAACAAGGATGAGAATCTTGAAATCAAGGCCTTGCTTCACTGGGAGCCAATGTAGGCCAGCGAGCACAGGGGTGGTGGATAAACGGGACTACGCGAGAGTAAGGATACGGGCAGCGGAGTTGTCGATGATGAAAAGATGTTGCTTAATTCATTTTATTTTTGTTCGTTCATGGGATGTAAGCATTGCTGGTAAGGCCAGCATTTATTGCCCACTCCCCTAATTACTCTTAAGACGTGGTGGTGAGCCACCTTCTTGAACTGCTGGAGGCCTTGTGGTGTAGGTACACCTACAGAGCTGTTAGGGCAGGAGTTCCAGGATTTAGACCCAGTGATCGTGAAGGAACGGCGATATAGTTCCAAGTCCGGACGGAGAGGGACTTGGAGGGGAACTTGCAGGTGGTGATGCTCCCATGCGTCTGCTGCAGTTGTTCTTCTAGATGGAGGTTTCTGGTTTGGAACTATGGGGGGTGGTCAATTAATTAACCTTTTAAAGTAATAAGTTTCCTTTTTGTTTTTAAACTGGCATATTGTAATTTGGCTAGCACAGATGGTAATGAGCTAAAATCCATTATTCACCCCTTTAACAAGTGGAGCCATCATTGCATTATTGTCACTCAGATTTCAGTAAAGTGCAATAAAGGTTTGTGAAATTTTCATACTTCATTCCTTGGACAGAGACAAACCACCTTCAGTACAATGATATTTTTAACCTCCCAAGTTTGTATCTGGAGAGAACTTTTTTTTAACCTGTATATCGCTATAGTGGTGGAAACAGTTTGAGGGGTGAGGGAAAAGGAGAAAATGAGGTGCATATTGCCACACATTGATGCATGTTAACTTGTAGACAATTTTCCTAGTATTGGCACCAACATTTGCTAAATAAGCCTTCTGAACGTTTTTAAAAATTAATTTACAGAATGTGGGTGTCACTGGTAAGGCCAACATTTAGTGCCCGTTCCTAATTATCCTTGAGCAGCTGGTGGTGAGCCACCTTCTTGAATACAACCAAGTGGCTTGCTTGGCCATTTCACAGGGCAGTTAGGAGTCAGCCACATTGGGTCTGGAGTTACATATAGGCCAGACCAGGTAAGGCTGGCAGATTTCCTTCCCTAAAGAACATTAGTGAACCAGATGTGTTTTTACGGCAATCGGCAATCATGGTCACCATTATTGATACAAGCTTATTATAGATTTTAATTAATTGCATTTAAATTCTGCAGCTGCCATGATAGGATTTGAACTCAGGACTCCAGATCATTAGTCCAGGCCTCTGAAATACCAATTCAGTAACGTAAACACTATGTTACAGTACCCCCTAAATACAGCCTGCACATAGAGCATTTAGGCTGAATGTACCGTGCACTGTTCGTAGCAGAGCTAAACGACATTAGATGCTTCTTACTGATGTGCTACTGCACTGTGATATTTGATGTTCTCATGCTATGATACCTTGATGGAGTTAAATATAAATTGGGATATTTTCTTAATGGTGAGAAACTAGGAACTGTGAAGGAACAAAGGGATTTAGATGTACTTTTACACAGATTGCTAAAAGCAAGTGCAGAGGTACAAAAGCCAATCAGAAATGCTAATGGAATACAGTGGGCAGGAAGTTTTGGATCAGTTGTACAGAGCCTTGGCCTGACCCTATCTAGAGTACTGCAATCAGTTTTGGGCCTCAGGAAAAAACAGATTATCTGGTCATTTTCACATTGCTGTTTGTGGGAGCTTGCTGTGTGCAAATTTGCTGCCATGTTTCCTGCATTACAACAGTAACTAAACCTCAAAAGTACTTTATTGGCTGAAAACACTTTGGGACATCCGGTTGTCATGAAAGATGCTATATAAATGCAGGAATTCCTTTTCTTTCAAAGTTCAAACTCTTTTTCATGTTCAAAAGTTACAGTTCCAATTGAGTTTCTTCAAATAATTGTTTTGTCAAATTTGTCCCTAATAAGCAGCATTGTGGACAAAATTCTTGCAACACAGAATTAAAATTAATTTCGTCTTCGTCCTGTTTCATCATAAGGAATCAAGGCCATGAAGTGAAAACTAGCATGCAAATATGCCTAACGCTCATCCTCTCATCATGTCCCCAGTTTTAAACAGTAACTTTATAGAGTTAGAATTTATATATTTCAAAAGTTGTTTGGCAAATATTAATGTTTACATTAATGTATTCCCTCCTTTTGAGTCAAATGTTAGAGAAGCTAATCATAGAAAATTAATAGGAAAAAATGGCTTCTGCTGAACAGTCTGTACAGTGATACCTTGTTTTGCCATTTTTATTTTCAGTAAAGTACATTTGTAGCATTCTTATCAGCTCTCAAAAATACCTTGGTGATTTGGGGTGGGGTTAGGGGAAGCCTCCATATTAAACATTTAAACATCGGTGTTTCATAACCTGATAACATCAAGCACCAAATAAAAAGGAAAGACTCTGGGGAATAATTTGTCAGACCCATTCTGATATTTCACATTTTCCTTTCGAAGTTATAATGGGCCTGACTTTTTAACCCACTCAAAACCCACCTGCTTACAGAGTTAAAATCGGGCCCATAGTTTCAGAAATTTTGATAATTTTTGTTTTGTTTTTGTTCTGTTGTAACCATTTGAAGATGCTTTGATGAGACAACAGTAGGAGTGGTATTCTGGAAGGACGAGATCAAATGAGCCAAAGGGCCTCCTTTATCCGAACCAATCTTAAGACCCCTTTTATCCTGTAAACAGAATCATTGTTTCCATTAGAAAACATAGATGCCTTTAAGGGGAAGCTAGAAAAGTACATGAAGGAAAAAGGAATAAAAGATTATGCAGATGTGGTTAGGATGGAAGGAGGCTTGTGTGGGTATGGTAGCATAGTGGTTATGTTACTGGACTAGTAATCCAGAGGCCTGGTCAAATGAACCGGAGAGACAAACTCAAATCCCACCTCGGCAGCTGGAGAAATTATATTCAATTAATTAAATAAAGTCTAGAATAAAATGCTAGTATCAATAATAGTGACCATGAAACTGCCAGATTGTTGTAAAAACCAATTCCTTTAGGGAAGGAAATCTGCTGCTCTTACCTAATCTCGCCTTTATATAGACTCCAGACCTATAGCTATGTGGCTGACTCTTAACTGCCCTCTGAATTGGCCTAGCAATCCACTCTGTTGCATTCAAGAATGTGACTGACCACCACCACTTTCTCAAGGGTAATTAGGAATGGGCAGTAAATGCTGGGCTTACAGGTGACCCCCACATTCTGTGAATATACAGGCATTGACCTGTTGTAACGAATGGCCTGTTTCTGTGCTGTAAATGCTATGTGTAAGTCTAGAGAACATTGTTGCTATATGTTTTCATACACTTTCAGGAATATTTGCATTAAATTGATTGTGGTATCACGATGGTGTTGCAGTTCCACAATTACTGACATAGGATGGTGAACCATGGATTTATGTCCTTGTGCTGAGCTCCTGACTTTTCATGTGATGTTGGGGACAGACGCAAAATGCCCACAGTGAAGGTTGGAAAATGACAGATGAGGGTCCTTCATCACTTTTACATGCACCTCCTAGCAACAGCCTTAAAAGTGGCCTAAGTAGAGCCTCGTATCTTGTTCAGTGCTTAACCTTGTGGCTGGGGAATGGTGCATGCTGCAGGAAAGATGGGGAGAGAATGGAGAGAAAAAACTTCAATGAAGCACACCTGGTTCACTATTAAATAAATATGCTAGGCAAGTCTGCGCCTCCTAAAACCATACTGAGGCTACAAAGCAAACAAAGAAAAGTAACCTTTCGGCTTGGACGCTGGAATGTGAGGACTAAGTGTCCTGGAATGGACAACGACCCACACTTCGCAGCTAGTGTATGCAAGACAGCCCTGATTGACCGTGAGCTACACAGGCTTGGTGTCAACATTACCGCTCTACAAGAAACCAAACAAATTATCAAAGTCAAGAATATCTTCTGGCATCTCCTGTAAAAATGGTTGTAGAAGCAAGACGAAGACAGAAGATAGTGATGTCACCCATCATTCTGAGTACTGCGACCTGTCCAGCGTGACCTATTCATAAAAATGCAGCATCAAAGTGGCAGGCAGTTATGCTAGGCCAATGACAAAATAAACTGTTTAAAAACAAAGTGTGTAAATCCTTGGGCTTTGGTGATTTTAGTCATTTTAATTCATGTTTGGAGATTACAGGGCTTTCAGATGAGGTTGGAAAGGTATATGTTGTGATGCACAAGACCTTGCAGTTGTGTGGCAGAGGTTGGATGGACCAGAGGGTATGGCTTACAGTAGTTATTCAGGAGAATTCAGAGGGAACAATGGCAGCAGTAAAAGGGACAGAGGTGCCGAAACATCCTAAGGAAAACCTCAGGCAATGAAGGAACTGAAATGCCTCATTTTCTATACCATAATTACCACCTTTGTATGAGTCCATGTGCTATTCCTCAACCTATTCTTTATGTTGGTCATAGGTTTTCAAGGAAGAAAAATATCTGAAAGATGCTTTTGATTGTGCAGACGTGATTTGGCACAGAGGGCTGTTAAAGAAAGGATACGGACTGTGCCATGGGCCTGCTGGGAATGCTTATGGATTTCTAGCCATGTACAATCTTACTCTAGATAAGAAGTATTTGTACAGAGCTTGCAAGGTATGTGACCTTCTTAGCAAACAGCATTTTATTAAAGAAAATGTAATATCAATATAAACTTGTTAATACACAGCCCAGTGTGAACCATGTTAGAATTGGACATGGGTTAAATCCTGTGTCGTTGCTTTTATTCTCAAATGTAGTAATATGTTGTCAGGTGGCTATATTATACAGCTGACACACATTGGTCTGCTTTCTACAGTGTAAAAGGTTACAGTGGGAAGCTGTGAAAATGAGTCTATTTGGAGTCGAGGCCTAGATGTTTTTCTACAGGAGGGAAGGAGGGCAAACAAGCCACTCCAGCCCTTGAGCCTTCAGGTGGGAGAGGATGGAAATCAGGTTACCTGATGTTTCTATCAGTCATAGAGTACTATGTGGTGTGAGGAGGTATTAATTGGGAAGATAATATAAGAACATAAGAAATAGGAGCAGGAATAGGCCATTCGGCTCCTCGAGCCTGCTCATCATTCAATAAGATCATGGCTGATCTAATTGTGACCTTAACTCCACTTTCCTGCCTGCACCCCACCCCCACCCCCAATTACCCTGACTCCCTTGTAGATCAAAAATCTGTCTAACTCAGCCTTGAATATATTCAATGACCTCGCCTCCACTCTTCTCTGGGGGAGAGAATTCCAAAGATTAACGACCCTCCGAGAGAAGAAATTCTGCCTCATCTCTGTCTTAAAAGAGAGACCCTTATTTTGAAACTGTGCCCCCTAGTTTTAGATTCCCCTACAAGGGGAAAAATCCTCTCAGCATCTATCGTATCAAGCCCCCTCAGAATCTTTTACATCTCGAGATCACCTCATTCTTCTAAGCTCAGATGAGTATAGGCCCAATCTGCTCAACCTTTCCTCGGTAGGCAAACCCTTAATTCCAGGAATCAGCCTAGTGAACCTTCTCTGAACTGCTTCCAATGCAAGTATGTTCAAGTAAGGAGACCAAAACTGTATGCAGTACTCTAGGTGCAGTCTCACCAACCCCCTTTAAAGTTTACTGCTTTAATATTCCATCCCCCTTGAAATAAATACTAACATTCCATTAGCCTTCCTAATTACTTGCTGTACCTGTATGCTAAAGTTTTGTGATTCATGTACAAGGACAGCCAGATCCCTCTGTACCACAGCATTCTGCAGTGTCTCCATGTAAATAATCTGCTTTTCTATTCTTCCTGCCAAAGTGGATAACCTCACATTCTCGCACATTATACTGCATCTGCCAAATTTTTGCCCACTCACTTAATCTATCTATATCTCTTTGCAGACACTTTGTGTCCTCCTCACAACTTGCTTTCCTATCAATCTTCGTATCGTGCACAGATTTGGCTACAGTACACTCGGTGCCTTCATCCAAGTCATTAATATAGATTGCAAATAGTTGAGGCCCCAGCACTGATCCCTCTGGTACTCCACTAGTTACAACCTGAAAATGCCTCATTTATCCTGACTCTCTGTTTCCTGTTAGTTAGCCAATCCTCTATCCATGCTAATATATCACCCCCAACACCATGAGCTCTTGTCTTGTGCAATAATCTCATATGTGGCACCTTATCGAATTACTTTTGGAAATCCAAATATATTACATCCACTGCTTTCCCTTTATCTACTCTGCTTGTTATATCCTCAAAGAACTCTCATAAATTTGTCCAACACGATTTCCCTTTCATAAAACCATGTTGACTCTACCCGATTGCATTATGATTTTCTAAATGTCCTGCTTATACTTCCTTAATGATGGCTTCTCATATGTTCCCAATGACAGATGTTAGACTAACTGGCCTATAATTTCTTCCTTTCTGTCACCCCACACCCCCACCCCTCCCCCCAATTTTCTTGAATAGAGATGTTACATTTGCAGTTTTCCAATTTGCTGGGACCTTTCCAGAATCTAGGGTATGTTAGATTACAGCCAATGCATCCACTATCTTCGCAGCCACTTCTTTTAAGACCCTAGGCTGCAGGCCATCAGGTCTACGGGACTTGTCAGCCTTTA
The DNA here is from genome assembly GCF_036365525.1 of Heterodontus francisci. NCBI lineage: Eukaryota > Metazoa > Chordata > Chondrichthyes > Heterodontiformes > Heterodontidae > Heterodontus > Heterodontus francisci. Next base: position 135,781,411 of record NC_090377.1, on the reverse strand, counting down.
GTTCACAGAATCGTCACAGTGCAGAAGGAGGCCATTCGGCCCATCATGTCTGCACCGGCTCTCCAAAAGAGCAGTTCACTCAGTTCCATTCCCCTGCCTTCTCCCCATAACCCTGCACATTCTTCCTTTTCATATAACTGTCTAATTCCCTTTCGAATGCTTCAATTGAACCTGCCTCCGCCACACTCTCAGGCAGTGCATTCCAGACCTTAAACACTCGCTGCGTGAAAAAAGTTTTTCCTCATGTCACCTTTGCTTCTCTTACCAAATACTTTAAATCTGTACCCTTTCGTTCTTGATCCACGAGTGGGAACAGTTTCTCTCTATCTACTCTGTCCAAACCCCTCATGATTTTGAATACCTCTCTCAAATCAGCTCTCGGCCTTCTCTTCAAGGAAAACAATCCTAACTTCTCCAATCTTTCTTCATAACGGAAGTTCCTCATCCCTAGAACCATTCTCGTGAATCTTTTCTGTACTCTCTCCAATGCCTTCACATCTTTCCTAAAGTGCAGTGTCCAGAACTGGATGCAGTACTCCAGCTGAGGCCGAACAAGTATCTCATACAAGTTCAGCACAACTTCCTTGCTCTTGGAATCATAGAAAGTTTAAGGCACAGAAAGAAGCCACTGGCTGAAAAACGATCCACCTATTCTAATCACCCCCCTTCCAGCATTTGGCCCGTAGCCCTGCAGATTACGGCACTTGAGGTGCATATCCAGACTCCTTTTGAATGAGTTGGGGGTTTCTGCCTCAACTACCCATTCGCGCAGTGAGTTCCAGACCCCCACCACCCTCTGGCTGAAAATGTTTTTCCTCAACTCCCCTCTAATTTTTCTACCAATCACTTTAAATCTATGACCCCTCATCACTGACCTCTCTGCTAAGGTGAATAGATCCTACACCTCCACTCTGTCCAGGCCCCTCAAAATTTTGTACATTTCAATTAGATCTCCCCTGAGCCTTTTCTGTTCCAAAGAGAACAATCCCAGTCTAACCAGTCTTTCTCCATAGCTGCATTTTTCCAGTCCTGGCAACATCCTTGTAAATCTCCTCTGTACCTTCTCTAGTGCAGTTATATCCTTTGTGTAATGAGGTGACCAGAACTGCACACAGTACTCAAGTTGTGGCCTAACCAATGATTTATACAATTCCAGCATAACCCCCCTGCTCTTATATTCTATACCTCAGCTAATAAAGGAAAGGATTTCATATGCCTTCTTAACCACCTTATCAACCTGTCCTGCTGCCTTCAGGGATCTGTGGACATTCACTCTAAGGTCGCTCACTTCCTCTACGCTTCTCAATATTTTCCCATTAATCGTGTATTCCTTTGCCTCGCTTGACCTCCCCAAATGCATCACCTCACACTTCTCCAGATTGAATTCCATTTGCCACTTTTCTGCTCATCTGACCAGGCTATCAGTATCTTCCTGTAGCCTACAGCTGTCCTCCTCGCTATCTACCACACGACCAATATTTGCGTCGTCTGCAAACTTCTTGATAATGCCCCCTACATTTACGTCCAAATCGAATCGTTAATATATACCACAAAAAGCAGGGGACCCGGTACTGAACCCTGCGGAACGCCACTGGAAACAGCCCTCCAGTTGCTAAAACATCTTTTGTTTCCTGCCACTGAGCCAATTTTGTATTCACCTTGCTGCATTTCCCTAGATCCCATGGGATTTTATTTTTTAACCAGTCTGCCATGTGGGACCTTGGGAAAAGCCTTGCTAAAATCCATGTAGATCACATCAGCTGCACTACCCTCATCTATCTTCCTTGTTACTTCTTCAAAAAATTCGATCAAGCTGGTCAAACAAGATCTGCCCTTAACAAATCCATACTGACTATCCTTGATTAACCTGTGTCTTTCTAAGTGACAGTTTATCCTGTCTCTCAGAATTGATTCCAATAATTTTCCGACTACTGAGGTTAGACTGACTGGCCTGTAATTATTCGGTCTATTCTTCACTCCCTTTTTAAACAAAGGTATAACGTTAGCAGGTCTCCAATCCTCTGGCACCACACCTGTATCCAGTGAGGACTGGAAAATGATGATCAGAGCGTCCGCTATTTCCTCTCTGGCTTCTTTTAACAGCCTGGGTTACATTTCATCCGGCCCTGGTGATTTATCCACTTGCAAGGATGCTAATCCCATTAATACTTTCTCTCTCCCTATGTTTATTACATCCAATACTTTGCACCCCTCTTCCTTATCTACTATATCTGCATTGTGCCCCTCTTTTGTGAAGACAGACACAAGGTATTCATTAAGAACAATCTTCCGCCCCTACATAGGTTACCTTTCTGGTCCTTTATGCGCCTTACTCTTTCCTTAGTTATCCTCTTACTCTTAATGTGTTGATAAAGCATCTTTGGGTTCACCTTGATTTTGCTTGCCAATAGTCTTTCATGCCCTCTCTTTGCTTTCCTAATTTCCTTTTTGATTTCACCCCTCCACTTCCTTTACCCTTCTCGGCTTTCTGTAGTATTGAGTTCTCAATGTTGGACATAAGCTTGCACTGTATGCCCCATTAATAAAGCCCAGGATACTGTATGCTTTGTTAACTACTCTGTTAACCTGTCCTGCCACCTTCAATGACTTATGCACATATTCGCCCAGGTCCCTTTGCTCCTGCACCCCTTTTAGAATTGTACCCTTTATTTTATATTGTCTATCCACATTCTTCCTACTAAAATGAATCACTTCACATATCTCTGTATTGAACTCCATCTGCCACCTGTCATAGAGTCGTACAGCATAGAAACAGGCCCTTCGGCCCACCGTGTCTATGCCGACCATAATGCCTATCTATACTAATCCCATCTGCCTGCATTAATTCCATATCCCTTTATGCCTTGCTCATTCAAGTACCTGTCCAGATGCCTCTTAAATGTCGCTACTGTTCCTGCCTCCACCACCTCTTCAGGCAGCTCATTCCAGATACCCACTATTCTTTGTGTGAAAAATTTACCCCTTTGATCCACTTTAAACCTCCTCCCTCTCACATTAAATCTATGCCCTCTAGTTTTAGTCAACCCTACCATGGGAAACAGACTCTGGCTATCTACCCTATCTATGCTTCTCATAATTTTATATACCTCTATCATGTCCCCCCTCAGCCTCCTTCGCTCCAGGGAAAACAGACCCAGCCTATCCAATCTCTCTTTATAACTCAAGCCCTCCAAACCAGGTAACATCCTTCTGAATCTTTTCTGCACCCTCTCTAGCTTAATCACTTCTTTCCTGTAGTGCGGCGACCAGAACTGCACACAGTACTCCAAATGCGGCCTAACCAACGTTATGTACAACTGTAATATGACGTCCCAACTCTTGTACTCAGTGCCTTGGCTGTTGAAGGCAAACATGCCATACGCCTTCCTCACCACCCTGTCTACCTGTGTTGCCACTTTCAGGGAACTATGTGCTTGCACCCCAAGGTCTCTCTGCTCAACAACACTCCCCAGGGCCCTGTCATTCGCTGTATATGTCCTGCCCTAGTTTAACTTCCCAAAATGCATCACTTCACACTTGTCTGCATTAAATTCCATTTGCCACTCCCTTGCCCACTTTTCCAGTTGATCTATATCCTGTTGTAACCTTAGACAACCTTCTTCACTGTCCACTATACCACCAATTTTTGTGTCATCTGCAAACTTATTAATCATGCCCCTTACATTCACATCCAAGTCATTAATATATTTGACAAACAACAGAGGGCCCAGCACTGATCCCTGCAGCATACCACTGCTCACCGGCCTCCAATCTGAAAAACAACCTTCCATTACCACCCTCTGCCTCCCATCACCAAGCCAATTTTGTATCCAATTTGCTAGCTCACCCTGGATCCCATGTGTTCAAACCTTCTGGACCAGCCTACCATGCGGGACCTTGTCAAAGACCTTGCTAAAGTCCATGTAGACAACGTCCATCGCCCTGCCTGCCCATTCCACCAACTTGTCTATGTCCTTTGGAAGTTCTACATTATCCTCCTCACAGTTCACAATGCTTCGAAGTTTTGTATCATGGGTAAACTTTGAAATGTGCCCTGTACACCAAGGTCTCAATCATTAATATATATCACTAAAAGTAAGGGTCCCAACACTGACCCCTAGCAAACTCCACTACGACCTTTCTCCAGCCCGAAAAACATCCATTAACAATTACTCTTTGTTTCGTGTCAATCAGCCAATTGCGTATCCATGTTGCTACCGTCCCTTTTATTCCATGAGGTCCTTTCTCACAAGGCTGTTGCGTGACACTGTATCAAACGCTTTTGAAAGTCCATGTACACCACATCAGCAGCTTTGCCATAATCAACCCTCCCTGTTACCTCCTCAGTAAATTCCCAGTTAATTAAACATGATTTTCCCTGAAGAAATCCAGGCTGGCTTTCCTGAATTAGCCCGCATTTGTCCACTTGACTATTACTTTTGTCCCAAATTATTCTTTCTAGAATACACCCTCGCTGCACTAACGCTTTGTCTTTCAACACACCCATTAGCATACCATTTACCTTTGCTCCATGACCTTCTGGTCAGTTATTCTCTGTGACCCTGTCCTATCAACACCTTTACTTTTTGTTATCTCTTGCCCCACCCCCACCTTATTTACTTAAAACCTATTGCATTTCTAACCTTTGCCAGTTCTGATGAAGGGTCACTTACCTGAAATGTTAACTCTGCTTCTCTCTCCACAGATGATGCCAGACCTGCTGAGTATTTCCAGCATTTCTTGTTTTTATTTCCGATTTCCAGCATCTGCAGTATTTTGCTTTTATTACCGAAGTTAAACTGACTGGCCTGTAGTTGCTGAGCTTATCTTTACATGCTTTTTTGAACAAGGGTGTAACGTTTGCAATTCTCCAGTCCTCTGGCGCCACCCCCGAGTTTAGTTTTCCTCATACTTTTTATCTAGTGATTGTTTTAAGTTCCTCCCTTCCTTTTGCCTCTTGATTTTCTGCTATTCTTGGGTTACTTTTGTGTCTTCTACTGTTAAGACAGATGCAAAATACTTGTTCAAAGTCTCTGCTATTTCTGTGTTTCCCTTTATTCATCCCCCAGCCTCATCCTGTGTGGGACCAACACCAACCTAAGCTACGCTCTTTTTATATATTTGTAGATGCTTTTACTGTCTCTTTATATATTTCTTGCTAGTTTACGTTCATATTCTAATTTCTCCCTCTTTATTATTTTATTATTGATACTATGCCTTTAATTCCTAGGGCATAAAAAGGTTAACCAATGCAAGATCCCTTTTACATGTCTGTTCTGAAAGCAGTTTTAATTGAGCCTAGAATGTTTGCCTGCCCACTTTAATAAAAGTGGTGAAGTCTGAGTAACACTGATCATCCAAGTGATTTGGCGCAGCTCAACGTCCTCCACACATCTTGTGCAGCTCCACATGTGCTGCATGTTGTGTGAATTGCTACCTAATACTGAATTTTTCTCAACCAGTTCTGGGGGTGTGAGAATGCTATTATCTGAGTGATAACAGATCAGTTTCAGAAAAATCACTTGTCCTATATGTTGACAATGATTGTAACTAACTCCAGGGGATAAGTATTGTGAGTGGTACCAGTATACCTCTGATTCTCTTAGTTCTTGTTTAAACCTGTGGGCTTTTTAAGACTAATATGCCCCATGGAACTCTAAGGTAGGATTTGTTATTCCTGATGATATTTGGCTTTAAGTTTGCAGAATGGTGTCTTGACTATGGGAAGCATGGCTGTAGAACGCCAGACACTCCTTTCTCGTTGTTTGAAGGTAATCAACGTTTAAAATCACTTATCATTTTAAAGATAGAAGTAAACACTGGGTTGCAACCACATTTTTCATTTTTGTAAATGAATGTTCCTGTACAACTTCATGCTCGTTATGAAAGTAATTATTGATGCTCAATGACATTAGAATATTGCACAATACTCACCATTTTGTATTCTGTGATATATAAATTGATAATTGTTGCTATTGAAAGTTAAGTGCAGATAGGAATGACTAAAGCACCAGTTATTAACCTGCTCAAACTGTTGTAAACCCCTCTGCCCTATCTCCTCCACCCTCACCTGCAACAACATAATGGAGAAGCTCATGGACTTCTTTATCAATCAGCTGCCTCTGCCACTTCACTCCCTTCCTCTAGCACACCAGACTAAATTTCCTCCAAAGCTCCCCTGCTCTAGCCCTAAACTTTGTATCATTCTCTAATTTTTCTCCAATCTCCCTCATGCCCTCTCCAAGCTCATCTTGTCGACTAGACCCAGCTCCTGCTCCCTCGTCCTATCCCACTAAACTACTGGCTACCCAACTTCCCTTCCTGGCTCCCATGTTAGCTGATATAGATCTCTCTCCCCAGGTGCTGTCACCTCTCCTTCAAATCTGCTGTCATCACGCCCCTCTCAAAAAAAAATCTTGACACCCCTGTCATTGAAAACTACCACTCCATCTCTAACCTCCTTTCCTGTCCAAAGTCCTTGAACGTGTTGTTGCCTTCCAAATCATTGCCCGTTGCTCCCAGAACTCATGCTCCAGTCAGGTATCTGTCCTCATCACAGTACCGAAACTTCTCTTATCAAAGTGACAAACGGCATCCCGTGACTGATAAAGGTTAACTACCCCTCCTAGTCCTTCTCAACCTGTCTGCAGCCTTTGACATGGTTAATTATACCATCCTCCTCCAACACCTCTTCACCATTGTCTAGCTTGTTGGGACTGCCCTCGCCTGGTTCCATTTTTATCTATCCATAACCAGAGAATCAATTGCAATGGCTTCTCATTCTCGCAGTGTTACCTCTTACCTCTGGTGTTCCCCAGGATCTCTCCTTGGCCCCCTATTTCTCATCTCCCTGCTGCCGCTCATCAACATCATCCACATGTACACGGATGACACCCGGCCCTACCTCACTACCACCTCTCTCAACCTCCTCTATTTCTAAATTGACGGACTGCTTGTCTGACAACCAGTACTGAATGAGCAGAAACTTGCTCCAATTAAATACTGGAAAATTGAAGCCATTGTCTTTGGTCCCAGCTATAAACTCGCTCCCTAGCCACCAACTCCATCCCTCTCCCTGGCAACTGTCTGAGACTGAACCAGACTGTTTGCAACCTTGGTATTACATTTGACCCCAAGGTGAGCTTCTGACCACATATCCACGCCATCGCTAAGATACCTACTTCTACCTTCGTGCCAATGCGCTTGCCTCAGCTCCTCTGCTGTTGAAACCCTCATTCATCCCTTTGTTACCTCTAAGACTTGACTATTCTAACACATTCCTGACTGGCCTCCCAGGTTCTATCCTCTGTAAACTTGACATCACCCAAACCTCTGCCACCCATGGCTTAATTCGCACCAAGTCCTGTTCACCTATCACCACTGTGCTCACTGACTTGCATTGGCTCCCAATTAAGCAACGTCTCAATTTTAAAATCCTCATTCTTGTTTTCAAATCCCTCCTTGGTCTCGCCCGTCCCTTCCTCTATAACCCCCTCCAGCCCCTCAACCCTTCAGTATATCTGTGCCTCTCTAATTCTGGTGTCCTGAGCATCCCAGATTTTAATCGCTCCCCCATTGGTGGCTGCGACTTTAGCTGCCTGGGCCGTAAACTCTGGAATTCCCTCCCTAAACCCCTCTACCTCTCTTTCCACCTTTAAGATATTGCTTATTGCGTACACTTTGACCAAGCTTTTAATCATCTGCCCTAATATCTCTTATGCGGCTCGGTGTTCTATTTTGCTTTATAATATCCCTGTGAAGCACCTTGGGAAATTTTGTTATGTGAAAGCTGCTTTATAAATACAAGCAGTTGTTGTCATAGCAAGTAGATTTGGCTTCCTTATAGGCTCAACTGGCTATTTCACTTAGCGTTCATCAGATAGCCTAGAAACTTACAGAATAGAAGGCGGCCATTCAGACAATCATGTCTTTGCAGGCTCTTTAAAAGAGAACTTGTGCTTATTCCAATGTCCGTGCTTTTTATGAGTAATCCTACATGTTCCTCATCCTCAAGTATCTGTCCAGCTCCTTTTTAAAACTATGGAATCAGCTTGCGCCACCTGTTCAACTACATCATTTCAGTTCCCAACAATCCTCTGATTGAAAAAAACTTCTCATTTTTCTTCTAGGTCTTTTTCCAATGGTTTTCAATCTATGACCTCTGGTTATTGCTCCACTTGCCAGACGGAATAAATTTTCCCTATTTCCTCTCTAAAAACCCCTCATAGGACTTAGGAGTAGGAGTAGGCAATTTGGCCCTTTTAGCCTGCTCCACCATTCGATGAGATCATGGCTGATCTGGTGTGGTCTCAACTCTAATTTCCTGTCTGCCCCCATAGCCCTTGACTCCCTTGTCTATCAAAAATCTAACGCAGCCTTGAATAAATTCAATGACCCAGCCTCCACTGCTTTCTGGGGAAGAGAATTCCACAAACTAACAACCCTTTGAGGAAAAAAAAATCTCCTCATCTCCATCTTAAAAGGGAGACCTCTTATTCTTAAACTGTGGCCCTTAGTTCTTGTCTCCCCCACAAGAGGAAACATCCTCCCAGTATCCACTCCATCAAGCTCCCTCAGGATCTTATATGTTTCAGTAAGATCACTGCTCATTCTTCTAAACTCCAACCTTTCTTCATAAGATAAGCCCTTCATCCCTGGAATCAATCAAGTTGAATCTTCTCTGAACTGCTTCTAATACAGTTATATCCTTTTTCAAATAAGGAGACCAAAGCTGTTTACAGTACTCCAGATGTGGTCTCACCAAGGTCCTGTGCAGCTAAAGTAAAACTTCCCTACTTTTACACTCGATTCCCCTTGCAATAAATGCCAACATTCCATTTGACCTCCTAATCACATGCTACACCTGCATACCACCCTTTTGTGATTCATGTACCAGGATATCCAGATCCCTCTGTACCGCAGAGTTCTGCAATCTCCCTCCATTTAAATAGTATACAGCTTTTCAATTCTTCCTGCCAAAGTGGATAAGTTCACATTTTCCCACATTATACTCCATCTGCAAAATTTTTGCTCACTCACTTAACCTATCTATATCCTTTTCTAGACTCTTACTTTCTTGACCACTTACTTTCCTTTCTATATTGATAGCTACCTAGGGGAGTCCCAGTGAGTAGTGAGGAAAGCATCTTTTTGCTTCACACGACACTACACAGACGTGTACATTGTTCTGGTTAGTAGGGGGGGCTTGGGCCATGTGACATTGTGGTCAAATACAGCAGGGTTTGTAAGGCGGATGATGCAGGTGGTGAGGATTCTCACATGAACAGCAACATTGCCGGTATTGGATGTCAAAATTTGGATTCTGAAATAACAGTAAATACCTGAAGCATGTTCATTGCTCATTAGCATTCAGGAGAAGTTACTGTTTGGTCTGTGGAGTTCCATTAAAATTGGGGGAGGAGATGAGTTGCGATTTCTTTGGGAGGGAGCAGAGAGAGAGATTTAGATGCCGGGTTGGAGTGTGAGCTGAAGGGGCGGCCTTAGTAGCTGAGTGCTACCTCGGGGTTTGTCAAGATTGCATTTAAAGTTCCTGATGGCATGAAGAGATGTTTCAATGCAAACATTTATTCGGCACTGCCACCCAGTGTTTTCTTTTTTGAATTGCATGCTAACACAGGTGATTCTAAGGACTAAGTTGAAATATTATAGTTTATTTATTTTAAGATACAGCACTGAAACAGGCTCTTCGGCACACCAAGTCTGTGCCGACCAAGAACCACCCATTTATACTAACCCTACAGTAATCCCATATTCCCTACCACCTACCTACACTAGGGGCAATTTACAATGGCCAATTTACCTATCACCTGCAAGTCTTTGGCAGTGGGAGGAAACCGGAGCACCCGGCGATAACCCACGCGGTCACAGGGAGCACTTGCAAACTCCGCACAGGCAGTACCCAGAATTGAACCCGGGTCCCTGGAGCTGTGAGGCTGCGCTGCTAACCACTGCGCCACACTGTGACTGGTATTTTAGCAATCATAGTACCACTGACAGATGTAAACAGCTATTACAATGTCTTTTGCCAAACACCAAGCCTGTTTTCAAACCCTTCAAAAGAGTTTGCAATGTGAGCCATTCAGATGAGAGAAAGAGAGAGAAAACCAGGTTCAACTGTAGTGACAGGAATTGAGAAATTGATGTTTTCTTTCACTTTTATTTGTAAGTGATTTTGGTAAACTCAAGTCTGAGTGTCCAAGACCAAGAGTAAAAGACAGTGAATATGTGCATTGCAACTGTGTAGAGAGAAACAGAGTAAATGTTTCCGGTCTGTGACCTTTTGACCTGAAGCGTTGAACTGAATTAATGCCTGCAGCTGCATTCCTGATGCTGGGCCGGAAAGTTCGGCTGTGTAGGGGACTCCCTGCCGCATTTTTAGGCACTTGGGCAATTAACTGCCTGGTGTCAGCGCTCCCATCCCTTTAAAAGACAGAAGCCTACCTCCAAGAGCTGCCGCCAATCAGAGAGCTGCAGCAGGCCTGGACCAGCCAGTCTGGAGGAGGCCCGGAATCGAGGTAAGATTGTGGAGCTCGCCGGGGCCAGTCAGGCAAGCTTCGGCGATGGAGAGATGGTGAGGGAAGTCAGTTGTGAGGATAGGTGTTGTCTTTCGAAAGGGGGCCATCTTTGCTACTGGGTTGGGGGGGATCCTCCATCGACCATAGGAGGTCACTCCCCGAGCCCAAAGGGAGGCCACCATCTTTTACTGGGTGCCCCCCACCATGTGTTGGAGGGCTCCACTGCTGTTGGTAAAATACCAAATTGACCTCAAGGCGGGAAGGATGTCCTGGACTTTCTCTGCCCCTGGTAAAATTTCATCGCAATGGGCACTCTACCCCCTGCCTTCCCTTGCCATTTTATGCCCCCCATCACCTCCAAGCCTGTCCCTGGAGGGCTAGCAAAATTCAGCACATTAACTGTTTCTCTCTCCACAGATGCTGCCAGACCTGCTGAGTATTTCTAGTGTTTTCTGTTTTTATTTCAGATTTCCAGCATCTGCAGTATTTTGTTTGAGTAGTTTTTTTTATCTGATTATCATTTACTAAACTTAACTCATCTCTTTGTTGATTTTATTTAAGGGATGGCAGGAACTATTTACTTCCTTGCTGACTTGCTGCAGCCCACAAAAGCAAAGTTCCCTGCATTTGAAGTGTAATTCAAACATGGTATCAGTGCATATTGTTAGATATGATGCATCGCTTTCGCCAGTAAAACAACTAATGCATGTTTCTGTTTTGAACTATGGATACAGAAGATGATGCTGATGGAGAGGGTTTGTAGTGAGTAGCTTCATTTAACTTACCAGTAGTGCTCCTACTCCAATAAGTGCTACATTCCAGTATTTGAAGTTTTTGCATGACTCAAACGTTACAATATTATTAGGGGATTGTCAGTGAAATAATTACTTTCCCAAAGCAGCACATAGTGTCTTGATTGTATTATTGCATCGTAAACCCACTGCAAGGCTTTTATTCTGAAACCAAGTAACTTATGCAACTACAGATTCCATGAGAAGTCTGTTTCACAGTAAATATGTGATAATGAGTAGCTGCAATTTAAACAATCTTGGCAATACTCCACATCAAACAATTTTTCTAGAGCAATTGTGTTAATTGACTGGTTTATCTGAAAGAAAACTTAAAATAGCAGCAGCTATGTTTAGATTTTTTAAAGTATCTTCATCAGAATTTGTTTTATATTGTTTCTTAAAGGGCAGCATTTAAAACCGGTCTGTAAACAATTGGCTGATAGGACAGGTCTTTGTGGTGGAACAAGTAGTTTAGAACTAAAACACATTAATGCCTTTTTTCCAAAATGTTAGTTGTACTCGATGTGAAAAAGTATAATATAAAAAACCCTCACTGTTTGTAATTCATTCAGTTATCACACACAATTTCTGAGGTTAAGTTTTCAATTAATCATAAAATCGGCATTGAAAATATGGCAGGTAATGGAAATTTTTGTTGGCTTGTAGTAATCTAGTAACTGATCTTGTTCCACCTGTTGTTCTTTTCATAATCATATGAAACTTACCATTCTATAAATACATTACTCAATTTTGATTCCTGGTGGTTGGTAGTTAAATGTTAGTACATTTTCATGCTTTGTAAAACAATTAAAAGACCATCGTAATTTTTCAATCATCAGCACTGAAAGCTGAGTGCTTAACTACTTCATATAGGAATTTGTTTCCTGATCTGCATTCTGTGCAAAAAAGTATTTTTAGTGAAAAGTAGTACTGTGCAAAGAAAATGAATTCACAAAATAATCTGTTAATGGAAGCAAAATAAAATAAAAATGTTTTTTTCTTGTGCAATGGTTTGATATTTTGACTTTGAGCACGATATTACATAACACACATTGTTCATGTGTCATTTCCCTCTTTCATGATTTGGATATTATCCTGGTGGAAAATGTGGAGTGGCTATTTAAATTATATTTTTTCATGCTTTGTCAAGATGAAGGAGAGGGAAATCTATAACTTACGTTCTTTCAACACCTCTGGTGACCAATTTATTTTAAGATGGGATGATTCACACTTAGTAATAGACTCTGCGAAAACTACTTTTCAGATATTCTTCCATTCACAGATGTTGTTTTGAAAATTGCTCACGGTTATCTGAGGTCTGAATCTTTTTCCTCAACCTAATAGGTTTTGACTGGCTAGAAAGCTAGCCTTCAGGTCGATGATTTTTCAGTATTGCCCAACCTCCAAAATGGACAATGGGACTTGGAAGCAAACATAAATTATTTTAAACTTACTCTTTTGTTCAGAAGACAAACTAGGCTGCTTTGTCCTGGATGGTGTCTAACTTCTTGAGTGTTGTTGGAGCTGCGCCCATCCAGGCAAGTGAAGTGTATTCCATCACACTCCTGACTTGTACCTTGTAGATGGTGGACACGCTTTGGGCAGTCAGGAGGTGAGTTACTAACTGCAGAATTCCCAGCCTCTGACCCGCTCTTATAGCCACAGTACTTGTAAGTCTGGTCCTTCAGTTTTTCCGATCAATGGTAACTCCCCCAGGATGTTAATAGTGTGGGATTCAGCCATAGTAATGCCATTGAATGTCAAGGGGAGATGGTTGGATTCTCTATTGTTGGAGATGGTCGTTGCCTGGCACTCAGCCCAAGCCTGAATATTGTCCAGGTCTTGCTGCATATGAACATGGACTGCTTCAGTATCTGAGGATTGGTGAATGGTGCTGAACATTGTTCAATCATCAGCGAGCATCCCCACTTCTAACCTTATGATTGAGGGAATGTCATTGAAACAGCTGAAAATGGTTGGGCCTCGGACACTACCTTGAGGAACTCCTGCAGTGATGTCTTGGGACAGAGATGATTGGCCTCCAACAACCACAACCATCTTCCTAGGTGTGACTCCAACCAGTGTCGAGGTTACCCCCGATTCCCATTGACTCCAATTTTGCTAGGGCTCCTTGATGTCACACTCTGTCAAATGCTGCCTTGCTGTCAAGGGCAGTCACTCTCACCTCACCTCTGGAGTTCAGCTCTTTTGTCCATGTTTGTACCAAGGCTGTTATGACCGAGGTGGGTGGAGTGCACTGATAATTCAGTCCAGCTTCTCCACAGGTCACAGCATATCAATACGTTTTCCCACTTACCAAAGCAGCCAATTAGATACTCCATTTGTCCCCAGAATAAAACACACCAATCAGGTTTCTTTAATCAGCAACAAACTTAACCGTTTATTATAAAACCAAGTCTCAGCCAATAATGAAGTAAATCTATATGCGAATTGAGAAATTAAAGCACCTTATTTTTTCCTAGCCCTCAAGCACATACATCCAAAAAGGGATTTTGGTTTACAGCTGTTTCATAGGAATTAAAAAAAACTTAAGACTGCCATGATCTGGAAGGAAGTACTTTGGTTCAGCAAGGTGTCCCAAAGTCTAATAGTTGGATTTCACTCGAAGTCTTTCCAGGCGAGGTTGATGAATAGTCTGTTATTGGTAGATGTTCCAAGAACTTCAACTGTAGAAGGATTCACATAGTTCTTCCATCATGGGTGTAGCAGCAAGTGTCAATTTTCCACATTCGATGCAAAAGTCCTTTTTTAAAGATGTAAGGTTTCTGCAAATTCATGGTTTCTTTAAAAATGCAGGAGGCAGCAATACCATTTCATGCAAGCTTTTGCTTTTCAAGAGCAAGGATTCTTTACAGAGAGATAATGCTTGTCTAATTCTTATCTTCTGGCAGATCCAAATCAAATTCCAATTGCCTGCTTTGGTCCAAACCACTGGCTTTTAAACAGTTCAAAAATGAAACCAAAACCTTCCAGAAGCAAGTCACATGCCAAGTCATAAATTCTCTTATCACACAAAGGGTTTGCTGTGAGGTCAAACCCTCTGCTGGTTTCCTTGAAACTACCTGGTTTCCAATATTTGTTGACTGATCAAATCCAGCAGCCTCTCATTGACCCTGCCTTCCTTCCTAAAGCATCCATAATGTTCAGCCATCTCCAGATGTCTCAATGTCCACTGAAATCCTTTTCAGTTTTTAAAAATATAGAATCCTAGATTTTAATACAAAAATGGAAATTCTTGTAACACTGTAATGACACTGACAGGAGCAGAGTGGCCCTGGCAGGGCGGCGCAGTGGTTAGCACTGCAGCCTCACAGCTCCAGCGACCCGGGTTCAATTCCGGGTACTGCCTGTGTGGAGTTTGCAAGTTCTCCCTGTGTCTGTGTAGGTTTCCTCCGGGTGCTCCGGTTTCCTCCCACATGCCAAAGACTTGCAGGTTGATAGGTAAATTGGCCATTAGCAATTGCCCCTAGTATAGGTAGTTGGTAGGGAAAAATATAGGGACAGGTGGGGATGTGGTAGGAATATAAAATTAGTGTAGGATTAGTATAAATGGGTGGTTGATGCTCGGCACCGACTCGGTGGGCCGAAGGGCCTGTTTCAGTGCTGTATCTCTAAACTAAACTAAAACCCAAACAGAGCGTCAGTGAGCAGGTTATTGCTGAGTAAGTGCTGCTTGATAACACCATCAACGATGCCTTCCGTCACTTTGTTGATGATCGGGAGCAGACTGATGGGGTGGTAATTGGCTGGGTTGGGTTTGTCCTGCTTTTTGTGTACATCACATACCTGGGCAATTTTCCACATTGTCAGGTAGATGCCAATGTTGTAGCTGTACTGAAACAGCTTGGCTAGGGGCGCAGCCAGTTCTGAAGCACAGGTCTTCAGTACCATTGCTGGAATGTTGTCAGGGCCCATAGCCTTTGCAGTATCCAGTGCCTTAAACTGTTCCTTGATACCATGTGGAGTGAATCGAATTGGCTGAAGACTGGCATCTGTGATGCTGGGGACTTCAGGAGGAGACCTACTCGATGGTTGCTCGGGTGGACCTGTGGCAAGTATTTTGTGTGTTCCTCACAGGTCTGAGTAGCCACGTCTTCAAGGGGTGGCCCCTGTCACCTGAAATCAATACCTGAAGGCACGCGAGAGGCCAGACAGCCCTGGGAATGCTGAAGTGTGTAGGCGTCGTGGCTGCTTCTTGGGAACCAGACACACAGCTGAAGGGTGCAGACTAGTTGAACATTGATGGAATGGAAGTTTAATCCGGGCAAATGTGAGGTAATGCATTTTGGAAGATCTAATACAGGTGGGAAGTCTGCAGTAAATTGCAGAACCCTTAGGAGCACTGACAGGCAGAGAGATCTGGGGGTAGAGGTCCACAGGTCACAAAGTGGCAACGCAGGTGGAGAAGGTAGTCAAGAAGGCATACGGCATGCTTGCCTTCATCGGTCGGGGCATAGAGTATAAAGATTGGCAAGTCATGCTGCAGCTGTACAGAACTTTAGTTAGGCCACACTTAGAATATTGCCTGCAATTCTGGTCATCTCACTACCAGAAGGACATGGAGGCTTTGGAGAGGATACAGAAGAGGTTTACCAGGATGTTGCCTGGTCTGGAGGGCATTAGCTATGAGGAGAGGTTGGATAAACTCTGATTGTTTTCACTGGAACGACGGAGGTGGCAGGGCGACATGATTAGAGGTTTACAAAGTGATGAGTGGCATGGACAGAGTGGATAGTCAGAAGCTTTTTCCCAGGGTGGAAGAGTCAGTTACGAGGGGACATAGGTTTAAGGTGCGAGGAGCAAAGTTTAGAGGGGATGTGTGAGGCAAGTTCTTTACACAGAGGGTGGTGAGTGCCTGGAACTTGCTGCCAGGGGAGGTGGTGAAGCAGGTACGATAGTGACGTTTAAGAGGCATCTTGACAAATACATGAATAGGATGGGAATAGAGGGATACGGTCCCCGGAAGGTAAAACCGGAAGGTTTTAGTTTAGGCAGGCATCAAGATCGGCGCAGGCTTGGAGGGCTGAATGGTCTGTTCCTGTGCTGTACTGTTCTTTGTTCTTTGAATTGGCAGCACATTTTATACTCTACCCGATTTTCTTTTCCATCGATTGGGGTGCCAAATCACTGAATTTCCAGTGGAAGATAATCATAAGATTCCTTTTGTATTTAATAAGATTGCTGGAATATTAAATGGATCTGAGGATTACAGTTCGTGTCATATAACTACATAGCATATTACTGGGCTACCATCCAACTTAATGTAAGGTTAGTTTGGTAGAACGATCTAGCCATAAATATTTCCTGTGATAAATTGAGCAGTGCCGTCTTTAATCCTGGCAGCTGCCTCTACATCGCAGACACTGACATTGCAGTTGAAGAGTCTACATTTGAACATGTGCAAGTACTGCGCCACCTAGTCGTTGCGTTGTCAGCAAACGCAGCCTTTTAATAATTAATTGAATTTATATTCCACCAGCTGCTGTGGTGGTATTTTTAAACCTATATCCCCAGGAGGAGACTTTTCTCACTTGAGGTTCATGTGTCTTCAGTGGATTCAGAGGCTTGTAGAAAGAGATGGGAGCAGATAGGAGAGATCTTCTCAATCCAGGAGCAAACAGAATTTCTTGGTTCAGGCTGTTTGTACAATTCAGAAAAACCCAGGTTGCTAAGCAGGTTAGTCATGTGACTAACTGGTCTGACCACGTCTTGGATTGTATCACCTTAGCAGTCTCTGGAATGCTCCTCTTACACACAATACCTGGTGATCAAGGTCCTTTCAGGGTTGAATGTGTCAGGGAATGGTCCCTTGACCTTCCAATCACTCTGTTAAAATACAAATGTCTTTTCTCGCCACAGCTGATCTGTTTAACAAATCCTTTCTTCACTCCAGTGAAGGTTTAAAATCAATGTTCATGATAAAGCTAATGTGCCTCATTCTTGGAAGGTGGGAGCCTAGCATGACAACAGAGATGATGCCACTGGGGGCTTTCCTCAAGGCACCCCCACGTCATGGACCATAGTATTGCCCACTCCCCCGCCCCTGCTGACATAGCCACAAACACTGAGTCCTGAGCAAATGATCGAGGCTGCTCCAGCACAGATGCAGGTCGGGCAATCTTTGTGCAGGCCTCATGAGCTCCATAACTCAGAGTCCGTCTGCCATGGGCATCTAATGTGTCAGAGGCATGTACCATGTAGAAGTAAGAGAAAGAGGACATGGAAACACTCTTAGTGGTACAAAAGGATTCACTTGGGTGCATCTTCCAATGTTAATGACATAGAAAACTTGTATTTCAAAGTGGCATATGTAGTCATCCCCTGGTAAGTGACATAGTGGTGTTTATTTCCCATACCACATCAACCATGGGTAGGTGCAAATAGGGGAGTGACATAAGACTCTAGGATGGCAATGCAAAGTAGAAAATATGACAGCTCTTTGAAGCAATTACATTTGTTTGTGGGAAGGGTTTACTGGGTGCACCTATACTGTCTGCCACAGGGATCTGGATGGCACACGTCCAGTGCTGAAGCATGCCTGGATGAGGGCAAGAGCACAGCTACTCGACCTGGACCCGATGACATGTCGGGTTCGGGTCAGGTCACACTTCCGGGTTCGACGGTCAGGCCGGGTCAGACACACTCTATCACCACCAGTGGCTCCAATGTTAATGTACTTTTTGGACTTGAAAGGTGGCTTTGTTACAGTTTTTTTATGCTTGTGTAGATAAGCAACAAATTGAAAAACGGAAGGTAGGTTAACTGATGGTCAGGTCGGTTTGGATCAGGCGCAGGAAAAAATGAAAGGACTGGGGCCGGCTCGCGGTCAGATTTAGTTCTGTCGGGCTCGGGTTGGATTTCATTTGCAGACCCGAGCCAGCCTTTAATGAGGGTATTGCAGGATTCTCTAGCATGCAGGTCTATGGCAGGATGCATCATAGCCAATTCTGCATCGTCAACCTCTGTCTAGGCCTCTGGTCCTAGTTCCACTCCACTTTGAAGTGCCAGGTTGTACAGGATGCAGCACACCAGCACTGTGTGGGAGATCCTTACTGTTAATTGTTTATTAATCGTATTCAGGTCGTGGGCATTAATTGGGGATTGATTTGAGCCCTTATAAAAACAGACACAGACTAAAACTGTGACTAAAATAAAAACAAGAAATGCTGGAATCACTCAACAGGTCTGGCAGCATCTGTGGAAAGAGAAGCAGAGTTAACGTTTCGGGTCAGTGACCCTTCGGATGACTTCTTCGGAAGGGTCACTGACCCGAAACGTTAACTCTGCTTCTCTTTCCACAGATGCTGCCAGACCTGCTGAGTGATTCCAGCATTTCTTGTTTTTATTTCAGATTTCCAGCATCCGCAGTATTTTGCTTTTATTACTAAAACTGTGACTGGCAGGTTTGGATGTGTATACTTGTAATGCGTAAATCTGTCGATAAATATAATAGTGTAAAGATTGGCTCCAGTTCTATCCTTCACCAACTAGCTTTCTGGATTAGAAAATGGTCGCAGGGAATGGTTGTCCAAAGGTGAGGATTGGAATCTAAGCTTAAAAAAAAGACAGAAAACTAAAATCCGAGTGGACATTATGAGAAATGGCAGAACATAAATGTAAACTGTTGGGGTATGATTACCCTCTAATAGTCTCAGAGTCTGAAACATGTGACCAGTGGAAGAATGAAGTGGATATGTGGACATGGATTACGTCCCCACCAAAGCGGAAACAAGGTACTGCTTGGCAGTGTCACTTCCCACAGAAGTAAATTATTATGTGAGCTGAATGCCCGTCATTGGATAAGGATGAAGGCTTGGACCATGACTGCATTTAGTAGGAGTGACTATCCATGACTGTATTGGTAGGAGTGATCACCGCACAGTCCTTGTGGAGACGAAGTCCCGCCTTCACATTGAGGATACCGTCCATCGTGTTGTGTGGTGCTATCACCGTGCTAAATGGGATAGATTTCGAACAGATCTAGCAATGCAAAATTGGGCATCCATGAGGCGCTGTGGCCCATCAGCAGCAGCAGAATTGTACTCAACCACAATCTGTAACCTCATGGCCTGGCATATCCTCCACTCTACCATTACCATCAAGCCAGGAGACCAACCCTGGTTCAATGAAGAGTGCAGGAGGGCATGCCAGGAGCAGCAGCAGGCAAACATTAAAATAAGGTGTCAACCTGGTGAAGCTACAACCCAGGACTACTTGCATGCCAAACTGCATAAGCAGCCTGCAATAGACAGAGCTAAGCGATCCCATAACCAACGGATCAGATCTAAGCTCTGCAGTCCTGCCGCATCCTGTCGTGAATGGTGGACAATTAAACAACTAACTGGAGGAGGTGGCTCCACAAACATCCCCATCCTCAATGATGGGGGAGCCCAGCACATCAGTGCGAAAGATAAGGCAGAAGCATTTGCAACAATCTTCAGCCAGAAGTGCTGACACCAAGATCTCTCTGTTCATCTACACTACCAAGAATCTTCCCATTAGCCCAGTACTCTGCATTCCTGTTACTCCTTCCAAAGTGAATCACCTCGCACTTTTCCGCATTAAACTCCATTTGCCATCTCTCAGCCCAGCTCTGTAGCCTATCTATGTCCCTCTGTACCCTGCAACATCCTTCGGCACTATCCACAACTCCACCGACCTTAGCGTCATCCGCAAATTTACTAACCCACCCTTCTACACCCTCTTCCAGGTCATTTATAAAAATGACAAACAGCAGTGGCCCCAAAACAGATCCTTGCGGTACACCACTAGTAACTAAACTCCAGGATGAACATTTGCCATCAACCACCACCCTCTGTCTTCTTTCAGCTAGCCAATTTCTGATCCAAAGCTCTAAATCACCTTCAACCCCATGCTTCCGTATTTTCTGCAATAGCCTACCGTGGGGAACCTTATCAAACGCCTTACTGAAATCCATATACACCACATCCACTGCTTTACCCTCATCCACCTGTTTGGTCACCTTCTCGAAAAACTCAATAAGGTTTGTGAGGCACGACCTACCCTTCACAAAACCGTGCTGACTATCGCTAATGAACTTATTCTTTTCAAGATGATTATAAATCCTGTCTCTTATAACCTTTTCCAACATTTTACCCACAACCGAAGTAAGGCTCACAGGTCTATAATTACCAGGGCTGTCTCTACTCCCCTTCTTGAACAAGGGGACAACATTTGCCATCCTCCAGTCTTCCGGCACTATTCCTGTCGACAATGACGACATAATAGCTAACCAATCTTCTATCCATGCCAATATGTTACCTCCTATACCATGAGCTTTTATTTTCTGCAATAACCTTTGATGTAGCACATTATCAAATGCCTTCTGGAAAGTACAATGCATCCACCGGTTCCCCTTTATCCACAGCACATGCAACTCCCTCTAAGAACTCCAATAAATTGGTTAAACATGATTTCCCTTTCACAAAACCATGTTGACTCTGCCTGATTACCTGTAATTTCTCTAAGTGCCCTGCTATAACATCTTTAATAATAGCTTCTAACATTTTCCCTAAGACAGATGTTAAGTTAACTGGCCTGTAGTTTCCTGCTTTCTGTCTCCCTTTTTGAATAAAGGAGTTACATTGACTATTTTCCAATCTATTGGAACCTTCCCCAAATCTAGGGAACTTTGGAAAATTAACAGCCTATGATGAAATCCATCAGGACCCGGGGACTTGTTAGCCCGCAGCTCCAACAATTTGTTCAGTACCACTTCTCTGGTTGTAATTTTCTTGAGTTCCTCCCTCCCTTCCATTTCCTGACTTACAGCTAATACTGCAATGTCACAATAGTGAAGACTGATGCAAAATATCGTTCAATTCATCTGCCATATCCTTATTATCCATTATTAATTCCCCAGACTCACTTTTTATGGGACCAACACTCACTTTAACTCTTTTTAAAATATCTATAGAAACACTTACATATCTATAGAAACATATTCTGTCCAAACTTCTGACCTGCCTCCCATCTTTGCGCAATTGTAGGCTTTTTCTTTAAGTTTGATACTATCTTTAACTGTTTTAGTTAACCACGGATGGCGGGTCCCACCCTTGAAATTTTTCTTTCTCGTTGAAATGTATCTATTCTGTGTATTCTGAAATATCCCCTTAAATGTCTGCCACCGCATCTCTATTGACCTATCCCTTAACCTGATTTGCCAGTTCACTTTAGCCAGCTCTGCTTTCATGCCCTTATAACTGCCCTTATTTAAGTTTAAAATACTAGTCTTGGACCCATTCTTCGCTCCCTCAAACTGAATGTAAAATTCAATCATATTATGATCGCTACGACCTAGGGGTGCCTTAACTATAAGTTCATTAATTATTCCTATCTCGTTGCACAAGACCAGGGCGAATAAAGTCTGCTCTCTGGTTGGCTCCAGAACGTACTGTTCCAAGAAATTATCCCGAAAACATTCTATGTACTCCTCATCTAGGCTATCTCTGCCCATCTGATTTTTCCAGTCTATATGTAGGTTAAAATCCCCCATAATTATCGCTGTACCTTTCTGACAAGCTACCATTATTTCTTCCTTTATACCCTATCCCACAGTGTGGTTAATGTTAGGTGGCCTGTCCACCACTCCCACACGTGACTTCTTGCCTTTATGATTTCTCATCTGATTAAATTAGAGATACAGCACTGAAACAGGCCCTTCGGCCTACCGAGTCTGTGCCGACCATCAACCACCCATTTATACTAATCCTACACTAATCCCATATTCCTACCAAACATCCCCACCTGTCCCTATATTTCCCTACCACCTACCTATACTAGTGACAATTTATAATGGCCAATTTACCTACCAACCTGCAAGTCTTTTGGCTTGTGGGAGGAAACCGGAGCACCCGGAGAAAACCCATGCAGACACAGGGAGAACTTGCAAACTCCACACAGGCAGTACCCAGAATCGAACCCGGATCCCTGCAGCTGTGAGGCTGCAGTGCTAACCACTGCACCACTGTGCCGCCCCGAAACTGCTCTACCCAAACTGCTTCTACATCCTGATCTCCTGAACTCAGGTCATCCCTCTCTATTGCACTAATACCATCATTAATTAACAGAACTACCCCTCCACCTTTTCCTAGCTTCCTGTCTTTCCTTATGAAAGGAGTTTAGGAGCCACGAGGTCATGCTGCAGCTGTACAGAACTCTGGTGCGGCCGCACCTGGAGTATTGCGGTCAGTTCTGGTCACCGCATTATAGGAAGGATGTGGAAGCTTTGGAAAAGGTGCAGAGGAGATTTACTAGGATGTTGCCTGGTATGGAGGGAAGGTCTTACGAGGAAAGGCTGAGGGACTTGAGGTTGTTTTCGTTAGAGAGAAGGAGGAGAAGAGGTGACTTAATAGAGACATATAAGATAATCAGAGGGTTGGGCAGGGTGGATAGTGAGAGCCTTTTTCCTCGGATGGTGATGGCAAACACGAGGGGACATAGCTTTAAGTTGAGGGGTGATAGATATAGGACAGATGTCAGAGGTAGTTTCTTTACACAGAGAGTAGTAGGGGTGTGGAACGCCCTGCCTGCAACAGTAGTAGACTCGCCAAATTTAAGGGCATTTAAGTGGTCATTGGATAGACATATGGATGAAAATGGAATAGTGTAGGTCAGATGGTTTCACAGGTCGGCGCAACATCGAGGGCTGAAGGGCCTGTACTGCACTGTAATGTTCTATGTTCTATGTACTAGACTCCTGTGTCCAGACCATTGGGTTCGAGAATCGTCATCATCGGGACTGGTTCGACAAAAACAATGCTGAAATATGTGACCTCCTGGAACAAAAATTAGCAGCCTTCATTGTCCGGCAGAACAACCCAAGGTCACAAGTCAAGAAGGCAGCATTCCAACAGCTCAAGGCTAATGCTCTACAAATCCGGAAGATAAAGGACAAGAGGTGGGAAGAGAAAGCCCAAAAGACCCAACAATATGCTAACCATCATGACATGCAAAGCTTTTTTTGAAGCCATCAGGGCCATCTATAGACCGAGGTCAAATGGACATAATCCCCTTCGCTCACAGGATGGTGTCTCTCTTTCTCAGAATGACAATGCCATACGTCAACGCTGGAAAGAACATTTTCAACAACCCCTCAACTCTGAATCCACAGTGGCAGCTGATACTCTCTAGGCTATCCCCCAGTATCCTGTGGTAGAATGGATGAACCACCATTATCAGGAGAGCTGCAACTAGCAGTCAAATGGATGAAAAACAACAAAGCCTGCAGCCCTGATGGTATTCCAGCTGATGTCTTCAAAGCTGATGGACTTTTGCTCTATCAAGACTCCATGCACTCATCCTACGAATTTGGGAAGGAAAGAACAACCCCCCCCCACCTCCCACCCCCAACTTCAGGAATGTGACAATTGTAACTATCTTCAAGAATGGAGATAAGTAATGCTGTGGAAACTGTCGAGGTATTTCCCTTTTGTCCATAGCAGGGAAAATCCTGACACGCATTCTCCTGAATCACCTTCTTTCTGTGGCTGAGGAAATCCTCCCAGAGACAGTGTTTGGCTTTAGACCTTCCAGAGGAACCTCCAACATGGTCTTTGTTGCCCGACAAATCCTGGAAAAATGTTGAGAACAACACCAGGAACTCTTCATTGTATTCTTTGACCTGACCAAAGCATTTGACTCAGTAAATCGCACGGCTCTGTGGATTGTGGTCCAGAGATTTGGATGTCCAA
Source organism: Heterodontus francisci (assembly GCF_036365525.1). NCBI lineage: Eukaryota > Metazoa > Chordata > Chondrichthyes > Heterodontiformes > Heterodontidae > Heterodontus > Heterodontus francisci. The sequence goes on along the minus strand of NC_090377.1, from coordinate 135,757,351 downwards.
GAAACTCCATCACAATCCTGAAATTACTTCATGATGATATGACTACAACTGTCTTGAGTGAGAGTTCTGCAATAGACACCTTCAAGATCCAGACCGGGGTCAGACAAGGCTGCAGAATAGCCCCCATACTACTTACTATCTACCCGACATTGGCTATTCACCTCATGAAAGATCAGCTGCCCTCTGGTGTGAATACCATTTAGATGGAAAACTCTTCAACATCAGTCACCTCCATCTCAAAACTAAACTGACCACCATAGACATACATGATCTGCAGTTTGCAGATGACTGCAGTGTCATTGCCCACTCTGCATCAGATTTGCAAGCTGCTGTCAATCTCTTCAATTCTGTATACAAGAGACTCAGTCTGTCCTTGAGTGTTACCAGAACAAAACTCATATCAACCCACACCTAGTGGGGTAGGCAGTGGCATAGTGGTATTGTCAGTGGACTAGTAACCCAGAGACCCAGGGTATTTCTCTGAGGACATGGGTTCGAATCCCACCACAGCAGAAGGTGGAATTTGAATTTAATTAATAAATCTGGAATTAAAAGCTAGTCTAATGATGGCCATGAAACCATTGTCGATTGTTGAAAAAACCCATCTCGTTTACTAATGTCCTTTAGGGAAGGAAATCTGCTGTCCTTACCTGGTTTGGCCTACATGTGACTCCAGACCCACAGCAATGTGGTTAACTCTTACATGCCCTCTGAAATGGCCTAGCAAGCCACTTAGTTGTCCCTAACCGCTACGAAGCCAATAAAAAGGAACAGCACTGTGGGTATACCTACCCCAAATGGACTGCAGCGGTTCAAGAAGGCAACTCACCACCACCTTCTCAAGGGCAATTAGGGATGGGCAATAAATGCTGGCCTGGCCAGCGTCGCCCGCATCCCATGAATGAATTTTTTTAAAAAACACTTAGTCAGCTAAATATTCCACCTCCCATATATGTTGAAGGAGAGACTTTGGAATGTGTTGAGCACTCCCCATACCTTGGCAGCCACTTCTCTCAAAAGGCTACCATTGATGAGGTTCAGTACCGGATCAGTTGAGCCAGCTCAACCTTCTCCAAACTACGGCAGCAAGTCTTTGACAACAAAGACCTCCACAAGTCAACAAAAATCCTCGTGTACAGAGCAGTTGTTGTCACCACACTCTTGTACTGCAGTGAGACATGGACTGTGTATCAGCAACACAAAGAGCGCGAGAGAAATTCCATCAGCAATGCCTCTGCCGCATCATCCGGATTCAATGGGAGGACTGCTGAACAAACACTCGTGTCCTTGCAGCCAGCTCCACAAGCACTCAGGCAAACACCTGCAAAACCAACTTCGATAGACTAGACACTGTGACCACATGGCCGAAAACCATCTCCCCTGCCAGGACCTGTTTTCTCAACTTTCAAATGGCCAGGGTTCCAGGGGAGGACTAAGAAAAAGCTTCAAAGACACCCTGAAGCTCTTTTTGAATTGCAGTAGCATTGACATTGATGACTGGGAGGAACTTGCTACCAATCGTTCAAAATGGTGACAACTTGTCCATCAAGCTGCATTATGCTTTGACTCCAAATGCCTTAATGATGAAGCAGAGCGGCGGCAGAGAAGGAAAGAAAAGGAAGCAAATCCCGCACTCCAGACCCCATTACCTCATGGGACGTCCTGCCCGTGTGCCCAAAGATCAAGAAGTGACCTGAGGATCCATGGCAGAAACTCACGACCTCGAATAGAGGGACAGCCGACAACTATACCAATTTTGATTCAATCATGTCATCCATGGTAAACTGCACATTTATTGGGATTTGCCTGACTTGTGTTTGTCAAAAGGCTATAATGTTTGTGTAGGGACTTTACTAGCACCAGCAGCAGTCCTTTAGCACGTTCACAGGACGATATAGATGGGCTGGTAAGATGGGGGGATTAGTGGCAAATGGAATTTAATCCTGAGAAGTGTGAGGTGATGCATTTTGGGAGGACTAACAAGGCAAGGGAATATACCCTTGTATATAGGGTAGGACCCTAGGAAGTACAGCAGGTCAGAGGGATCTTGGTGTACTTGTCCATAGATCACTGAAGGCAGCAGCACAGGTAGATAAGGTGGTTAGGAAGGTATTTGGGATACTTGCCTTTATTAGCCGAGGAATGGAATATAAAATCAGGGAGGTTATGATGGAGCTGTATAACATGGTAGTTAAGCCACAGCTGGAGTACTGTGTATAGTTCTGGTCGCCACACTGTAGGCAGGATGTGATTGCACTGGAGAGGGTGCAGAGGAGATTCACCAGGATGTTTGCGATCTTTGTGATTTTTATAAATGACTTGGATGAGGAAGTGGAAGGCTGGGTTAGCAAGTTTGCCGATGACACAAAGGTTGCTGGAGTCGTGGATAGTGTGGAAGGCTGTTGTAGATTGCAACGGGACATTGACAGGATGCAGAGCTGGGCTGAGAAGTGGCAGATGGAGTTCAACCTGGAAAATTGTGAAGTGATTCATTTTGGAAGGTCAAATTTGAATGCGGAATACAGGCTTAAAGACAGGATTCTTGGTAGTGTGGAGGAACGGAGGGACCTTGGGGTCCATGTCCATAGATCGCTCAAAGTTGCCACCCAAGTTGATAGGGTTGTTAAGAAGGTGTATGGTGTGTTGGCTTTCATTAACAGGGGGATTGAGTTTAAGAGCCGCGAGGTTATGCTGCAGCTCTATAAGGCCCTGGTTCGACCACACTTGGAATATTGTGTTCAGTTCTGGTCGCCTCATTATAGGAAGGATGTGGGAGCTTTAGCGAGGGTGCAGAGGAAATTTACCAGGATGCTGCCTGGACTGGAGGGCATGTCCTACGAAGAAAGATTGAGGGAGCTAGGGCTTTTCTCATTGGAGCGAAGAAGGATGAGAGGTGACTTGATAGAGGGGTACAAGATGATGAGAGGCATAGATAGAGTGGATAGTCAGAGACTTTTTCCCAGGGTGGAAAGGGCTATCACCAGGGGGCATAATTTTAAGGTGATTGGAGGAAGGTTTCGGGGAGATGTCAGAGGTAGGTTCTTTACACAGAGAGTGGTGGGTGCATGGAATGCGCTGCCAGCGGTGGTAGTAGAAGTAGATACGTTAGGGCATTTAAGCGACTCTTGGATAGGTACATGGATGATAGTAGAATGACGGGTAGGTAGTTAGTTTGATCTTAGAGTAGGTTAAAGGTTCAGCACAACATCGTGGGCCGAAGGGCCTGTACTGTGCTGTACTGTTCTATGTTCTATGTTGCTTGGGCTGTAGCATTTCAGCTATGAAGAGAGACTGGATAGACTAGGGTTGTTTTTCTTAGAGCAGAGAAGGCTGAGGGGGGACCTGATTGAGGTATACAAAATTATGAGGGGCATAGATAGGGTAGATAGGAAGAAACTTTTTTATTAGCGGAGGTGTCAATAACCAGGGGGCATAGATTTAAGGTAAGGGGCAGGAGGTTTAGAGGGGATTTGAGGAAAAAAAATTTTCACCCAGAGGGTGTTTGGAATCTGGAACACACTGCCTGAAGGGGTGGTAGAGGCAGGAACCCTCACAACATTTAAGAAGTATTTAGATGAGCACTTGAAATGCCATAGCATGCAAGGCTACGGGCCAAGTGCTAGAAAATGGAATTAGAATAGATAGGTGCTTGGCTGGCACAGAGACGATGGGCTGAAGGGCCTGTTTCTGTGCTGTATATCTCTATGACTCTATGTGAAACTTCAACCCTGATGCCACTCTTTTTAACATAACAATTATTACTTCGTAAAATCCTGCTGGGCAACATCATTAAAAGGAGAGAATTATTTAGTATAAAAGCAAATTACTGCGGATGCTGGAAATCTGAAATAAAAACAAGAAATGCTGGAACCACTCAGCAGGATGCTGCCAGACCTGCTGAGAATTATTTAGTGTTGTATTAAAGATTCACGCTGGAAAGTATTATTAAACTGGCATCACATTTCTAATTCCCAGTAACCCATATAAGTTAGAATCTGTAATCTTAGTGAACTGAGGCTAATTAATGCTACTAGTTGGCCAAGTCATAGGCGAATAACAGCTGGGGCATTCAATCACTGCATCTTGGAGATCTAGATTAAACAGAATTCACACTATCCACAAGGTGGCGGTTATGTAAAAAGGACATCACTCAACCTGCCTTCCTCAAGACAGCTAATACATTTATGCAAAGCTTAGAAATTACTGTTAGTGAAATTAATGACACTTAACGGGACAGGATATTCCCGTTGGCTTCGCGACCCCAAGGGACCAAACAGGGTCCCAGCCCTGCACTTGCCAGTGCCAGACTGACAGAGCTATTTTCCCGGAGGTGCCCTCTTTCATGTTTACCACCCTAATAAGGATGGCGGATGGGCTCCCGATGCTGCAGACTCCATCAGAGGGCTGGCATCTCTGGAGCCTCAGCAGCCCCTCCGGGAGAGGTGGGCACTGCTGAAGCAGGTACGAGACTGGGAGGACACCTCAAAATAATTAAATATTTCAGAGGGGGGACGGTGGTAGGCCCCTTGGATCAAAGGGGAAACTCCTCCAGTTTGATAGTTCGGGCTGCGAGCAGGTGATCCGCTTCCCAGGCCACCCCTGGGAAACTTCCCCGGCGGCTGGAATGCATCAGGGTGCCATCCCAACATAGCTGTCCCCTATTTTCCCAATTCCCCACAAGCCTCACCAGCTCCACCAGGGGGCCAGGCAAATTCAGCCAAACGTGCCTGTGTGACCTTCTTTCCTACTTTAATTCAGGTTATTCACTTATTTTAAATGGATTAAGCCTCTGCTAAACTACTGGATAGAGGAATACCATGCAAGCAAAAAAGAAATTTATGCGCTAATATCGTCAACAACAACCTCGAGATGTTAAATAGAGATGTCTGTTCCTCCCTCCGTGCAGCAGCACAGGGAGATTCAGTCGTAATTGTCTTGCACATCGTGTGTTACTACTGGCGGGGTGGCCCACAGATGTTTAATGCAATGTTAGTTGGGGGTCCATCTTCTTACCAGCAATCTGTGTATTTCTGGAAGCCCTCGAATGCTGGAAATAAGATCATCAGGCAAGAGATTGTGGCTGGAGGATCTCAGTGCTGTTATGGTCAATGTGGCACACTGGTTAGCACAAGTGCATTAATTCTGGGAACCATACCACATCCCACCCACCCATCCACCACAGACAATTTAGGATGACCCTGCATTTCGCCGACCTGCCTACATTCCCACAAAATGTCACTGAACTGTATAAGATTGTTGCATGACAATGTGAGCAATTATATGCCTCAAAATCTTGCAGCTGTCCTGAAATCTTGTAGCTGTCTTTATGGTCCAAAGTCCAAGAGAACCGCACAATTAAAAAGATCTGAGAGCCACATCACTGTCAATAAAAATGAAAATCAGCATCATTACATTCAGTCATTCAGTTATGTAATTAATAATGTAACAGACAAATGCAAAATGGTGTATAATTTGGCTTCAATAACATGAAATCATTGGCACAACGTAATAGGGCATTGGTCACCTCCCTGATGCACCTTGGAGTTGCAGCCTGTGAGATGCCACACATGTCGCCCATTGAGCCCTGGAAAGCATCGCTAGGGAAAGAATTGAGTGCCGCAGTCATCTTGAGGGCAACTGGCATGGGGTTCCCACCAAAACCACGTGATTGTAGGTCCTGCTGATTGATCCCACCAATTTCAGTGACCATTTCACATGACATCCTCAGACACTGCTAGTATTGCCTCTCCGACATCTGAAAGTAGTTTGGCCTTGTCCTGAGGATGTGCTGACGTGCCAGCGCGCATCATCTCGTATACCTTCCCTGGATGGCATCATTCTGAGCAGTCACCCCCTCGCGTGCTGCTGGTGTTGTGACATCAGCTAATGAGCGGCAAGAGCAGACCCCCTCCTCAGTCTCATCCTCTGCTCTTGTTCCTGAGGTAGCTGAAACATTGGGTATATGAGACCCATATCTATTTTATGAACATGATTGAGACTTTGATGAAGTCACAGAGAGGGGTTGATGAGGATAGTGTGGTTGATGTTTGTGTATTATGGACTTTCAAAAGGCACTTGATAAAATACCACATAATAGAATTGTTAGCAAAACTGAAGCCCATGGGATTAAAGGGGCAGCGTAGTGTGGATACAGAATTGGTATATAGTGGCGTCACTGCTGTTTTTAATATATATTAATGACCCAAACTCAGGTATTCAGGGCTTAATTTCAAAGTTCAAAATGACACAAAATTCAGAAAGGTGGCAAACAGTGCAAAGCATGGTAACACACTTCAAGAGAACGTAGACTTGTGAAATGGGCAGACACGTGACAAATGAAATTTAACACACAGAAGTGTGAAGTGATGCATTTTTGTTGAAGGAATGAGGAGAGCTCATATAAGCTAAATGGGACAATTTTAAAGGGGGCACATGAACAGAGGTACTTGGGTTGTAGGTACATATATGTTGAATGTGACACGACAAGTTGATGAGGCTGCTAAAAAGCATATGGGATCCTTGGCATTATAAACAGAGGCATGGAGTATAAAATCAAGGATATTATAGTAAACCTTTACAAATCACCAGTTAGACCTCAGCTGGAGTGTTATGTCCAGTTCTGAGCATACTTTAGAGAGGGTGCAGAGGAGATTTGCAAGAATGATAGTAGGAATGAGGGAATTCAGTTCTGTGGAGAGACTAGGGAAGCTGCAATTGTTCTCCTTAGACCAGCAAAGGTTAAGGGTAGATTTAATAGAGATGGTCAAAATTCTAAGTGGTTTTGACAGTATGTTTTTTTGTTTTTGCTTTTTTTGGGGTGGCGCAGTGGTTAGCACCGCAGCCTTACAGCTCCAGCGACCCAGGTTCGGTTCTGGGTACTGCCTGTGTGGAGTTTGCAAGTTCTCCCTGTGACTGCGTGGGTTTCCACTGGGTGCTCCGGTTTCCTCCCACAGCCAAAGACTTGCAGGTTGATAGGTAAATTGGCCATTGTAACTTGTCCCTAGTGTAGGTAGGTGGTAGGAGAATGGTGGGGATGTGGTAAGGAATATGGGACTAATGTAGGGTTAGTATAAGTGGGTGGTTGTTGGTTGGCACAGACTCAGTGGGCCGAAGGGCAGGTTTCAGTGCTGTATCTCTCGATGACTCTATAAATATGCAGAAACTTTCTACTGGCAGGAAGGTCAGTAATTGAAAGACACAGATTTAAGATAATTGGTAAAAAAAAAAGCTAGGATGGAGATGAGAATTCTTTTTATGCAGCGAGTTGTTAAGATCTGGAATGTGTTGCCTGAAAGGGTAGCGGAAGCAGATTCAGTAGTAACTTTCAAATCTAATTGGATAAATACTTGAAAAGCTAAATTTTAAAGGGGGTACAAAGAACAAAGAAAAGAACAAAGAAAATTACAGCACAGGAACAGGCCCTTCGGCCCTCCAAGCCTACGCCAATCCAGATCCTCTATCTAAACCTGTCGCCTATTTTCTAAGGGTCTGTATCTCTTTACTTCCTGCCCATTCATGTATCTGTCTAGATACATCTTAAAAGACGCTATCGTGCCCGCGTCTACCACCTCCGCTGGCAACAAGAGAGAAACCTTGGAGCGTTTATGTACAAATCTTTGAAGATGGCAGGATAGGTTAATAAAGTATATGGGATCCTGGACCTTATAAATAGAGGCATTAGGTCCAAAAGCCAAAATTTATGCTAAACTTATGCAAAACACTAGTTCAGCCCCAGCACGAGAACAAAGAACAGTACAGCACAGGAACAGGCCATTCGGCCCTCCAAGCCTGCACCGATCTTGTTGCCTGCCGAAACTAAAACCTTCTGTACTTCCGGGGACCGTATCCCTCTATTCCCATCCTATTCATGTATTTGTCAAGATGCCTCTTAAATGTCGCTATCGTACCTGCTTCCACCACCTCCCCCGGCAGCAAATTCCAGGCACTCACCACCCTCTGTGTAAAGAACTTGCCTCGCATATCCCCTCTAAACTTTGCCCCTCGCACCTTAAACCTATGTCCCCTAGTAACTGACTCTTCCACCCTGGGAAAAAGCTTCTGACTATCCACTCTGTCCATGCCGCTCATAACTTTGTAAACCTCTATCATGTCACCCCTCCACCTCCGTCGTTCCAGTGAAAACAATCCGAGTTTATCCAACCTCTCCTCATAGCTAATGCCCTCCAGACCAGGCAACATCCTGGTAAACCTCTTCTGTACCCTCTCCAAAGCCTCCAAGTCCTTCTGGAAGTGTGGCGACCAGAATTGCACGCAATATTCTAAGTGTGGCCTAACTAAAGTTCTGTACAGCTGCAGCAGGACTTGCCAATTTTTATACTCTATGCCCCAACCAATGAAGGCAAGCATGCCGTATGCCTTCTTGACTACCTTATCCACCTGCGTTGCCACTTTCAGTGATCTGTGGACCTGTACGCCCAGATCTCTCTGCCTGTCAATACTCCTAAGGGTTCTGCCATTTACTGTATATTTCCCATCTGCATTAGATCTTCCAAAATGCATTACCTCACATTTGTCCGGATTAAGCTCCATCTGCCATTTCTCCGCCCAAGTCTCCAACCGATCTATATCCTGCTGTATCCTCTGACAATCCTCATCACTATCTGCAACTCCACCAACCTTTGTGTCGTCTGCAAACTTACTAATCAGACCAGCTACATTTTCCTCCAAATCATTTATATATACTACAAAGAGCAAAGGTCCCAGCACTGATCCCTGCGGAAAACCACTAGTCACATCCCTCCATTCAGAAAAGCACCCTTCCACTGCTACCCTCTGTGTTCTATGACAGAGCCAGTTCCGTATCCATCTTGCCAGCTCACCTCTGATCCCGTGTGACTTCACCTTTTGTACCAGTCTGCCATGAGGGACCTTGTCAAAGGCTTTACTAAAGTCCATATCGATAACATCCACTGCCCTTCCTTCATCAATCATATTTGTCACTTCCTCAAAAAACTCAATCAAATTAGTGAGATACGACCTCCCCTTCACAAAACCATGCTGCCTCTCACTAATAAGTTCGTTTGTTTCCAAATGGGAGTAAATCCTGTCCCGAAGAATCCTCTCTAATAATTTCCCTACCACTGATGTGAGGGTCACCGGCCTATAATTTCCTGATTATCCTTACTCCCCTTCTTAAACATAGGAACAACATTGGCTATTCTCCAGTCCTCTGGGACTTCACCGGTAGCCAATGAGGATGCAAAGATTCGCCCATTTCCTCTGGCTCCACACATAGGTTCTCTTCTCTGTCCTTGAGCGGGCCAACCCTTTCCCTAGTTACCCTCTTGCTCTTTATATATGTATAAAAAGCCTTGGGATTATCCTTAATCCTGTTTGCCAATGACTTTTCATGACCCCTTTTAGCCCTCCTGACTCCTTGCTTAAGCTCCTTTCTACTGTCTTTATATTCCTCAAGGGGAATTGTATTGTTTCCAATTCTTGGCACCATGCTTTAGGAAGGATGTGAAGGCTTTGGAGAGGGTACAGAAGAGATTTACTAGAATGGTTCCAGGGATGAGGGATTACAGTTACATGGATAGACTTGAGAAGCTGGGGTTGTTCTCCTTAGAGCAGAGAAGGCTCAGAGAAGGTTTGATAGAGGTGTTTAAAAACATGGAGGGTTTAGATAGATGAAATAAAGAGAAACCATTTCCCTTGGCTGCAGGTCGATAACCAGAGGGCACAGATTTAAGGTGATTTGCAAAAGAAGCAGAACAACATGCTTAATAACATCTTTACAAAACAAATGATAAACTGTCTGGTAGGGAGGTGGAGACCGATTTAATAATAGCTTTCAAAGGGAACTGGATAAATACTTGAAGGAGAAAAAAATTGTAGACATATGAGGAAAGTGCCAGGGGATTAGGATTAACTGGATTTCATTTTGAAAGAGCCAGTGCAGACACGTTAGGCCGAATGTGCTGCACATTTTACCATGCTGTGGAACTGTTTCCACTGGCAGGAGGGATATAAACAGAGGACGCAGATTTCAGATAATTGGCAAAAAAGCCAAACGATGAGGAAAAAAATTTTACTCAGCGAGTTATGATGATCTGGAATGCAATGCCTGAGAAGGAAAAGGAAACAGATTCAGCAGACACTTTAAAAATGGAATTAGATATATACTTGAAAAGGAAAAAGATTTCTGGGCTATGGGTTAAGAACTAGGACTAGTTGGCCAATTCTTTCAGAAAGCTGGCACAAGGACAATGGGCTGAATGCATCCTTCTGTGCCATACAGTTCCATGTCATTGAGACAGCTAGCAAGTATCTGTTAAACTAGAGAGATGGGGATATTGGGAGATAAAACAGATCGTAAACTCGAAGTAAACAGCAATAACTCAGAGACAGATAGGTATGGGAAAAGCAGACTCGGGACCAAGAAAGGAATATAAGAACATAAAAAATAGGAAAAAGAGTAGGTCATATGGTCCCTCAAGCCTGCTCTGCTATATAATAAGATAATGGCTAATCTTTACCTCAACTCCACTTTCCTGCCTGATCCCTATATCCCTTGATTCCCCTCGAGTTCAAAAATCTATCAATCTCAATCTTGAATATACTCAATGACCGTGAATCCATAGCCCTCTAGGGTAGGGAATTCCACAGATTCACAACCCTCTGGATGAAGAAATTTCTCCTTATCTGACTCCAAAATGGCCGACCCCTTATCCTGCGACTGTGATGTTGCCTCTAATTTTTGCTCTCTGTACCAGACTTGCTTGTGCCCTGTGTAGCATATTCCTGATTCCTGTGCAGCCGTGTAGCTTAGAGGCAATGTTGCCCTCTAGTTCTGGACTCTCCAGCCAGGGGAAGCAGCTTCTCAGCATTCACTGTGACAAGCCTACCCAGAATGTTTCAATGAGATTACCTCTCATTCTTTTAAACTCCAGAGAGTATAGGCCCATTTTACTCAATCTCTCCTCATAGGACAACCCTCTCATCCCAGGAATCAATCTATGAACCTTCGTTACACCCCCTCTAAGGCAAGTGTACCCTTCCTTAGGTACAGTAAACAATGCTATACACAGTACTCCCACTAAAACCCGTACAATTGCAGCAAGACTTCCTTATTCTAGTACTCCAACCTGATTGCAGTAAAGGCCAACATATCATTTTGCCTCCTAATTGCATGCTGTGCCTGCATGTCAACTTTGTGTTTCATGTACAAGGGACACTCAAATCCCTCTGAACATCAATATTTAATAGTTTCTCACCATTTAAAAAATAAACTGTTCTTCTATTCTTCCTAACAATGTGAATAACCTCACATTTCCCACATTATACTCCATTTGCCACCTTCTTGCTCACGAAGTTGACCTAGCTATATCCCTTTGTAGACTCTTTGTGTCCTCCTCACAAATTACCTTTCCACCTAGCTTTGTATCATTAGCAAACTTAGATACATTACAACCGGTCCATTCAATAAGTCATTAATATAGATTGGAAATAGGTGAGGCCCAAGCACTGATCCATTTGTAACAGCCAGTCAACCTGAAAATGACCTGGCTAAACCTAGGGCTGAATTTTATCAATTATGGTCAAATTGCGCCGCTAGGGCCAACAGCGGGAGTCAACCCTGTTGCATCAGGCGGTGGGACCCAGGGCTGTATTCAGCTGGTGGCGGTCAACTAAGAGGCTGCCACTGTGGCCGCTATCCTCAATTGGATGGCTGCCTGACCCGTGGGTAGTCTGGTGATGAGGTGATGATGTTGAACCCATATTGGGCAGCAAATTGCTTAAATTCTCTAGAGGTGAATTGGGCGCCATTGTCACATATTAATCTTTCAGGAATCCCTTGCTCAGTGAACAGAACTCGTACTGCTGAGATGATTGTTGTGGCTCTCAAGTCTTTCACCTTCCAGATAAAAGGGAACTTTGAGTAGCAGTCTGTGACTATGAGATACCATTCTTGATTCTGTGTGAATAAGTCGGCTCCTACAGTATGCCATGGTCTGGGTGGCACTTCAGTAGCTATCATCTCCTCAGTCTGCTGTGTGTTTCTGTACTTCTGGCATACATTGCATGTAGACCCCATGGGCTGAATTTTACCGGCCCCCAACATCGGGGGTCAAGGCAGGCGGGCCCAGAAAATGCCTCTGGGAGAGGCCCGCCATAGGCCTTGATGCTGGGAAGGTCCCGCCCCATATTACCGGTGGCGGCGAGGCCTTGTGGCGGCCCCCCTCACGACTCGGCGACGGGGCCGAAATTTCAATATGTTAATAAATTTAAATGAGCAAATAATTACTTACCTCGTCCCACCGTCTGGAGATCCGATGCAGGACACTGGTGAGGAGGGGGAAGGAGGTAAGTATTGCAGTGTGGGAAAGGGGAGCGGAATCAAACTTACCCGATTGGTCAAGGGGGTGATGGGAAGGGGTAAAATTAAAAGTTTCTGAACTTTGTGGGGGTAGGTCAGGTACAGAAGGTAAGTATTTTTGTGGGGGGAGAGGGCAAGGAATGAAATGTTAGGCTATTGGGGGGGAGGGTGGGAGAGGGGCTGCAAAGATTTATTTAATTATTTCTAATACTTTTAAATTCACTGTGGCTTTAAAAATGTAAATAGTCATTTTTAGGGCTCTAAGCTCTTTAAAAATGGGGCCGACGCCTGTACAATGGTGCTGGACGCTGTTGCCAGGGACAGATCACCTGCCCCCTCCACCTCATCAGTGGGGGTTGGGGAGGAGGCCCACCCTGGCCATGTAAATGAGCCACCGTGTTTAATATCGCAGCAGCTCCGCAGAGTAAATCCCGCGTGTGCACGCCGCCATCTTTGTAGCCCCATATTATTGATGCCTTTGTATATGCCTATCCAGTACACAGCCGATCTGGCTCTGAGCTTACACTTCTCCATTCCCATGTGGCCTTCATGTCTCTTCTGGAGAAGTTCTTCCACCATTGTTTTGGGTATGATTATTCTGGATCCCACTAGCAGAACACCATCTTCTAGTGAGATGTCATCTCTGATAGATCAGTACTGCCTCATTGCTGGCTGTGTTTGCTGTATCTTATCAGACCATCCCTGGATCACTAGCTGAGACAGCATCTGTAACTCCTCGTCTTTGCTTGTCTCATTTCTAATTTGATTCAGTTTCAGTGGTGTTACATTCACTAAGTGATGAATCTTTAGACCTAGATCTTCTATCATGTGTGTTACGGACAGGTGGGAAATGAAAGGGGTCGTCTTTCCTTTTACACCTCTCAATTGACAGCAGACATCATTTTTATTGGAAAATGTGTTTTAACCTTTGAGCATTTTAAAGGTCAATAAACAGACAAATGAGAGGTTTTCTCGTAGATTTAAAGAATGATAAATGTTTAGTAAACAATACCCTAAAATATTCGCAACGTCTCCCATTCACACACACACATTCATGCACACACACAAAAAAAGACAGAGACTAAAAGATAGCATTCAATTAGGTCTGATGGTTTAAAAAAAGAGTTTGTTGTGAAACCATGTTTCCCCGGAAGGAAGATTTAAAAGCGGTGTAGACCTGTTTTTCCTTTTTCCTGGTTCACTGTCATGAGACTTTGGAAAGTTTCAGGTGGCCGATTTCTTTGCTGCAGACCACTTTGGTTAAATCTCAGTCACAGTTCAATGGCAAAAATCCTGATACAATTTCTCAGGCAAGGAGTTTCAAGGTCTTTCATCTCTGCCTCCAGGTGTTTAAAAGATGGTATTCCAGCAGGATTCTTCTGCTTGCTGGGATAGGCCTCCCTTCTGGCTTTCTGGCTTTTCACAGAAAATGTCTCTTATTAAAAACTTGGCTTCTGGCAGGTGATCAAAGTTTCTCTCCCATTGTGTTTTCATAAATGGTGTTTGAAGGTGTTGCCATTGTTAGACAATGGATTTAGATGTTGCTCATCTCTATGCCATCAAGATAAAGTGATATTTCTTTTTAGAATTAGAATTAGAACATTACAGCGCAGTACAGGCCCTTCGGCCCTCGATGTTGCGCCGACCTGTGAAACCATCTAACCTACACTATTCCATTTACATCCATATGTCTATCCAATGACCACTTAAATGCCCTTAAAGTTGGCGAGTCTACTACGGCTGCAGGCAGGGCGTTCCACGCCCCTACTACTCTCTGAGTAAAGAAACTACCTCTAACATCTGTCCTATATCTATCACCCCTCAACTTAAAGCTATGTCCCCTCGTGTTTGCCATCACCTTCCGAGGAAAAAGACTCTCACTATCCACCCTATCTAACCCTCTGATTATCTTATATGTCTCTATTAAGTCACCTCTCCTCCTCCTTCTCTCCAACGAAAACAACCTCAAGTCCCTCAGCCTTTCCTCGTAAGACCTTCCCTCCATACCAGGCAACATCCTAGTAAATCTCCTCTGCACCCTTTCCAAAGCTTCCACATCCTTCCTATAATGCGGTGACCAGAACTGCACGCAATACTCCAGGTGCGGCCGCACCAGAGTTTTGTACAGCTGCAGCATGACCTCGTGGCTCCTAAACTCGATCCCCCTACTAATAAAAGCTAACACACCATATGCCTTCTTAACAGCCCTATTAACCTGGGTAGCAACCTTCAGGGATTTATGTACCTGGACACCAAGATCTCTCTGTTCATCTACACTACCAAGAATCTTCCCATTAGCCCGGTACTCTGCATTCCTGTTACTCCTTCCAAAGTGAATCACCTCACACTTTTCTGCATTAAACTCCATTTGCCATCTCTCAGCCCAGCTCTGCAGCCTATCTATGTCCCTCTGTACCCTACAACATCCTTCGGCACTATCCACAACTCCACCGACCTTATTGTCATCCGCAAATTTACTAACCCACCCTTCTACACCCTCTTCCAGGTCATTTATAAAAATGACAAACAGCAGTGGCCCCAAAACAGATCCTTGCGGTACACCACTAGTAACTAAACTCCAGGATGAACATTTGCCATCAACCACCACCCTCTGTCTTCTTTCAGCTAGCCAATTTCTGATCCAAAGCTCGAAATCACCTTCAACCCCATACTTCCGTATTTTCTGCAATAGCCTACCGTGGGGAACCTTATCAAATGCCTTACTGAAATCCATATACACCACATCCACTGCTTTACCCTCATCCACCTGTTTGGTCACCTTCTCGAAAAACTCAGGAAGGTTTGTGAGGCACGACCTACCCTTCACAAAACCGTGCTGACTATCGCTAATGAACTTATTCTTTTCAAGATGATTATAAATCCTGTCTCTTATAACCTTTTCCAACATTTTACCCACAACCGAAGTAAGGCTCACCGGGGCTGTCTCTACTCCCCTTCTTGAACAAGGGGACAACATTTGCTATCCTCCAGTCTTCCGGCACTATTCCTGTCGACAATGACGACATAAAGATCAAGGACAAAGGCTCTGCAATATAGGCTCTCCCTAGCTTCCCAGAGAATCCTAGGATAAATCCCATCTGGCCCAGGGGACTTATCTATTTTCACACTTTCCAAAATTGCTAACACCTCCTCCTTGTGAACCTCAATCCCATCTAGCCTAGTAGCCTGAATCTCAGTATTCTCCTCGACAACATTTTCTTTCTCTACTGTAAATACTGACGAAAAATATTCATTTAACGCTTCCCGTATCTCCTCTGATTCCACACACAACTTCCCACTACTATCCTTGATTGGCCCTAATCTAACTCTAGTCATTCTTTTATTCCTGATATACCTATAGAAAGCCTTAGGGTTTTCCCTGATCCTATCCGCCAATGACTTCTCGTGTCCTCTCCTTGCTCTTCTTAGCTCTCCCTTTAGATCCTTCCTGGCTAGCTTGTAACTCTCAAGCACCCTAACTGAGCCTTCACGTCTCATCCTAACATAAGCCTTCTTCTTCCACTTGACAAGCACTTCAACTTCTTTAGGAAACCACGGCTCCCTCGCTCGACAACTTCCTCCCTGCCTGACAGGTACATACTTATCAAGGACACGCAGTAGCTGCTCCTTGAATAAGCTCCACATTTCGATTGTTCCCATCCCCTGCAGTTTCCTTCCCCATCCTACGCATCCTAAATCTTGCCTAATCGCATCATAATTTCCTTTCCCCCAGCTATAATTCTTGCCCTGCGGTATGTACCTGTCGCTGCCCATCGCTAAGGTAAACCTAACCGAATTGTGATCACTATCACCAAAGTGCTCACCTACATCTAAATCTAACACCTGGCCGGGTTCATTACCCAGTACCAAATCCAATGTGGCATCGCCCCTGGTTGGCCTGTCTACATACTGTGTCAGAAAACCCTCCTGCACACACTGGACAAAAACAGACCCATCTAAAGTACTCGAACTATAGTATTTCCAGTCAATATTTGGAAAGTTAAAGTCCCCCATAACAACTACCCTGTTACTCTCGCCCCTGTCGAGAATCATCTTCGCTATCCTTTCCTCTACATCTCTGGAACTATTCGGCGGTCTATAAAAGACTCCCAACAGGGTGACCTCACCTCTCCTGTTTCTAACCTCGGCCCATACTACCTCAGTAGACGAGTCCTCAAACGTCCTTTCTGTCGCTGTAATACTCTCCTTGATTAACAATGCCACACCCCCCCCCCCCTTTTTCAAACCCATTATCCTGTTTGTGTCTCTATGTCTACTAAATCATTGTTAGCCCAACTTTTTTGAAGAAGGGTAGCCATCAACATTGACTGGGCCATTTACATTTCTAATGCTTTCTTCAACACTTGACCAGACATGACAATTTGTTCAGGGTTCCAACAGTTACCATGTGTATTTGCAGAGCAGGAGAGGTCACCTGAACCCATACTCCATCTTGTTTTGTAGCAAAAGTTGTCCATTTTGAGTTCAATTCATTAGTTCATTTTATAGTTCATAATTTCTCCTTGCATGAACGTAACACATGTTTCTCCTGTGGCAATAACCAAAATAAGGTGTCTGTCAGCACCATTTCTCTTGGTGGACTGTATTTCAGAGTGAAATTGTAACTCTGGAGCCTCAAGAGTAACCTTTGTAGTCTTGCTGGTGCTTTAAATTGATGTTACTTTTAGATCTGCTCCAGTGGACGATGATCACTCTCTACTATAAACTTGCTCCCATTGAGATATGTTTGGAACTTCTCCCATCCATACATGACTGCCAAAAGCTTTCTTTCTATGTTGACATATGTCATCTCAGCTGATAGAGTTTAGGATGCGAATGCTATTGGCTTTTGCTCTTCTACCAGGGCTGCTCCCATTCCTTTTGTAGAAGCATCTATTTGCAGAGCGGCAGGTTTCTTTCTGTCATAGTATGACAGACTTGTCTCCTTACATGCTACCTTTTTGAGTTTGTTGAAATTCCTGTCGTGTGACTCCACAGGTTTGCTGTGTGTTCATGTAGGTGGTAGTCATGATCTTTTCTGTCTCCACCATATATCTGGATATCGTCAGCTATGCCGACTGCTCCTTTGCATCCCCTGTATTTCTCGTCTATTTTCTACTGGAACACATCCTGGATCACTTTAGGCCAAAAGGTAGATGGAGGAATTTGTACTGTCTGAAGGGTGTGTTAAATGTTGGTAACAGCGAAGATTCCTCACTAAGCTTCACGTTCTAGTAGTCACTTCTGGCAAAAAACTTGCTGAAAGCTTTTGCTCCTGCCAGTGCTGATATGATCTCTTCCAGTGTTGGATAAGGTAGCGATTCCTCTTTATTGCTTGGTTAATGTCTTTGAGATCCAGGCAAATTCTTAGCCACCCATTTGGCTTGTCTCTCACCACGATGGAATTTACCTAATCTTAGGCTCTGTGACTCTGGCAATCACTTTCTTTTCTTCCATTTATTTGCAGAGTGACGTAGTTGATTCTGAGACTAGGGTCCTGAATCTTAGTAAAGGAAACTATGAAGGTATGAGGCGCGAGTTGACTATGACGGATTGGGAAATGTTACTTAAAGGGATGATAGTGGAAAGGCAATGGCAAACATTTAAAGAACGCATGGATGAACTGCAACAATTGTTTAACCCTGTCTGGCGCAAAAGTAAAACGGGAAAGGTAGCCAAACCATGGCTTACAAAGGAAATTAGAGAAAGCATTAGATCCAAGGAAGAGGCATATAAATTCGCCAGAAAAAACAACAGACCTGAGGAGTGGAGCAGTCTAGAATTCAGCAAAGGAGGACCAAGGGATTGATTAAGAAGGGGAAAATAGAGTATGAGAGCAAGCTTGCGGGGAACATAAAAACTGACTGTAAAAGTTTCTATAGGTATGTGAAGAGAAAAAGATTGGTGAAGACAAATGTAGGTCCCTTACAGTCAGAAACAGGGGAATTTATTATGGGAACAAAGAAATGGCTGACCAACTAAATGCAAACTTTGGTTCCGTCTTCACAGGGGAGGACACAAATATCATACCAGAAATGTTGGGGAACACTAGGCTTAGTGAAAGAGAGGAACTGAAGGAAATCAGTATTAGTAGAGAAACGGTGTTGGGGAAATTGATGGGATTGAAGGCCGATAAATCCCCAGGCCTGATAATCTACATCCCAGAGTACTTAAGGAAGTGGCCCTAGAAATAGTGGATGCATTGGTGGTCTTCTTCCAAGATTCTATAGACTCGAACAGTTCCTAAGATTGGAGGGTAGCTAATGTAACCCCACTATTTAAAAAGGGAGGTAGAGAGAAAGCAGGGAATTATAGACCAGTCAGCCTGACGTCGGTAGTGGGGAAAATTCTAGTGTCCATTGTCAAAGAATTTATGGCAGAGCACTTGGAGAACAGTGGTAGGATCGGACAGAGTCAGCATGGATTTACAAAAGGGAAATCATGCTTGACAAATCTACTAGAATTCTTCAATGATGTAACTAGTAGAGTTGATGAGGGGGAGCCAGTGCATGTGGTTTATTTGGACTTTCAGAAGGCTTTCGACAAAGTCCTACATAAGAGTTTAGCGTGTAAAATTAAAGCACATGGGATTGGGGGTAGTGTATTGCAATGGATAGAAAATTGGTTGGCAGACAGGAAACAAAGAGTAGGAATAAACAGGTCTTTTTCTGAATGGCAGGCAGTGACTAGTGGGGTACCGCAGGGATCGGTGCTAGGACCCCCAGCTATTCACATATATTAATGATTTAGAAGAGGGAACTAAACGTAATATCTCCAAATTTGCAGATGACACAAAACTGGATGGGAGGGTGAGTTGTGAGGAGGATGCAGAGAGGCTTCAGGGTGATTTGGACAAGTTGAGTGAGTGGGCAAATGCATGGCAGATGCAGTATAATATGGATAAACATGAGGTTATCCACTTTGATAGCAAAAACAGGAAGGCAGATTATTATCTGAATGGCTATAAACTGAGAGAGGGGAATATGCAGCGAGACCTGGGTGTTCTCGCTGAAGGTAAGCATGCAGGTGCAACAGGCGGTAAAAAAGGCAAATGGTATGTTGGCCTTCATAGCGAGAGGATTCGAGTACAGGAGCAGGGATGTCTTGCCTTGGTGAGGTCACACCTGGAATATTGTGTGCAGTTTTGGTCTCCTTATCTGAGGAAGGATGTTCTTACTACAGAGGGTATGCAGCGAAGGTGTACCAGACTGATTCCTGGGATGGCAGGACTGACTTATGAGGAGAGATTGAGTCGGTTAGGATTATATTCGCTGGAGTTCAGAACAGTGAGGGGGGATCTCATAGAAACCTATAAAATTCTAACAGGACTTGACAGGGTAGATGCAGAAAGTATGCTCCCGATGGTGGGGGAGTCCTGAACCAGGGGTCATAGTCTAAGGATACGGGGTTAAACCTTTCAGGACTGAGATGAGGAGAAATTTCTTCACCCAGAGAGTGGTGAGCCTGTGGAATTCGCTACCACAGAAAGCAGTTGAGGCCAAAACATTGTATGTTTTCAAGAAGGAGTTAGATATAGCTCTTGGGTCTAAAGGAATCAAAGGGTATGGGGAGATAGCAGGAACAGGTTACTGAGTTGGATGATCAGCCATGATCATAATGAATGTCGGAGCCGGCTCGAAGGGCCGAATGGCCTACTCCTGCTCCTATTTTCTATGTTTCTACGTTTGAATTCTCTTTCAAGCTTTCCTTTTAGTTCTATTAGTAATTTATGTGGGGGATGAATCACTGGTTTCTTCTCTGGGTCAATGGTGATGTGACACTCAATATCTTCAAAGCATCCAATTGTCTCATCACAACACTCTAGGTACATTTGTACCAGATGTTGCCTCCTTCACCTCTTGTTTTACTAAGATAATCCGCAGCTGTTCGCAACTATTCAACGCTAGTGTAGCAGGGCCATCTGTTTCAGTGACGTAGAGCATACAATTAATAGCCTTTACTTCGTGTGTCGCTCTGATTTTGCTTGTTACTAGCTGTTGAATCTCTGTTCCCCTGAATGTCATAGCATGATGTTCAATTTCAGAGCTTCTTTCCTTGGATAACCATTTTCTTCCAAATTTTCAGGAATGATCTTGCAAAGTCTGAATGGGATAATGATACTCCGTGCTCTGGTATCTATCAATTTTCAGATTTATTACTGGGGGTTTATTTCTCACCACCTTCCTGATCTAAATTGTTGGGCAGAATTTTGTTCTCGTCAGAGATGGGTACAGTGGCGTGTTGGGGTTGGAGAATCTCCGCAGAGCCGTCTGCCACGGAACCCGCATTGGGCCGCAGTGTGCTGATTTTGTCAGAGGCGGGGAAGTATCATGGCGGTACTGATGCCATGGCACAACGGCATCATCATTTAAATGTTGTAAATGCTGCTTTAAATAAATTTGAATCCAATTCACTGCAATCCAACGAAGGTTTCTCAATCTTCTGGTTGATGTGCAGCACTCATGTGTCTTCAGTTTCGCGTCTTTGAAAAGCTGGCACCACTGCGGCAAGAGTCCTCAGTGGCGTGAAAGGGAAGGTAACCTAAACAGAGTAGCACAGGGGAAGTGGGGTTTACAGCGGCCATTGCCGCTATGCTGAGTGTCCGAAGGGCTTGTGTGTGAACAGGGGGAGCTCTCTACGGGGCTTGTGTGCACGGAGAGATTGAATGCAGGGTTGGCAAGATTTTAAAGGTGGCGCCAGGACCTGCTCCAATATCAGGTGATGCCATGAACAGCGTCTCCATTGCACCCGCACCCCCCCCCCCCCACCACATAATCACAGCAGCACGGCCGCTGATGTCACAAGCGGGTCCGTCGCAATTTTGCGCACCTGCCACTGCCCCCCGTGGTGGGATCATAAAATTCAGCCTGCTGTGTGAATTTCTTTTGTCTGGGAACTGTCGTATCCAGACATTTCATACAGTTGTATGGTTCTTATGTCTATCGTGTTCTCAAACTCATTGTCATCTTCCAAGGTATGGATGTTTTGGTTTCTTTTCCTACTCATTCGCCCTGTTGCTCTGTCTCTGTTGACTTGTCTACCACTTTTTTCCTTTGTTCTGCGCATCTTTTCCCAGTGATTGGGCTTTCCGCAAACTCTGCAGATTGATCCATATACAAGAAATTTCCTTATGTCTGTGAATTCATGTGATCGTCCACAGCTCCTGCACGTCTTTCTTTCTATTTGGTGTTTATTCTTTTGTTGCTGTTTCATTGCATCAACCCTGCTGCCTTTCTCTTGGCTTAACTGAAGGCTAGCTGTTTGGGTAGTGAGTGTCTTCATCAGTCTGCTTGTGGCTTCCTGTCCTCTGGCAGTCTTCAGGGTGTGCAGAACCCCAGATTAGTTGATTTATCAGCCTTTCATCTGTGTCTTTAAGTTTATATTTTCTGGCTGCGTTTTTCAATCTTGTTCCTAAATTGTCAATAGGCTAACCTAATTCCTGTCTGAGGCCTTGAAATTCATATTGGTAGATCTGATTTTGATTTTGGCGGGAGCTGAATACTGAATTTTTCAAAAGTTTTGTCTGGGTTTCTGCTATCCTCTTTATTCAGCACCAAGCTATTAAACAAATTTAATCCTTTATCTCCTGCCCATAGAAGAATATAGCTGACTTTCTCCTCTTTGCTGGTGCCCTTTAGAAAACAACTGAATGCCAATCTGCACTTTTTTAAGCTTCTCAAATGTCACTATGACATCATCAACTTCCCAATTCATTATGGCTGTAGCTGTGCATTCATTGCTGTGCCGGCGGTCATTTTGTTTCTGCACGATTCACTTGTTTTTTCTCTTTCTCTCTGGTACTAATTTGGATAGATTTTTTTCAATTTAATTCAGCATTAAATTTGTTTAAAATGTTTTAGGCTTACTCACAGACACTTGCTGCCACCATATTGTGTATTCTGGTTCCCATCAGTTAGAAATAATCACACTTTAGACTAGGAAAGGCTGGAGCTCTTTGAGTTTTAATACAGCTTTACATGCTGCTAGGTAGAAACTGTCTGAGACCAGTGTAGTGTTACACATCACATGACTGCAGTGCAACAGTGAATGCAGCTCCCGAAACACATAACAATTAGTTCCTAGCTAATTAGTTCCTAGTTCTTTACGTCTAATATAACAATATAAAACATACAGTATACCATCTTTCCATAATAAGCCTCCCAAAGTGCATCACTTCACACTTCCCTGTGTTGAACTCTACCTGCCTTGCTTCTGCCCATTTCATTATCCTAACTACGTCATTCTGAAGCCTGTAGCTAGCTTCTTCACTATTTACAGCTTTAATAAATTTTGTGTTCTGTTGTTCCCTCCACCCAAGTCTAGGTTGGTTTATAAAAATTGAAAAGAGTAATAGAACCAAAACTGACCCTTGGGAACACCATTGCAAACCACTTCCCAGTCTGAAAAATATCCATCCACCACCAGCCTTTGCACTGTCACTGAGCCAATTTTGTATCCATACTACCACTTTCCCCTTAATTCCATGGGCATCCATCTTCTTCATAAGCTTCCTGTGTGTCGAATGCCTTCTGAAAGTCCATCTATCCAACATCTACTGCACTACCTTGATCAACCTTCTCTGCTACCTCATCAAATAATTTAATTAGGTTCATCAGACATAATTTGCCTTTCACAAATCACTAAACTAATAACCCAGAGACGCAGGCTAATGCTTTGGGGACCAGGGTTCGAATCCCACCACGGCAGATGGTGAAATTTGAATTCAATTAATAAATCTGGAATTTAAATCTAGTCTAATGGTGACCATGAAATCATTGTCGATTGTTATAAAACACATCTGGTTTACTAACCTCCTTTAGGGAAGGAAATCTGCTGTCCTTACCTGGTCTGGCCTACATGTTACTCCACACCAACAGCAATGTGGTTGACTCTTGAATACCCTCAGAAATGGCCCAGCAAGCCACTCAGTTGTATCAAACTGCTACAAAGCCTAAGAAAAGGAATGAAACCAGACAGACCACCCAACATCGACCTAGGCACTGGAAACAACAATGGCAAACCCAGCCCAGTTCACCCCGCAAAGAGCTCCTTACTAACATCTGGGGGCTTGTGCCAAAGTTGGGAGAGCTGTCCCACAGACTAGTCAAGCAACAGCCTGACATTGTCATACTCATGGAATCATACCTTACATCTATGTCCCAGACACCATCTTCACCATCCCTGAGTATGTCCTGGTCCACCAGCAAGACAGACCCAGCAGAGGTGGTGGCACAGTGGTATACAGTCAGGAGGGAGTTGCCCTGGGAATCCTCAACATTGACTCCAGACTCCATGAAGTCTCATGGCATCAGGTCAAACATGGGCAAGGAAACCTCCTGCTGATTACCACCTTCACCCCCACCCCTCAGCTGATGAATCAGTGGAAGAAGCACTGAGGGTAGCTAGGCCACAGAATGTACTCTGGGTGGGGGACTTCAATGTCCATCACCAAGAGTGGCTTGGTAGCACCACCACTGACCGAGCTGGCTGAGTCCTAAAGGACCTAGCTGTTAGACTGGGTCTATGGCAGGTAGTGAGGGAACCAACAAGAGGGAAAAACCTGCAGATGGATCTGTCCATGACAGTATAGGTAGGAGTGACCACCGCACAGTCCTTGTGGAGACGAAGTTCCATCTTCACACTGAGGATACCTACCATCATGTGTGTGGCACGACCACCGTGCTAAATGGGATAGGTTTCAAGCAGATCTAGCAACTCAAAACTGGGCATCCATGAGGCGCTGTGGGCCATTAGCAGCAGAATTGTACTCAACCACAATCTGTAACCTCATGGCCCAGCATATCCCCCACTCTACCATTACCATCAGGCCGGGAGATCAGTCCTGGTTCAATGAAGAATGCAGGTGAGCATGCCAGGAGTAGCACCAGGCATACCTCAAAATGAGGTGTCAACCTGATGAAGCTACAAACTAGGACTACTTGCATGCGAAACAGCAGAAGCAGCATGCAATAGACAGGGCTAGGTGATCCCACAACCAACAGATCAGATCTAAGCTCTGCAGTCCTTCCACATCCAGTTGTGAATGGTGGTGAGCAATTAAATAACCAACAGGAGGAGGAGACTCCAGTAATATCCCCATCCTCAATGGTGGGGGAGACCAGCACATCAGTGCAAAAGACAAGACTGATCCAACTTGGCCTCCTCCAGAAGTCCCCAGCATCACAGATGCCAGTATTCAGTCAATCTGATTCACTCCACGTAATATCACGAAACGACTGAAGGCACTGGATACTGCAAAGGCTATGGGCCCTGACAACATTCCGGCAATAGTACTTAAGACTTGTGCTCCAGAACTAGCCATGTCTCTAGCCAAGCTGTTCCAGTACAGCTACAACACTGGCATCTACCTGGCAATGTGGAAAATTGCCCAGGTATGTCCTGTACACAAAAAGCAGGACAAATCCAACCCAGCCAATCGCCACCCCATCAGTCTACTTTCTATCATCAGTAAAGTAATGGAAGGTGTCGTCGACAGTGCTATCAAGTGGTACTTGCTTAACAATAACCTGCTCAGTGACGCTCAGTTTGGGTTCTGCCAGGGTCACTCAGCTCCTGACCTCATTACAGCCTTGGTTCAAACATGGACAAAAGAGCTGAACTCCAGAGGTGAGGTAAGAGTGACTGCCCTTGACATAAAGGCAGCATTTGACCGAGTATGGCATCAAGGAACCCTAGCAAAACTGGAGTCAATAGGAATCTCTCTGCTGGTTGGAGTCATACCTAGCGCAAAGGAAGATAGTTGTGGCTGTTCGAGGTCATAGAGTGATACAGCACCGAAACAGGCCCTTCGGCCCAATGAGTCCGCGCCGACCATCAACTACCCTTTTATACTAATCCTACATTAATCCCATTTTTTCCCTCTCACATCCCCACCTTCCCTCAATTCTCCTACCACCTACCTACACTAGGTGCAATTTTTTTTACAATGGCCAATTTACCTATCAACCCGGAAGTCTTTGCCACGTGGGAGGAAACTGGAGCACCCGGAGGAAACCCACGCAGTCACAGGGAGAACTTGCAAACTCTGCACAGGTAGTATGCAGA
Source organism: Heterodontus francisci (assembly GCF_036365525.1). Lineage (NCBI taxonomy): Eukaryota > Metazoa > Chordata > Chondrichthyes > Heterodontiformes > Heterodontidae > Heterodontus > Heterodontus francisci. Next base: position 135,731,946 of record NC_090377.1, on the reverse strand, counting down.
ACCAAACTGGGTTGCTGGAGCTGTGAGGCTGTGATGCTAGCCACTGTGCTGCCCAACAGGTCAATCATCGCAATCCTAGGACATCACTGCAGGAGTTCCTCAGGGTAGTGTCCTAGGCCCAACCATCTTCAGCTGCTTCATCAATGACCTTCCTTCAGTCATAAGGTCAGAAGTGGGGATGTTCGCTGATGATTGCACAATGTTCAGTAGCATTCATAACTCCACAGATACTGAAGCAGCCCATGTCCATACGGAGCAAGACCTGGACAACAGCTTAGGCCGATAAATGGCAAGTAACATTCGCGCCACACAAGTGCCAGGCATTGACCATCTCCAACAAGAGAGAATCTAACCATCTCCCCTTGACTTTCAATGGCATTACCATCGCTGAATCCCGCACTATCGAACATCCAGGGGGTCACCATTGACCAGAAATTGACTGGACCAGCCACATAAATGCTGTGCCTACAAGAGCAGGTCAGAGGCTGGGAATTGTCTGGCGAATAACTCACCTCCTGACTTCCCAAAGCCTGTCCACCATCTACAAGGCACAAGTCATGAGTGTGATGGAATACTCTCCACTTGCCTGAATGGGTGCAGCTCCAACAATATTCAAGAGACTCGACACCATCCAGGACAAAGCAGCCCACTTGATTGGCACCCCATCCGCCACCTTCACCATTCAGTCCCTCCACTAGCGACGCACAGTGGCAGCAGTGTGTACTATATACAAGAGGCGCAGTGGTTAGCACCGCAGCCTCACAGCTCCAGGGACCCAGGTTTGATTCCGGGTACTGCCTGTGTGGAGTTTGCAAGTTTTCCCTGTGTCTGCGTGGGTTTTCTCCGGGTGCTCCGGTTTCCTCCCACAAGCCAAAAGACTTGCAGGTTGATAGGAAAATTGGCCATTATAAATTGTCACTAGTATAGGTAGGTGGTAGGGAAATATAGGGACAGGTGGGGATGTTTGGTAGGAATATGGGATTAGTGTAGGATTAGTATAAATGGGTGGTTGATGTTCGGCACAGACTCGGTGGGCCGAAGGGCCTGTTTCAGTGCTGTATCTCTAATCTAATCTAAATCACTGTAACAACTCACCAAGGCTCCTTTGACAGCACCTTCCACACCCATGACCTGTACCAGCTCGAAGGATAAGGGTAGCAGATGCATGGGAACACCACCTGCAACTTCCCCTCCAAGCCACACCATCCTGACTTGGAACTATATCGCCATTCCTTCACAGTCACTGGGTCAAAATACTGCAACTCCCTTCCTAATAGCACTGTGGGTGTACATAGACCCCAAGGGCTGCAGCAGTTCAAGAAGGCAGCTCACCACCACCTTCTCAAAGGCAATTAGGGATGGGCAATACATGCTGGCCTTGCCAGCGAGGCCCACATCCCATAAACAAAAAAAAAAATCCATGTTCTGCTTAATTAACCCATGCATTTCCAGATGAAAATTTATTTTGTCCTTGATGATGATTTCCATAACTTCCCTACCACTGATGTTAGGCTGACTGGTCTAGTTTTCTGGGTTATCATTTTGTCCTTTCTTGAATAGTGGTGTAACATTAGCACCCTCCAGTCGTCTGAAACTAGTCCTGTATCCAATGAGATTGAAAGATTGTGAGCAATGCCTCTGGTCTGCAGCTAATGTCATTTCAGACATGGAAGTTTCTGCCTGTCCAGCCTCCTTGACTTTGGGAAAGTGACAGCCCAATTGAACTGTCAAACTATCTGCAAACAAACAATCTACTGTTCATGAGTTACTTAATGAAAGGCTGTTTTGAATTTGCATCCAAGAACAAGAAGCATTCTTATTCCACTGAACCTTTCCCCTCCCTCCAAACCCCTTTCTACCGCAACCTCCCTCACTCTCTCCATTGAAATCTTATTTGCCCGTTCTCCACTGAATTTTCCTGTCTCATTCCTTCAGAGCTGCAAATATCCCATCTGACATATTCTTCCTTCTTCAAACATCTCTGGAATCAAAGGTCAATGTGCCATCTCTTACTCAAACCCACACTGTGGAGCTTGGCTCTTCGACTGGGTTTCTCAATTATACAGAAGTCTACATGCTGAAGAAAATATCCACTCTATATAAAAAGATATCTGTGTGGCGTGAAACACATACAGTTTGATGTTGTAGAAATCTGCAACTTAGATTCACTGATTGTAACTGATTATTGAAACACATATAATTTTTTAAAACTTTATACGTGAGTACAAAGCAGCAGGCCTGTCTGGGCATTCGGGAAAGCAGCCTCAAATGATTGATCAAGCATTCTGAAGTGCTATCCCAGACCTCATAACTGGGGCAGCAGTGAGCCATAATGATGCTGAGCAGTGGTCTTTGTTCTTCAGTTAGAATAAAACAAAATTGGTACTGTAGGGTGAGAATATGCTCCCAGTACTCTTTAACAACAATGAGAAGTAAGGCAAAACTCATTGTTTCTCATCCCTGCAGGGAAGGGAACAATTCCATCAGCACCAGCACCCCTCTGATCGACCCATACAGAAGAAATAAAAAGACATTTCTGCATCAGCCAGTCTTCGAGACCCTAGTTGGTAAAACAAATCCCTCCTCCAATGATATTTAATGAAAAGAGGTGGGCTTCCTATATGTAGTGGCATTTCCTCTGTCTGTATTCTTGGAAAAGTTAACTCTGCTACTCCCATAGAACAATTTGTATTTACATATCTTCCTACTAGTGAGTGTAGATATTAACTCATCAACTGGAACAGCTATTGGATGTAAATCTGGTGACAGGGTCTTACTGATGTTAGAATCTAAGGAAAATCAACGCATCGCCTGAAAGGACTGTTAGTTCAATTTTTCAAACATCAATCTGCCTATTTGAACTTAAGGGAAAATCCAGGAACAATCACTGATAAACCTTGAAAAAAGAGGAAAGTTTGTGCTATAGGATAACCAAAGGAGCCTTGTCCACCAGGAGCCTTGAGGATACTTGAGAATGTAAGGAATTATGTGTCACTCTGCCTCCAACTTGCCTTCCCTTTAAAATGTGTAATAAGATAACAACTTTCTCCTCCACCATGCTCTTGGTTACATGGCAGCTGTGGCTGTTCGTTTTACAGGCTGCGTGTGTCACACGAGTCTAATATGTTTCAGTAGAGCTGCAAAGATTCCTTTCATTATCAGTTACTGCTGCCGCACTGATTTTCAGACGCTTATTGTCCTTGCCCTGACTCTTCTGGCTCAGTGTTTTGTCGTCAGCCTGCATTTTATTATAGTGCATTGCTATCAATGCACCATCGAGAAAAATCACAACTCAAAGAAAAAATGCTTTAATGATGTGCAAATGTGTTTCTTGTGTGATACTCATAATTTATCAACTGAATTTGCTCCCATCACTGCCACATCAATATTCCCAGGGTAGGTACAGCATGGGGTTAGATACAGAGTGAAGCTCCCTCTACACTGTCCCATCAAACACTCCCAGGGCAGGTACAGCACGGGGGTTAGATACAGAGTAAAGCTCCCTCTACACTGTCCCATCAAACACTCCCAGGACAGGTACAGCACTGGGATTGGCTGGTCAATTTGGAGCACTTCCTGCCAGCAATCAGGGGGAGCAGCTGCACCTGTGTTGCAGCAATTGCAGAGTGCAGAGTGGAGAGTGGAGAGTGCAGCAACTGGAGAAAGGTGAATACAGAGTGGAGGGAAACCATCAAGGAAGGCTGCAATTTTTCTGGAGAGGTGGGTGTCAGGGCACCTGAAAGACTATTAAGTTTAAACTGTTTGGGGGAGGGAGAAGAGGCCTGAAGACTCAGGGGTGGGGCAGCGAAATCCAGTAGGGGCCCCTGTGTTTGTATTGGTGTTTGCACACAGGGAGCTCCCTCCCCACTCCAACTGCCTGCTCGGGACAGCTGGAGTTGCCCGGGTGAAGACTGTCTTGTTAAAATCAGAAGAGGAGAGTACCGGGCGGCTCCAGCTGTCCCAGGCGAAGAAGCCTCCCCCAACTGGAAGACAACAAACAAGTTTGGACTAATTGTGATAAAGGTGCTCCAACTGGCAGTTGGAACAAACATCCTTTTCAGCCTTTCTCTCCCTTCCTCCACTCAGTCGCCTCAATCATCTATCCTCCCCTTTTCCTTTACCATCCTACGCCATCCTCCTCTACTCCCACTCCACCTTGTTTAAAGTTTGCTTTTTTTTTAAATTGTGTAAATTTGTTTTGTTTCTTGGGGGTGGACGTAGCTCTTAGACCCCATGGCAAGCCCCTCTTCGCCGGTGGCGGGGCCTTTCCGTTCATATGCTGCTGCGGCTGCTGCAGCTGCACCTGTTGCCCCGTCACCGTTTGCTTTATTAACATCGAAGCATGGGGTCAAGAGCTACGTCCACCCGAACATGACTATAGAGGCATGAGTGAAAGCAATGGCTGAGGTTGTCGGCCCTTCGGCCATTGTTGCAGCCTCTAAAATGTACGGGAAGGCAGTGTTTTTCCTGAAGACCGAGCGGGCGGTGTCCCTGGCTCTGAGCAAGGGGCTTACTGTGGGCGGGACCTTTCTGCCAGTGGACCCCCTGGAGGCCACTGCGCAAAGGCTCATTTTATCCAATGTCCCACCCTTCATCCCTGGTGAGCTCCTCCTTCCCCACCTGCACCATCTGGGGGAGGTAAAGACGGGGCTCACCCCAGTCCCACTCGGTCTTCGGGAGAACAGCCTCCGACACGTGTACTCCTTCCGCCGCCAGTTATTCATGCAGCTGGCGCGGGAGGAGGTGACAGAGGGCCACTTCAATGTAGAATTCCAGGGGACGGCCTACCGCGTCTTCTGGACCTTGGACGGGGTGCGGTGCCATGTCTGTAAGGGGGTGGGGCATGTTCGTAAGAACTGCCCCAACCTCCCGGCTGCCAACTCCAACTCAGCGGCCCAGGGTAGCGACGCTGCACCTCCTCCCACCCCCACTACACCACCACCAGATACCATTCAGTCGGTACCGGAGGCTGTGGTTTTCACGGCCTCCGGCAGGGAGGGGGGTGACCGTCCAAGTGGAAGGAAGGCGCGGAGGAGAAATAAACATCGAGAGGCGCGTCCCCTGGATATCGTGACACTACCCGAGCCTGAGCTCAGCCCAAGGCCCGATCTCGGGAAGTCAACTTGCCCCAGGGCTGGGCTCAGGCCCAGGGTGAATAAAAAAAAGGAGAGTGTGGAGGCGGAGGCCTCTGATGACATGGAGGTCTCTGAGTCTCCGCGCCCAAGTGCGAAAAAGAGGAGAAGGCACCCCTCCACAGAAATAACACAGGGCCCTGAGGTGCAGGGCCCATCTGTTGGAGGGGAGCTGCCTCCTGTTTCTGGTCCTCAGGTTCCCCCTACCGCCACCACCAAGGCTGCAAAGTCCGGGCAGGTGCTCCCTATTCCTCAGGATGGAGGGGAGGGGATGGCCCCGGTACGTGAGACCCCTCCTGAAGGAGTAAGTGGGGCCCTGCTTGTGGTGGGGGAGCCTGGGGAAACCGCCCATTCCGCCACTGCTACTGGGTCGGGTGCCCTGAATGAAGGGGAGGGCGAGGCCCCAGAGGGTCGGGCCTCCCAGCCGGAGTCCACCACCAACCAGGAGACACCCGACCCAGTTATAACTGAGAATGCTGCCCCATCTGCTGGGCCTGTGGGTGCTGGCGGAGCGGGAGATGGCCTCCTCTCGCCGCCTCCAGTCTCGGCTCCGGCTGGTTTCCCGGAGTCCGGAACTTCTGTCTCCCCTGGACCACTCATTGGCCTGGGGATGGAGGTGGAGGGGGGTCCTGAACCGCTGGTGCCTACAGGCTCCAGTTTCACAATAGAACCCAGAGAGGACTCCTCCGCCATCGATCCTGGGGGTGGGATCGTGACGGAGGCGGGACCAGCTGGCGCGGTCGGGACGTCCGCCCCACAGTGTGTGGTGGATGTGTCGGCCGCTGGCGGTGACGACCCGGAGGAGGATGGGGATTCGGTGCGGGGCACGGAGGATGATCTTGATTCCATCGCCAGTGAGGTGGTGGAGTCCCTCGTGCCTCCCACCGAATCTCCTCTCATCCCCACGGCGGAACTCCGGGATTTCCTCGCGGCTTGCAGAGGTTGCCGCAATAAAGTTCAGCTGGCCCTCGACCGTTGGTCGAATCTGGCGCTGATCATCCAGTCCGTCCGTGCCGCCCTTAAGATAGCGGGCAAGCGCGCGGACGTGAAACTGGTTGAGAGGCGCCGTTTTAATGTGTTCCTCAATGGGTTGCTGGGGGAGTGGAGGGCCAGGTGCACTTCCACTCCCTCCTCACAGTGAGGTGTTGGTGACGGGTTTTAAGTACCTTTGACATGAAGATAACCATAGCCAGCCTCAAAATCAACGGCAGCAGAGGGGCTCACCGCAGATTTCACAATCTCTCAGTCCTTAGGGAAGGGAGATACGCGGTGAGCTTTCTGCAGGAAACCCACACCGTTCCGGGAGACGAAGCCACCTGGCTCCTGGAGTGGCAGGGTGGGGTCTACATGAGTCACCTCACCCCTATTTCTAGTGGGGTGGCTATCTTGTTGGCCCCGACTTTTCAGCCGGAGATCTTGGGGGTCAAGGAGCTAGTGCCGGGCCGCTTGCTCCACCTCGCCGTTCGCCTGGGTAGCGTGCCGCTCCACTTTGTGAACGTGTACGCGCCCAGGCCCGGCGCTTTGCAAGCGCGCTTCTTTGAAGAAGTGTCCGCTCTCTTGAGCTCCATCGATAGCGGCGAGTGCATCATCCTCGGGGGGGATTTTAACTGCACCCTCGAGGTGGGGGATCGCTCCGGTCCCCAGCGCGGCCAAGCATCGGTGGAGAAGTTGAGGGGACTGATCAGCTCCCTTAACTTGGTGGACGTCTGGCGGAATCTCCATCCCGACTCCAGCGCCTTCACGTGGAGGTCTGGAGGAGGGGGGTCGCGAATCGACCGCCTCTACATTTCGCAGGCGTACGTCTCCCGTGTTTCGGCGGCCTCCATGCGGCTGGTGCCGTGCTCGGACCACCGCCTTGTGTGGGCGGAGTTCACTTCGCTCCGCACGCGGGCGGGGTCCGCGTACTGGCACTTTAACAACCGGCTGCTGGAGGACGTGCGATTTCGGGACTCGTTCTGTCGATTCTGGGCCGACTGGAGAAGGAAGCAGGGGGGCTTCCCCTCCTTGAGGCTATGGTGGGATGTGGGCAAGACTCACATCCGCGTCTTCTGTCAGGAGTACGCGAAGGGGTCGACCAAGAGACGGGAAGCCGAGATCGGGCGCCTTGAGAGGGAGGTGCTCGACTTGGAATCCCGCCTCGGTCATGCCGTCGCGGACCCGGCCCTGCGGCAGGCGTACAAAGAGAAGAAGGGCGCGCTGAGGAACCTGCAGCTCATAGGGTCCCGAGGCGCGTACGTGAGGTCGCGGATCCAGATCCTGGAAGATTTGGACCGCGCCTCTCCCTTCTTCTACTCGCTGGAAAAATGGCGGGGGGTCCGTAAGCAGCTCGTCGAGCTGCTGGCCGACGACGGATCCTCCATCACGGATCCGGAGGGAATGGGCCTCCTGGTCCGTACTTATTACAGTGCGTTGTTCTCTCCGGATCCGTCCAGCGAGGATGCGCGCAGAGTTTTGTGGGAGGACCTGCCGCAGGTCAGCCCGGAGGGCGCCGAAGGATTGGAGGCTCCGCTCACGTTGGCGGAGCTGACTGGCGCCCTCCACCAGCTCTCGAGGGGCAAATCCCCAGGGCTGGATGGGTTGACCGTGGAGTTCCTCAGGGCGTTCTGGGACGTCCTGGGGGACGATTACGCGCGGGTCCTGGGGGGAAGCCTGGCGACCGGGGAGATGCCCCTCTCGTGGCGCAGGGCGGTCATCGTCCTGCTGCCGAAGAGGGGCGATCTCCGCCTGCTTAAAAACTGGCGTCCGGTCTCCCTCCTCAGCACAGATTATAAGATCTTTGCCCGGGCTATGTCTACCCGCCTGGGCTCCGTGCTGGCCCACATGATCCACCCCGACCAGTCCTACACGGTCCCGGGCCGGTCCATCCAGGACAACATCCACCTGGTCCGGGACCTGATCCATCTTTCCCAGAGGACTGGTCAGTCGGTCGCCTTTCTCTCCCTCGATCAGGAGAAGGCGTTCGACAGGGTGGATCACGATTACCTTTTCGGGACTCTGCGCGCTTTCGGACTCGGGCCGCATTTCGTGGCCCGGGTCCGACTTTTATACGCCGCCGCAGAGTGTCTAGTCAAAGTTAACGGGTCCTTGACGGCGCCCCTTCGATTTGGGAGAGGAGTGCGTCAGGGGTGCCCCATGTCCGGCCAATTGTATACCATCTGCGTGGAGCCCTTCCTGTGCCTGCTTCGCAGGAGGTTGACGGGATTGGCTCTGCGCGAGCCGGCCATGCGGGTCGTCCTCTCGGCTTACGCCGACGACGTGCTCCTCGCAATCACAGATCCCGTTGACTTGCGGAGGATGCGCGACTGCCAGCAGACCTTTTCTGCCGCGTCCTCCGCGAGGATCAATTGGGAGAAATGTTCCGGACTCCTGGTTGGTCAGTGGCGGGTGGACTCCCTGCCGGAGGAGATGACACCTTTTGCGTGGAGCACCACGCACCTCCTCTATCTGGGAGTCCACCTTAGCCCCGCTGAGGAAGCCTGGCCGGCAAACTGGCAGGATTTGGAGGCGAAAGTCACCGCTCGGCTGGGGCGCTGGACAGGACTGCTCCGAGTGCTTTCCTACAGGGGCCGAGCGTTGGTCATAAACCAACTGGTGGCCTCCATGCTGTGGTACCGGTTGGTCACTTTGGCCCCGCCCCCTGTATTTGCCACCAAGATCCAGAAGAAACTCGTCGATTTCTTCTGGGGCAAGAGGAAACACTGGGTCTCTGCCGCGGTCCTGAGTCTCCCGATCGAGGAGGGCGGTCAGTCGCTGGTGTGCGTCCGCACCCAGGCTGCGACTCTCCGCCTTCGGACCCTGCAGAGATACCTGTACGTCGAGCGTCCTCCCAGATGGTGTGCGTTGGCGACGTATTTTTTCCGCCAGTGTCATTGCCTTCAAGACGACACGCAGCTCCCGGTGGAGTCCGTTAGCCGCGCCTCTCTGAGGGAGTTGCCTGTCTTTTACCGGGATCTTTTCCGAGTCTGGAACATGGTCGCCTCCAGTCTTCCCCCTTTACATCGGGGACCTGGGGTGGAGGGTGCTGCACAGAGCAGTCCCGTGCAATAGGCTTTTAAGTAGGTTCACGGACTCCCAGGCCAGCTGTACTTTCTGCGGCCTGGACGAGTCCGTGTTCCACATTTGTATGGAGTGTGCGAGGTTGCAGCCCCTATTTGAGTATCTGAAGGGGCTGCTCCTCAAATTCTGGCTGCACTTCAGTCCCACGCTCCTGATCTTTGGGCACCCGGTGCGGAGGGGCTCGGGCCGGGAGGAGGATCTCCTCGTCGGTCTGCTCCTGGGCCTGGCCAAGGTGGCAATTCACAGGTCCAGGTTGCGGGCCGTCGGGGGGTCCGTCCTCCCCGATTGCCTGCCCCTCTTCCGCGGTTACGTTCGCGCCCGGGTGTCCCTGGAAAAGGAGCATGCGGTGTCCGCCGGTACGCTTGAGGCTTTCCGCGACCGGTGGGCACCGCAGGGACTGGAGTGCATCGTCGACGCCGAGAATGGCATTTTAATTTGAGTTTTTTGTTTATTTATCTGTTTTAATAAAGTTATTTTAAAACTGTAAATATGTACATAAAGGGGGCCTGAGGGATAAAGGCCCCCTCGATGTGAAAAATATAAAAGGGGCCTGGGGTATAAAGGTCACCTTGTGGAAAAAAAATGGGGGTTAGACACAAAAAAAAACAAAATGGGATTAGATACAGAATAATAAAAACAGAAAGTGCTGGAAATACTCAGCAGGACTGGCAGCATCTGTGGAGAGAGAAACAGAGTTAAGGTTTCAGGTTGATGACCTTTCATCAGAACTGACAAAGGTTAGAAATGTAATAGATTTTGAGCAAGTGAAAGGGGTAGGGGGGAAGAAGAACAAAAGGGAAGGTGTGTGATAGGACAGAGGGTGGGAGAGATTAAATGAGAAAGATGTCATGGAATAAAAGGCAAAGGGAATGATAATAGTTGTAGTAAAAGACAAAGCATTTGTCCAGAGAGAGTATTCATGGCAGAATAATGAACAGCTCTATTCAAATGCAAAAATATGAAAAACAAGTTTAACATGGTAAAAAAAACCAATCAAAATGGGGTTCATGATCTGAATTTTTTGAACTCAATGATGAGTCTAGAAAGCTGTAAAGTGCCTAATCAGAAGATGAGGTGCTGTTACTCGAGCTTGCATTGAGCTTCAGTGGAACACTGCAGCAGGCCGAGGACAAAAATGTGGGCGTGAGAGCAAGGTGGTGAATTAAAATGGCAAACAACTGAAAGCTCCAGGTTATGCTTGCAGACTGAGTAGAGGTGTTCCGCAAAGCATTCACCCGATCTATGTCTGGTCTCCCCAATGTAGAGGAGACCGCACTGTGAGCAGCGAATACAGTACACTAAATTGAAAGTACACATAAATGCTGCTTCACCTGAAAGGAGTGTTTGGGGCCTTGGATAGTGAGGAGAGAGGAGGTAAAAGGAAGTGTAACACCTGCCCTGTGATTGCATGGGAAGGCGCCAGGAGAAGGGGACGAGGGTGTCGGGGGTGATGAAGGAGTTAAAGAAGGAACGGCCCCTTTGGAATGCTGACGGTGGAGGGGGGGAGGGGAAGATGTATTTGATGGTGGCATCACGCTGGAGCTGGCAGAGGATGATCCTTTGGATGTGGAGGCTGATGGGGTGGAAGGTGAGGACAAGGGGAACCCTATCGCAGTTCTGGGAGGCAAAAATATGGGAAATGGGTCAGATACAGTCGAAGGCCCTGTCAACCATAGTGAGGGGTGATCCTCGGATTTCAGTTGCTTACCATTTTAATTCACCACCTTGCTCTCATGTCCACATTTCTGACCTCGTCCTGCTGCAGTGTTCTAGTGAAGTTCAACGCAAGCTCGATGAACAGTACCTCATCTTCTGATTAGGCACTCTACAGCCTTCTGGACTCAACATTGAGTTCAATAATTTCAGACCATGAACTCCAAATACTGCCAGGGAAAGTACAGCAGGACAACAACATAAAAGTAAATTACTGTTTTATGCTGGAAATCTGAAATAAAAACAGAAAATACTGGAAATACTCAGCAGGTCAGGCACCATCTGTGGAGAGAGAAACAGAGTTAACGTTTCAGGTCTGTGACTATTCATCAGAACAAAAGGTACAGCAGGAGCTAGATAAAGCTCATTCTGGTCTGCATCAACAAAAATCTTAGAAGACTGATACCGATTACCAGGATAAAATAATTCCATTTCCCACACCATTTATCCTGAGAGAATGTGATGAGGCAGTTAAACATACTAGTGCTGGAAGAAATAACCCAAACATTGGAATAAAAGACTGAAAAAGTTACAACGAAGGTTTTACAACAAGGCTTACTGTACCCGTGAAGTACTGTCTTCAATATGATCATCAAAATACAAAAGAAAATGGAATAGTTGCAGATAAAAGTTGAGTTATGAGAAAAGCACAATGTTCAAGCACTAGCTACTGATTTTCCTGTGCTTTGCACCCGATGATTTCATTTGTTGGGTGTAAACCATAGAAAATAGTGGCAGAAACAGTGGGACTTTCCCCCCCTTTATGTTAAGCCAGATTTCTGAGGTTTTTACTAAGATTTTGGAGGGGGCGGGGTGGTGGGTGTGGGTCGGTGATGGGAGTGGGAGTGCATGCATCTAAAACAGGAGCAGGCAAAGCATAGCCATTAAATGTGTTCCAGCTACTCCCACCACATTTTCCCCAAGTTTCATCAGAAGGGCAGCAGCGAGACTCAAGCCTATATTTCTGCTTCTGTTTCTATGTACAAGGTTCTGCTGGGGGAGGTTCTTCACCAGGGGGATAATGACAAGACCATTCAAATGACCTGACACAAATTGGCTGAGTGGACATTTCCTCCAACTAAACTAAACATAGCAAGAGAAGACACCCCACCTAAATGGATTGTTTGCTGCATGTCCACCATCTTTCGTAGATGGAAGAATGCCAACCAACCGAGTATTAAAACTGAAGCCATTGTCTGGAATTTTACCTAGCTGTTAAGAGTGAGTTTGGAGGTAGCGAGGGTCTGTAAAATGGGAGTGGACTGCATTTGGCCGGAAGTCCGACATCATGTCGTCGCTTCCGGATTTTACCAGCGATGGGAACCATGGAGGGTGAGCGTCTGACATTGAGGCGGCAGGACACCAACGGAGGTATTTAAAAGGCAAATTAACTCCAATTTTACAGGGCGTATTGGATTCTATCAGTGGTGCATGCGAATCATGGGCTTCGGACCACTGCCTGGTGAAATGAGGTTGCAAGGAAGCAAGAGTAAGTGTTGGCTCTCTCATGAAGCCATCAGGAAAGCCAGTGTTTTTTTTTATTCATTCATGGGATGTAGGCGTCACTGGCCAGGCCAGCATTTATTGACCAAAGGAATGGCGATATAGTTCCAAGTCAGGATGGTGTGTGACTTGGAGGGGAACTTGCAGGTGGTGGTGTTCCCATGTATTTGCTGCCCTTGTCCTTCTAGTTGGTAGAGGTCGCGGGTTTGGAAGGTGCTATCTAAGCAACCTTGGTGCATTGCTGCAATGCATCTTGTAGATGGTACACACTGCTGCCACTGTGCGTCGGTGGTGGAGGGAGTGAATGTTTGTAGGTGATGTGCCAAAATGTATGGTGTCAAAAATTCTGGTGTGCACAGGGAGCTGCCATACATCAGGAGAAGGGGGGAGATGCCAGTAGTATGGGGGCAAGAGGCCAGGATCACATAGGAGCAGTGGCACTTCCCCCGAGGAAAGGACTCAGGGCCAGATTTGGAGGTTGGTGGGGGGGCCATCCTGGAATCAGAAAGGGGAGACACGCCATGGCCTTATTTATCCAGGCCTCCTGATCCCCTTGGGGAAGAGAGGCATTACAGAGGGAGAGAGGTCCAGGCACCAGCTTGGACACGTCAGCAACCTCATGACCAGCGAGAGGGTCAGCCTCGAGGTGGGCACGGTGTAGAAGGGCATGGAGGGGCATGCCAATGGGCACGCAGAAAAGACTATCCCCAGGAGAGAGTGTAGTGCCCAAGGCTAAACATTCTCCAAATATCCAAGCAGCAGCGTTAGCGAACACTGTGGCTCTCTTGGGAGGCCGTCACTGATCATTGCACCATGCCACAGGAGGAACTGAGACCTGGTTTGGTGAACACCCAATGCCAGTGGTGCTGAAGATCACCATAACTCTCAACTTCTATGCCTCCAGCTCTTTCCAGGGATCTACTCATGACGTGTGGGATCTCCCAATCTGCAGCCTATTAGTGCATCAAGCAGATGACCAAAAGGGTTCAAAATGTTCAAAAGGGCCGGCGACTATGTGTGTTATCACACCGATCTGGAAGGTCAGGCAGAGAGGTCCATTGTCTTTGGGGCCATCGCTGGATTCCCCATGGTCCAAGGTGTGACAGGGTCCTGTGTTTTTTTTCTTCTCTCCTCGGAAATATTGTGGTGCGCCTTTAAGACTATAAAAGATCAATGCATCTTTAAGGCAGAATGTTCCAGAAGCTCAGTGAGCCAAAGTGCATTGTGGTTGCCAAGCAGCAACCAGACACAGAGAGAGGACAGAGATTCAATATTGCAATTTTGACTTTGAAAAAATTAGCTGAACAGCAGTCAGTTGAGTGACTGTTCCAGCAAGTGAAGGAAGAAAGAGAGCTCTCTGAGACAATTTAAACTCAAAATTCTACAAAGCTTCAAGGCAAATTAATTCCTTGATATCTGCTGTGTTCACCGCTGGGAAAAAAGAAGAGTTTAATACTACAACTGCCGAACTAAACTGCTGAATTCCTATCTTTGGAAGGACCTTCCATTTCATCAGGCCTTGGAAGACTGCACGTGAACTTTGACTGTGTTGTATTGGAAAACTCCATTCGTCAGGAACATAACTTGCAAAGACTTTTTAAAAAGATTTCGGGCAGCTAGTTAAAAACCAAGCTACTGTTAGTTTGAGTATATGTATGCGAATGCGGGAGTTAGTTTTTTTAAAATAATAAGTTATAAGGTCTTTAGATATTGTGTAATGTTGAAGGTTTTAGTTTTTTAAATAAATAGTTAATTTGTTGATATCTAAAGATACCTGGTTTGGTTCGCTTCATTTGGGAGTTACTAGATTTTTCAATTTGGCTGCTTTTCTCTTCGATTTGGAAAGCTTAAAGAAATATGATGTGATCTGTGGAGCCACAGGACTGAATTGACTGTGGCGGGAGCAACGCACTTTCAGAATTATTTAGTTTGATTGGGGGCTTTGTCCTGAGTGGTCGTAACAGGTGTCATTGACTGCACTTATGTGGCAACCAAAGCTCCCATGGACCAGGCAGCAGCCTTCATCAACAGGAAGGGCTTCCATTCCATCAATGTCCAACCGGTCTGCAACCACTGAAAGCACATCCTTCAGGTGTGTGCACAGTTCCTAGGAAGCAGCCATAATGCCTACAAACTTTGGAAGTTTCAGGTCCCAGATCTTTTCTGCACCCCATCCCCCACATGCCCCTACAGGGATGGATACTTGGAGACAAGAGCTATCCACTAAAGACATGGCTGCTCACGCCAGTGAGGAACCCACGTACGGATGCGGAGAAGAGGTACAACACCTGCCACAGATCAACTCGCGTGACCATCTTCTGAAGATGCAATTCAGGTGCCTGGTTTGATACAGTGGAGCCCTTCACTATGCCCCAGCAAGGGTCTCACGTATGATGGTGGTCTGCCTTGCACTGCACAATGTAACTCTGCAGAAAGTGGGGGGAGGTGATTGCAATGCCTCCTTCGGCATTGAGGATGTGGAGGAGGCAGCAGACCAGGTGATGTAAGGGAACCCCTTAGAACACATGCAAGCCAAAATGAGATACGTGCAAGGGTGGCTCAGGACACCCTAATACATAGCCGTTTCCTGTGACCCTTCTGCCCTTTCAACAAGATTCCAATAAAGCCTTACTTTTAATTAGTCCTGCTGTCACCTCGTTCATTTTGAGCTCCATCACCCATCGCCCATGTGCACAGCGCGCAGTGGCAAAGGCTGAGGAGCTGAACGGACACGCCTTACTCCACCACTTCGAGCACATTGAAGGAGCAAGGGTGTAGATGCAATCTCACAGAGCACCAGGAATTAGAATGAGAAACAGGAAGATTGAGTAAAACATTTTTTTGCGGCACAAAACAGAAAAAGGAAACTTAACACCTAGATATTGTAATCACCCGTGAACCTCAAGTGCAGCTAGGTGCTCCTCTTCACTCTCTTACGAATGCTGCTTTGAAGTGCAAGTGCTGCACTTGCAGCTGAGGTGGATGCCCTGTGGCCTGTGATGTGCTTCGTGTAGTGGTCCTGATACAGGACCCTCCTCTATCGCCAAGGCTTTTTAAAGTAATGGTGCCACTGGCAGAGGGGTTGTGGAGCTGTCTAGATCAGGAGTGCCCTAAGAGGAGCAGCCAGAAATGAAAGCAGCCATGCCTCCTCCCTTGCAAGGCACGCTTGCACCTCCCTGCTCACCTGAGAAGGGCGAGGACCTGGTGGAGAATCCAGGTGCATCTTTCCCCTCTCTCTTTGCCACTGCTGCATAGAGCTCATGGCCAAGGCGATGGCATGTAGGTCTGTGCGTCCACTGAGTGGTCTGCTGGAGCTGGCTCTCCATGATGGTCGCCAATCTCACAACGGAGGAAGCCAATCACGCACCCGCCTGAGACATAGCAGCACTCATCGCCAGGATGGACGCCTCCATCGTCTGCACCTGGGTGCGCATAGCCTCGGGAAGCTCTGCCAGATGTTCCATCACCTTTTGCAATGGCCTCGGCTGTCACAGACTCCGTCAGCTGCTCAGCGCGTCTGCGATGTGCTCACCAGTTTGTGACCCTGAATCTAATCACAAGCGCGTATCCACCAACATGAGAATATTTGCACTGGTGGAAGGTGCGAGGAAATGATGGACCCCGCCTCTTCCTCAGAAATGACCGACTGGCCCCTGGTCTCTCGACCTCTTTGTGTCTCGGCTTGACCCTGACATACATGAGAGAACATAAACATGTAAGGGTTAAGGGCTTCCCATTTCCTCATCCTAACTACGTTTGCTGTGAAGCTCTATGTGTCCAGCGATGATCTTGTGTGTGCCAGATGCACCCTTGTGCCCCTGTACTCATTAACTCACCCTCCCGGCTTGGCACTCCTATCACGCATCAGAAATTGCACTGCCACCCTGGTGGCCTCCAAGGAGTGAGGAAGTGGAGGTAAGGCAGCCTTCCCCAGGTCTTGGCCCTCTCTTTAGTGTTTTTGTGCTGTCTTTTCCTATAAGCACAAAAAGGAAGACTGTTAGTTTCCCCATGGAGACAAGCTCCTCACCTCTGCTGATGTGTGCACAGCGCTCCATGATGGGGTTACATGAATGCCACCTCTCAAAGGACCTTGTGGGGTCAGTAAAGACAGACTGGTGCCTCTCACCGAAAGGCAGCCATGCCTCTGATAGGATATGCTGCTGCCTGACACCCTTGCCACCGGCTGTGTGCTCAGTCCCACAACACCAAGCCAACTCTCTCTCGTGTTAGCACATATCAGCCCCAAAGGGAAACGAGATATGAAGTACTCACCTTGGCAGAAGGTATGAGGTCATTAACATACTTGCAGCCCTAGATCCGGGTTCGGGGGGTGACCCCATGGCTGCTGGCCTCCTCTGCGATCTCTATCCAGGGTTGCTTGGTCAGGCAGGGAAGAGGACCTCCCTCCTTGCCCTTGTAGCCTGAAGGAGAACTCGTAGGGAGGCTGTGGAGCCACCTGGGGTCTTCCTGCTTCCATTGTTGGTGTTACCTTCCAGTGAGCTCCTTGGTTGCTTTGAGTCTTCAGTGAGGGCAGCAACAGCAGGGAAGGGTCATGTGTTATTGATCAGTGAGTGGAGAGGTTCAGACCTTCATCTGAATATGAGCCACCTTCTTGAACAGCTGAAGTGCAGTTTAGGTACTCCCACAGTTCTGTGATGTAGGGAGTTCCAGGTTTTTGACCCAGCAACAGTGAAGGAACGACGATATAGTTCCAAGTCAGGATGGTGTGTGACCTGAAGGGGAACTTGCAGGTGGTGGGGTTCCCATGCATCTGCTGCCCCTGTGCTTCTAGTTGGTAGAGGTTACAGGTTTGGAAGATGTTGTCAAAGGAGGCGACTTGTTACAGTGCATCCTTTAGATGGTACACCTGCTACCACTGTGTAGAAGGAGGTGGTGGAAGGAGTGAATGCTTAAGGTGGTGGGTGGGATGCCAATCAAGTGGGCTACTTTATCCTGGATGGTGTTGAGTGTTGTTGGAGATGCTCTCATCCAGGCAAGTGGAGAGCATTCCTAGACACTCCTGATTTGGGCCTTGTAGATGGTGGGCAGGTTTTGAGGAGTCAGGACATTAGTTACTTGCTGCAGAATTCCCAGCTTCTGACTTGCTCTTGTAGCCACGGTATTTATGTGGCTGGTCCAGTTCAGTTTCTGGTCAATGGTGACCCCAGGATGTTGATGGTGGGGGATTCAGCGATGGTAATGCCGTTGAATGTCAAGGGGATATGATTGGATTCTCTGTTGTTGGGGATGGTCATTGCTGGCGCTTGTGTGGCTCGAATGTTTCTTGCCACTTATCAGCCCAAGACTGAATGCTGTTCAGGTCTTGCTACTTACGAACACGGACTGCTTCAGTATCTGAGAAGTTGCGAATGGGACTGACCACTGTGTAATCATCAGTGAACATCTCCACTTCTGACCTTATGATAGAGGGAAGGTCATTGCTTCAGAGAAAACAGGTTAGTAGGATCAAAGGACAGATGTTTAAATTAACTAAACTTCAATTTGAATCATATATTAGGAAATGTACAAAGTGTGAAATAATCTGCCAGTCAGGATAGTTGACGTAAAAACAACAGGGCACTGAAGGTCACGATTCGGAAGGCTTTTATCATCCTGGATTTTGTTACCATGGCCTCTGAGTGAGAGAAGCGATTTAATGCCAACAGGAATAAAAACAAGAAATGCTGGAACCACTCAGCAGGTCTGGCAGCATCTGTGGAAAGAGAAGCAGATTTAACGTTTCGGGTCAGTGACCCGAACTCAGTTCCGAAGAAAGGTCACTGACCCGAAACGTTAACTCTGCTTCTCTTTCCACAGATGCTGCCAGACCTGCTGAGTGGCTCCAGCATTTCTTGTTTTTATTTCAGATTTCCAGCATCCGCAGTATTTTGCTTTTATTTTAATGCCAACAGGAACTGGATGAGACTTCAACATTCATTTCACAGATCATCTTTACAGTTTTAAATATCAGTATCACCCATCAGTATGGGTTTAATGGACTTCAGTTACTTGGAGAGACTCGAGAAGCTGGGATTCTGCTTCGAGCAGAGGGGCAGGATTTTTCCTGCAGCATTGCGACCAAGCGGGGGTCCCAAGCCCCACTTGCTGGGAGCCAGACTGGGAGAGCTACTTTCCCAGAGGTGACCTCCTAATTGGCCAGCTCCAAGCTCACCCGTCCAATGAAGGCGGCAGGCATGCTCCCAATGCTGCCAGCCTAATCGCAAGACCAGCGGCTCTACAGCCTCCAGGGAGAGAGGTGAACACTGCTGAGGCAGCTAGGAGAATGTGAGTGCACCTCAAAATCAGGCACCCTTGGAGGGTTAACAATTAATACATTTTTTAGAGGGACCAAGCAAGGAGGCCCCTCCAATCAGAGGAGCAACCCCTACTGTGGCAGTGCTTGGGCCAGGGGTGCAGCCTTTGCTGCTGGCGGCACCCTCTTTAGGGGATGGAGCCTCCAGCTCAGAAGGTTTCCCAGACTGCCGCAGGGTAGCCGTCTCCATTAAGCTGACGACGTCCCCATGCCATGGGAGAGCCACTCCACCGCCAGCCATATGCTGACGAGTGCTCTAAATGGCCCCTAACTGGAGCCTTAAATATGCAGTTTGGCTGCCCACCGCCTCACAGCAGGCAGCCAATCCGCACGCTGGCCCACACCTGGGAAACTTCCCCTGGCAGTGGGAATGCCTTAAAGAGTCGTCCTGCCACCGCTTCCTGCAATTTTCCCACACCCCGCCAAACCCCCGCCACACCCACCCCACCCCCGCACTCCCCTCCTGCCCCTTGTGAAAATTCTGCCCAAGATGTTTAAGGGAAGATTTAATAGAGGTTCGAAATCATGATGGAGTAAGTAAGGAGAAACTGTTTCCAGTGGCAAAAGGGTCAGTAACCAGAGGACACAGATTGAAGGTGATTGGCACAAGAACCAGACGTGACGGGAGGAAAATGTTTTTTAGACAGTGAGTTGTTAAGATCCAGACTGTGCTGGGTGAAATGGCGGTGGAAGCAGATTAAATAATAACTTTCGAAAGGGAATTGGATAAATATTTGAAGGGGAAAAGGTTGCAGAGTTATGGGGAAGGATTTGTGTTTCAACTAGCTCATCCCTTTAAAGTCACTGCTCAGGTATTTTATGTAGGAAAGAGCTATAGATCGGCATATCCTTAGATCACTTAGAGGCTAATTGCTGAAGGAAGTTTCAGTAGATCGGCAGCTATTTGTAAATCCCTGGCTCCTGGCCAGGTTATCAAGGTCAGTAGAACCATCAGGAAATGTCTGGTATTCTTTCCCTATTTCTGACTCTGAAGTATGAGATCTGAAGTGATGCCCCAGATCAAAATCTCCACATATAGAGAATATATGTAACTTTGCATGCTTTAAAGATGTACTTATCCTTTGTAACATTGTGAAGTGTAGGATTAGGGCAACTCTTTATATTTAACTGAAGATGGACGATTACCATAAGGAGAAAATTAACTTGTGTAATATTTATAGAATGCGTCTGCAGGCTAAGAGTTTAAATTACAGTCAAGTATCTGACATTGATAAATATTCATGTAATATCTCTGTCCGACATTCACATTTTTGATCTTTTTTTGTGTTTTCAGTCATGCATTCTTCCGAGCTGATTACCAGTTACATCATTCCCTTTGTACATTGGTTACTTCAGCACTCTTTAGGTTGGGTATTTGGGAGTTTCTGTTTTCCTCGATGCCAATACTGCACCATATGATGTCAGACGCTGTGTTCTTAGACTGATTAGGTTACTTGATTAATGGCATGATAACTCCCAGCCATCTCGATAGAGCAAGTTACAGAATACATATAGAAAAGGACTGCATGAGAATTTCAATACAAATTTATGATACTAATTCGGGGGCATCTTAAATATGGCACGAAATAAAACTGACAATCTTAAGCTCACACTGGTGTATGATACTGATATTCCAGATTGGCTCCAGGACCATTCAGTAACATTGTGTCATGGGTTATTAATGTAATATAATATTATACAACAGTGTTCTGCGGCTGTGTAGTGAGAACAGCTAGATTGCTCTAAAACTGGCAACTTGCCCACACAACTAACCCAGTCCCTGCCTTGGAAACCTACAACCTTCAGTGGAAAGTTTGCTGAATTCGTCTATTTCCTAATGTTGTTCAACTTCCATCAAAAATTTTGCATTTCAAGTTCCAGTTCCATTTCCGTGCTGGGTGCTCTCCAAACTGAATACACCAGGCATACAAATCCTGTGTCTGTTTGATCTGCACTTCAAATCCTACATCCAGTCCATCGATAAGGCCCCTAACTTCCATCTCTATAACACTGCCTACCTACTAGCCCCCACTGCTTCCCAAACTGTCATCCATGTCCAGACATTCATCCATACTTGAAAAGGGGAAATTTACAATGCTATAGGAAAAGCACAGAATGTGTGACCAATTGGATAGTTCTTTCAAAGAATCGATAAGGCTTTTTCTATTTCTCTTCTTGTTTTATCATGTGATTGGTTAAAAACTTGGGAATTTAGAATAGTGGGAATGGAGGTTAAGGCAGTTGAATGTTCCTCCTGCAGAATGTGGGAGGTAAGGGTCGCCAAGGGTGTCCCTGCTGACTGCATCTGCGGGAAGTGCACCCAGCTCCAGCTCCTCGAGGACCGCGTTAGGGAACTGGAGCTGGAGCTGGATGAACTTCGGATCATTCGGGAGGCGGAGGGGATTATTGAGAGGAGTTATCGGGAGGCAGTCACACCTCAGGTAAAAGAAGAAGGTAGATGGGTTACCGTCAGGGGAAGGAGAGGGAACCAGCAGGCAGTGCAGGGATCCCCTGTGGCCGTTTCCCTCATCAACAGGTATACTGTTTTGGATACTGTTGGGGGAGACGACTTACCAGGGGTAGGCAATGGGATACAGGTCTCTGGCGCAGAGTCTGTCCCTGTTGCTCAGAAGGGAAGGGGTAAGAGGAGCAGAGCATTAGTCATTGGGGACTCCATAGTTAGGGGAACAGATAGGAGGTTTGGTGGGAACGAGAGAGACTCACGGTTGGTGTGTTGCCTCCCAGGTGCCAGGGTACGTGATGTCTCGGATCGTGTTTTTGGGATCCTCAAGGGGGAGGGGGAGCAGCCCCAAGTCGTGGTACACATAGGCACCAACGACATAGGTAGGAAGACAGATGGGGATTTAAGGCAGAAATTCAGGGAGCTAGGGTGGAAGCTTAGAGCGAGAACAAACAGAGTTGTTATCTCTGGGTTGTTGCCCGTGCCACGTGCTAGCTAAGTGAGGAATAGGGAGAGAGAGGAGTTGAACACGTGGCTGCAGGGATGGTGTAGGAGGGAGGGTTTTGGTTTCCTGGATAATTGGGGCTCTTTCTGGGGTAGGTGGGACCTCTACAAACAGGATGGTCTTCACCTGAACCAGAGGGGTACCAATATCCTGGGGGGGAGATTTGCTAGTGCTCTTCGGGGGGGTTTAAACTAATTCAGCAGGGGGATGGGAACCTAAATTGTAGTTCCAGTGTGCAGGATGTTGAGAGTAGTGAGGGCAGAGATAAGGTTATAAGGACACAAGAGGGCACTGGCAAGCAAGAGCTTGGTTTAAAATGTGTCTACTTCAACGCCAGGAGCATCCGGAATAAGGTGGGTGAGCTTGCAGCATGGGTTGGTACCTGGGATCTCGATGTTGTGGCCATTTCAGAGACATGGGTAGAGCAGGGACAGGAATGGATGTTGCGGGTTCCGGGATTTAGATGTTTCACTAAGAACAGAGAAGAGGGTAAAAGAGGGGGGGGTGTGGCATTGTTAATCAAGGAAAGTATTACAGCGGCAGAAAGGACGTTTGAGGACTCGTCTACTGAGGTAGTCTGGGCCGAGGTTAGAAACAGGAGAGGAGAGGTCACCCTGTTGGGAGTTTTCTATAGACCTCCAAATAGTTCCAGAGATGTAGAGGAAAGGATAGCAAAGATGATTCTTGACAGGAGCGAGAGTAACAGGGTAGTGGTTATGGGGGACTTTAACTTTCCAAATATTGACTGGAAATACTATAGTTCGAGTACTTTAGATGGGTCTGTTTTTGTCCAGTGTGTGCAGGAGGGTTTTCTGACACAGTATGTAGACAGGCCAACCAGGGGCGATGCCACATTGGATTTGGTACTGGGTAATGAACCCGGCCAGGTGTTAGATTTAGAAGTTGGTGAGCACTTTGGTGATAGTGATCACAATTCGGTTAGGTTTACCTTAGCAATGGGCAGGGACAGGCATATACAGCAGGGCAAGAATTATAGCTGGGGGAAAGGAAATTATGATGCGATTAGGCAAGATTTAGGATGCGTAGGATGGGGAAGGAAACTGCAGGGGATGGGCACAATCGAAATGTGGAGCTTATTCAAGGAGCAGCTACTGCGTGTCCTTGATAAGTATGTACCTGTCAGGCAGGGAGGAAGTTGTCGAGCGAGGGAGCCGTGGTTTACTAAAGAAGTTGAAGAGCTTGTCAAGAGGAAGAAGAAGGCTTATGTTAGGATGAGACGTGAAGGCTCAGTTAGGGCGCTTGAGAGTTACAAGCTAGCCAGGAAGGATCTAAAGGGAGAGATAAGAAGAGCAAGGAGAGGACACGAGAGGTCATTGGCGGATAGGATCAAAGAAAACCCTAAGGCTTTCTATAGGTATATCAGGAATAAAAGAATGACTAGAGATAGGTTAGGGCCAATCAAGGATAGTAGTGGGAAGTTGTGTGTGGAATCGGAGGAGATAGGGGAAGTGTTAAATGAATATTTTTCGTCAGTATTTACAGTGGAGAAAGAAAATGTTGTCGAGGAGAATACTGAGATACAGACTACTAGGCTAGATGGGATTGAGGTTCACAAGGAGGAGGTGTTAGCAATTTTGGAAAGTGTGAAAATAGATAAGTCCCCTGGGCCAGATGGGATTTATCCTAGGATTCTCTGGGAAGCCAGGGAGGAGATTGCAGAGCCTTTGTCCTTGATTTTTATGTCGTCACTGTCAACAGGAATAGTGCCGGAAGACTGGAGGATAGCAAATGTTGTCCCCTTGTTCAAGAAGGGGAGTAGAGACAGCCCTGTTAATTATAGACCTGTGAGCCTTACTTCGGTTGTGGGTAAAATGTTGGAAAAGGTTATAAGAGATAGGATTTATAATCATCTTGAAAAGAATAAGTTCATTAGAGATAGTCAGCACGGTTTTGTGAAGGGTAGGTCGTGCCTCACAAACCTTATTGAGTTTTTTGACAAGGTGACCAAACAGGTGGATGAGGGTAAAGCCGTGGATGTGGTCTATATGGATTTCAGTAAGGCGTTTGATAAAGTTCCCCACGGTAGGCTATTGCAGAAAATACAGAAGTATGGGATTGAAGGTGAATTAGTGCTTTGGATCAGAAATTGGCTAGCTGAAAGAAGACAGAGGGTGGTGGTTGATGGTAAATGTTCATCCTGGAGTATAGTTTCTAGTGGTGTACCGCAAGGATCTGTTTTGGGGCCACTGTTGTTTGTCATTTTTATAAATGACCTGGATGAGGGTGTAGAAGGGTGGGTTAGTAAATTTGCGGACGACACGAAGGTCGGTGGAGTTGTGGATAGTGCCGAAGGATGTTGTAGGTTACAGAGGGACATAGATAGGCTGCAGAGCTGGGCTGAGAGATGGCAAATGGAGTTTAATGCGGAAAAGTGTGAGGTGATTCACTTCGGAAGGAGTAACAGGATTGCAGAATACTGGGCTAATGGGAAGATTCTTGGTAGTGTAGATGAGCAGAGAGATCTTGGTGTCCAGGTACATAAATCCCTGAAAGTTGCCACCCAGGTTAATAGAGCTGTTAAGAAGGCATATGGTGTGTTAGCTTTTATTAGTAGGGGGATCGAGTTTAGGAGCCACGAGGTCATGCTGCAGCTGTACAGAACTCTGGTGCGGCCGCACCTGGAGTATTGCGTGCAGTTCTGGTCACCGTATTATAGGAAGGATGTGGAAGCTATGGAAAAGGTGCAGAGGAGATTTACTAGGATGTTGCCTGGTATGGAGGGAAGGTCTTACGAGGAAAGGCTGAGGGACTTGAGGTTGTTTTCGTTAGAGAGAAGGAGGAGGAGAGGTGACTTAATAGAGACATATAAGATAATCAGAGGGCTGGACAGGGTGGATAGTGAGAGCCTTTTTCCTCGGATGGTGATGGCAAACACGAGGGGACATAGCTTTAAGTTGAGGGGTGATAGATATAGGACAGATGTCAGAGGTAGTTTCTTTACACAGAGAGTAGTAGGGGCGTGGAACGCCCTGCCTGCAACAGTAGTAGACTCGCCAACTTTAAGGGCATTTAAGTGGTCATTGGATAGACATATGGATGAAAATGGAATAGTGTAGGTCAGATGGTTTCACAGGTCGGCGCAACATCGAGGGCCGAAGGGCCTGTACTGCGCTGTAATGTTCTATGTTCTATGATACAGGCACAATGGACCGAATGGCCACAATCTATGCTGTAACATTCGGTGGTTCTATAAAATGCTCCCTCTGATTCTATACAGATGCTTGAAGGTGGATTCTAGAAAACAAGAGAGGGAATCAGAGATCTCATGGTAGCCCTTGAACAGAACAGTAACTAAAACGAAAACTTGCCCTTGCAGCGACAAGAATAGAATCAAGAAATTTCTCTCCAGTCCCTTGCCAGCAATAGTCAAACGATAAGAGGACTCTGCTCATACTTGTGAAAGCAAACAAGCCAGAGCAACCCCGATTTCAGTTTTATAGTGGCACGATAAGGTCTCAGTTGAAATGGAGGAAATTGATGTGATCCTGTGTTCCATGTGAGAGCTGCACTCACTGACAGCTTCGGTGGTGGAGGGAGTGAATGTTTAAGGTGGCGGATGGAATGCCGATCAAGTGGGCTACTTTGTTCTGGATGGTGTTGAGCTGCTTGAGTGTTATTGGAGCTGCACCCATCCAGGCAAATGGAGAGTACTCCATCACACTCCTGACTTGTGCCTTGTAGATGGTGGACAGGCACTGGGGAGACAGGAGGTGAGTTACTCGCTGCAGAATTCCCAGCCTCTGACCCTTTAGTGTTCCTGAATTTTAAAAAAATCACATTAGAATCTAATCAATTAGCCCCACGGCACGGAAGTCCTGGAATTCTTGGTTTGTCTAATTTTCTGCTTAAAGTACGGCTGTCGTTTCAAATTCTGAACAATCCAAAAGGTTGGCTTTCATAAGGAAATTAAATATTATTTCCAGCTGAAAAAGGCAGCGCACAACTCATGACCATTTGAAGGATCTGAGCAGTGTGTCCTGAACAGTTCACAGAATCAAGGAATCACAGAATTGTTATAGCACAGAAGGAGGCCATTCAGCCCGTCATGTCTGCAATTCACTTAGTGCCATTCTCCCTATAACCCTGTACATTCTTTCTTTTCAGGTAACTATCTAATTCCCCTTTGCATGCCTCGAAATAACCTACCTCCAGCGCACCCTCTGGCAGTGCATTCCAGATCCTGACCACTCGCTGCGTGAAAACGTTTTTCCTCATGTCACCATTGCTTCTTTTGCCAATTACCTTAAACCTGTGCCCTCTCGTTCTTCATCCTTTCACAAGTGGGAACAGTTTTTCCCTGTCTACTCTATCCAGACCCCTCATGATTTTGAATACCTCTATCAAATCGCCTCTCAGTCTTTTCGTCTCCAAGGAAATCAGTCCTAACTTCTCCAATCTATTTTTGTAATGAAGTTCCTCATCCCTGGAACCATTATCGTGAATCTTTTCTGCACTCTCTCCAATGCCTTCACATCTTTCCTTAAATATGACGCCAAGAACTGGATGCAGTACTCCAGCTGAGGCTGAACTAGTGTCTTATACAAATTCAACATAACTTCCTTGCTCTTGTACTCTATGTCCCTATTAATAACGCCCAGGATACTGTATGCTTTATCGACAGCTATCTCAACCTGTCCTGCCATTTCAATGACTTATGCACAATTACAAGTTAATTGAAAGTTCAATACAGTCCCCACCATTTCACTAATGTCCTTTAGGGAAGGAAATCTGCTGTCCTTACCTGGTCTGGCCTACATATAACTCCAGACCCACAACAATATGGTTGACTCTTAAATGCCCTCTGAAATGGCCTAGCAAGCCACTCAGTTGTATCTAATTGCTACAAAGTCAATAGAGTCATAGAGTTTTACAGCACAGAAACAGGCCCTTCGGCCCATCGTGTCCGTGCCGGCCATCAAGCACCTAACTATTCTAATCCCATTTTCCAGCACTTGGCCCGTAGCCTTGTATGCGATTGCGTTTCAAGTGCTCATCTAAATAAAAAAGAATGAAACCGGACGGACCACCCGGCATCGACCTAGGCACTGGAAACAACAATGGCAAACCCAGCCCTGTCGACCCTGCAAAGTCCTCCTTACTGTCATCTGGGGGCTTGTGCCCAAGTTGGGAGATGTCCCAGAGACTAGTCAAGCAACAGCCTGACATCGTCTTACTCACGGAATCATACCTTACAGACAATGTACCAGACACTGCCGTCACCATCCCCGAGTATGTTGTGTCCCACCAGCAGGACAAACCCAGCAAAGATGGCGGCACAGCGGTATACAGTAGGGAGGGAGTTGCCCTGGGAGTCCTCAACATCAACTCCAGACCCCATGAAGTCTCATGGCATCAGGTCAAACATGGGCAAGGAAACCTCCTGCTGATTACCACCTACCACCCTCCTTCAGCTGATGAATCAGTACTCCTCCATGTTGAACACCACTTGGAGGAAGCACTGAGGGTGGCAAGGGCGCAGAATGTACTCTGGGTGGGGGGACTTCAATATCCATCACCAAGATTGGCTCGGTAGCACCACTACTGTCCGAGCTGGCCGAGTCCTAAAGGACATAGCTGCTAGCCTGGGTATGCGGCAGGTGGTGAGGGAACCAACAAGAGGGAAAAACATGTTTGACCTCATCCTTACCAATCTGCCTGCTGCAGATGCATCAGCTCATGACAGTATTGGTAGGAGCGACTACCGCACAGTCCTTGTGGAGACGAAGTCCCGCCTTCACATTGAGGATACCCTCCATCATGTTGTGTGGCACGACCACTGTGCTAAATGGGATAGATTTTGAACAGATCTAGCAATGCAAAACTGGGCATCCATGAGGCGCTGTGGGCCATCAGCAGCAGCAGAATTGTACTCAACCACCATCTGTAACCTCATGGCCCAGCATATCCCCCACTCTACCATTACCATCAAACCAGGAGACCAACACTGGTTCAATGAAGAGTGCAGGAGAGCATGCCAGGAGCAGCACCAGGCATACCTCAAAATGAGGTGTCAACCTGGTGAAGCTACAGCACAGGACTACTTGCATGCCAAACTGTGATTGACAGAGCTAAGCGATTCCATAACCAACAGATCAGATCTAAGCTCTGCAGTCCTGCCATGAATGGTGGTGGACAATTAAACATGATGAGGAGACATTTCTTCACCCAGCAAGTGGTGAGCCTGTGGAATTCGCTACCACAGAAAGCAGTTGAGGCCAAAACATTGTATGTTTTCAAAAAGGAATTAGATATAGTTTAGTTTAGAGATACAGCACTGAAACAGGCCCTTCAGCCCACCGAGTCTGTGCTGACCATAAACCACCCATTTATACTAATCGTACACTAATTCCATATTCCTACCACATCCCCACCTGTCCCTGTATTTCCCTACTACCTACCTATACTAGGGGCAATTTATAATGGCCAATTAACCTATCAACCTGCAAGTCTTTTGGCTGTGGGAGGAAACCGGAGCACCCGGAGAAAACCCACGCAGACACAGGGAGAACTTGCAAACTCCACACAGGCAGTACCCAGAATTGAACCCAGGTCACTGGAGCTGTGAGGCTGCGGTGCTAACCACTGCGCCACTGTGCTGCCCTTGGGTCTAAAGGGATCAAATGATATAGGGCGAAAGCCGGAACAGGCTACTGATCTGGATGATCAGCCATGATCATAATGAATGGCGGAGCAGGCTTGAAGCACCTAATGGCCTATTCCTGCTCCTATTTTCAATGTTTCTGTTTCAATGAAGGCACTGAATACTGCAAAGGCTATGGGCCATGACAATATTCCGGCAATAGTACTGAAGACATTTGCTCCAGAAATTGCCGTTCTCCTAGCCAATCTGCAATACTTGCATCTACCTGGCAATGTGGAAAATGGCCCAAGTATGTTCTGTACACAAAAAACAGGACAAGTCCAACCCAACCAATTACCACCCCATCAGTCTATTCTCAATCATCAGTAAAGTGATGGAAGATGTCAGCGACAGTGCCATCAAACAGCACTTGCTTAGCAATAACCTGCTCAGTGATGCTTAGTTTGGGTTCCGCCAGGGCCACTCAGCTCCTGACCTCATTAGATCCTTGGTTCAAACATGGACAAAAGAGCTGAACTCGATAAGAAGAGAGAATGACAACCCTTGACATCAAGGCAGCATTTGACCGAGTATGGCATCAGGGAGCCCAAGTAAAACTGGAGTCAAGGGAATCGGGCAAAACTCTCCACTGGTTGGAGTCATACCTAGCGCAAAGGACGATGGTTGTGGTTGTTGGAGGTCAATCGTCTCAGCTGCAGGACATCACTGCTGGAGTTCCTCAGGGTAGTGTCCTAAAGAAGAAAGAACAGTACAGCATAGGAACGGGCCATTCGGCCCTCCAAGCCTGCGCTGATCTTAATGCCTGCCTAAACTAACACCTTCTGCACTTCAGGTGCCCATCCCTCTATTCCCTTCCTATTCATGTATTTGTCAAGATGTCTCTTAAACATCGCTATCGTATCTGCTTCCACCACCTCCCCTGGCAGCAAGTTCCAGGCACTCACCACCCTCTGTGTAAAAAAACTTGCCTCGCACATCCCCTCTAAACTTTGCCCCTCGCACCTTAAACCTGTGTCCCCTAGAACTGACTCTTCCACCCTGGGAAAAAGCTTCTGACTATCCACTCTGTCCATGCCGCTCATAACTTTGTAAACCTCTATCATGTCGCCCCTCCACCTCCGTAGTTCCAGTGAAAACAATCCGTGTTTTTCCAACCTCTCCTCATAGCTAATGCCCTCCAGACCAGGCAACATCCTGGTAAACCTCCTCTGTACCCTCTCCAAAGTCTCCACGTCCTTCTGGTAGTTTGGCGACCAGAATTGCATGCAATATTCTAAGTGTGGACGAACTAAGGTTCTGTACAGCTGCAACATGACTTGCCAATTTTTATACTCTATGCCCCGACCGATGAAGGCAAGCATGCCCTATGCCTTCTTGACTACCTTATCCACCTGCGTTGCCACTTTCAGTGACCTGTGGACCTGTACGCCCAGATCTCTCTGCCTGTCAATACTCCTAAGGGTTCTGCCATTTACTGTATACCTCCCACCTGCATTAGACCTTCCAAAATGCATTACCTCACATTTGTCCGGATTAAACTCCATCTGCCATTTCTCCGCCCAAGTCTCCAACCGATCTATATCCTGCTGTATCCTCTGACAATCCTCATCATTATCCGCAACTCCACCAACCTTTGTGTCGTCCGCAAACTTACTAATCAGACCAGCTACATTTTCCTCCAAATCATTTATATATACTGCAAACAGCAAAGATCCCAGCACTGATCCCTGCGGAACACCACTAGTCACATTCCTCCATTCAGAAAAACACCCATCCACTGATACCCTCTGTCTTCTATGACCGAGCCAGTTCTGTATCCATCTTCTGTATCCTATCCTAGACCCAACCATCTTCAGCTGCTTCATCAAAGACCTTTCTTCAATCATAAGGTCAGAAGTGGGGATGTTCGCTGATGATTGCAAAATGTTCAGCACCATTCGCAACTCCTCAGATACTGAAGCAGTCCGTGTAGAAATGCAGCAAGACTTGGACAATATCCAGGCTTGGGCTGATAAGTGGCAAGTAACATTCGAGCCACACAAGTGCCAGGCAATGACCATCTCCAACAAGAGAGAATCTAACCATCTCCCCTTGAAATTCAATGACATTACCATCGCTGAATCCCCCACTATCAACATCCTAGGGGCTACCATTGACCAGAAACTGAACTGGAGTAGCCATATAAATACCATGTCTACAAGAACAGGTCAGAGGCTAGGAATCCTGCGACGAGTAACTCGCCTCCTGACTCCCCAAAGCCTGTCTACAGTCTACAAGGCACAAGTTAGGCGTGTGATGGAATACTCTCCACTTGCCTGGATGGGTACAGCTCCAACAACACTCAAGAAGCTCGACACTATCCAGGACAAAGCAGCCCGCTTGATTGGCACCCCATCTACAAACATTCACTCCCTTCACCACCGTGGCAGCAGTGTGTACCATCTACAAGATGCACTGCAGCAACGCACCAAGGTTCCTTAGACAGCACCTTCCAAACCCACGACCTCTACCAAGTAGAAGGACAAGGGCAGCAAATGCATGGGAACATCACCACCTGCAAGTTTCCCTCCAAGTCACACACCATCCTGACTTGGAACTATATCACCATTCCTTCACTGTCACTGGGTCAAAATCCTGGAACTCCCTTCCTCACAGCACTGTGGGTGGACCTACCCCACATGGACTGCAGCGGTTCAAGAAGGCAGCTCACCACCACTTTCTCAACAACAATTAGCAATAAGCAATGAATGCTGGTCTAGCCAGCACTGCCCACATCCCATGAATGAATAAAAATAAAATTTAAATCATCCACAATTATATTGGCCCAAAAAGGATAGTCATTATCAATTTGAAGGATAAATTATTGGCCAGGACACCAGGGAGAACTCCCCGCTTCTTCTCAGAAATGCTGCCAAGGGATCTGCACTTCCAGTACTATGCCCTAAACTGGACTCAGAAATGCAGTCTGACCAGTACGAGTGCTGTAGTGTGACATCCGACACTTTACAATCAACTGAGTTTGTAATTTCATGCGGTATTCTATTTGCTTTGTTGATTGCTATTCCACAGTGGTTTAATGTGTTAAACATCTACACAAGATTTGGCAGATTTCTTTTCCCATATCCATTACCTTAATCAAACTGAATTTTATCTCCCACTGCTCGGCCACTTGCAGATTATGTTTCCTTATTTTGTAGGTACTTGATCATTATGCCCTCTCTTAGTTTGGCATCACCTGCAAAATGGACCAGTTTACTGTACGTTTCTGAATCCGAATGGTTGATGTAGATTAGGAAAAGTAGATGGCCCAGGAACAATTCCTGGCATATGCCACACCATTCAGTATATCTCCCCTGTGTGTTCCACTAATGCATATACCGATCTAGTAAGCAATAGAAAACTATCAAATGTTATCAACTGGAGAAGGAGAGAGAGGCAGATGGTGAACTGAGCTGAACTGAGATTCAAACTCATGTCCTGAGCATCCCTTTAGAAATTAAATTGGGAAGAATGATTTGAAATTATAAAAATATCTGTCTCAGCGTTTAGATCACACTGTGATTTTGCGGGGAGGTGCAATCTGAATTCTCAGTGCTGGTTCTGAAGTTTTCAATTCCAAGCTGTTTGTCTGTTCCCTTCTCCTTTTGCCTGAAAGCTGCAGGAGGTTAATGCTGGGGTGGGCTTGGAATGTCCAAGGTGCTGAAGTAGCAGTGGGGGCTGGAACGGCTGTCCTTAAGAGCAAGTCCAGAATTAGAAGCTACGACACAGCAGGCAGGTGGCCAGAACTGCATAGTCAGCCAATGACTATAAGTAGCACAAGATCTAGGAAATCTCCCTAAGCATTATAACACAACTGTAAATGGGTGCAGTGAATAGCATTTAATACTTGTGGAAAGTTGGATTACAGTGTCTTTTACGACACACTTGAATGAAGGAATCACTTGGCGATTTCACAGTCATATGGCTCCAGACGTCATCAAAAGACTGATAGCATCGTCTATGTTTAAAAACCGCTTCCAATTTGTAACTTAAAATCTTTAGTTGTCCAAATAGAATAAAATAATTAATTTTGAAAATTTTGAATGGTGTAACATTGGTTGGAACACTCCATTGAGCATTTAATCTTGATCTCACCTCACTCTCAGTTAAAGTCTCAATGTCCATCCTATTCCTCCTGGCAGTGTCCACCACAGCTCCAAGAGACAACCATTTAATCTTAGAATCATAGAATGGTTACAGCACAGAAGAAGGCCATTCAGCCAATCATACCCATGCCATCTCCCTCCCGCGCCCTTTCCCCATAGCCCTGCAAATCTTTCCTCTTCAGGTACTTACCCAATTCCCTTTTGAAAGCTGCGATTGCATCTGTCTCCACCACACTCTCAGGCTGTGTGTTCCAGATCATAACCACTTGCTGCGTGAAAAAGCTTTTCCTCATGTCGCTGTTGGGTTTTTTTGCCATTCACCTTATATCGGTGTCCTCTGGTTCTCGACCCTTCTGCCAATGGAAGCAGTTTCTCCCTATCTACTTTGTCCAGACCCTTTATGATTTTGAACACCTCTATCAAATCTGCTCTCGAAGGAGAACAGGCCCAACTTCTCCAATCTATCCATGTGACTGAAGTCCCTCATCCCTCATCTTTTCTGCACGATCTCTAATGCCTTCACGTTCTTCCTAAACTGTTTGATGGAACCCATGGTTTGCGAGACCAGTGGAGGAGCATGTGCAAGCTGTTGTCTGAACAGAAGACTTGTGGAATGTTCTGTCCAGTGCATTGACTCTGGTTTCAAAGCTTGTTTTTTGAGACAATCCCGAACTAAAAGTGAAACGAGAAACTTCAGGGTTCTGGGGAGACAGAACTGGTTGGAACCAGATCACAAGATTAGGAAGTGCCAGCAGGCTGCAGACAAAGCAAACAGGCTGAAGGAAATGAAAGCAGGATCCAAGAGCTGGCATAGGCAAAGTTGCTGCAGCTGTCTTGGTTACTTAAGGTAATACTGGTGGATCCATGCCATCAAGACTGTTGTGAGCAGAGAGCTGAGAAGGTTCTGGAGTTGTGCGCTGTTTTTGGTGGAAACCATGCCATGGAGTTTGGGATTGATGGGGAACTGCTGTCAGATGAGACTGGGTGGCTGCATCTTGGAAGACAAGAGCTGTAGATCTTATGAGGAAGTTCAGAACTTTGAAAGACTTTGTGGCTATAACTGGTGCCATATATGTTAAGTGGACTGCCCAGTACATCTGTGAAATCTATCTTTGTTGCATCTGATAGTTAATGTGCAATTTGGAAAATATATATTGACTGTAAAGGCCTGCTCAGGTCAGGAAATAAAAACCCAACCCGAACCTGACAGAACCATATCAGACCTGAGTCCGACCTGAGCCCGAGTCCCTCCACTCTTTCCCGCACCCGACCCAACCACTGAATGGTTACCTACCTTGATTCTACAGTGCACTCACTCGCTGTACCACTTTTAGATTAAGGAAGCTGCAGCATGAGCGTGATGACGTCATTGAGACGCTCACTGCGCAGACTCAAAGTTTCCCTCCTTGACATCCCGGACTCCAGCTGAAGTAAGTTTTTCAACTTTTACACTCTCCACTCCAGCAGAGCAAAATGCAAGACTTCCTGTGTGTGTCTGACTCGGACCCGACCCGACCCGACCCGAACCTAACACATGTCGTCGGGTCCCGTCGGGTAGCAGGCCTTTAATTGACTGTGATTTTAACATTTTTTTAATTTACTTTTCTAATTTTATAATATACTTTTATTTTGGTTTTGATTGTTAGGGTCACAGTTATAAAAGTGAAATCTTGTCAATTTGGCTTTTTTATTGGGGTCATTCGGTAAATTTAGTTCCTTTGCTTTGTTGATCTCCACGGGAATCATAAGTGTGGTACCCAGAATTGTACACAGTACTCCTGTTGAGACCCAACCAGTGTTTTATAAAGGTTCATCATAACTCCCTGGCTTTTCTACTCTGCCTCTATTTATAAAGCCCTGGATCCCGTCAGCCTTTTTAACCACTTTCTCAACCTGCCTATCCATCTTTAATGACTTATGCACATATATCCCCCAGGTCTCTCTGCTTCTGCACCCCCATTAGAATTGCACCCTTTATTTTGTATTGCCTCTCTTCATTCTTCCTACCAAAATGTATCGCTTCACACTTCTCTGCATTAAATTTCATCTGCCACATGTCTGCCCATTCCACCAGCCTGTCCATATCCTCTTGAAGTCAATCACTATACTCCTCAAAGTTCACAATACTTCCAAGCTTTGTGTCATCATGCACATTTAAAAATTGTGCTCTGTGCACCCCAGTCTAGGTCATTTATATATCAAGAAAAGCAGTGATCCTAATACCAACCCCTGAGGAGCCCACTTTATACCTTCTTCCAGTCTGATCATTCCCCACCTTTTACGGCATTGGGAGGAAGGTGGAGAAGAGGACTGGCTAACCTCATTTGTGACATTGGGGGCCAGAAGTGATCCTCATTCCTTTATTGCCTGCATAAAAAGATCAAAATTAGTTTGCTTTACCCTTTCAAATTCTGTCTAAGTCTGCCCAGGCTGTCTCCGGAGGTTCCAAAATATCTGCCTGTGTGCTTCAGGGACTAACTCTTAAGCAGCGAGAATAGCCTTTATTGCCATCTCATAATCTGCAGAAGCCTCCTGAGAAAGCATGGCATAAACTTCATGAGCTCTTCCTATCAAACTGTTTTGCATAAGCAGTGTCCAGCTTTCCTTCAGCCACTTCACCTTTCTGGCTATCTTTTCGAAAGAAATGAAAAATGCCTCTACGTCCCTTTCGTCAAATTTTGGGAGGGTTGTACAAATTTAAACAGCTCTCCTCTGGGTCCTGGGCTGGAATCGCATCTCTCCCCAATAAAATTTTCACTGGAGTTAAGTCCACCCTTTCATCCTAATTCCATCTCCTTCAATTTGAATTTTCTTCCTACTCTTTCACTTTCTCTTAGAAATTCAAGCTTAAGCTTTTCCAATTCTATTGCTTTTTCTTTTTCTTTGTCAAGTTCAAACTACCTAATCTGCAACTGAATTGTACCTAATTCAACTGTGCTACCTTGTAGTTTGCCTTCTTCTTTTCTAATTACAAATGCTGTGTTATTGCTGCAATTATGTCTGCTTTCTGAGCTCTTGGTTTTAACTCTAACACCAACAATTCTGCAAAATCCTTCAGCCTAGCCGTGGTTAAGTTTCTCAAATCACTCAGGGATACATCCTCTTTCCCCAGAAAGGTCTTATAAAGTCATAGAGTTACACAGCACAGAAACAGCCCCTTCGGCCCATCGTGTCTGTGCTGGCCATCAAGCACCTGTCTATTCTAATCCTGTTTTCCAGCACCTGGCCCGTAGCCTTGTATGCTATAGTGTTTCAGGTGCTTATCTAGATACTTATTAAATGTTGTGAGGATTCCTGCCTCTACCACCCTTTCAGGCAGTGTGTTCCAGATTCCAACCACCCTCTGGGTGAAATTTTTTTTCCTCAAATCCCCTCTAAACCTCCTGCCCCTTACCTTAAATCTATGCCCCCTGGTTATTGACCCCTCCACTAAGGGAAAAAGTTTCTTCCCATCTATCCTATCTATGCCCCTCATAATTTTGTATACCTCAATCAGGTCCCCCCTCAGCCTTCTCTGCTGTAAGGAAAACAACCCTAACCTATCCAGTCTCTCTTCATAGCTGAAATGCTCCAGCCCAGGCAGAATCCTGGTGTATCTCCTCTGCACCCTCTCCAGTGCAATCACATCCTTCCTATAGTGTGGCGACCAGAACTGTGCACAGTACTCCAGCTGTGGCCTAACTAGCGTTTTATACAGCTCCATATATTCTATGCCTCGGCTAATAAAGGCAAGTATCCTTTATGCCTTCCTAACCACCTTATCTACCTGTGCCGATACCTTCAGTGATCTATGGACAAGTACACCAAGGTCCCTCTGACCCTCTGTACTTCCTATGGTCCTCCCACCCATTGTATATTCCCTTGCCTTGTCAGTCCTCCCAAAATGCATCACCTCACACTTGTCAGGATTAAATTCCATTTGCACTGCTCTGCCCATCTTACCAGCCCATCTATATCGTCCTGTAATCTAAGGCTTTCCTCCTCACTATTTACGACACCACCAATTTTCATGTCATCTGCGGCCTTACTGATCATACCTCCTATATTCACGTCTAAATCATTAATGTACATTACAAACAGCAAGGGCCCCAGCACCGATCCCTGTGGTACACCACTGGTCGCAGGCTTCCAATCGCAAAAACAACCCTTGACCATCACCCTCTGCCTCCTGCCACTAAGCCAAGTTTGGATCCAATTTGCCAAATTACCCTGGATTCCATGGGCTCTTACCTTCTTAACCAATCTCCCATGCGGGACCTTATTAAAAGCCTTACTTAAGTCCATGTAGACTACATCAACTGCTTTACCCTCATCTACACATCGACTACCTCCTCGAAAAATTCAGTCAAGTTTGTTAGACATGATCTCCCCCTGACAAAGCCATGCTGACTATCTCTGATTAATCCCTGCCTCTCCAAGTGGAAATTAATCCTGTCCCTCAGAATTTTTTCCAATAGTTTCCCCAGCACTGATGTTAGACTCATCGGCCTGTAATTACCAGGTTTATCCCTGCTACTCTTCTTGAATAATGGTACCACATTTACTGTCCTCCAGTCCTCTGGCTTTAACATCTCACACTGAAGAGTGTCTGCAGAGTCTCATCGACAGGTTTGCGGCTGCCTGCAACGAATTTGGCCTAATCATCAGCCTCAAGAAAACGAACATCATGGGACAGGACGTCAGAAATGCTCCATCCATCAATATTGGTGACCACGCTCTGGAAGTGGTTCAAGAGTTCACCTACCTAGGCTCAACTATCACCAGTAACCTCTCTCTAGATGCAGAAATCAACAAGCACATGGGAAAGGCTTCCACTGCTATGTTTAGACTGGCCAAGAGACTGTGAGAAAATGGCGCACTGACACAGAACACAAAAGTCCGAGTGTATCAAGCCTGTGTCCTCAGTACCTTGCTCTATGGCAGCGAGGCCTGGACAATGTGTGTCAGCCAAGAGCGACATCTCAATTCATTCCATCTTCGCTGCCTCCGGAGAATACTTGGTATCAGGTGGCAGGACCGTATCTCCAACACAGAAGTCCTCGAGACGGCCAACATCCCCAGCTTATACACACTACTGAGTCAACGGCGCTTGAGATGGCTTGGCCATGTGAGCCACATGGAAGATGGCAGGATCCCCAAAGATACATTGTACAGCGAGCTCGCCACTGGTATCAGACCCACCG
The DNA here is from genome assembly GCF_036365525.1 of Heterodontus francisci. Taxonomy (NCBI): domain Eukaryota; kingdom Metazoa; phylum Chordata; class Chondrichthyes; order Heterodontiformes; family Heterodontidae; genus Heterodontus; species Heterodontus francisci. The sequence continues at coordinate 135,694,313 of NC_090377.1, read as the reverse complement.
GCCGTCCATGTCTCCGCTTTAAAGACATCTGCAAACGCGACATGAAGTCCTGTGACATTGATCACAAGTCGTGGGAGTCAGTTGCCAGCGTTCGCCAGAGCTGGCGGGCAGCCATAAAGGCGGGGCTAAAGTGTGGCGAGTCGAAGAGACTTAGCAGTTGGCAGGAAAAAAGACAGAAGCGCAAGGGGAGAGCCAACTGTGTAACAGCCCCGACAAACAAATTTTTCTGCAGCACCTGTGGAAGAGCCTGTCACTCTAGAATTGGCCTTTATAGCCACTCCAGGCGCTGCTTCACAAACCACTGACCACCTCCAGGCGCTTACCCATTGTCTCTCGAGATAAAGAGGCCAAAGAGAGTCCTCTGGCACCTCTCCTGTGCCAGAGAGGATTTGGAAATTTGTGTCAGAACCCTTGCTATCTCCTCGCTTGCCTCACATAACAGCCTGGGATACATCTCATCTGGGCCTGGGGATTTATCCACTTTTAAGCCTGCTAAAACCGCTAATACCTCCTCCCTTTCATGCTAAGTTGTTCAAGTATATCACAATCCCCCTCCTTGATCTCTACACCTATATCTTCCTTCTCCATAGTGAACTCAGATGAAAAGTAATCATTTGAAACCTCACCTACGTCCTGGGGCTCCACACACAGAATGCCACTTTGTTCCCTAATAGGCTCTACTTTTTCCCTGGTTATCCTCTTGCCCTTAATATACTTATAAAACACCTTGGGATTTTCCTTTATCTTGCCCGCCAGTGTTTTTTCATGCCCCCTCTTCGCTCTCCTAATTACTTTTTTTGTTAAGTACCCCCCTACTCTTTCTATACTCCTCTAGCGCCTCCGCTGTTTTCAGCACTCTGAATCTGCCATAAGCCTCCTTTTTTTCCCTTATCCAATCCTCTTTATCCCTTGACATCCAAGGTTCCCTGGACTTGTTGGTCCTGCCCTTCACCTTTACGGGAACATGTTGGCTCTGAACTCTCGCTATTTCCTTTTTGAATGACTCCCACTGGTCTGGTGTAGACTTTCCTACAAGTAGCTGCTCCCAGTCAACTTTGGCCAGAATCTGTTTTATCATATTGAAATCGGCCTTCCCCCAATTCAGTACCTTTATTTCCGGTCCATCTTTGTCCTTTTCCATAATTATGTTAAATCTTACAGAGTTATGGTCACTATCCCCGAAATGTTCCCCCACTGACACTTCTACCACTTGCCTGGCTTCATTCCCTAGGATTAGGCCCCTTCTCTTGTAGTACTTTCTACGTGCTGGCTCAAAAAGCTCTCCTGTATGCACTTTAAGAATCCCGCCCCATTTAACCCTTTTGCTCTAAGACTATCCCAGTTAATATTGGGGAAGTTGAAATCCCTGACTATTATTACCCTATTATTCTTACACCTCTCTGGGATTTGCCTACATATCTTCTCATCTATTTCTCCCTGACTATTTGGAGGCCTGTAGTACACTCCCAGCCAAGTGATTGCTCCCTTTTTGTTTTTCAGTTATACCCATATGGCCTCATTTGAAGAACAATTCTAAGATATCATCCTCCCTTACTGCAGTAATTGACCCCTTGATCAATCCTCTTTTACACTCCTCTCCCTGTCATGCCTGAAGATTCTATATCCTGGTATATTGAGCTGCCTGTCCTGTCCTTCCCTCAACCATATCTCTGTGATAGCAATAATATCATATTCCCATGTGTTAATCAACACCCTCAATTCACCTGCCTTACTTGTAAGACTCCTTGCGTTAAAATAGATGCAATCCAGCCTTGCATTATTCGCTTGTGCCTTAACAGGTCTATATTTGTTCTACCTTCCAGTCTGCCTTAATTTCTCTTATATATTTGGCTGTGCAACACCCCTTACTGTACCTCCACTCTGTATCTCATCCCCCTGCCAATTTAGTTTAGCCCCCCTCAACAGCACTAGTAAACCTCCCAGCAAGGATGTTGGTCCTGTTCCGGTTCAGGTGCAACCTGTCCAACTTGTACAGGTCCCACCTTCGCCAGAAACAGACCCAGTGATCCAGGAAACTAAAGGCCCCCCCCCCCCTCCCCTCCTGCACCATATCTTCAGCCACGCATTTATCTGCTCTATCCTCCTATTCCTATACTCACTAGCTCATGGCACCGGGAGTAATCCAGAGATTACAACCTTTGAGGCCCTGCTTTTTAATCTGCTACCTAGCTCCCTAAATTCTTGTTGCAGGACCTCATCCCTCTTTCTACCTATGTCATTGGTACCAATGTGAACCACGACCTCTGACTGTTCACCATTCCGCTTCAGAATGTCCTGCAGCCGCTCTGTGACATTCTTGACCCGAGGACCAGGGAGGCAACATACCATCCTGGAGTCACGTTTGCAGCCACAAAAACACCTATTTGTACCCCTTACAATAGAATCCCCTATCACTATATCTCTCGCACTCTCTTTCCTCCCCTCCTGTGCAGCTGAGCCACCAGTGGTGCCACAGACTTGGCTCTTGCTGCATTCCCCTGAGAAGCTATCTCCCCCAACAGTATACAAAGCGGAATATCTGTTAGAGAGGGAGATGGACCCAGGGGACTCCTGCACTACCTGCCTAGTTCTTCTACTCTGCCTGGTGGTCGCCCATTCCCTTTCTGCCTTAGCAGTCTTTACCTGTGGTGCGACCACCTCCCTGTATGTGCTATCCATGGTGATCTCTGACAAAGACATTCCAGTCGTGTAAACTTTACTGTAGTGCATAAGAAAGCTGTTTTTTTTATTAACTTTTCCTCTTTTCAATAAGTATCACCCCATGGGTCAGCTTTGGATATCCTGGACGATGAACTCCCCTAATTAGATGTTATGACTGAGGCGAGAGGAATGCGCTGTCTTTTCTCGTTCCACTTCTCAACAGGTCACAACATTTACTTAAATGTTTACCCAGTTACTGATACAGCCAATCATATACTCTAATTTGTTTATCCCAGAACAAAATACACCAACCAGGTTTCTTTAATAAACAGCAAAATTATCAGTTTACTATAAAACAAGACTTAGCAGTAACAAAGCAAAGCATTAACACACCGATTAAAACATAAAAGATCCCTTTTTAAAAATTCCCCAACTACACACACACACTAGAAAACATTTACTCTGAAGAGGTCTGTTACAAAAAAAACACCAAAAAAACTACTTTGGCCAAATACTTGCTAATTCTTGACGAAAAACAATATGGAAGGAAGTCTGTTGTCCCTTTTTTGGTCTGACATCCGGGTATACGGAGACGGGTCACTAGGATTGTTTCAGAAGCAGTCCGTTCTGGAGATGTCGAGAATTATTCTAGGAGGCTTTCTAGGAGAAATGTAGTATCAAGGTTTTTCCACCAGCACACACTTGAATCACAGGTAATTTTTCAGTTCCTCAGGAGCTATACGGCACCAGGGATTTTTTTTCACACTGGATCTTGGCAGTATTTCTTCAAAGAGGTAGAGAAGGAGGTGAGCTGGTGGTTTCTTTTCTCCTTGGCAGGAAAACACCAACTGTCTTCAAACAGTTCACACTAAACTGAAAACAATGTTCAAACCCCAAACAGAGAGTCGACCTCCTGACCTCCACAAAGCTTGACATGTGGCTTCTCTGTAAATATTTTCCCCAGGTCACCAAGGGTTCTGCTGTAACTGAGCCTAAATCACAAGTGGTCTCCAGCACAGGCGGCTTTCAAACAACATCTTGTCCTGTCGGTGAACTTGGTAAAAAAAAAACACATCCATGGAATCTTTCCAGTTTCAACACAAGTTCTCAAAATATAGAAATATTAAAAATAATGGAAGCTCTTTTATAACACTAGCAATCTCCTCTTTATTCTCTTCATGCTGAGCAGCATACAAGGCAACCCATTGCTTATATTATTTTACATTCAGTAGATCATATTACATAGGCCTTTTCTATATGGACAGGTCATTAGTCAGACACACAACTGCTTAGCAGGAGGATTAGGTAGATACGATGAGAAGTTGTCATCCACTGTCACTGAACAAGCATGCCATTTTGTTCTTGTCAAAGCTTTGATCAGGCCTCAGTTAGAGTAGTGTGTCCAATTTTAGTCTCTTCACACAACGAATAGTATTGAAGCTTTGGAAGGGATGCAGAGTAGGGTCACTAAGTTTTAAGCATTTTAGATATCAAGATAATCTAAAAGAGCTAGGACTCTAAACCTTAGAGAAGCATGAACTTAGGGGTGATTTGAGTGAACTTATAAAATGAGAATGGGAATAGTTTGATTTGACAGTTTGCACCAATTAAATGGATTAGGGAGGACCATATTTTAAGTTGTATAAGGCCAGATCTAGATTAGGTATCAGGAGGTGGTTCTTTTTCCAGATAATAGTGGACCTTTGCGACAGACTGCCAGCTCATGCAGTGGACGCCAATTTGCTGAACTCCTTAAAGAGAGAGCTGGGCCTGTTTCTGGCTGGGGTGGAGAGCATTTTGTACAAAAGGTGGGTACTGCAAAGAATTCAGGGCCAGAGTGATCTCCTGGATGAGTTTTCATCCCCTAGGGGAATTTGACAGGATTTCCCAGATTCTTCTCCCAAAATTGGCCTGGGCTTTTATCTGGTTTTGCCTCTCTCAGGAGATCATGTGGCTTTTGCGTTGGGTGGAGTGTCTATGTTATTGTGATACACAAGGTATCATAATTGTGTGGAACAGGCTGGATGGACCCGAGCATCGTTTCCTTTCTGTCATTCTTCCTATGTTCATAAAGGTGTCCCAATGAATATCAGCCCAGTATTTAGAGTCTCTTACCGGTACTGTCTGGAGTAGGCTCGAACACATAACCTTTTAACTCAGATGCGTTGATGCTGCCACGCTCCCGCCCTACCTACAGCTCAGTGAAAAATGCCTGGCACCAAGAAAAATAACAAAAAAGGAGGATAAATGAATACAAATCTGCATTGAGAGTCCTGTAGCGGTACTGCTTACAGGTAAATTGAGCAACTGTAACAAAAATATTGTATTGCATTTATCTTTCTGACACTTACATATTGAAAAATACAGTGTAGTGTAATGTGTACTGCAGAAGCAGAGACTTTATTCTGAACTAAGAGGTCGTCTGTTGCTGTTGACGGCAGCCTCCCAGGACTATGTACAGGCAGGGTCCTTCCCCCTAATTACTGGCCCTGGATTCCTGCTGGAATATGTGCGCTTATACTTGAAGACATGTGTGTATGTGAGGATATGAGAGAGGGAGGGCGAGCTGTGATGTCCTCCATGGCCAGATACCTTGCCAGCACACATAAAGAACGGCCACTTGCACGGACGGCTATGGGTCCCTGTGAAATTGTACCCCAGCAGGAGTCAGCACCTTCAGATGAATGGAGCGAGAAAAGTGAAAAAGGGAACCGATGTTGGTGATTGTCATGAATCTAGCTGTGAATTATTGCACCATTTAGCAGGTGGTGGTGCTGTCTATGTGAAGGAGCAAGCAACATATTAGCTGCCAGGAACTAGTCTCCTGGTAGTTGATTGAATAGCAACATGTTGTAAATCTGCAACATTATCCTGTTGACTGCTTAAAGGACCTGGAAGGTTGTTTGGGTCTTTCCCTCCCTGCACCTGTTGGCTTTTGAGATTTTAGGTCCAACCACATTTAACTTCTAACTAGTCTTTGGGGTCCTATCATGCATGTATGAAATACCCAACGGTCTGTCGGCGCTGTCAATGCTGCTACTGACAGAACGAAGGGAGACGGGAGAGTTTTTATTTACTTCATGACTGTCCCTGAAGCCTGAAATTCTACACTAGTTTTGAGCTAAGCATTGAGCTAACAATTCATCCAAAGGATTAACAGAAAATGACTGAAAGTGCTGGAAATATGAATTGGAAAACAACAGTTGTTGGAAATGCACTGCGGGACCACTAACATCTGAAAGGAGAAAGATAGTTTTGGGGTGTCACTTCCTGTATTTTCTGTTTTTATTTTGCATTTCACAGCCATGAGGTCAGTGTATATACTCGCTGGTCTGTTTAATTTATGGGACTACTCAATCCTTGAGACTATCTCAGTCATAGTTCTGGAGCAATGTTCTTTAATAATTTCCCCGCTTTGTGAATGATAAATCTATCCCACAGAGCCTGCAGTTCGTTAGAAGTGAAGTCTCTGTTCCATTCTCACAATGTTATCAGAACAAGGTAGGGTTAGCATGGTGGTTATGTTACTGGATCAGTAACATGTTCAAATCCTGCATTGGTAGTTTGAGTCTTTCAATTCAGTTCAACATAATCTGGAAGTAAAAGAAGATGGTATTAGTAAAAGTGGCCATGAAGCTGTTCGATTGTCATTAATTTAATTATCATTAATGTCCGACTAATAAGGAAACCTGCCCTCTATACCCGATCTTGCTTATGTGTCCAGTCCCGCACCAATGTAGTTGACTCTTAACTGTCCTCTGAAGGACTTAGGAAGCCAATCTGTCATATCAAACTGCTACAGCAGTTCAAGAAGAAGGCCTACTACCACCTTCTCAGCACGACAAGGGTTGGACAATTCATGTCACCCTTGCCTGTGCTGCCCATATCAAAGAAAGAACAAAGAACAAAGAAAATTACAGCACAGGAACAGGCCCTTCGGCCCTCCAAGCCTGTGCCGATCCAGATCCTCCACCTAAACATGTCGCCTATTTTCTAAGGGTCTGTATCTCTTTGCTTCCTGCCCATTCATGTATCTGTCTAGATACATCTTAAAAGACGCTATCGTGTTCGCATCTACCACCTCCACTGGCAACGCGTTCCAGGCACCCACCACCCTCTGCGTAAAGAACTTTCCACGCATATCCCCCCTAAACTTTTCCCCTCTCACTTTGAACTCGTGACCCCTAGTATTTGAATCCCCCACTCTGGGAAAAAGCTTCTTGCTATCCACCCTGTCTATACCTCTCATGATTTTGTACACCTCAATCAGGTCCCCCCTCAACCTCCGTCTTTCAAATGAAAATAATCCTAATCTACTCAACCTCTCTTCATAGCTAGCGCCCTCCATACCAGGCAACATCCTGGTGAACCTCCTCTGCACCCTCTCCAAAGCATCCACATCCTTTTGGTAATGTGGCGACCAGAACTGCACGCAGTATTCCAAATGTGGCCGAACCAAAGTCCTATACAACTGTAACATGACCTGCCAACTCTTGTACTCAATACCCCGTCCGATGAAGGAAAGCATGCTGTATGCCTTCTTGACCACTCTATTGACCTGCGTTGCCACCTTCAGGGAACAATGGACCTGAACACCCAAATCTCTCTGTACATCAATTTTCCCCAGGACTTTTCCATTTACTGTATAGTTCACTCTTGAATTGGATCTTCCAAAATGCATCACCTCACATTTACCCTGATTGAACTCCATCTGCCATTTCTCTGCCCAACTCTCCAATCTATCTATATTCTGCTGTATTCTCTGACAGTCCCCTTCACTATCTGCTACTCCACCAATCTTAGTGTCACCTGCAAACTTGCTAATCAGACCACCTATACTTTCCTCCAAATCATTTATGTATATCACAAACAACAGTGGTCCCAGCACGGATCCCTGTGGAACACCACTGGTCACACGTCTCCATTTTGAGAAACTCCCTTCCACTGCTACTCTCTGTCTCCTGTTGCCCAGCCAGTTATTTATCCATCTAGCTAGTACACCCTGGATCCCATGCGACTTCACTTTCTCCATCAGCCTACCATGGGGAACCTTATCAAATGCCTTACTGAAGTCCATGTATATGACATCTACAGCCCTTCCCTCATCAATCAACTTTGTCACTTCCTCAAAGAATTCTATTAAGTTGGTAAGACATGACCTTCCCTGCACAAAACCATGTTGCCTATCACTGATAAGCCCATTTTCTTCCAAATGGGAATAGATCCTATCCCTCAGTATCTTCTCCAGCAGCTTCCCTACCACTGACCTCAGGCTCACTGGTCTATAATTACCTGGATTATCCCTGCTACCCTTCTTAAACAAGGGGACAACATTAGCAATTCTCCAGTCCTCCGGGACCTCACCCGTGTTTAAGGATGCTGCAAAGATATCTGTTAAGGCCCCAGCTATTTCCTCTCTCGCTTCCCTCAGTAACCTGGGACAGATCCCATCCGGTCCTGGGGACTTGTCCACCTTAATGCCTTTTAGAATACCCAACACTTCCTCCCTCCTTATGCCGACTTGACCTAGAGTAATCAAACATCTGTCCCTAACCTCAACATCCGTCATGTCCCTCTCCTCGGTGAATACCGATGCAAAGTACTCGTTTAGAATCTCACCCATTTTCTCTGACTCCACGCATAACTTTCCTCCTTTGTCCTTGAGTGGGCCAATCCTTTCTCCAGTTACCCTCTTGCTCCTTATATATGAATAAAAGGCTTTGGGATTTTCCTTAACCCTGTTTGCTAAAGATATTTCATGACCCCTTTTAGCCCTCTTAATTCCTCATTTCAGATTGGTCCTACATTCCCGATATTCTTCCAAAGCTTCGTCTTTCTTCAGCCGCCTAGACCTTATGTATGCTTCCTTTTTCCTCTTAGCTAGTCTCACAATTTCACCTGTCATCCATGGTTCCCTCATCTTGCCATTTCTATCCCTCATTTTCACAGGAACATGTCTCTCCTGCACGCTAATCAACCTCTCTTTAAAAGCCTCCCACATATCAAATGTGGATTTACCTTCAAACAGCTGCTCCCAATCTACATTCCCCAGCTCCTGCCGAATTTTGGTATAGTTGGACTTCCCCCAATTTAGCACTTTTCCTTTGGGACCACTCTCGTCTTTGTCCATGAGTATTCTAAAACTTACGGAATTGTGATCACTATTCCCAAAGTAGTCCCCTACTGAAACTTCAACCACCTGGCCGGGCTCATTCCCCAACACCAGGTCCAGTATGGCCCCTTCCCGAGTTGGACTATTTACATACTGCTCTAGAAAACCCTCCTGGATGCTCCTTACAAATTCTGCTCCATCTAGATTTCTAACACTAAGTGAATCCCAGTCAATGTTGGGAAAATTAAAATCTCCTATCACCACCACCCTGTTGCTCCTACATCTTTCCAGAAATCAGTTTTTTTTAAATTATTTTATTAAGAAGGTAAGAGATGTTTCTCCCCTCATTGTATGGGCAGTAAACTGGCGGAGCCCACCCATTAGAGAACTGATCTGATGTTCATTCCATTGATCAGCTCCATGAGATTATCACTTATGTAGTGAAGATTGTAATTTACCCTCACTACACACTAAACTGTTTTCAAACTTTTTATGAAGATATTGGCAGCCTCCTAAGGAACTTCTGCAAATATTAACACACTTCTGGGATCCTCTGTAAATACTGACGCAGTCTGATGCTCACCTTTTCTTTATTAGCCGAGGTATAGAATATAAGAGCAGGGAGGTTATGCTGGAACTGTATAACTTATTGGTTAGGCCACAACTTGAGTACTGTGTGCAGTTCTGGTCACCTCATTACAGAAAGGGTGTAATTGCACTAGAGAGGGTACAGAGGAGATTTACGAGGATGTTGCCTGGACTGGAAAAATTCAGCTATGAGGAAAGATTGGATAGGCTGGGTTTGTTCTCCTTGGAACGGAGAAGGCTGAGGGGAGATCTGATTGAAATGTACAAAATTTTGAGGGGCATGGATAGAGTGGATGTGAAGGGTTTATTTACCTTAGCAGAGAGGTCAGCGACGAGAGGTCATAGATTTAAAGTGATTAATAGAAAAATTAGGGGGGAGATGAGGAAAAACTTTTTCACTAGAGGGTGGTGATGGTCTGGAACTAACTGCCTGAAAGGGTAGTTGAGGCAGAAACCCTCAACTCATTCAAAAGGAGTCTGGATATGCACCTCAAGTGCTGTAAACTGCAGGGCTACGGAACAAATGCTTGGAAGGTGGGATTAGCATAGGTGGATTGTTTTTCGGCTGGCACAGACACGATGGGCCAAGTGTCCTCTTTCTGTGCCTTAAACTTTCAATGATTCTATCTGTAAATACTGGCACACTCTGGGGATCCTCTGTAAATACTGGCAAACACTGAGGATCCTATAGAAGCATTGGCTTGCTCCCAGGGATCCCTGTAAAAATGGACATAGCAGAGGGTGCTCTGAGCATAAACTGTTGGGTAATGAACATTTCAGTTGGAGATATCATCCTGATGTGACTGTTTTACTTTCAAGAATTCTAACTAGTGTTGTGAAGTTATGGCTGAGTTCCTGACTTACTATTTCAACTGAGAATATATCATAGAGTCATAATAGCACAGAAGGAGGCCATTCGGCCCATTGAGTCCAGCTTTCTATGGAGCAATCCAATCAGTCCTATTCCCCTGCTCTATCCCCATAGCCCGGTAAGTTTATTTCCCTCAAGTGCCCATCCAATTTCCTTTTGAAATCATCGATTTTCTCCACTTTCACCACCCTCATAGGCAATGAGTTCGCTGCACAAACAAGTTATTCCTCACATCCCCCCTGCATCTCTTGCCCAAAACCTTCAATCTATGCCCCCTAGTCCTTGTACCATCAGCTAATGGGAACAGCTTTTCTTTGTCTACCTTATTTAAACCTGTCAGAATCTTGTACGCCTCTATCAAATGTACCCTCAAACTCCTTTGCTGCAGCTGACCATGTGCCTAGAATTATATAGCAAAAGATAGAAAAAGAAAGATTTCCTTTCAGAATTAAAATAATTTAAAATATCTGTGTTTATCCCAGTTGTTCCCATTTATAAAGATCTGAGCTGCAAGATATTATGCATATAGCTGGTACTTTTATACAACAAATAACAGTTGTGGCAGACATAGGAAATCCTGTATCACAAAGGAAAATATTCTTGTATTTTAGGCCATTCATCTCAGCTCCAGGGCATCACTGCAAGAGTTTTTCAGGGTAGTGTCCTAGGCCCAACCATCTTCAGCTGCTTCATCAATGACCTCCCCTCTGTTAAATCCCAGAAAGCTTGTTGTGGAAGGATGATGCTGGAGCCTATCTTTACTCAGTTTCACATTTATTGTACAGAGTAAAAGGATTATAAGCAGTCAAAAATCTCCACCAGTCTCAGTAAATGTCTGCTTGTAAGTGCTCAAATAAGACCCCAATTATACCGACATATAATTAAACAATTGACACACAATTAGCAGGTTAAGAAATTCCCTGCTTTCTTTTATAATAAAACTTAGATTGACGTGCTGAAACAACATTTCAAAATAAATTCCATATTATGTACAAAGTATTAACATGCTCAAAAAACACTTCAAAATAAATTCCATATTAGGTGCAAAGTATTACATTTTGTGATGCCCCACCTCTAGCACCCCTAAAAATGTCTTTGTACTTGCATTTCTCTTTGTGAAGCAATCGGATAGCTGATGACTTGCATCTACCCATTTAAGTTTGGAGATTTTTTTCTCTGTCACGCTTTTTAAGTTTGGAGATCTTTTCTCTGTCACGCTTTTTGTAGCATGTCGATTGTCCCACAAAGAACAATTATCCACATAGCAGTCAATGGGTATCCTATCTTCAGTATGTCCCTTGTTCAGAATTTCCCCCAAAATATTTGACAAATAGAAGCCCATACCCACTGCCTCCGCAAGACCCAACATTTCCGCAGTTAAAGTGCTTTTGACAACCTATTTTATTTTCTTAGCTTCCCGAGTTAAAGGACAACATTTCCCATTTTCACCCATCAGAAATATTATGAAGCTAGCTTCACTCAAATACCCATCAGCAAGATTAGCATGTGAAGCATCACTAAAAATGACTAGCTTCATGTTCTTTGGGTCACCTAAAGATGGGAACTTCAGTGCACATCTCCCCAGATTTTGTTTTGTTTTATTTGCCCTTAAAACACTCTTAATTTTCGGTTGTTTCATCATCGTACTTAACTCCAGCACATCAAAACTAGCATCAAGTCTAGTCTGAGTGCACAACCAGTTTAATTGACCAATCAAACTTCGCAATAGCTCGGTCTCTGCTTTAGATATATCATCATCTTGCTGCGATGACCTAACACAATTAACTGAGATGGGAGTCTGCTTAATGTCTAAACCAATATATTTAAAGGCCCACTGCCTGACTCCCCCTCTTAAATTCTGCCCTAATCTTATGAATAACATATTTTTCAAAATGCACAGTACTACCCCATAAGAAATCATCAGTAAAACATGGCAGGATCTGCTTTTAGTTGAACACAACTAATTTTCAACAAAACAGATCTCACCGAGAAATACCACACCCTGGAAACATCATTAAGGCCATAGATGCATTTGTTCAGTTTCCAAAGTTTTCCTTCTGTCTCTGCTGCCTCTTTAGGTGGTTTCAGATACACTTCTCTCTGAAAAGTAGCACCTTGCAGAAATGCAGCTTTTACGTCAATGGATCTACACTCCCATGAATATGTAGCCAAAAGATCTAAAAAGATTTTAGAGTCATAGAGTTATACAGCACAGAAACACGGCCCACTGGGTCCACGCCGGCCATCAAGCCTATCTATTCTATTGGCATTTTCCAGCACTTGGCCCACAGCCTTATATGCTCATCATTTCAAGTGCTCATCTAAATACTTCTTAAATGGTGATCAAAATCATGAGGGGTCTGGACAGATTAAATCGAGAGAAACTGTTCCTTTTCAAGATTACTTTTCCAGCTGTGGGAGAGTCCACTCTAACATCTATATCACAGTTGCTCTTCAAAACCCCTCGGAACTAACCTTGCTTTAGCCTATAAGTCCCATCGGGATGGACTTTTTCAGTACAAATCAGCCTATGTGACAAGGCTGGCTGTCCCCTATCTGGTACCTCCAGAATAAACTCCAAACTATCTCCAACTCTCTAATTCCTTATGTTTTCTTCTCTTATTAGTTTATCCTCAATATTAATAGCATCCACTAAAATTTCACGGTCATGAGGACTTCTGCTTCTAGTTCTATTCCGAGACTGCTCTCTAGCCTTGGTTTCATTGTGGAATCTGTTCAAACTACGGCTTCTATTAGCACTTTGTTGTCTTTCAGGACTACTGCTAGAAGATCTCCCTCGCACTTTATCGAGGCTCTTTCTCCAGTATGTGATTGCTTCCTTACACAAGAGTCACTTCCAAACCCACTATTAGTAATTGCACTGTGCTTTCTTACCCTCCACTCTTTCACTCCATTCTGGCAGTCCATGGACCTTGCTTCTTGGCCATCATCTTGAACATTCAACCAGTATTTAAACTTGAGTAATGTAGTATTTCACTAGAGACTACATTCGTACTGAGAAAGTGGCTTACTCCAGCTATTTTACATGGAATTATTACTCTCTTCCATGACTTGTCATCATGAAACCTAAAGCTAGTAGTACTTTTATATACCTTAACCTTGTGTTGATCCTCACAACTGAGTGAATCCAGATAACATTGTAACCAATCTGTACTTTTGATGTGCAAGCACTATCTAATATGGCACAGTTGAATGAATCCACAACTAACACATTCATCACAGGACTAAAACTCCTTGTGACTCGTACAATTTGTTCAGATTCATCATTATCTCCATCTTCTGCCTCAGAATTCTCTGTGTCATGTGTTATTTCAAGGACTCTGCCTCTCCACTTTGGGCAGACCATTGCATAATGATATCTTGAGTCACACCTGAAGCACCGATTAACTGTTTCTTGGGCATCCCTGGGATTCATTCGCCTATGATTGCTATTCCAATTCTGTCTTCCACTGTAATAGTCAGACCTGCTGTAGGTGCTTTCATCCTCATTCCTCCTGTTTTTAAGTCTTCCATTGTACTTATGCCTGCATCCAGTACCTGGACCATTGCAAAATCCAGAAAACATTGAGTCCTCCATTCTTTGTGTCACTGCAGAATGCCCTCTTTGTTCTACCAGGGCTGCAGGAAATGACTGTTTCCCCAGCAATTTCTTTAAGGCAGCAGATATCTGATCTACCAGGGAGTCTATTTCCAAGAACCGAACCCCAGTTAGAACCAGGAGTTATAGAGTCATATGCAACACCCTAGCACTTTCTAACAATTTAAATGCCAGCACTGAACCAGGGATCTCCAAATTGAATTTCCTCAATCTTCTATACAGTCTGTTAAAGCTCATGATATATTCCTCCATTGAATAACCATCTGTTTTCCGAAATCTTAATGGTCCTATTCCCCAGCACAGCCTTCCTTTTTTATGGATGTACCTGTAAAATGTTTTACTATTTTGTATTATGTTCCTTGATAATTTAATTTCATAGTTCATCTTTGACTTCCTTTTTTTTTTACGTCTCTCCTAATCTCTTCATACTCTCTCTTATCATGCACTCCTCTGCTATCTCTGTACTTAATGTATGTCTCTTTCCTAATCCTCAAATGTTCCCTTATGTCTTTAGTGTTTAGTTCTTTCCTTTAAGTGGAATATATTTTTCCTGCACTCTGTTGAACACCATTTTAAATGTTTTCCATTGTTGTTCTACATCATTGTTTGCCAACATTATTGCCCATTTTATTTCCCCAAGTTCTATTCTCAGCCCCTCAAAATCAACTTTTCTCCAATATATTAATCTGGTTTCATCATATTTATATCCTTCCCTATCATCATGTTAAAGCATCATCATTATATCATGATCACTATTGCCTAGATGTTCCCCTACTTTTACTTTTCTTATCTGCTCTCCATTTCTAGATCCAATAGCGAATCTTCCCTTGTTGGGCTTTTTACATATCGAGTTAAAAAGGAGTCCTACACATTGTAGGAACTCCATTCCCTTAGCCCTTTTACCTACCTCTTCTGTCCAATTAATATTGGGGTTAGTTGAAATTCCCCCATGGTTGAAGAGTCTAAGGGGTGTAGTATAAAACTTAGAGCCAGACCTTTCAGGAGTGAAATTCGGAAACAGGTCTACACACAAAAGATGGTAGATGTTTGGAACTCTCTTCCACAAATGGCAATTGATGCTAGATCATTTGTTAATTTTAAATCTGAGATTTATAGATTTGGTTAATCAAAGGGGGAAAAATGGGTATGTGGAGTTAGGTCACAGCTCATCCATGACTGATGAGTAAATAGGCTCAATGGCCTACTGCTTTTCCTTTGTTCCTATGGTGAAATGAGCAGAAGCATGGCAGGTGGAGTTCAATGTGGAGAACTTTAGGAGGACTAATATGAAAAGACCGTAGACTATAAATGGCACAATTTTGAAAAGTGTAAATGGGCAGGGAGATCTTGCCGTTCATGTACACAAATCCTCAAAGGTGGCAGGGTAAATTGATAAGGTGGTTAAAAAAAATTATGTGCATTACTAGGTTTTATAAATAGAGGAATGAAATATCAAAGCAAAGAGATCACACTAGAACTTTATGAATCACTGGTTAGTCCTCGGGTGGAGTATTGTGGACAATTCTCGACTGGCCGAATGACCTCCTTCAGTGCTATAAACTTCTATGGTTAAGGAAACGTAGGTGCCAATAACATGTCCCCGCTGCAGAGCTGCTTGTGGACTGTACCTGCGGTGCAATTTTTGTGCTAAAGTGTTCGGGGCTGTGTAAGTGTGGAGTGCGTCTGTCTAAACGTGCAGGCGAGGTGAGTATCCCTGTCCCAGGTCTTTCCTTCCCCTTACTGTGCGGTTAGCAACTCTACCCTCATGACAGCGCAGGGTCTGTGTGATAAGCTTCTCATTTGCTAATTTTAAACACCCAATTTGGCATTTATGAAATGCATAAGTGATCACAAGCAGGGTGAATGGAGATGATAAAGGCGCCGAGCGATGGGTGCGTGTTTAGAGAGGACAGCAGAGCTCAATGCAATATATCTGACACCTTTCAGTGACACTATAAAAGGGGCACCTGCCGAGAGCCTCAAGACACAAGTGTAGAGCTGGCATTCTGCACAAGGCAGATCCTGAGGAAGCTCATTTCTTTTCCTGGTGTGTGTGCCATTTGCGAGCAGGAAGCATGAGTTGAAGATTGTTACGGAGCACTACACCTGATGGCGGACACCCACTCTTTTGGGACTTGCCTCGTCCTGTTATATTTGGGTCCTTTTTAATAGATTGAAATTTGTTGTCCGTTGTTTAGGGGACCAAGTAATGAGCAGAGCCGCGGTGGGACCTTGTAAACCCCTTCGGGAGTTGGTCTGTTGGGCTCCTTGCACTTGAGACTTTCGCATTCCCACTTCCCAGATAGGTTTCATTTTATTTTTAAACCGTGATTCTGCTTGATCAACACTTTCTGTAAAAAGAGACCTGGCACGTTTGCGACCCCGAGGAATTCCCACCCATTCCCAAATGCCAGGTGAAACCAAATCAGCTCCCGGTGATGTCAGGAATGCATAGCTTCAGCACATCACAGTTCGGGTTAAAATGTTCCACAATGTCACCCCACGTCAACAGGGGTGGAATCTGACTTGTTGGCTTTCGGGGGCTTTCATTGCTAGTCTATAATAAAGGATTGAGAATTCCTGCTGGTTTGGTAAAGTCCTGGTTCCATTTATAGTCTGGCCAGACTATCTCCCTTCCTGTTGACTGTCCAATCGAGTGACAGGTTTGTCTTATCAGTAAGGGGCATATATACCCCAGCTCTCAGGCAGACAGTGCCCGACTCCACATCAGCAGCCTCTCAGGCGTCCGCCATCTGCCCCAATCTAGATCCCAAATGGCACCCAAGAAGGACGTAAAGAAGCCAGAACCCAAAGCGGCGGCGGCTCCTCCTGCCCCGGCCCCGGCCCCGGAACCACCTAAACCCAAGCAGCCAGCTATCGACTTGTCCTCAGTCAAGGTGGGTACATTTCTGCGGGGAAATCGCCAGCAAATCTTTGCTCAAAAATTTTTTGCCCCCCTTTCTTTTCACCCAACCCATCGAACTTCTGCCCGAGGTGATCATGTCTAGATTTTTTCAGGGGGTTGCATGTTTTTTAAGGATTAAGGAGTTCTCAACAAATACCAAATGATAAAGATGCGAGATTAGTGACCTCTGGGATGCGCGTTTGCATAAAACTCGCCAGTGCTTCTTTATTATCTGTTTCATTTAATAATGCTTTTAAGATTTGCTGAAATTATGTTTTGCTCTTTTTAACTCTTGTTAATCTGGAAGAATGATTATTCCACCTTGTACCCCATGTGCAGCACGGGGACTCTATCTCACATGAATCCTGAGAGTTCCTCTTTGCTATCTAATTTATCATCAGCCTCGCTATCCCCGCCCACAACAGGGTGAGAGAGTTAGCAGAAACTTGCTGCAGAAATATTACTAAATATGGGAGCGACACCCAGCTGTGTCAGCTAACGTTACAATGAGTGTAGTTGCTCTAAAAGGGCAGCGCCGTTATGCATTGTCCGGTAACGGGCTCGTATCAGTTCCCCTAGTAAACCCAAACGGCATTCTCAGATGTACACTGGCCTGTGCTGTCACTCTTCTGAAATGTGCAGCTTAATTAAACGTGTCCCTGCTCACAATGATCCCCGTCAGATCTACACGGGCGCTACATTCGCACTTTGTAGAAAAATAACTCGTGAAAGATTCAAGGCATTTTCATCCAGAGCTTGAAAACAAAATTATACCCTAATTTTACAGTTTTCCTATGTTGTTAACAATGAGAGGACTGAAAATAATTTAAAGCTTCTCTGACTCTATAATTCTTAGTGCGAGCATGTTTCCACTGATCACACTCCTTGAAGGAACTCCCGGATCAAGAGAACTTTCACTGTCCCAACAACTGCCCTGGGGCAAGTTCTCCATTCCGTTTTACAGCGCCAAGCATTTTCTGAGGAACTGATATTTGGATGCTTTGCGCCTTTCTAGTGACCTCTAGCCCATCTTTATGGAGTAACTTGTATAATTGGAGTGACATGATTTGACTGGTGCGCCGCAGATTAATCGTTTAATGTATTGTCAGGAATAGGTCGCACTGGTTTAATGGGTGAAGTGAAAGGCAGAGGGATGGGTTCACCTAAATACTAAACAATGGAAAGGACAACTGTAAAATAATAAATCCGTTAACTTTCAGTCTAGTTTCCCTAGATTCGTATTAGCATTTAGATGTAAGGGAGACTCTGTCAGGGTATATGTAAGGGTGCCTCTGTGAGATTATACGTAAAAGAGGCTCTGTGACGATATGAGCAAGGGAACCTCTGCGAGGGTATATGTAAAGGAGGCTCTGTGAGGGTATATGTAAGAGAGGCTCTGTGAGAGTACATGTAAGGGACACTCTGAGGATTGATGTAGGGGAGGCTCTATGAAGATATATGTAAGAGAGGCTCTGTGAGAGTACATGTAAGGGAGACTGTGTCAGGGTATATGTAGGAGAGGCTCTGTGAGGGTATATGTGAGGGACACTCTCTGAGTGTATATGTAGGGGAGGCTCTGTAAGGGTCTATGTAAGGGGGGCTCTGTGAGGGTAGGTGATTGGTTTGGGAAGAAGCTACCTGTTTGGTGAGTATCTGGTAAGTGATTAAGGTCCATTCTAATCCTAATGTTTAAAATAGTAAAGGAACTAGTGGTAAGATTAATAAAATGCATATAAAAAATGAAAATAAAATAAATAATTGAATAAAATAATTAAGTAGTTAATTAAAACACATTAAGGATGGCAGAACAGGTGATGTGTCACAGCTGCAGCATGTGGGAGCTCCTGGATGCCAGTGTGATCCAGGACAAACATGGTCTGGAGTACGTGTTTGCAGCTCAAAATACTTCAGCTCACAGTCATTGCACTGGAGTCTCAGCTGCAGACACTGCGACACATCAGGGAGGGGGAAAGTTACCTGGACATTTTGTACCAGGAGGCGGTTACACCCCTTAGAATAGGGTCTTCTGATTTGGCCAGTGGTCAGGGACAGGAGAGTGTGGCTGCAGCTGAGGCAGGTACGGGGACCCAGAGGGCAGGAGTGCAAGTTTGAGGTTCTTTCAAGTTGTTTGGATGAGAGACGGTTGGGGGGGGGGGGGGGCGGGGGGGCTGCAGGGTTGATGAGCAACCTGACCATGGCACCATGGCACAGGAAGCCATTCAAGTGGAGGGAGAAAAAAAGGAATGTAGCGGTAGTAGGGGACAGTATAGTTAGGGGGATAAACACTGGTCTCTGCAGCAAAGAGCAAGAGTCCAGATAGCTATGTTGCCTGCCCGGTGCCAGGATTCGGGACATTTGCTCAGGGCTGGACAGGAACTTACAGTGAGAGGGGGTGGATCCAGTCGTCATGGTCCATGTGTGTACCAATAATCTCTGTATTATTACCTGAGCCACATGCAAATTGACATTGGGCAATTAAGATTAGAGAAATGAATGCGTGGCTCAAAGATTGGTGTGGTAGAAGTGGGTTCCGGTTCGTGCGATACTGGGGAAAGTGGTGGCTGTACCGGTGGGACGGTCTACACCTGTACCGTGCTGGGCCGCTGTTCTGGCAAGCCACATAACTAGGGAAGTAGAGAGCGTATTAAACTGGATAGTGGGGGCAAGGGTTCAAATTTGGGAAGATATCAGGAGTATCAAGGAGTAGAGACAAGGCAAGAGAGAAAGGTATTAATGTGGGAAAAGATAAACAGACCGTGACAGGAAGGGACAGAGCATACAAATCTAAGAGTAAATCAACAGATAAGGCTAGAGGTTACAAAAATAATAAAAGGACAAAACTAAAGTTTCTATATCTGAATGCACATAGCATTCAAAACAAAACAGATGAACTGAGAGCACAAATAGAAATAAATAAGTACGATCTGATATCCATTACAGAGACATGGCTGCAGGATGACATAGATTGGTACCTGAATATTGAAGGGTACATGGTATTTAAGAAGGACAGGAAGCTGGGAAAAGGTGGAGGGGTAGCTCTGTTAATTAATGATGGTATTAGCACAATAGAGAGGGATGACCTGAGTTCAGGAGACCAGGATGTAGAAGCAGTTTGGGTACAAATGAAAAATCAAAGGTCACTTGTGGGAGTGGTGTACAGGCCATCTAACATTAACCACACTGTAGGATGGGGTATAAAGGAAGAAATAATGGTAGCTCGTCAGAAAGGTACAGCAATAATTATGAGGGATTTTAACCTACATATAGACTAGAAAAATCAGATGGGCAGAGGTAGCCTAGATGACGAGTACATAAAATGTTTTGGGGATAATTTCTTGGAACAATACATTCTGGAGCCAACCAGAGAGCAGGCTATACTAGCCCTCGTATTGTGCAACGAGATAGGATGAATTAATGACCTCATAGTTAAGGCACCCCTAGGTAGCAGCGATCATAATATGATTGAATTTTACATTCCGTTTGAGGGAGAGAAGAGTGGGTCCAAGACTAGTATTTTAAACTTAAATGAGGGCATGAAAACAGAGATAGCTAAAATGAACTGGCAAATCAGGTCAATAGAGATGCAGTGGCAGACAGTTAAGGGGATATTTCAGAATACACAGAATAGATACGTTTCAATGAGAAAGAAAAGTTCCAAGGGTGGGGCCCACCATTCGTGGTTAACTAAAACAGTAAAGATAGTATCAAACTTAAAGAAAAAGCCTATAATTGTGCAAAGATGGGAGGTAGGTTAGAAGATTGGACAGAATATAAAAAACAGCAAAGAATGGCTTAAAGATTGATAAGGAAGGTAAAATTAGAGTATGATAGAAAACTAGCTAGAAATATAAAGACAATAGTAAGAGTTTCTATAGATATTTAAAAAAGAAAAGAATTAACAAATTGAGCGTTGGTCCTATAGAAAGTGAATCTGGAGAATTAATAATGGATAATAAGGATATGGCAGATGAATTGAACAGATATTTTACATCAGTCTTCACTATGGAGGATACAAGTAACATCCCAGTATTAGCTGTAAGTCAGGAAATGGAAGGGAGGTAGGAACTCAAGAAAATTACAATCACCAGGGAAGTGGTACTGAACAAATTGTTGGAGCTGTGGGCTGACCAGTCCCCAGGTCCTGATGGACTTCATCCTAGGGTGTTAAAAGAAGTGGATAGTGAGATAGTTGATGCATTAGTTTTAATTTTCCAAAATTCCCTAGATTCAGGGAAGGTTTTGTTAGATTGGGAAATAGTGAATGTAACTCCTTTATTCAAACAGGGAGGGAGACCGAAAGTAGGAAGTTGCAGGCCAGTTAGCTTAACATCTGTCTGTGGGAAAATGTTAGAAGCTATTATTAACGATGTTGTAGCAGGGCATTTCAAAAAATTCCAGGTAATCAGGCAGAGTCAGCATTGTTTTGTGAAAGGGAAATCAAGTTTAACCAATTTATTGGAGTTCTTTGAGGGAGTTGCATGTGCTGTGGATAAAGGGGAACCAGTGGATGTATTGTACTTAGATTTCCAGAAGGCATTTGATAAGGTGCCATATCAAAGGTTATTGCAGAAAATAGAAACTCATGGTGTAGGGGGTAACATATTGGCATGGATAGAAGATTGGCTAGCTAACAGGAAACAGAGACAGGCATAAATGGGTCATTTTCTGGTTGGCAAGATGTAACAAGTGGTGTGGCACAGGGATCTGTGCTGGGGCCTCAACTTTTTACAATTTATATAAATGACTTAGATGAAAGGACCGAAGGTATAGTTGCTAAATTTGCTGATGACACAAAGATAGGTAGGAAAGTAATTTGTGAAGAGGACATAGGGGGGCTACAAAGGGATATAGATAGGTTAAATGAGTGGGCAAAGACCTGGCAAATGGAGTATAATGTGGGAAAGTGGGAAATTGTCTATTTTGGCAGGAAGGATAAAAAAGAAGCATATTATCTAAATGGTGAGAGATTGTAGAGCTCTGAGATGCAGAGGGATCTGGGTGTCCTAGTGCATGAATCGCAAAAGGTTAGTATGCAGGTACAGCACGTAATTAGGAAAGCTAATAGAATGTTATCGTTCATCACGAGGGGAATTGAATACAAAAGTAGGGAGGCTATGCTTCAGCTATACAGGACATTGGTGAGACCACATCTGGAGTATTGTGTACAGTACTGGTCTCCTTATTTAAGGAAGGATGTAAATGCGTTGGAGGCAGTACAGAGAAGGTTTACTACACTCATACCTGGAATGGGCGGGCTGTCTTATGAAGAAAAATTGGACAGGTTAGGCTTGTATCTGCTGGAATTTAGAAGAGTAAGAACTGACTTAATTGAAACAT
Organism: Heterodontus francisci; assembly: GCF_036365525.1. Classification (NCBI taxonomy): domain Eukaryota; kingdom Metazoa; phylum Chordata; class Chondrichthyes; order Heterodontiformes; family Heterodontidae; genus Heterodontus; species Heterodontus francisci. The sequence continues at coordinate 135,672,220 of NC_090377.1, read as the reverse complement.
ATAAGATCCTGAGGGGTCTTCACAGGGTGGATGTGGAAAGGATGTTTCCCCTTGTGGGAGAATCTTGAACTAGAGGTCACTGTTTATAAATAGAGGTGAGGAGAAATTTTTTCTCTGAGGGTCGTGAGTCTTTGGAATTCTGTTCCTCAAAAGACGGTGGAAGCAGAGTCTTTGAATATTTTTAAGGCAGACGTAGATAGATTCTTGATAAGCAAGGGGGTGGAAGGTTATAGGGGGTAGGTGGAAATGTGGAGTAATCAGTTCAGCCATATTGAATGGCCGTGCAGGCTCGTATGTAAGAGAGTCTATATGAGGGTATATGTAAGGGAGGCTCTGTGAGGGTAATATGTAGGGGACACTCTGTGAGGATATATGTAGGGGAGGTTTTGTGAGGATATATATGAGAGGCACTGTGAGGGTATATGTAGGGGAGGCTCTGTGAGGATGTGTGTAAGAGTGGATCTGATGGTATCTCGGAGTCCAGGAGCCTATTCTCTACCTATTCTCTATGGCTGGCTTCTACCTGTCTATTGGCGCTGCGTGCCCCTCAATCGTAGGTCTCCGACGAGAAGGGTTGCGTTATAAATACACGTTATAAATACAATGAACTGAAAGACTGCTTGCTAGCTGCAGAGATGGAATCTCGTCCAGTGCCAATAGTGGCATCCGATGGAGGAGGGAGCTGGTCTCACTGGTGCTTTGTGTCCCAAAGAGATCCCCGCGTGTGAGCTCAGACTGAAGGGCTGGAGTGGTTGATACAGAAATCTCTTTCCTCATCACTTCATTGGCAGGACAGATCATTGCATTGGAAATGAAAGGAAACCCCATCAGCCCTGGCGAAGGGAAATAAAAACAAAACATGTAGGAAATAAACAGCAGTGTTAACATTTTGGGCTGGGGCGGATTCTGAGCCCTTACAGATACTGGCCAACTTTGCGCCTGTCCCTGTTTTATTTCTGTGCTGCATGCATCTATAGCTGGAGGCTGTCCCGCAGGCAAGGCCGCTGTTCAGGTCGTGCTGCCCTTATCTCGACTCTTGTCAGCAGATGTCTAAACATTGTTTGCAAACAAGAAGCTCAGAATATTAGCTCAGAAGCTCTCTCCTGGCACTCTCCACCAACCACCCACCCCTTTCCTCTCTGGGCTAATTTGCTTTACCTCGATTTGAATAATTATTACCTTGAAAGTTTATGAAAATAACATCTTTAAATTAATCCAGCTGTTGTCTCAAACGGAGACAGTGATTAGATCATGTTTACTGGATGTATGCTATTCCTTGTCATGCCGCTAGTTTGATTGCTGACTATTTATTAATATTAATATGTGCCTGTGTTTTCCTTCTTTGCAACAGGTCTTCTGAGAATTAGAAGATGGAAACAGATCATTGCAAATGCACTTTTAACCTTCAGCTCAATGCAAGTTGCAGTCAGTTTAAAATCCGTTCCCTGAGAGGTAACGGGGCATAAGGCCACCGATCAGGGGATGTGAGAGGCGGGGGACAGTCGGGTCCTGTAAACCAGTAAACCTGTAAATCTGGACTAATTTCCGCAACGATAAATCAATGCAAATTATGCCCCTCCCACATACCTCTTACTAATGAAAAATACTGTAAAAACATTGAATTTTAAATGATATTTTGGTGAGTCCTTGCACTTGCTGAGGCAAGAGATTTCAATATGATCAAACGTATTTTCTATTTTGGTCACTTTACTATCTCACCAAAGTCAAATCAAGAAGCAGGGCTGAGTTAGTAGTGGCTTTTTTTGCCCGACCTCAGAGAAGCACTCCCGATTAGACCAGTGAGATCCTACCCCATTTCCTGCACCAGCTGTTATTGAGGAATCTCTGGCACCTACATCCCATTAACTGAAGGTTCATTTACAGCATTCATTCACCCTGCAAGCTTAGGATCAATGCCAAGTGATTATAGCTTCAATGCTAAACCTGTCGTGTTTACAGGAGGTACCAAGGCCCAAAATGTTCGTGAAACAAAGCAGAATGAGAGTCCCTACTGCAGGGTTCCTCTCTCTTTGTTCCGTGTCAGGGTGGCCCTGACTAGTTTCAGACTGCATTTACAGTATAATGGCAATCTCCATATCACGTGACACGTCAGTTTACGGTCCAGTGTGATGAACACTTGCTTTGCATTTCAGCTGTCCACCCTCACTAAAGCTGTAGTTTAATTCCAGAGACAGGGCTGAAGAAAAGTGCAGTGAGGCTTCCCAGAGGAGGGTCTCTGTTTAGCACTATTGTAGAAACAATCATTAGAAGAGGGATTAGTGCCAGAGGACTGGCGAACAGCAACTGTGATTCCTATATTTAAAAAGCGACATAGAACACTTGCAAGGTTAGCTGAGCATCAGTGGTCGGAAAGATAATAGAACTTTTATTCAAAGATGTAATAGAAAAAACATCTGGAAAACAAAAATACAATATAGTCAGCATGGATTATAAAAGTAAAATCAAAATACTGAAGATGCTGGAAATCTGAAATAAAAACACTCTGGCAGCATCTGTGGAGAGAGAAGCAGAGTTAACATTTCAGGTCTGTAACCTTTCATCAGAACTGTGTCACAGACCTGAAACGTTAACTCTGGATTACAAAAGGGATGGTTATGCTTGACTAATCTTAATGAATATTTTAAGGAATTAAAGGAAAGGGTAGATAAGGGTAAAGCAGCAGATGTAACATACTTGGATTTTTAAAAGGTGTTCAATAAAGTGCAGTACAGTAAACTCATGGCTAAGGTCAGAGCATGTGGAGTCAGGGGATAGGAAGCAGAATGGGCAAAGCTGACTACAAAACTGGAAACAAAAAGTAGGAGTTAAATGTAGTTACTGCCAAAAGGTGGGAAGTGGGATTCCACAAGGATCACTGTTGTGCTCCAGGTATATAAATTATTTGGATTTGGGAATCATAAGTACAATTTGCAGATGACATCAAATTGGGTGGTGTAGTTAATACTGAGAAGGCCTACAACAAAATACAAGAAGATTTTACTAAACTTGCAGAATTGGCTTGTAAATGGCAAATTCATTTTAATATAGATAAGTCTGAGGTGATGTATTTTGGTCGGAGGAATGGAAATTAAGGATCTATATGGGGTAAAAGAACAAAGGGATCTAGGGGTACCGGTGTAGACAAATCACTAAAAGTTGGAATGCAGGGCCGTACAAAATTGTAAACAAAGTATTGTGTTCTTTTCTAGAGGAATAGAATTGAAAAGTAGGGAAGTTATGTTAAACTTGTATTGAACCTTGTTAAGACCACAGTTAGAATACTGTCCACAATTCTGGTCTCCATGTTACAAAAAGGATATAGAAATATTGAAGAAGGTGCAAAAAGATTCACAAGAATGATACCAGAACTGAGAGGTTATATTTATTTCTTTTTTTATTTAGAGATACAGCACTGAAACAGGCCCTTCGGCCCACCGAGTCTGTGCCGACCAACAACCACCCATTTATACTAACCCTACATATTCCCTATCACCTCCCTACACTAGGGGCAATTTACAACAGCCAATTTACCTATCACCTGCAAGTCTTTTGGATGTGGGAGGAAACCGGAGCACCCGGCGAAAACCCACGCAGACACAGGGAGAACTTGCAAACTCTGCACAGGCAGTACCCAGAATCGAACCTGGGTCCGTGGAGCTGTGAGGCTGCGGTGCTAACCACTGCGCCACTGTGCCACCCATAAATCTATCAAGAAAGGCTGAATAGGTTGGGGCTGTTTTATAATGCTCCTGTGAAGCACCCTGGGATGTATTATTGTGTTAAAGGTGCTATAAAATATAAGTTGTTGTTATTATTTTCTCGATAAAAGAGGATGACCTAAATGAGGTATTTAAAATTGGGAAGGTGTTTGATAGAGTAGCTGTAGGGAAGATGTTTGCATTTGTGGGGGGGGGGGGGGGGGGGGAATGGTGGTCCAAAACTAGGGGGTGATAAATATAAGATAGTCACTAATAAGGTATTCAGGAGAAACCTCTTTACTCAAAGAGTGGTTAGAATGTCAAACTTGCTACCACATGGAGTTGTTGAGGTGAATAGCATAGACGTATTTTAAGGGGAAGCTAGACAAGTACATGAGAGAGAAAGGAATAGAAGGATATGCTGCTCTGGTTTGATGAAGTAGGGTGGGACAATGCTTTCATGGTGTGTAACAGTGGCATATTTGTGCTGTAAATTGCATGGAATTCTATGACACCCACATGGATTGCAGTATCAAACCTGGTGGAAAAAAATGCCCACAGATCCCTTTACACTTTTTCAAACAATCATACAGCAACAACTTACATTTGTATAGCACCTTTAATGTAATAAATCATCTTAAGGCATTTCACAGGAGGTTTATCAGACAATAATTGACACCAAGTCCCATAAAGTGATAATTGAATAGATAACCAAAAGTTTGGTCAAAGAGGTAGATTTTAGGCAGTGTCTTAAAAAAGGAGAGCAAGGTGGAGAGGCAGTGAGGTGGAGGAAGGGTATTCCAGAGTTTGGTGTCTAGGTGCGGCCACCAATAGTGGAGCAATTAAAATCAAGGAGGCACAAGAGGTCAGAATTAGAGGAGCGCAGCTATCTTAGAGGGTTTTAAGATTGGAGGAGGTTACAGAGATAGGGAGGGCAGAGGGTATGGAGGAATTTGAAAACAAGGACGAGAATTTTAAAATCAAGGCATTGATGGACCAGATGCCAATGTAGGTCAGCGAATGCAGGGGTGATGGGTGAACCAGACTTGGAGTGAGTTAGTATTCAGGCAGCAGAGTTTTAGATGATCTCAAGTATATGAAGAATGAAGAATGGAAAATGGGAGACCAGCCAGGAGAGCATTGGAATAATCAGGTCTGGAGGTAACAAAGGACTGAATGAGGATTATGTTGTTTATTGCAAGGGAAATGGAATATAAAGGTAGAGATGTCTTGCTATAGTTGTACAGGGCATTGGTGAGACAACGTCAACAGTATTGTGTACAGTTTTGATCTCTTTACTTAAGAAAGGATATAATTGCATTGGAAGCAGTTCAAAGAAGGTTCACTCGACTGATTCCTGGGATGAGAGGGTTATCTTATGAGGAAAGGTTGGACAGGTTGAGTCTGTATTCATTGGAGTTCAGAAGAATGAGAGGTGATCTTATTGAAACATATAAGATCCTGAGGGGACTTGACAGGGTGGATGTTGAAAGGATAAAGAACAAAGAACAAAGAAAATTACAGCACAGGAACAGGCCCTTCGGCCCTCCAAGCCTGCGCCGATCCAGATCCTCTATCTAAACCTGTCGCCTATTTTCTAAGGGTCTGTATCTCTTTGCTTCCTGCCCATTCATGTATCTGTCTAGATACATCTTAAAAGACGCTATCGTGCCCGCGTCTACCACCTCCGCTGGCAATGCGTTCCATGTACCCACCACCCTCTGCGTAAAGAACTTTCCACGCATATCCCCCCTAAACTTTTCCCCTTTCACTTTGAACTCATGTCCCCTTGTAATTGAAACCCCCACTCTGGGAAAAAGCTTCTTGCTATCCACCCTGTCTATACCTCTCATGATTTTGTACACCTCAATCAGGTCCCCCCTCAACCTCCGTCTTTCTAATGAAAATAATCCTAATCTACTCAACCTCTCTTCATAGCTAGCGCCCTCCATACCAGGCAACATCCTGGTGAACCTCCTCTGCACCCTCTCCAAAGCATCTACATCCTTTTGGTAATGTGGCGACCAGAACTGCACGCAGTATTCCAAATGTGGCCGAACCAAAGTCTTATACAACTGTAACATGACCTGCCAACTTTTGTACTCAATACCCCGTCCGATGAAGGAAAGCATGCCGTATGCCTTCTTGACCACTCTATTGACCTGCGTTGCCACCTTCAGGGAACAATGGACCTGAACACCCAAATCTCTCTGCACATCAATTTTCCCCAGGACTTTTCCATTTACTGTATAGTTCGTTCTTGAATTGGATCTTCCAAAATGCATCACCTCGCATTTGCCCTGATTGAACTCCATCTGCCATTTCTCTGCCCAACTCTCCAGTCTATCTATATTTCCGCTTGTGGGTGGGACTAAAACTAGGGGGCACAGTTTAAAAATAAGGGCTCTCCCATTTAATACAGAGATGAGGAGAATTTTTTTCTCTCATGAATCTGTGGAACTCTCTTCCCCAGAGAGCAGTGGAGGCAGGATCATTGAATGTTTTTAAGGCAGAAGTAGACAGATTCTTGACAAACAAGCGAGTCAAAGAATATTGGGGGTAGGCAGGAAAGTGGAGTTGTGTCCACAACAGATCAGCCATGATCTTATAGAATGGCAGAGCAGGCTCAAGGGGCCGAATAGCCTACTCTTGCTCTTGGTTTGTATGCATCTATTTGGATTTACGAAAGGGAAATCATGCTTGACAAATCTGCTGGAATTTTTTGAGGATGTAACTAGTAGAGTTGATAAGGGAGAACCAGTGGATGTGGTGTATTTGGACTTTCAGAAGGCTTTCGATAATGTCCCACATAAGAGATTAGCATGTAAAATCAAAGCACATGGGATTGGGAGTAAGGTACTGACATGGATAGAGAACTGGTTGACAGACAGGAACCAAAGAGTAGGAATAAACGGGTCTTTTTCCGAGTGGCAGGCAGTGATTAGTGGGGTACCGCAGGGATCAGTGCTAGGACCCCAGCTATTCACAATATATATTAATGATAGAGATGAGGGAATTAAATGTAATATATCCAAGTTTGCAGATGACACAAAGCTGGGTGGGAGTGTGAGCTGTGAGGAGGATGCAGAGAAGCTCCAGTGTGACTTGGACAGGTTGAGTGAGTGGGCAAATACATGGCAGATGCAGTATAATGTGGATAAATGTGAGGTTATCCACTTTGGTGGCAAAAACAGAAAGGCAGATTATTATCTGAACAGCGATAGGTTGGGAAAGGGGGAGGTGCAGGGTGTCCTTGTGCACCAGTCGCTGAAAGTAAGCATGCAGGTTCAGCAGGCAGCTTTTAGAAGGCAAATGTTATGTTGGCCTTCATAGCGAGAGGATTTGAGTACAGGAGCAAGGATATCTTGCTGCAATTATACAAGGCCTTGGTGAGACCACATCTGGAGTATTGTATGCAGTTCTGGTCGCCTTATCTGAGGAAGGATGTTCTTGCTATGGAGGGAGTGCAGCGAAAGTTCACCAGACTCATTCCTGGGATGGCAGGGACTGACGTATGAAGAGAGATTGGGTCGATTAGGCTTATATTCGCTGGAGTTTAGAAGAATGAGGGGGGATATCATAGAAACCAAAAAAATTCGAACAGAACTGGACAGACTAGATGCAGGAAGGATGTTCCCGATGGCGGGGAAGTCCAGGGTGAGGGGTCACAATCTAAGGATAAGGGGTAAGCCATTTAGGACTGAGATGAGGAGCGATTTCATCACCCAGACAGTGGTGAACCTGTGGAATTCTCTACCAGGGAAAGCAGTTGAGGCCAAATCATTAAATATATTCAAGAAAGAGTTAGATATCGTTCTTAGGGCTAAAAGGATCAAGGGATATGGGGAGAAAGCGGGAACAGGTTACTGAGTTTGGATGATCAGCCATGATCGTATTGAATGGTGGTGCAGGCCCGAAGGGCTGAATAGCCAACACCTGCTCTATGTGTTTCTATGTTCAGCAGCACATAAGCTGAGGCAGGGTGAGAGATGGGTGATGTTATGGAGGTGGAAGTAGGTGGACTTGATGGAAGTGAATATGTGGTGAGAAACTCCTCACTGGATCAAATAGAATGCCTAGGTTATTCAGATACTGACATCTATAGTAATTGATTTTGACTAATTAATGACTATCTTCTGAGGGGAGGTAAAATTAAAGCAACTTAGGCAACTGTGGAGATATAGAGGCTAGCTTCAAGATGGCAATCTGCTGACAGAAGGCGAGAAACAAATCAACTAACTATGGTGAACTCAATAGCATTTGGTAAAAAGAATTGAGGAGAGACGATACAAAACAAATGGTTCAATTTTAAAGGTGGTGCGGGAACAGAGAGAACTGGGGTTTATAGACATGAATTTCTGAAGGTTGCAGAACAAGTTGAGGAGGCTATTAAAAAAGCATAAATCACAGATTAGGCCTCAGCTGGAGTATTGTGTTCACTTCTGAGCACCACACTTAAGGAAGGATGTCAAGGCCTTAGAGAGGGTGCAGTGGAGATTTTACTAGAATGGTAACAGGGATGCATAACTTTTGTTTTATAGATACAGCACTGAAACAGGCCCTTCGGCCCACCAAGTCTGTTCCCACCATCAACCGCCCATTTATACTAATCCTACACTAATCCCATATTCCTACCACATCCCCACCTGTCCCTATATTTCCCTACCACCTACCTATACTCGGGGCAATTTATAATGGCCAATTTACTTATCAATCTTTGGCATGTGGGAGGAAACCGGAGCACCCGGAGAAAACCCACACAGACACAGGGAGAACTAAGATATTTGCCAACAGAAACAGAGAGGATATGAGGGGATTTCTTTGTGCAGCAAATTGTGGAACACACTGTATGAAAGGGTGGGGGAAGAAAACTTAATAGTAACTTTCAAAAAGGAATTGTATATATACTTGATAAGGAAGCATTTCTCATGGCATAAGGTCAAACATGGGCAGGGTAACCTCCCATTGATTACCACCTACCGCCCTCCCTCAGCTGATCACTCAGTACTCCTCCATGTTGAACACCACTTGGAGGAAGAATTGACAGTGGCAAGGGCACAGAATGTACTCTGGGTGGGGGACTTCAATGTCCATCATCAAGAGTGGCTCGGTAGCACCACTACTGACCGAGCTGGCCGAGTCCTAAAGGACATAGCTGCTAGACTGGGTCTGCGGCAGGTGGTGGGGGAACCAGCACGAGGGAAAAACATACTTGACCTCGTCCTCACCAATCTGCCTGCCACAGATGCTTCTGTCCATGACTGTATTGGTAGGAGTGACCACCGCATAGTCCTTGTGGAGACGACGTCTTGCCTTCACATTGAGGATACCGTCCATCATGTTGTGTGGCACTATCACCGTGCTAAATGGGATAGATTTCAAACAGATCTAGCAATGCAAAACTGGGCATCCATGAGGCGCTGTGGGCCATCAGCAGCAGCAGAATTGTACTCAGCCACAATCTGTAACCTCATGGCTCGGCATATCCCCCACTCTACCATTACCATCAAGCCAGGAGACCAACCCTGGTTCAATGAAGAGTGCAGGAGGGCATGCCAGGAGCAGCACCAGGCATACCTCAAAATGAGGTGTCAACCTGGTGAAGCTACAACCCAGGACTATTTGCATGCCAAACTGTGTAAGCAGCATGAGGTAGACAGAGCTAAGCCATCCCATAACCAACAGATCAGATCTAAGCTCTGCAGTCCTGCCACATCCAGCCATGAATGGTGGTGGACAATTAAACAACTAACTGGAGGAGGTGGCTCCACAAATATCCCCATCCTCAATGATCGGGGAGCCCAGCACATCAGTGAGAAAGATAAGGCTGAAGCATTTGCAACAATCTTCAGCCAGAAGTGCCGAGTTGATGATCCATCTCGGCCTCCTCCTGAAGTCCCCAGCATCACAGATGCCAGACTTCAGCCAATTCGATTCACTCCACGTGATATCAAGAAACGACTGAAGGCACTGGATACTGCAAAAGCTATGGGCCCTGACAATATTCCAGCAATAGTACTGAAGACCTGTGCTGCAGAACTTGCCGCGCCCCTAGCCAAGCTGTTCCAGTACAGCTACAACACTGGCATCTACCCTGCAATGTGGAAAATTGCCCAGGTATGTCCTGTACACAAAAAGCAGAACAAGTCCAACCCGGCCAATTACCGCCCCATCAGCCTACTCTCAATCATCAGTAAAGTGATGGAAGGTGTCATCAACAGTGCCATCAAGCGGCACTTGCTTAGCAATAACCTGCTCAGTGACGCTCAGTCTGGGTTCCGCCAGGGCCACTCAGCTCCTGACCTCATTACAGCCTTGGTTCAAACATGGACAAAAGAGCTAAACTCAAGAGGTGAGGTGAGAGTGACTGCTCTTGACATCAAAGCAGCATTTGACCGAGTATGGCATCAAGGAGCCCTAGCAAAACTGAGGTCAATGGGAATCGGGGGGAAAACCCTCCGCTGGCTGGAGTCATACCTAGCGCAAAGGAAGATGTTTGTGGTTGTTGGAGGTCAATCGTCTGAGCTCCAGGACATCACTGCAGGAGTTCCTCAGGGTAGTGTCCGAGGCCCAACCATCTTCAGCTGCTTCATCAATGACCTTCATAACGTCAGCAATGGGGATGTTCGCTGATGATTGCACAATGTTCAGCACCATTCGTGACTCCTCAGATACTGAAGCAGTCCGTGTAGAAATGCAGCAAGACCTGGACAATATCCAGGCTTGGGCTGATAAGTGGCAATTAACATTCGCGCCACACAAGTGCTAGGCAATGACCATCTCCAACAAGAGAGAATCTAACTCTCTCCCATTGACATTCAATGGCATTACCATCGCTGAATCCCCCACTATCAACATCCTAGGGGCTACCATTGACCAGAAACTGCACTGGAGTAGCCATATAAATACCGTGGCTACAAGAGCAGGTCAGAGGCTAGGAATCCTGAGGCGAGTAACTCACCTCCTGACTCTCCAAAGCCTGTCCACCATCTACAAGGCACAAGTCAGGAGTGTGATGGAATACTCTCCACTTGCCTGGATGGGTGCAGCTCCAACAACACTCAAGAAGCTCGACACCATCCAGGACAAAGCAGCCCACTTGATTGGCACCCCATCTACAAACATTCACTCCCTCCACCACCGATGCACAGTGGCAGCAGTGTGTACCATCTACAAGATGCACTGCAGCAATGCACCAAGGCTCCTTAGACAGCACCTTCCAAACCCGCGGCCTCTACCAACTAGAAGGACAAGGGCAGCAGATACATGGGAACACCACCACCTGCAAGTTCCCCTCCAAGTCACACACCATCCTGACTTGGAACTATATCTCCGTTCCTTCACTGTCGCTGGGTCAAAATCCTGGAACTCCCTTCCTAACAGCACTGTGGGTGTACCTACCCAACATGGACTGCAGCGGTTCAAGAAGGCAGCTCACCACCACCTTCTCAAGGGCAATTAGGGATGGGCAATAAATGCTGGCCTGGCCAGCAACGCCTACATCCCGTGAATGAATTTTTTAAAAATTGCAGGGCTATGGAAAAAGCAGGGGTTTGGGGTTAATTAGATAACTCCTTCAAGAGCTGGCACAGGCACAATGGGCTGAATACCCTCCTTCTGTGCTGTACTTTGCATCCTCTGTAAATGCTAGCTCCTCCAGAACTCTGCTGTCCATGTCCTAACTCACGCCAGGTGCCGTTCACCCCTGTGCTTGCTGATCTACATTGGCTCCCAGTCTGGCAATATCTTGATTTTAAAATTCTCATCCTTGTTTTCAAATCTCTCCATGCCACATGCACGGAAAGTCCACATGAGCATGCAGCTCTCATTCTTGGGCAGTGTATTCCAGTTTCGCTCAGAGTGTAAATGGGGCAATGGCTGAGGTGCGGCTATTGTACCATTTGAGACGAGTACCTGCTCAGAACAGAAAAGGGCCATCACCGCTGAGCTATACTGACAGATATTGGCAATTGTAATGGTGTATTTGAGCCGGTGATGTTGAGGAAAAGGGGCATGATTGGTGCTGTGACCCATCACCCAGGCTGGGGTGAGAACCAGCCCTCTGTGACCCTGAACTGGTCCAACAGGCCGTCGGTAGCAACAATTAATTTCCTATTGTTATCCATTTACAGCTGAATTTCAAACACCCATCTACTATTGCATATTTTAATCAGACCATATGCTTAATTTAAACATTTCTATATAAGTGTCTATAGTTTAGGAGTGAAATCAGGAAGCACTTTTTCCACACAAAGCGTTATAGAAATCGGGTATCCTTCTCCCCAAAAGGCTGTGAAGGCTGGGAGATCAACTGGAAATTTCAAGGTTTTGCTTGATAGATTATTGCTAGGTAAGGGCATGAGGGATGTGGGGCCTGAGGGGTGAAGAAGAGGGCATGAACAGCCTCCTCCTGTTGCAATGATGCATCTGTTTCATTTTATTTAATTCTCTACCACGATATGAATAATTTACAGTCAAAATACCAAAGGTCCTTTAATAGAAAGATAGTGCCTTCCACACCCCCATGACGTCCCAAGAAGCTTCACAGCCAATGCAGCACTTTCACTCACTGCTATAACATGGGGCAAATATTAAGAGGAAAGTTCCAGCAGGGGTCGGTGAGAAGTGGCTTTCTGCTGACGTGCCCCAGACTCCTTGCCTGAAATTCCTTGGTCCCAAAATAGGGTGGTGGTGTATTTCTGGCGCAGTCTTCCTGCCCTAAGAAAGTTAAAGAACTCGGGCGGAGTGGGAGGGCCAGGCTGTGCCGACACCTGATGCCGCTGGCCCGTCAGCCTCACACATAAATAAGAGGCGAGCTTGTGGGGGGAGAGAGGACCATCCGTGGAAGACACAAGCCCTGCTGCTGCTGCTGCTGCTGACCCGTCCTCTGCCGATCTCCAGCCATGGTGGGTCAGGCTGCTGCCCAAGCTTTTTCATTCATTCATTTCTCTCAGTGCATTTGCAATGTCTCCAATCTGTTTTCTTCTTCTTGCTTTACAGTCATTCTCAGCAGACGAGGTGGCCGGTAAGTCTTTGTAGATAAGCCTGGTTAGCCGAGCTGGGACAACGCTCTGTTCAATGGCAAAGTTTTGTGGTGCTATTTAAAAGGTGTATTCACCATGCAGCCTGCGTGTTGTCCCAGCCCCGGCTAACAGTCCTGCCCTGCCCGGGGTACCTGAGACCAGTGCGGTGCCCAAGGGCAGCCAGGGCTCCTTCTGAACCGCTCTTTTATGTATCTCCGTTTGGGTTTTGTTTTCTCTCTTTCAGATCGAGTTCAGTGCGGAGCAGCAGGAAGGTGAGCAGCGGCTGTTACAATCCTCCTCTCTCTGATCTGCCATGCCGGTAACCGGGGATCAGCCTTTAAACAGCCACCAGCCTTTAATGCGGGCGACCGGGCCGGCAGGACAGCGTCCCGGCCTCGGCTCCTCTGTTCAATTCAGCAGGAGGCCGAGACCGGGTCTGGGCTCGGGCACACCGGGGAAGCTGCTGTAGGGTTTCTATCCACTCACTTTAATCAAGCTGCAAAGGCCCAAATATGGCTGGGAACTGAGTGTGACTCTGAAGTATGTGTGTGGGGGATGGGGGATTGGGGGGGGGGGGGGGGGCTCTGTGTGGGCGTGGAGTCTGGATGGGGAGTCCGTGTGTGGAGTCTGGATGCAATGGGCATGGAGTCCAGGCTCTGTGGGCGGGGAGTCTGTGCGCTGTTGTTGGTTACTTATTGAGAAAAGTATAAAATGTGATTGTGTATTGACAGGGAGAAGCACAAAGTGGGCAGGTGTGTGTGTGTGTGTGTAGGGGGGTGGTTGTTGAAAGGACTGTGAGGTTTGACTCCAACCAGAGCCTGTTTCTGTCGCAGTAAAGCCCCTCTGAGTGTTTAGGAGATTCTGACAAGCATAGTGCTAAGTTGAAAACTAGTAATTTGGAAACAGAATGATTGAAAATGTAAAAAAAAAATGTTTCAAATGATGTTCAGGTGGCACAGTTACCGCTAGCCGGGACAGTGACCATGTACTAGCTGCCTTGGTCATACCCACATACCTGCTCCTTTGGTTGCTCTGGGTACCAGGTCCTTTGCTGATTCTGAATACCAGCTCTCTTGGGCGCTTTGTGAGCTCCATGGTGTTCCTGAGGGCTGGTCTTCCCACAAGTGTGGTGATTGTCAGTGTTGAAGGTTCTCTTGCATCAATGGAGTTGAATATGTGAACTGTAGTATTTCTCTGAGTAGCTACAGTTGAGTTCTTATTGCTCCTGACCGACAAGGAATTTAAATAAATACTAAATAAGCAGAAAGAACGCTGGATTATTAGGCAGAGACTGTGTTGCGATTAACAGGGAGAAGACTAGCAGTCAGGTACTGTGATTTCTTTCAGCCAGTCAGTGCTCTGTTTCTGGTGGGTTTGCCCATAAATAGTTGTGTGTCTTTGACAGAATCATCATGAAACATCTGGATACAGTTATTCAGGATGTTTCCCATGCTAACCACTCCCACTCTGCACTCCACCAGAAGGAATCATTGAGGATAAATGCAAAGGCATGTCCTTAAAAGGCTAAAACATTGACTTGAACACACAAATGAGTGTGAGCAGTTTTAATAATGTACCTCTGCACTGTGTGCATGCCAGCACATTCACTAGGAATCCTGCTAGTTGGTTTCCAGTGCATGTTCCTCCTTCCTGTGTCATATTGAGCCTGAGTCCTCAACTCCTAGCTGGATCGTGTATGAATGGGACTGGATCAATGCTTTTCATGTAGTTCAAGCTAAGAGTGTTCCTTCCAAATTTTCACCTACCCTGTGTTGTCTGTATTTGTTGTGTTCTCTTCCCCCTTAGACTTCAAGGAGGCTTTCCTCCTGTTTGACAGAACTGGTAATTCCAAGATCACCTACAGCCAGGTTGCAGATGTGATGCGTGCTCTCGGCCAGAATCCAACCAATGCTGAAGTGAAAAAGATCCTAAGCAACCCCAGTGCTGAGGGTAGGTCCTTGGCACAGCCACTATGGGCTGAATGGCCTCCTTCTGTGCCGTACCATTTTATGATTCTATAAAAACCTTGTTTTCTGAGGGCATCCTCCGAGTCCTGATTAGTTGTAGTATTTACCTTTTGCTGTCTTTTGTTTTAGAGATGGCCAACAAAGCCATTGAGTTTGACCAGTTCCTGCCTATGCTTCAGACCATGGCCAACTGCAAGGATCAGGGTTCCTACGAAGACTTTGTTGAGGGTCTGCGCGTCTTTGACAAGGAAGGCAACGGCACCGTGATGGGGGCTGAACTCCGCCACGTTCTAGCCACACTGGGTATGGCACGCACACCGTCTATGCTGTTAAAGCTCAAACATAAATCAAATACCATAAAGGGGAACCTGTTCTTGGCAAAATAAAATTTAAAAGCCGAGGAAGATTTTAAAAAATCTATATTTCTTCGTTGGATAATATTCCCTGTGTTTGCTGTCTTCATTTGAATGCATTGAGCGACATTGATCCGAAAATTAGGATCTAACTGGCTTTCTGTGTATGGCGATGGGATGGGGGATTTGCTCTCTTTTTCACTCTTTAAGAAAGAACAGATATGTTTTTCTATAACCCCAGGATGGCCCAAAGCTTCACAGCCAAGGAATTACCTTTGACCTGTGGTCACTGTTGGCCAAATGCACCCAATCTGTGCATAGCAAGGTCCCACAAACAGCAAGGGGATAAATGACCAGCTAGCATGCATGTAGTGCTGCTACTGAGGGAGGAATGTTGGCAGCTCCTTGCTCCTGGAGCAGATCGTTAATACCCACTGAAGAGGCAGACAGAACCTCTGTTAACCTCACATGGAGGACGCCCAGAGGTGGATGCGAGAGATGGGATTAGAAAATGAGAAAGTAAACACTGAACAGAGAACAGAAATAAACAACAAAGTAAAGGAGTGAGGCAGAGACAGTACAGTAAAAATAAGAGGGGATGGAATAAAGTGCAGAGAAGAAAGGTGAATGAAACTGATAAATCACGAACTCATCTAATCATGTATCAGAACGGCATTTGGGTAGTGCCAGAGTGTGCTGGGGCAGTGCAGACAGAGGTAGTGTCGGAGGCTGTGGGAGCAGTGCCTTGGCAGTGCTGGTGTGGAGAGGGGTGTCAGTGTGGGGTGTGCTGTGGGATCAAGGTGTAACAGTACTCTAGGTTGACACAGTGTTGGAAGTACACTGATTTACAGATATTGATGACACTTCATGAAGCTGCAGCTAGGATTACAAGGACTCCTGCTCGAATGGAACACAACCTCCTGGGAATTTTGGTGTGTGTGATCCGTTTGCTTTTAGTAGATTTTTTTTTTCCATTTCTTTGTCTGGCAGATGATGCTGTGAATTTTCCTGAGTGAAGTACAAGGCTGTTTTCTGGCCTCGTATGCCAGGGCTCCGGACATTGAAATCCAGCACCTACATATTACAGGTGGTTAATATTTCTGGTGGGCGCAGTTGTAAAGCATTGTATCTCTGTGTTGGTAAACTGGATGACGAAGGGGATTGTCTATTTAAAGGAGTTTTTGATGCAGCAATTTTTGCTCTGTACGCCAGGTGAGAAGTTAACAGAGGATCAGGTGGAACAATTGCTGACAGGTCAAGAAGATGCCAACGGCTGTATCAACTATGAGGGTAGGTGTTTGAACAAGCTCAGGCACTTCCCATCATTTTGCAGTCCTTTTTTACGTGTTGTGAAAATTATATTGATATTTTACTTTCTGTTCCGTTTTATTAATTCATTTTTATTTCCTTTTAACAGCTTTTGTCAAACACATCATGTCTATTTAAAATGGATCCCCGTGGTAAGCACTCGCAAGTTTCTTTCAGTTCTCTTTTTGCATCTTGACATCTGTTGCATTTTGTACAATTCCTTATTTGTCAGTGATAGCTGGATTTGCGTTTATCATTTACTCACCAATAGTCAATTTGCTGTACAGATCTGACTCCAGACCACATTAGTTATTTGTTTGGTTAATAATTGGAGTCTTGTGTGAGTGAACAGAAAATTTTTGAGAAACTGTTTTAGAATGAGGAAGTACAGAGACCAGAATGGGAGGAATGAAATTATAAGTAGAACAATAAGAGTGTTCAGGTTGGTCTTAGGGTGGCTTATTTTGCCAACATGGCAGGAAATTGCAGCTTTTTTATGCTGAACGGGGCTGTTTTACACTCCTGTATGAACAGATGGGGCTACATCACATTTGTTTGCAGCCGTTTTTAAAATGTCCACTCCTCTCATCTCGTGTTTGAACTGGCCAAAAGGTATCAACCTTAACTCTAATTGGGATGTGTGTCATTGAAACAATTAAAAGTGAAACCATTTGAGAAAGGCCAAAGACACAGGGTCTGCATGAAACTTTCTTCATTTTCAAGATAAGGGCAACACTGGCAAGGCCAGCAATTATTGTCCATTCCTAGTTAGAGTCATAGAGAGATACAGCACTGAAACAGGCCCTTCGGCCCACTGAGTCTGTGCCAACCATCAACCACCCATTTATACTAATCCTACATTAATCCCATATCCCTACCACATCCCCACAACTCTCCTACCACCTACCTACACTAGGGGCAATTTACAATGGCTAATTTACCTATCAACCTGCAAGTCTTTGGCTGTGTGAGGAAACCAGAGCACCCGGCAGAAACCTCACACAATCACAGGGAGAACTTGTAAACTCCGCACAGGTAGTATCCAGAACTGAACCTGGGTCACTGGAGCTGTGAGGCTGCAGTGCTAACCATTGTGCCACTGTTGTACTTGAGAAGATTGTGGTAAGCTTTTCTAATTGAGCTGCAACAATCCATGTGGTGAAGGTGCTCCCTAACTTGTTAGTTAGGGAGTTCTGGGATTTTGACTCAGGAAGGAACGCTGATGTAGGTCCAGTCGTAATGGTGTGAGCCTAGGAAGGGAACTTAGAGGTGATGGTGTTCCCATGCACCTGTTGCTTTGTCCTTTCTAGGTGGTAGAGATCAGTGCAGTGCACACTGCAGCCATGGTGCGCCAGTGTTGAGCGGGAGGGATGTTTAAAGTGGTGTAGAGAGGGGATGTTTAAGACGGTCATCGTGATTTCTGTGCTTTTAGAGCCAAGCCTGAATGATGTGTTCAGTAATTGTTTTGTATTTCACTTAATTTCCTTCCACCACCCCCGACCCTAAACCCCCCCAGAATTTTACATGTTACTCATGTTATTTATAATTTG
The DNA here is from genome assembly GCF_036365525.1 of Heterodontus francisci. NCBI lineage: Eukaryota > Metazoa > Chordata > Chondrichthyes > Heterodontiformes > Heterodontidae > Heterodontus > Heterodontus francisci. The sequence continues at coordinate 135,654,321 of NC_090377.1, read as the reverse complement.
TTTCCCAGAATTGGTGCATATGGTTCTGAATGGCTGAACACTTGACAGGGCATCACTTGACTTCACATCGTGGAACTTATGCTTTTCTGACCAATGCGAGCAGTCTCTTTTTGGACTGTACAAGAACCACTCTGGTTTTTTTTTACTTGTATCCAATGGACAGTATTTCAAACAACAAAATGAGGAAAAGGGGAAAAAAAACCTTGGAGTTTGTGTTGGCAAACCTGATGGATAAAAGTACTTAGTTTGTCCATGATGTTTGACATGGTTTGAAAGTGCACGTGGCAGTCAACGTCCAATAAAGTCTCAGTGGTCAATCTGTGGCTGTATCATCCATATTATATCTCCACATGCGGCAGTCTTCATTTATTAACTCTGTACAGTGTACTTTAAAAAATGGCACATAAAATGTCAAAAAACTTGTGTTGTGCTTTAATTTTGCGTGAAGCACTGTGTACTGCGTTACTCTTGAGTTCCTCTGCAGCTTTGGGAAGATTGTTCCTTTCACTCACTACTCTCAGTTAAACTCCCAGATCTGCGATGGGACATGGTGTAAAACCTAACTCTCACTCATAACTCTGTCTTCCAATTGGAACACTTGATCATGTGACAGCTGTGAATGTTATTGTGCGTACCTGACGCTGGTTGAGACCCAGCCTGGTTTTTTTGCTCATGGCTTTACACCAGCAGCTGTTCTGGAGTAAGTTGCAAGAACCAGGATATCTCACTGTGAGCGGGTGAAGAGGGGAAATCAAAAGTGCAGCAGAGATGCACAGGGAGGAAAGCAGTAACAGAGAAGTGTTGATTTTTTTTTATTTGTTCGGGAGATGCGGGCATCGCTGGCTAGACCAGCATTTATTGCCAGTCCCTAATTGCCTTTGAGAAGGGGGTGGTGAGCTGCCTTCTTGAACAGATGCAGTCCTTGGGATTCCACCGGTAATTGATAGTTATCGACGCAATTTCAGTGAGTTACTCATAGTAGTGTGGGTAACACTCAGACTCCTCTCTTAATCAACAGTAATTGTGGTAACTTACTGATAGGTTATTGGTAATATTTGGTGTAATGGCCCAATGTCCTTCCTGTAACTAGTAGGAATCCTAAAAAGTCCTGATCTTCACCTTAAAACTACAGCCAGAATCCCCTGCTCTGCACAAGGATTGGTCAGGCTCCTAACTTGAAGCCACATTTAACAAGCTTGATCCCTCCTTATTTCCATGGACTCGATCCGTGTGACAGGGACAAATCTGAACAGGGAAACTCAAGTCTGAGCTGATTTGTACCGAGACTTCACTGGTCAAACAAAGCAGCACAGACCAACTTGACACAAACTGAAAACCACCTCAAATCCCGGCCCACCATTCCCGAGCTCCCATCACACAGCCGAATCCCCAGTCATCGGTCTTCAGCCCCAGACACATGAAACGCAAACCCTCTTGACTTGAGTGTCCCTGCCATGTGACACCTGACCTTTGAGCTCCCAACTCTTGAAAATTCAATCAAAATAGCCAACCCAGTCCTGTGAGCAATGAATGCAGCCGGCCCTAGTCCTCCGCTCACCTAACACAACCGACACCAATCCTGTCTTCCTCCAGCACAACTGACCCCAATCCTGTCTTCACCCGGAACAACCGACCCCAATCCTGTCTTCACCAGGAACAACCGACCCCAATCCTGTCTTCACCCGGAACAACCGACCCCAATCCTGTCTTCACCAGGAACAACCGACCCCAATCCTGTCTTCACCCAGAACAACCGACCCCAATCCTGTCTTCACCAGGAACAATCGACCCCAATCCTGTCTTCACCCGGAACAACCGACCCCAATCCTGTCTTCACCAGGAACAACCGACCCCAATCCTGTCTTCACCCAGAACAACCGACCCCAATCCTGTCTTCACCAGGAACAACCGACTCCAATCCTGTCTTCATCCAACACAAGCGACCCCAATCCTGTCTTCACCCCGAACAACCGTCTCCAATCCTGTCTTCATCCAACACAACTGACCCCAATCCTGTCTTCACCAGGAACAACCGACCCCAATCCTGTCTTCACCCGGAACAACGGACCCCAATCCTGTCTTCACCCGGAACAATCGACCCCAATCCTGTCTTCACCCGGAACAACCGACCCCAATCCTGTCTTCACCCGGAACAACCGACCCCAATCCTGTCTTCACCCGGAACAACGGACCCCAATCCTGTCTTCACCAGGAACAACCGACCCCAATCCTGTCTTCACCCGGAACAACGGACCCCAATCCTGTCTTCACCAGGAACAACCGACTCCAATCCTGTCTTCATCCAACACAAGCAACCCCAATCCTGTCTTCACCCCGAACAACTGTTTCCAATCCTGTCTTCACCACGAAGAATCGACCCCAATCCTGTCTTCACCCCGAACAACCGACCACAATCCTGTCTTCATCCAACATAACCGATTCCAATCCTGTCTTCACCTCAAACAACCGACTCCAATCCTGTCTTCACCTCAAACAACCGACTCCAATCCTGTCTTCACCTCAAACAACCGATTCCAATCCTGTCTTCACCTCAAACAACCGACTCCAATCCTGTCTTCACCTCAAACAACCGACTCCAATCCTGTCTTCACCTCAAACAACCGACTCCAATCCTGTCTTCACCCAAAACAACCGACCCCGATCCTGTCTTCACCTCAAACAACCGATTCCAATCCTGTCTTCACCCGGAACAACCGACCCCGATCCTGTCTTCACCTCAAACAACCGACTCCAATCCTGTCTTCACCCAAAACAATCGACCCCGATCCTGTCTTCACCTCAAACAACGACCCCGATCCTGTCTTCATCCAACACAACCGACCCCAATCCTGTCTTCACCCGGAACAACCGACCCCGATCCTGTCTTCATCCAACACAAGCGACTCCAATCCTGTCTTCACCTGGAACAATCGGCTCCAATCCTGTCTTCACCTGGAACAATCGACTCCAATCCTGTCTTCACCCCGAACGAACGGCTCCAATCCTGTCTTTACCCAGAACAACCGACTCCAATCCTGTCTTCACCAGGAACAACCGACTCCAATCCTGTCTTCACCCGGAACATCCGACTCCAATCCTGTCTTCACTCGGAACAACTGACCACTATCCGGTCTTCACCAGGAACAACCGACCACAATCCTGTCTTCACCCCGATCAACCGACCCAAATCCTTTCTTCACCCCGTACAACAGACTCCTATCCGGGCATCAACCAGAACAACCGACCCCAATCCTGTCTTCTCCCGGAACAACCTTCTCCAATCCTGTCTTCACCCCGAACGACTGACTCCAATCCTGCCTTCACCCTGAACAACCAACTCCAATCCTGGCTTCATCCAACACAACCGACCCCAACCCTGTCTTCACCCCGAACAAATGACTCCAATCCTGTCTTCACCTCAAACAACCGACCCCAACCATGTCTTCACCCTGAACAAACGACTCCAATCCTGTCTTCACCTCAAACAACTGACCCAAATCCTGTCTTCACCCCGAACAAACGACTCCAATCCTGTTTTCACCCCGAAGAACTGACCCCAATCCTGCCTTCACCCCGAACAACCGACCACAATCCTGTCTTCACACCGAACAACCGACTCCGATCCTGTCTTCACCCCGAAGAACCGACCCCAATCCTGCCTTCACCCCGAACAACCGACCACAATCCTGTCTTCAGCCCGAACACCCAACTCCAATCCTGGCTTCATCCAACACAACCGACCCCAACCCTGTCTTCACCCCGAACAAATGACTCCAATCCTGTCTTCACCTCAAACAACCGACCCCAACCATGTCTTCACCCTGAACAAACGACTCCAATCCTGTCTTCACCTCAAACAACTGACCCAAATCCTGTCTTCACCCCGAACAAACGACTCCAATCCTGTTTTCACCCCGAAGAACTGACCCCAATCCTGCCTTCACCCCGAACAACCGACCACAATCCTGTCTTCAGCCCGAACACCCAACTCCAATCCTGTCTTCATCCAACTCAAACGACCCCAATCCTGTCTTCACCCGGAACAACCGACCACAATCCTATCTTCACGCCGAGCAACCGACCCCAATCTTGTCTTCATCAACCACAACCGACCCCAATCCTGTCTTCACCCGGAACAACCGACTCCAATGCTCTCTTCACCCGAACAACCGACTCCAATCCTGTCTTCACCCCGAACAACCAACTCCAATCCTGTCTTCACCTCAAACAACTGACTCCAATCCTGTCTTCACCTCAAACAACTGACCCCAATCCTGTCTTCACCCCGAACGACTGACTCCAATCCTCTCTTCACCCCGAACAACCAACTCCAATCCTGTCTTCACCCCGAACAACCAACTCCAATCCTGTCTTCACCTCAAACAACTGACTCCAATCCTGTCTTCACCATGAATAACTGACTCCAATCCTGGCCTCACCTGGACCAACCGACCCCAATCCTGTCTTCACCTCAAACAACCGACCTCAATCCTGTCTTCACCACGAATAACTGACTCCAATCCTGTCTTCACCATGAATAACTGACTCCAATCCTGGCCTCACCTGGACCAACCGACCCCAATCCTGTCTTCAACTCAAACAACCGACCCCAATCCTTTCTTCACCTCAAACAACCGACCTCAATCCTGTCTTCACACAGAACAACTGTCTCCAATCCTGTCTTCACCCAGAACAACCAACCTCAATCCTGTCTTCAGCTGGAACGACCGAATCCAATCCTGTCTTCACCAGGAACAACCGACCCCAATCCTGTCTTCACCTCAAACAACAGACTCCAATCCTGTCTTCACCCGGAACAACTGACTCCAATCCTGTCTTCACCTCAAACAACAGACTCCAATCCTGTCTTCACCCTGAACGAATGACTCCAAACCTGTCTTCACCCTGAACAACCGACTCCAATCATATCTTCACCCAGAACGACCGACCCCAATCCTGTCTTCACACGGAACAACCGACTTTAAACCTGTCTTCACCCCGAACGACTGACTCCAATCCTGTCTTCACCCGGAACAACCGACTCCAATCCAGTCTTCACCCAGAATGACCGACCCCAATCCTCTCTTCACCCCGAACAACCAATTCCAATCCTGTCTTCACCCCAACAACCGACTCAAATTCAGTCTTCACCTCAAAAAACAGACTCCAATCCTGTCATCACCAGGAACAACCGACACCAATCCTGTCTTCACCTGGACCAACCGACCCCAATCCTGTCTTCAACTCAAACAACCGACCCCAATCCTTTCTTCACCTCAAACAACCGACCTCAATCCTGTCTTCACCCAGAACAACTGACTCCAATCCTGTCTTCACCCAGAACAACCAACCTCAATCCTGTCTTCAGCTGGAACGACCGAATCCAATCCTGTCTTCACCAGGAACAACCGACCCCAATCCTGTCTTCACCTCAAACAACAGACTCCAATCCTGTCTTCACCCGGAACAACTGACTCCAATCCTGTCTTCACCTCAAACAACAGACTCCAATCCTGTCTTCACCTCAAACAACAGACTCCAATTCTGTCTTCACCCTGAACGAATGACTCCAAACCTGTCTTCACCCTGAACAACCGACTCCAATCATATCTTCACCCAGAACGACCGACCCCAATCCTGTCTTCACACGGAACAACCGACTTTAAACCTGTCTTCACCCCGAACGACTGACTCCAATCCTGTCTTCACCCGGAACAACCGACTCCAATCCAGTCTTCACCCAGAATGACCGACCCCAATCCTCTCTTCGCCCCGAACAACCAATTCCAATCCTGTCTTCACCCCAACAACCGACTCAAATTCAGTCTTCACCTCAAAAAACAGACTCCAATCCTGTCATCACCAGGAACAACCGACACCAATCCTGTCTTCACCAGGAACAATCGACCCCAATCCTGTCTTCACCCTGAACAACCGAGTCCAATCCTGTCTTCAGCTCAAACAACCGACCCCAATTCGGTCTTCACCCCGAACAACCGACCCGAATCCTTTCTCCACCCAGAACAACCGGCCCCAATCCTGTCTTCAGCCAACAAAAACGACCCCAATCCTGTCTTCACACCGAACAACCGACTCCGATCCTGTTTTCACCCCGAAGAACCGACCCCAATCCTGCCTTCACCCCGAACAACCGACCACAATCCTGTCTTCACACCGAACAACCGACTCCGATCCTGTCTTCACCCCAAAGAACCGACCCCAATCCTGCCTTCACCCCGAACAACCGACCACAATCCTGTCTTCACCCCGAACAACCGACCACAATCCTGTCTTCACCCCGAACAACCGACCACAATCCTGTCTTCACCCCGAACACCCAACTCCAATCCTGTCTTCATCCAACTCAAACGACCCCAATCCTGTCTTCACCCGGAACAACCGACCACAATCCTATCTTCACGCCGAGCAACCGACCCCAATCTTGTCTTCATCAACCACAACCGACCCCAATCCTGTCTTTACCCTGTTCAACCGACTCCAATGCTCTCTTCACCCCAAACAACCGACCCCAATCCTGTCTTCACCCTGTTCAACCGACCCCAATCCTGTCTTCACCCTGTTCAACCGACCCCAATCCTGTCTTCACCTCAAACAACCGACTCCAATCCTGTCTTCACCACGAATAACTGACTCCAATCCTGGCTTCACCTGGACCAACCGACCCCAATCCTGTCTTCACCTCAAACAACCGACCTCAATCCTGTCTTCACCCAGAACAACTGACTCCAATCCTGTCTTCACCTCAAACAACCAACCTCAATTCTGTCTTCACCTGGAACGACCGAATCCAATGCCGTCTTCACCCCAAACAACCGACTCCAATCCTGTCTTCACCCTGAACAACCGACTCCAATCCTGTCTTCACCTAGAACGACCGACCCCAATCCTGTCTTCACCCGGAACAACCGACTTTAAACCTGTCTTCACCCCGAACGACTGACTCCAATCCTGTCTTCACCCGGAACAACCAACTCCAATCCTGACTTCACCCCAACAACCGACTCAAATTCAGTCTTCACCTCAAAAAACAGACTCCAATCCTGTCATCACCAGGAACAACCGACACCAATCCTGTCTTCACCTGGAACAATCGACTCCAATCCTGTCTTCACCCCGAACGAACGACTCCAGGCCTGTCTTCATCCAACAAAACCGACCCCAATCCTGTCTTCACACCGAACATCCGACTCCGATCCTGTTTTCACCTCAAACAACTGACTCCAATCCTGTCTTCACCACGAATAACTGACTCCAATCCTGGCCTCACCAGGACCAACCGACCCCAATCCTGTCTTCACCCCGAACAACCGACCCCATTCCTGTCTTCACCTGGAACAATCGACTCCAATCCTGTCTTCACCCCGAACGAATGACTCCAGGCCTGTCTTCACCCGGAACAACCGACTACAATCCTTTCTTCACCCCAAACAACCGACTCCAATCCTGTCTTCACCCCGAAAAACCGCCTCCAATCCTGTCTTCACCCGGAACAAACCGACTTAAATCCTGTCTTCTCCCCGAACGAACGACTCCAGGCCTGTCTTCACCCGGAACAAACCGACTCCAATCCTGTCTTCACCCGGAACAAACCGACTTAAATCCTGTCTTCACCCCGAATAACTGACTCCAATCCTGGCCTCACCAGGACCAACCGACCCCAATTCTGTCTTCACCTCAAACAATCGACCTCTATCCAGTCTTCACATGGCACAGCTGACTCCAATCCTGTCTTCACCTCGAACAACCGACCTCTATCCAGTCTTCACATGGCACAGCTGACTCCAATCCTGTCTTCAGCCGGAACAACCGATTCCAATCCTGTCTTCACCCGGATCAACCGACCCCAATCCTGTCTTCAGCCCGAACAACCGACTTCAATCCGGGCTTCACCCCGAACAACTGACCCCAATCCTGTCTTTGCCCAGAACGACCGACTCCAATCCTGTCTTCACCAGGAACAACCAACCACAATCCTGTCTTCAGCCCGAACAACCGACTTCAATCCGGGCTTCACCCCGAACAACTGACCCCAATCCTGTCTTTGCCCAGAACGACCGACTCCAATCCTGTCTTCACCAGGAACAACCAACCACAATCCTGTCTTCAGCCCGAACAACCGACTTCAATCCGGGCTTCACCCAGAACAACCAACCACAATCCTGTCTTCAGCCCGAACAACCGACTTCAATCCGGGCTTCACCCAGAACAACCGACCCCAATCCTGTCTTCACCCGGACCAAGCGACTCCAATCCTGTCTTCCACCAACACAACCGACCCCAATCCTGTCTTCACCCCAAACAACCGATCCAAATCCTGTCTTCACCCGGAACAACCGACCCCAATCCTGTCTTCACCTGGAGCAATCGAAACCAATCCTGTCTTCACCTGGAGCAATCAACTCCAATCCTGCCTTCACCCCGAACGAATGACTCCAATCCCGTCTTCACCCGGAACAACCGACTCCAATCCCGTCTTCACCCGGAACAACTGACTCCAATCCTGTCTTCACCAGGAACAACCGACTCCAATCCCGTCTTCACCCGGAACAACTGACTCCAATCCTGTCTTCACCAGGAACAACCGACTCCAATCCTGACATCACCCCGAACAACCGACGCCAATCCCGTCTTCACCCGGAACAACCGACTCCAATCCCGTCTTCACCCGGAACAACTGACTCCAATCCTGTCTTCACCAGGAACAACCGACTCCAATCCTGACATCACCCCGAACAACCGACGCCAATCCCGTCTTCACCCGGAACAACCGACTCCAATCCCGTCTTCACCCGGAACAACTGACTCCAATCCTGTCTTCACCAGGAACAACCGACTCCAATCCTGACATCACCCCGAACAACCGACGCCAATCCCGTCTTCACCCGGAACAACCGACTCCAATCCCGTCTTCACCCGGAACAACTGACTCCAATCCTGTCTTCACCAGGAACAACTGACTCCAATCCTGTCTTCACCTCAAACAACCGACTCCAATCATGTCTTCACCATGAACGACCGACTCCAATCCGGGCTTCACCCCGAACAACCAACCCCAATCCTGTCTTCACCCCAAACAACCGATCCAAATCCTGTCTTCACCCGGAACAACCGACCCCAATCCTGTCTTCACCTGGAGCAATCGAAACCAATCCTGTCTTCACCTGGAGCAATCAACTCCAATCCTGCCTTCACCCCGAACGAATGACTCCAATCCCGTCTTCACCCGGAACAACCGACTCCAATCCCGTCTTCACCCGGAACAACTGACTCCAATCCTGTCTTCACCAGGAACAACCGACTCCAATCCTGACATCACCCCGAACAACCGACGCCAATCCCGTCTTCACCCGGAACAACCGACTCCAATCCCGTCTTCACCCGGAACAACTGACTCCAATCCTGTCTTCACCAGGAACAACCGACTCCAATCCTGACATCACCCCGAACAACCGACGCCAATCCCGTCTTCACCCGGAACAACCGACTCCAATCCCGTCTTCACCCGGAACAACTGACTCCAATCCTGTCTTCACCAGGAACAACCGACTCCAATCCTGACATCACCCCGAACAACCGACGCCAATCCCGTCTTCACCCGGAACAACCGACTCCAATCCTGACATCACCCCGAACAACCGACGCCAATCCCGTCTTCACCCGGAACAACCGACTCCAATCCCGTCTTCACCCGGAACAACTGACTCCAATCCTGTCTTCACCAGGAACAACTGACTCCAATCCTGTCTTCACCTCAAACAACCGACTCCAATCATGTCTTCACCATGAACGACCGACTCCAATCCGGGCTTCACCCCGAACAACCAACCCCAATCCTGTCTTCACCACGAACAACCGACCACATTGCTGTCTTCACCTCAACCAACGCCAATCATGTCTTCACCCCGAACAAATGACTCCAATCCTGTCGTCACCCTGAACAACCGACCCCATTGCTGTCTTCACCTCAAACAACCGACTCCAATCCTGTCTTCACCTCAAACAACCGACCCCAATCCTGTCTTCACCTCAAACAACCGACCCCAATCCTGTCTACACCCCGAACAACCGACCCCAATCCTGTCTTCACCCGGAACAACCGACTCCAATCCTGTCTTTGCCCAGAACGACCGACTCCAATCCTGTCTTCACCTCGAACGACCGACTCCAATTCTGTCTTCACCTGGAACAATCGACTCCCATCCTGTCTTCACCCCGACAACCGACTCAAATTCTGTCTTCACCTCAAACAACCGACTCCAATCCTGTCATCACCAGGAACAACCGACTCCAATCCTGTCTTCACCTCAAACAACCAACCCCTATCCTGTCTTCACCTCCAACAATCGACCCCAATCCTGCCTTCACCCCGAACAACCGACCCCAACCCTGTCATCACCCCGAACAACCGACTCCAATCCTGTCTTCACCTCAAACAACCGACCCCAATCCTGCCTTCAACCCGAACAACCGACCCCAATCCTGTCTTCACCCCAAACAACCGACCCCAATCCTGTCTTCACCCCAAACAACCGACTCCAATCCTGTCTTCACCTCAAACAACCGACCCCATTGCTGTCTTCACCTCAAACAACCGACCCCAATCCTGTCTTCACCCCGAACGAACGACTCCAATCCTGTCTTCACCCCGAACAACCGACCCCAATCCTGTCTTTACCCCGAACAACCGACTCCAATCCTGTCTTCACCTCGAACAACTGACTCCAATCCTGTCTTCACCCCGAACAACCGACCCCAATCCAGGGAAACTACAAGAACCTTTAGTCAATCTTCATGTCTGGACCAGCATTGGAAAGGCATTCAAAGGTAAGTGGCCAATTCTGTGTTAATGGTTACCTCTCTTCAACAAATTAGGTTAACAATGGTATGGCAGACATGGTGTATCCAAATTCAAACTCAAATGAATGGGTGTGAAAAACTCCACTTTATCAAAATGGAATGAAGATGGGTGACAACCAGACTCCATTGTATTTTTAAAAATTCATTCATGGGATGTGGGCATCGCTGGCTAGGCCAGCATTTATTGCCCATCCCTAATTGCCCTTGAGGAGGTAGTGGTGAGCTGCCTTCTTGAACCGCTACAGCCCATGTGAGGTCGGTACACCCACAGTGCTGTTAGGGAGAGATTTCCAGGATTTTGACCCAGTGACAGTGAAGGAACGGCGATATAGTTCCAAGTCAGGATGGTGCTAGACTTGGAGGGGAACTTGCAGGTGGTGATGTTCCCATGCATTTGCTGCCCTTGTCCTTCTAGTTGGTAGAGGTTGTGGGTTTGGAAGGTGCTGTTTAAGGAGCCTTGGTGTATTTCTGCAGTGAATCTTGTAGATGGTACACACTGCTCCATTGTGCGTCAGTGGTGGAGGGAGTGAATGAAAATGGTGGATGGGATGCCAGTCAAGTGGGCTCCTTTGTCCTGGATGGTGTTGAGCTTCTTGAGTGTAATTGGAGCTGCACCCATCCAGGCAAGTGGAGAGTATTCCATCACACTCCTGACTTGTGCCTTGTAGATGGTTGTCAGGCTTTGGAGAGTCAGGAGGTGAGTTATTCGCCTCAGGATTCCTAGCCTCTGACCTGCTCTTGTCGCCATGGTATTTATATGACTACTCCAGTTCAGTTTCTGGTCAATGGTAGCCCTAGGATGTTGATAGTGAGGAATTTAGCGATGGTAATGCCATTGAATGTCAAGGGGAGATGGTTAAATTCTCTCTTGTTGGAGATGGTCATTGCCTGGCACTTGCATGGCGCAAATGTTACTTACCACTTGTTGCTTCCCTCACCACCTGCCACAGACCCAATCTAGCAGCTATGTCCCTTATGGCTCGGTCAGTAGTGGTGCTACCGAGCCACTCTTTGTGATGGACATTGAAGTCCCCCACCCAGAGTATATTCTGCGCTTTTGCCACCCTCACTGTTTCCTCCAAGTAGTGTTCAACATGGAGGAGTACTGACCCATCAGCTGTGGGAGGGAGGTAGGTGGTAATCAGCAGGAGGTTTCCTTGCCCATGTTTGTCCTGATGCCATAAGACTTCATGGGGTCCGGAGTTGATGTTGAGGACTCCCAGGGCAACTCCTTCCCGACTGTATACGACTGTGCCGCCAGCTCTGCTGGGTCTGTCCAGCCGGTGGGACAGGACATATCGGGGGATGGTGATGGCAGTGTCTGGGACATTGTCTGTAAGGTATGATTCCGTGAGTATGACTATGTCCGGCTGTTGCTTGACTAGTCTGTGGGACAGCTCTCCCAGCTTTGGCACAAGCTCCCAGATGTTAGTAAGGAGGACTTTGCAGGGTCGACAGGATTGGGTTTGCCATTGTCATTTCTGGTGCCTAGGTCAATGCCGGGTGGTCCGTCCAGTTTCATTCTTTTCTATTGACTTTGTAGCGGTTAGATACAACTGAGTGACTTGCTAGGCCATTTCAGAGGGCATGTAAGAGTCAACCACATTGCTGTGGGTCTGGAGTCACATGTAGGCCAGACCAGGTAAGGACAGCAGATTTCCTTCCCTAAACAGCATTATTGAACCTGATGGATTTTTACAACAATCGACAATGGCTTCATGGCCATCATTAGACTAGCTTTTAATTCCAGATTTATTAATTGAATTCAAATTCCACCTTCTGCTGTGGTGGGATTCGGACCCATATCCCCAGAGCAATACCCTGGGTCTCTGGGTTGCTAGTCCCGTGACAATACCACTACACCACCGCCTTCCTAAATATAATAATAATGGCTGCACTATCAGGCACCATTTATGAGGCCAATGGTAAAGAGAGAAACCATCGTCTCATGACAGAAACCAGGGGTCTGATAAAGAGCTTAATTAAAGCATATGCTGGGCAAAGGCAGAGCTAGCGATGGACTGATTCTATCTGCTCCAGCGGAAGGAGGAAGAGCCTGCCTGGAACACCATCTTTAAACACAGTGGCGCAGTGGTTAGCACCGCAGCCTCACAGCTCCAGGGACCCGGGTTCAATTCTGGGTACTGCCTGTGCGGAGTTTGCAAGTTCTCCCTGTGACTGCGTGGGTTTTCGTCGGGTGCTCCGGTTTCCTCCCACCACCAAAGACTTGCAGGTGATAGGTAAATTGGCCATTGTAAATTGCCCCTAGTGTAGGTAGGTGGTAGGGAATATGGGATTACTGTAGGGTTAGTATAAATGGGTGGTTGTTGGTCGGCACAAAACAAAATTTGCAACAACGCATTCACCCTCCTCTGGGGATGTGGTAGGAATATGGGATTAAGAACAAATAAAAGAATATACAATCTGGTGGATTCAGGTAATTCAGTGGTCTTTCGGCTGAACTTGTGGTCCTGAAATTTCTGGCTGGTAGAGGTAGCCACCTGGTTCAGGGTTTTCTTGGAGACAGTGATGTAGATGGTTGACTCCCCGGGGTCTCTGTCTGCAGCAATGATAGACTTGGATGTTTTGCAGCCCATAGGCAGAGTTCGAACATACAGGATTGCCTGGAGAGAGAGAGACCCCCACTTGGTCCTGCACTGGTCAAAACAGGTGTTTGTCTGCTACAGAGGGAGAGACTGTCACATGATTGCTCAGTGTATTCTCTCTTTTGCAATTTAATTTGATCATGTCTAAATTCCAATCTCTGACAGTCCCATTGTTTCAGTGTTTACCTTTTGAGGTTCGTCTCCACCAGTGTTAATGTTCCAAGTTGGCTTTGAATGTCTTGTTAATGAAGGTAAGTCAGGTAGCTCATTAAAAATTTGCAAGTCATTGTTCTGGTGGGTGATTAACCTGACATTCAACTCCACCTCGATACCTTAGTATGTGAGGTATTTCGATCCAAATGGTGATGGCCATCTTAGCTTCTTTCTTTTTAATGTTTAATTCAAGTTCTTTGTCTCCTACTTCCAAACGATGAATTAAAAAAATCATCATTCAGCATAGCATGTGTTCATGACACACCCCACCTCCCTTTATCCTTCTCAATCTTTTTTATCCTTGCATGTTAAGTACCCAGTCCTCGCCATTTTTAAGTCACATTTCCGTTATTGCCACGATATCATACTCCGACACTGCTATTTGTGCTTGTAGCTCACCAACCTTATTTACCACACTTAGTGCGATAACGCAACTGCATTGCAATCCTGTCCTCGTAGTCCTTCTCGGTCCACTTCCATCTAATATGGAACTACTCCCTTCTCTAGTACTAACATTTAAATAGCCGGGGTGGCCTGCCCCCACCGCCCACCCCCCCATAAGGTGGGGCGGGTGGACTGTCCGACGATGGCATCAGCAGGCACTGATTTTTAAAGGGTGGCCATACTGCCAATCAATTTGAATTTTTAAAGTAGTATCCCCCCCAAAATTGACCAAATAAAATTGTAACGCCCCATTCCAACCCTCCAAATAACAATTACATTAACTATTTGCCCTTTCCCCCCAAAGCATTTACCTTTGAAATCTGACCTTTACCCCACCCAGACTGTACAAAGTTTAAAGTTCACCCCTTCCCACCATTCCCTACACTCCCAGCACTAAAAATCTTAACTTTTTAAAATTAATTCATGAGATATGGACATCGCTGGCCAGGCCAGCATTTATTGCCCATCCCTAACTGCCTTTGAGAAGGTGGTGGTGAGCCTCCTTCTTGAACCACTGCAGTCCATGTGGGGTAGGTACACCCACAGTGCTGTTAGGAAGGGAGTTCCAGATTCTTGACCCAGTGACAGTGAAGGAACAGCGATATAGTTCCGAGTCAGGATGATGTGTGACTTGGATGGGAACCTGCATCTGCAGGTGTTCCCATGCACCTGCTGCTCTTGTCGTTCTAGATGGTAGAGGTCGCGGGTTTGGAAGGTGCTGTCTAAGGAAACTTAGTGAATTGCTGCAGTGCATCTTGTAGATGGTACACACTGCTGCCACAGTACGTTGGTGGTGAACGGAGTGAATGAAAGTGGTGGATGGGGTGCTAATCGAGTGGGTACTAATCAAGCGGGCTGCTTTATCCTGATGGTGTCTAGCTTCTTAAGTGTTGTTGGAGCTGCACCCATCCAGGCAAGTGGAGAGTATTCCATCACACCCCTGACTTGTAGATGGTGGACAGGCTTTGGGGAGTCAGGAGGTGAGTTACTTGCCGCAGAACTCCCAGCCTCTGACCCGCTCGTGTAGCCACAGCATTTATGTGGCTGGTCCAGTTCAGTTTCTGGTCAATGGTAACCCTCGGGATGTTGATAGTGAGGGATTCAGTGATGGTAATGCCATTGAACATCAAGGGGAGATGGTTGGATTCCCTCTTGTTTGAAATGGTCATTGCTTGGCACTGGTGTGGCACGAATGTTACTTGCGACTTATCAGCTCAAGACTGGATATTGTCCAGGTCTTGCTGCATCTGGACACGAACTGCTTCAATATCTGAGCAGTCGTGAATGGTACTGAACACCTGTGCAAACATCAGCGGACATCAGATGAAGCAGCTGAAGATGGTTGGGCCTAGGACACTACCCTGAGGAACTCCTGCAGTCCTGGAGCTGAGATGATTGACCTCCAACAACCACAGCCATCTTCCTTTGTGCTAGTTATGACTCCAACCAGCAGGCAGTTTTCCCTCTGATTCCCATTGACTCCAGTTTTGCTAGCGCTCCTTGATGCCATACTCGGTCAAATGCTGCCTTGATGTCAAGGGCAGTCACTCTCACCTCATCTCTGGAGTTCAGCTCTTTTATCCATGTTTGAACCAAGGCTGTAATGAGGCCAGGAGCTGAGTGGCCCTGGCAAAACCCAAACTGAGCATCACTGAGCAGGTTATTGCTAAGCAAGTGCCGCTTGATAGGACTGTCGACGACATCTTCCATCACTTTACTGATGATTTTCCATCATTTTACTGATGATTTTCCATCACTTTACTGATGACTGAGTGTAGACTGATAGGGCGGTAATTGGCCGGGTTGGATTTGTCCTTTTTTTGTGTACAGGACATACTTGGGCAATTTTCCACATTGCCGGGTAGATGCCAGTGTTGTAGCTATAATGGAACAGCTTGGCTAGGGGTACAGTTCGTTCTGGAGCACAAGCCTTCAGTACAATTGCCAGAATGTCGACAGGGTCCATAGCCTTTGCAGTATCCAGTGCCTTCAGCTGTTTCTTGATATCACGTGGAGTGAATCGAATTGGCTCAAAACTGGCATCTGTGATGCTGGAGACCTCAGGAGAAGACCGAGATGGATCATCCACTCGGCACTTCTGACTGAAGATGGATATAAATGCTTCAGCCTGGTCTTTTGCACTGATATTCTCGGCTCCCCCATCGTTGAGGATAGGGATACATGTGGAACCTCCTCTTCCTGTTAGTTGTTTAATTGTCCACCATCATTAACGACTGGATATGGCAGGACTGCAGAGCTTAGATCTGATCTGTTAGGTTGCGGGGTCGCTGAGCTCTGTCTATCGCATGCTGCTTCCGCTATTTGGCATGCAAGTAGTCCTGTGTTGTAGCTTCACCAGGTTGACACCTTATTTGAAGGTGTGCCTGGTGCTGCTCCTGGCATGCCCTCCCCACCAGTGTCACGCCAGCTTTGCCCAGATGGGGAAGTGAAGGCGCGGGGGGGCCGGACGCTACACTGAAGATCGCGGCAGGCCCAGAAGATTGGAGGTGAGTGCTTTTAAATTTATTAATTTTATTGATTTACATATTGAAATTCAGGTCCCATCGGCCAGCGGCGGGGGCAAGGGTTCGCCACGGAGCTTCGGCGCCGCCGGGAGGATTGGGCCGGGCCCTCCTGGCATCGAGTTCCATGGCGGGCCTCTGCCGGAACCCCCATCTTCTGGCACCACCACTGCCCACCACCCCCCACCCCCCCACCCCCGCCCACGGAGCCCAACATCGGGGGCCTGGTAAAATCCAGCCCACCCTGTACAATGATCAAGGCACCGACTGGCCTCTCACATGGGGTAAAAGACAGGCCACTATTAGAAGAAGAGCAGGGAAGTTCTCCAAAGTGTCCTGGCCAATATTTATCTATCAACCAACATCATAAAAATAAAATTATCTGTTCATTATCAGATTGCTGTTCGTGGGCTTCGCTGCACAAGGAGGCCATTCCAGGTCACTCTGATGTCAAATCAGGCCTTGACTGTGGATTTAGGCTGTATTTACATTTGCAGCACCGAGCAAAGAAAAACTACTGCATGCTGACATTACAGATATCGTGAAAATGTACCCCTCGGACACAGCTCTACTGACACTTTTCAAGTGACGTAAAGCAGATTTGGCTCCAGCATTGTGCTGTAATCGTGGAATCAGGTTTTTTTATTGACTCCAGAATGCACAAGAACCAAACAGCTGGGAAGCCTCTCCCCAGAAGGCCATCTCACACCATCTAAGCTTGATACTGTGTGCACTATAACTGCGGTCTGGTGTGAACACGGGTATACAAAGTGCTCAGGTAGGTCATCAAGCTCTCCAAAGTTTGACGGAAACCCCACCTACCAAATGGAGACATATTAATTTCGGCATCTGCAGCACTATTTGATCTTTTACTGGACATTGCACGTCACTTGTTTAAAAGGACCACAGAGCTGAACAGCGAAAACATGGCTGCTGTCAGGCAAGTCCCCCACCCGCCAAGAATGAGGAAAATTAATTTCGCCACATGAACATCGATTTTAGAAAGATGTTGATGAAAAAAGAACTTGCTTCAAAAAAACAATAGGAGACTTTGGCTGGAGAGAGACATTAGCATATCAACAAACAGTACCTCAAAGGACAAAGGGGCTATTCTCTGCTCCAATTTAATCCACAATGGACTTTTGATTACCAGGCGTCGAAGGTGGAAGGGCTAGCATTCCAGGTTAACTGCTAAGATGGCCGAATACACAAACAGATGTGGTCGGACCGGTTTGGTAATATAGCTGGCTGACTTAGAGCTTTTTGAATTTGAACTTCCAACAGGGAATTGAAAAACAGAAAGCTGTTTTCTCCTGGACTGAGAACACCTCTCTCCTGTCTGTTCTCATCTCATTCTCACTAGCTTCGGAAACCATTGAAGACACATGAACCAAGAGAGAGAAGTCTCCTACAGTGAACAAGGTTTAAGAAGAATACTGGGCCCCAACGAAAAGTAAGAGCTGTCTACAATCAAGGACTGTACAGCAAGCTCGAAACACAGAAACAGTAACAAGAAACCCCCTTTCAAGACTGCCTCAAACCTCCCAATTTTATTTTTCTTCTCTTTTCTGTCTCTATTTGCATGTGCGTATCGCGTATGCATGCTAGCGTGGGGCGCGTCATATAATCCATTGATGTTAACCGAATTAGAGCTTATGTTTAAATTTTAATAAATTTCAATTTCCTTCTTTAAACCTAAGAAAGCTTGTTGTGCTCATTTCTATGCTTTGTAATTGGAAAGCTATGAACAAGGATTCACCAAAGGGGGAGCTCAAAACACAGTGTGTTTAAAATTAAACCCTGTTACAATAAGATCAGGCGAAGATAATAAAAGACCCCGAGACAGCTTTCTAACTTGGTCGTAACAGAAATTTGGGCATTAGCATCCGCAATTGTACCCACAGACAAATGAGAGAAATTGGAAGTGGGAAGTCAAATTGTTCCCGATCAAAAAAGAGCAAGATTAATATAGGTTTTCTTGTGGTTGTGTGTGATTGAATACTAACATGTCTGTAACTGAAGCTAGTAGCTCTCCAAGCCAGGGTGAAGAAATTGGGATAAGTTAAAAACACCGTCTATGGAGGAGTGGAGGAAAATGGCTGAGCAGTGTGGGATCACTGTACGGGCAAGACTAGGAAGTCTGAACTCCTAAGGCTACTGACCAACCATTTTTCCCTTGAATCTGAAGAGGCAAAAACAGGGTTAGAAGCAGACTCCGACAGGGTATTGTTAGCAAAGATACAATTGGAAACTTGAATTAGAAGACAGGGGAAGAGAGAAAACGAGTGAAATGGAGAGAGAGAGAGACAGGAAAGAGAGAGGGAGCCTTCCAGAAGGAATGGGAAGAGAAAGGGAGAGCCTTCCAAAGGGAATGTGAAGAGAAATAAAGACAGGAGAAGGAAAGAGAGAGAGAGAGGAGAGAGAGATCGAAAGAAGATTCCAGAAAGAATCCAAAGAGAGAGAGCTGAGGCGGCTTGAGATAACAAGGGGGCAACAGAGTAACCCGAGTGAAAACATGGCCAAAATGGAAGAGCAGAATTCAGGACTGGGTATGAGATTGCTAAAACCCGCTCAATTAATTCCAAAATTCAATGAGGAAGATGTGGAAGCGTTTTTCGTGTCTTTAGAGAAAATGGCAAGGCAGCTAAAATGACCAGCTGAGACCTGGCCTCTCTTATTGCAAAGAAGACTAACTGGAAAGGCCCATGAGGATTTTTCCTTGCTGCCAAATGAGAGTTCATCAAATTATGAACTGACCAAAAATGCTAGTCTCAGGGCATATGAATTAGTACCCGAAGCCTATCGGCAAAAGTTTAGACCCTTCAAAAAGCAAGCCAATCAGACTTATCTGAAGTTTGAAAGAAGTAAGCAGCTGGCTTTTGACCAGTGGCTCAGGGCTTTAGAAATACAACTCAGCTATGAGCACAAGAACTAGGCTATTCAGCCCCTCGAGCCAGCTCCGCCATTCAATACGATCATGGCTGATCTCATCTCGGCCTCAACTCCACTTTCCTGCCCATTCTCCATAACCCTTCAACCCTTTACTAATTAGAAATCTGTCTATCTCCTCATTAAATTTACTCAATGTCCCGGCATCCACCGCACTCTGGGGTAATATGAGACTCTCAGAGAAGTAATTCTGTTAGAGGAATTTAAGAACACTCTCCAATTCTCAATACAGACCCATGCAGAGGAGCAGAGGGTTCAGGGAGCCTGGCAAAGCGGCCATTCTGGCCGATGAGTTTGCTTTAATTTATAAGTCAGTTTCCCCGGGGGAGAACCTTTCCTAATCACCGCCACAAATTCTAAAAGGACAAAGGGTGGGAAGGTGATATCCACCCAGGCAGTCCTGGAAGAGAAAGGAAAGCAGGAGACACAGAGGGCCCTCCTCTAGCCAAAAAGGAAGGTGCTGTGAGCAAGAGTGAAACGTAGAGACCCGTGTGCTTCCATTGTAATAAGGCAGGGCATTTAAAAGCTGACTGCTGGTAACTAAAGGGAAAACCAGTTAATCAGGGCACACCCGCTCAGTGAAGACAGGAACGTGATGGACAACACAAAACAAGCTGTGGCTTTAACTGCAGTAAGAGTGCAACCCAGGAAGGTGCAACCAGTGCAGGAAAAGTTAATAGGATTCCTGAAGGTTATCAGGGTTTTGTGTTTGAAAGGAAATTAACCCATATCCCTTGAGTGGGGAAAGCAAGCCCATAGTGATTCTCAGGGACACAGGGGTCACCAGATCCCTTCTACTGGGAAAAGGCCTTACCTTTCCCCCAGAGAGTGCAGTGAACACCAAAATGGTGGTGAATGGTATTGGAAGGCAGTGTATGCCTGTACCTGTATACCGGGTGCACTTGGAGTGCAACCTAGTCTCAGGACCGGTGACTGTAGGGATTGTCCCTAGTTTACCTGTGGACAGAGTTGACCTGCTCCTAGGTAATGATCTGGCAGGAGTGAAGGTGGTAGCCCCCCACTGCCAGTAGTGAAAGAGCGCAGGAGGTCAGAGAGACAGGGCAGTGGCAGGAGACGGTCACCTGCAAAGTCCCTGAATGTGTAGTGGATCAGGCCACGACCAAACCAGCTCCCCCAGAGGAGACTGCATTGGCACTGCAGGCAAATGACCATGAGGTTTGCCTGCCCGAGACTTTCTTTGGAAAGTTAGGAGACCCAGGGAATGAATTAAATGGATTTTCCCTAGCTGAGGCTCAGCGAGCCGACCCAGTATTGTGAGAGTTAGCACAGGCTGCCCAATCTGAATAGTAGCAATCCTGGATTGCTACTATTCAGATTGGGCAGCCTGTGCTAACTCTCGGATTGCTACTATTTAAAGAATGAGGTACTGATGAGCAAACAGAGTTCTCCTCACAGGCCTAAGGGCAAAGAGTGGGCAGTAGTTCACCAGCTAGTGGTGCCACAGAGGTAAAAGGGAGAAATATTAAGAAGGGCCCACGAGACTACAGTGGCTGTACATGCCAGTATGCAAAACATCAAAGCCTGCATAAGACAGCAGTTTGACTGGCCAAAACGACACAAGGATGTGGTGGAGTACTGCAGGAGTTGCCACATGTACCAGGTTGAGGGGAAACCCCAACCTACAGTGAAACCTGCACCCATAAGTCCTGTACCAGTGTTAGGAGGACACTCCAGCAGAGGGCTGGTGAATTGTAAGAGACCTCCGCCCGAGAACAAAAGGGGACAGGCAGGCACATGGCTGGCAAAAGTTTAGAAAGAGAAGGGGATAAAGTGACCAAGAGGGCAGGTTAAAGGAAGTCCGGGAAGAAGCCTAGATGAACACCCCTACAACCAACCCTGAGAAATGTAAAAAGTTAGACCCCACATCCTCCTATGTAAATACAGACTCTAGAAGCACCCCACCAGAATTGCGAACAGCATTTACAGGAACCTGCAGTGACAAAGAGAGACTTCTAGGGGGCACAGAAACTGTGAGGGTGATGCCTCACCTAGTCAAAGTGCCACAGGAGAGTGCAGCCAAGTCTGCACAAATACCTACAGGCAGCAGCGTCCCAGAGAACAAAGAGGAGAGTAACAAAGAATCCTTCCCCACAGTCAATAGAAAAGGGAACCACTCAGCCCCTGAAGTCAAATGTCTTTGCATGACTCAGAGAGTTCAGGATAAACCCACCCACTACTAACTCTCCTGATGAAAAAAAGGGAAAATTAAAGCAGCCCTGGCACCCAGAAAAGACCATTTTTAATAAGCTCTAAGATTGATGAATGAATGGATATGAATGAGAGAAATGCATGGTTTTACTTTCTGTATGTTATATTTCTCTCAAACCCTGTAATGAAATGCGCCATTTTTTCTTCAAATCGCATTTCATTCCCCTAGGTGTGGAGGTGTCAGGCAAGTCCCCCACCCACCAAGAATGAGGAAAATTAATTTTGCCACATGAACATTGATTTTAAACAGTTGTTGAAGAAAGAACTTGCTTTAAAAAAAACTATTGGAGA
This sequence comes from Heterodontus francisci, assembly GCF_036365525.1. Lineage (NCBI taxonomy): Eukaryota > Metazoa > Chordata > Chondrichthyes > Heterodontiformes > Heterodontidae > Heterodontus > Heterodontus francisci. The sequence goes on along the minus strand of NC_090377.1, from coordinate 135,632,189 downwards.
CTTTGGCTGGAGAGAGACATTGACATAACAACAGATAGTACTTCAGAGGACAAAGGGGCCATTCCCTGCTCCAATTTAATCCACAATGCACTTTTGATTACCAGACATTGAAGGTGGAAAGGCTAGCATTCCAGGCTAACTGCTAAGATGGCCGAATACACAAACAGATGTGGTCGGACTGGTTTGGTCACATAGCTGGCTGACTGCTGCAGTTTTTTGAATTTGAACTTCCAACAGGGAATTGAAAATCAGAAAGCTGTTTTCTCCTGGACTGAGAACACCTCTCTCCTGCCTGCTCTCATCTCACTCCCACCAGCTTTGGAAACCATTGAAGACACATGAACCAAGAGAGAGAAGTCTCCGACAGTGAACAAGGTTTAAGAAGAATACTGGGCCCCAACGAAAAGTAAGAGCTGTCTACAATCAAGGACTGTACAGCGAGCTGGAAACACAGAAACAGTAACAAGAAACCCCCTTTCAAGACTGCCTCAAACATCCCAATTTTATTTTTCTTCACTTTTCTGTCTCTATTTGCATGTGCCTATTGCGTATGCATGCTAGCGTGGGGAGCGTCATATATTCATAGATGTTAACCGAATTAGAGCTTATGTTTAAGTTTTAATAAATTTCAATTTCCTTCTTTAAACCTAAGAAAGCCTGTCTGTGCTCATTTCTTTACGTTATAATTGGAAAGCTGTGAACAAGGATTCACCAAAGGGGGACCTCAAAACAGTGCGTTTAAAATTAAACCCTCTTACAATAAGGCCAGGGGAAGAGAGTAAAAGACCCCTAGACACCTTTCTCACTTGGTTGTAACACTGCACACTAGCATTCCGAGAGACAGTTGAATAGGGAGATAATGGGAGTGCTCCCTGATTCAATTAACGAGATGTGTTTTGCCAATAGTGATAATCAAAGAGGTCGTAGAGGCAGGAACCCTCACAACATGTAAGAAATATTTAAATGAGCAGTTGAAACGCCACAGCATGCAAGACTATGGGCCAAGTGCTGGAAAATGGGATTGGAGTAGATAGATGCTTGATGTCCGGCATGGACACGATGGGTCGAAGGGCCTGTTTCTGTGCTCTATGACTCTATGATACTATGACTCTAAAAGACATTGAAATCCATTGACCTTGTAAGAGACAAACCGCCACCTCCCCACTGAATGTGACTGGAGAACTTGTGAAATCAACAATCCTCCCCAGGAGAAGCTGTTTCAAACAAAGAGCTGGTCACAAGACTTACCTAAAATAAAAGCAAAATACTGCAGATGCTGGAAATCTGAAATAAAAACAAGAAATGCTGGAAATACTCAGCAGGTCTGGCAGCATCTGTGGAGAGAGAAGCAGAGTTAACGTTTCGGGTCAGTGACCCTTCTTCGGAACTGTTATTATTCGGAATTATTATTATCACAAGACTTACCTGCTGGCCAGGTTTGAGGCAGACTGCAATTTGAAGACAAAAGTCCCTCTCTGTCTCTGTCTCAAGCAAAGTCCCAGAGACCCACAGAAGCAACTTAAGCCTCAAGACAGAGGACCTCTTCAGCCTTTTGGCACCAGAGAAGCAAGTTTGAAAGTGTGCATTGGGCCCAAACGAGAACTACAAGACCGCAATTCCAACCAAAGACTTTACAGCAAAACTTAAAGACAGTAACTGAATTCCAGTTACTACGCCAAACCCTCCTCCTTTAATTATTTTTCCTCCTCTGTATCTATTGTATGTGTGTTTATCTCACATGCATGGTAGTGTGGGGGCGTCATGTATTTTTAGTGATTTTGACCGAGTTAGAGTGATAAGGTTAATAAACCTACACCTTTCTCGTTTAAACCTAAGAAAGCCTGTCTGATTGGTTCATTTACAATTACAATTAGAGAGGATTGAGTAAGAAATCACTGAGGTGAAGCTAAAACACTGTGTTTTTAAAAATTAAACCGTGTCACAACCAAACCAGGAAAGGGGCCAGAGGGGAGCCTGAGACCCCTTCCTCACCCGATCGTAACAAAAGCAATTTATAATGGTACTGCAGAGTCATTTTACTGTTGAGAAAATGGATGCTCACGGCTGCAGTCTTAAAACATTACAGAATAGAGTTGCTGGGGACCAAAGCTGTGTTTAATCACCTTTGTTCTCTCCTGTCTACACAGCACAAGAACATTAGGATTCTGCTACCAGTCTCAGACCACGAGTGAAATGTAACCCTTACCTTGTTTATTATTTGGGATTTTACAAATTAGGCATCCCAGAAATTAGTGTTAATATAGCTTTGTTCGGTTCCATTGATTTTGTTCGACAATCATAGAATTTTACAGTACAGAAGGAGGTGTTTCAGCATGTCATGCCTGTGCTGGCTTTTTGAAAGAACTGTCCAGTTTAGTTCCACACCCCAGCTTTCTCCCCATAACCTTACAAATTAGTTCTCTTCAAGTACATGTCGAATTGCATTTTGAAAGATGCTGTAGAGAATCTGATTCCACCACACTTTCAGGTAGTGCGGTCTTAGAACCATAGGATAGTACAGCACAGGAGGATGCAGAGGAGGGTCAAAAGACTAATTCCCAGTATAAAGCATCTTGGTTACCAAGAAAGACTAATAGAGCAGGGACTCTACACTTTAGAGAAGTGTAGATGTGATGAGCTGATAGAAGTTTATAAGATCATGAAGGAAATAGGCTGTGTTTCATCATAGAAAAGTACAGCACAGAAGGAGGTCAGTCAGCCCATCAAGTCTGCGCTAGCTCCTTCAAAGAGCAATTCTGTTTGTCGCACTCCTCGGTTCTTGCTCCATATCCTGTAATTTATTTCCCTTTCAAATTCCCTTTTGAAAGTAATGATTGAATCTGTATCCACCACCTTATCAGGAAGTGCACTCCAAATCCTAACCACTCGTTGTGTAAAAAAAAACCTTTTCTTCATGTTGCCCCTGGTTCTTTTGTCAATCACCTTAAATCTTAACTGGTGAGCTGCAAGGGATCCATTCGGTCCATTATCTCCAGTGTGATGACCTTGCTGGACCTGCATTTGTATCCGGGGTATCATTTTGTGTCATTTTTGTGAGCTCATTGCTTTCAATTGTGGCTCAGTGGGCAGCACTCTCACCTCTGAGGCTGTGGGCTCCAGTCCCAGTCCAGGACTTGAGTGTAATGATCTAGACTGACACTCCAGTGCAGTACCGAGGGAGTGCTACACCTTTGGAGGTGCCGTCTTTTGGAGAAGACAATAAACCAAGGCCCCATTCTGCTCTCTCAGGTGGTTGTAAGAGATCCCATAGCACTGTTTTGAAGTAGAGCAGGGGAGTTATCCCTGGTATCCTGGCTAACACTTAGCCCTCAATCAATATCACAAAACAAATTACTGGGCCAGTCTCACATTGTTGTTTGTGTAAACTTGCTGTGTGCAAATTGGGGTTGCTGCATTTCTTACATTGCAATAGTGACTGCACAAGAAGTATTTCATTGGCTGTAAAGCCTTTTTGGATGTCTGGTGGTCATAAAAGGTGCTATATAAATGCAAGTTACGTGAATAGATTGGAGAAGTTGCGATCATTTTCTTTGGAGCAGAAAGGTTTGAGAGGAGGTTTGATAGAGGTGTTCATGAGGGGCCTGGACAGACTAGATAGACACAAACTGTTCCCATTGGTGGAAGGATTGAGAACAAGAAGGTACAGATTTAAGGTAATTTGCAAAAAAGCAATGGAGACATGACGAGAAACGTTCTCATGCAGCGAGTGGTTGGGATCTGGAATGCACTGCCCGAGAGTGTGGTGGAGGCAGGTTCAGTTGAGGCATTCAAGAGGGAATTGGTTATTATCTGAAAAAGAAGAATATGCAGGGCTACGGGGAGAAGGCAGGGAAGTGGGACAAGGTAAATTGCTCTTTCAGAGAGCTGGCGCAGACCACAACCGGCTGAATTGCCTCCTTCTGTGCTGTAACAATTCTATAATGCTATAAAGAAAAAGTCTTTCTTTCTATCGAGTTGGCATCTCCAGCCACTTCATTCTCATTCGTGCCTATCAGAAAATGAGACAACTGGTTTCTTCCCATTGCTTTCACCAGAAGATTGTGTTGTGTCTAAAACAAAGACTCTTTCATAGAAACATAGAAAATAGGAGCAGGAGTAGGCCATTCGGCCCTTCGAGCCTGCTCCACCATTCATTATGATCATGGCTGATCATCCAACTCAGTAACCTGTTCCTGCTTTCCTCCCATAGCCTTTGATCCCTTTCGCCCCAAGAGCTATATCTAACTCCTTCGTGAAAACATACAATGTTTTGGCCTCAACCGCTTTCTGTGGTAGCGAATTCCACAGGCTCACCACTCTCTGGGTGAAGAAATTTCTCCTCATCTCAGTCCTGAAATGTTTACCCCATATCCTTAGACTATGACCTCTGGTTCTGGACTCCCCCACCATCGGGAACATCCTTCCTGCATCTACCCTGTCAAGTCCTGTTAGAATTTTATAGGTTTCATGAAATCCCCCCTCACTCTTCTGAACTCCAACGAATATAATCCTAACCGACTCAATCTCTACTCATACGTCAGTCCCGCCATCCCAGGAATCAGTCTGATAAACCTTCGCTGCACTCCCTCTATAGCAAGAACATCCTTCCGCAGATAAGGAGACCAAAACTGCACACAATATGCCAGGTGTGGCCTCACCAAGGCCCTGTATAATTGCAGCAAGACATCCCTACTCCTGTACTCGAATCCTCTCACTATGAAGACCAACATACCATTTGCCCTTTTTACTGCCTGTTGCACCTGCATGCTTACCTTCAGCAACTGGTGTACGAGAAGACCCAGGTCTTGCTGCACATTCCCCTCTCTCAGTTTATAGCCATTCAGATAATAATCTGCTTCCTGTTTTTGCTACCAAAGTGGATAACCTCACATTTAGCCATGCATTTGCCCACTCACTCAACTTGTCCAAATCACCCTGAAGCCTCTCTGCATCCTCCTCACAACTCACCCTCCCACCCAGTTTTGTGTCATCTGCAAATTTGGAGATATTACATTTAGTTCCCTCATCTAAATCATTAATGTATATTGTGAATAGCTGGGGTCCTAGCACCGATCCCTGTGGTACCCCATTAGTCACTGCCTGCCATTCGGAAGAAGACCCATTTATTCCTACTCTTTGTTTCCTGTCTGCCAACCAATTTTCTATCCATCGCAATACACTACCCCCAATCCCATGCGATTTAATTTTATATGCTAAACTCTTATGTAGGACTTTGTCGAAAACCTTCTGAAAGTCCGAATAAACCACATCCACTGGCTCCCCCTCATCAACTCTACTAGCTACATCGTCGAAGAATTCTAGTAGATTTGTCAAGCACGATTTCCCTTTCATAAATCGATACTGACTCTGTCCGATTCGACCACTGTTCTCCAAGTGCTCTGTGATAATGGACTCTAGAATTTTCCCCACTACCGACGTCAGGCTTACTGGTCCATAATTCCTTGCTTTCTCTCTACCTCCCTTTTTAAATAGTGGGGTTACATTAGCTACCTCCCAATCTGTAGGAACTGTTCCAGAGTCTATAGAATCTTGAAAGATGACCACCAATGCATCCAATATATCTCCGGCCACTTCCTTAAGTAATCTGGGATGTAGATTATCAGTTCCTGGGGATTTATCGGCAGATATAGGATGGCAGATGGGTTTTTCTGAGAAGCGATGATAGTTTCATGGTACAATTACTAAGCCTTCAGTTCCAGATTTCTATTAATTGAATTTAAATTCCACCGGCTGCCATGGTGGGATCTGGATTACTGGCTCAGTGACATTACCACTATGCCACTGTCTTCTCCCTATCAACCAACTATTTAGAGGGTCCGGTCACTCATGCCGAGGCCTCCTGTCACTTATGAGTGACAAATATCACTCCTGTGCTACTCCATGCATGGTCCTGTGGGAGGACATCTCTAAATGATGCATATTAATCTTCCTGAACACAGTAGGTATCTATGCTATCTCGCAATCGGTCTCAAAGCTCGGTGAAACAGGCCAGGAGTACTTTGGAGCCCAAAGCAGTCCTCCCATTTTCCTCCCCCCCCACTCCACTTCCTTCCCCTTTCCCCCTCCGCTACCACCTCCCGTCCCCCTCCCCTTTTCCCTTCCCCTCCCTGTTCCACCTCCACTCCCACCATCTCCCCCCCTCCCTCCCTCCATCTCCCCCCTCCATCCCACTCTCCCCCCGCCTCCCTCCCTTTCCCCCCTCCCTCACTCTCTCCACCTCCCTCCTTTCCTATTCCCCCACCCTCCCTCTCTCCCCCTCCCTCCCTCTCCCTCTCTCCCCCTCCCTCCCACTCTCCCCCAGCCCCCTCCCTCCCTCCTCCTCCCTCTCTCTCCCCCCCCACCCTCTCTCTCCCCCACCCCCTCCCTCTCTCTCCCCCACACCCTCTCTCCCCCCCACCCCCTCTCTCCCCCCACCCCCTCCCTCTCTCTCCCCTCACCCGCTCCCTCTCTTTCCCTCCCCACCCCCTCTCTCCCCCCCCACCCCACTCCCTCTCTTTCCCCCCCCACCCCACTCCCACTCTTTCCCCCCACCCCCTCCTCTCTCTCTCCCCCCCACCCCCTCCCTCTCCCCCCCACCCCTCCCCTCCCCACCCCCTCCCTCTCCCCCCCACCCCTCCCTCTCTTTCCCCCCACCCCACCCCCTCCCTCTCTTTCCCCCCACCCCCTCC